>NW_027466452.1:2667500-3267500 GCF_050575085.1 Anarhichas minor
GACTCCATGCCACGCCGCATTGCTGCAGTAATTCAGGCAAAAGGAGCCCCAACTAAGTATTGAGTGCTGTACATGCTCATACTTTTCATGTTCATACTTTTCAGTTGGCCAAGATTTCTAAAAATCCTTTCTTTGTATTGGTCTTAAGTAATATTCAAATTTTCTGAGATACTGAATTTGGGATTTTCCTTAGTTGTCAGTTATAATCATCAAAATTAAAAGAAATAAACATTTGAAATATATCAGTCTGTGTGTAATGAATGAATATAATAGACAAGTTTAACTTTTTGAATGGAATTAGTGAAATAAATCAACTTTTTGATGATATTCTAATTATATGACCAGCACCTGTATATATGTATGTATGTATGTATGTATGTATGTATATATGTATGTATATATGTATGTATATATGTATGTATGTATGTATGTATATATATATGTATGTATATATGTATATATATATGTATGTATGTATATATATATGTATATATATATGTATGTATATATGTATATATGTATGTATATATGTATGTATATATGTATATATATATATGTATGTATATATGTATGTATATATGTATGTATATATGTATGTATATATGTATGCATGTATGTATGTATATATGTATGCATGTATGTATGTATATATGTATGTATATATGTATGTATGTATATATGTATGTATATATGTATGCATGTATGTATGTATGTATGTATGTATGTATATATGTGTGTGTGTGTGTGTGTGTGTGTGTGTGTGTGTGTGTGTGTGTGTGTGTGTGTGTGTGTGTGTGTGTGTGTGTGTGTGTGTGTGTGTGTGTGTGTGTGTGTGTGTGTGTGTGTGTGTGTGTGTGTGTGTGTGTGTGTGTGTGTGTGTGTGTGTGTGTGTGTGTGTTAAATGGGCCTAGTACCGTGTATACCTCTTTATTGTGCATTCAATACTAAGCTATTCAAATAATACACAGGTTCATATATTCATGTTTTTATTTTAAACATGTGCAAGGTACAGTGAGTAGGGTGGCCATGCCACTGCCATTTATAAACATACCTTGTCAATTGATACCAATATCAACATTGTCTGTCAATTGCATGATAATCATGCATACAAGCTATTCAAATTGATGTTTTTTGTTTTTTTTAATTGTCTAATCAACCAAAAATTTTGCGGACCCCCTGCAGTTCCTCCGCGGACCCCCCTAGGGGTTGCGGACCCCCTGTTGAAGACCTATGGTCTAGTAGGTTGTAAAAATGCCATCACTTTTCTGTAATGCAGCCTTTAAAACCACACAAACACTAATGCTACACTACAATATGTCGTCTCATATTACAATATCGATATTGTCCAGCCCTAGCACAGAGTCAGTACAAAGAGTTGTATGAATTTATAAGATTCAGCACAGCTATGAGGTTCAGGATCACTGCTCTCCGGCTCAAGCTGGCACAAAGTGGTTTTAGTTTTTTTGCTGATCATGTGTAGACAGCCAGACTCCAGCTGCTGATGATAAAGCCTGAGTAGTTCCCTCGCTGCCTAACATGCGCTTAAAACTTCTCTTACCTTCTCCTCTTGTTTCTTTCCTCCTCTGCTCTCAACCCTCTCTCATTACATCTCTTCTCTCCATGTGGTTCCACCTTTCTCTCTTTCTGCTTTTTCATTTGTTTTTTCCACTACCTTTCGCCACACTGTTCCATCTCACTTCCACATGCTGTGCTCCCAAACTTCACCCACCCCCCCCCCCCCCCCTCTTGTTTGCGTAGGCCTGACCAGGGCGGGCGATGGTCAGGGTGAATCCGAGGTTCTGGATTGGTTAGAAGAATTGGAGGAGTCTGATTGGTTAAACGGTTTCTTCACTTTCCTGTACGGTCTGATAAACCCCCTGGAGTCCCTTGAGGAAGAGGAGCACAGTGATACTGGATGGAGTGATACGTCCTCCCGTACTGGAGGACGGGAGGAGGATGATGATGAGGAGGACGACGACGATGATGAAGAAGGGTTCAGAAGAAGAGGAGCAAATTATGATGGAAATCGGGGGCAGAAGATCGTCATAGTCGGCCTCCATAACCAATAGCCTCAGGCCACCTGCAGCAAGCCAATTATCCTCTAATGCACTGATCTTCAACCGAAAGACCTCCACATCCAACAGCCCAAGCTAAACTGTTTTCCTACAGTATTTTTCTGCTGACATTGGCAGGTTTCGGCAACTTAACCAAGCCAGTGTCTTTTGGATATGGATATGTCCAGTCTAACATTGTGTTGTAGGTCCCACCCATCCAGGGTTTCATATACTGGAATCCACAAATATTGTCAAACTTGTCAAACAAGCTTCAATCTTGTATCGGCAGAATCTAGAGAGGTGAAATCCCTTTTGAAAGAGTTTTCTATGATGTTGATCCCTGTGCTGGCATAAGGACAGGATTCTCAGGAACACTTTTAGAAGTCCTCTCTGAAACGTTTTGTTTTTAAGAATCTATCAGCATTCTTTCTTTTTTTCTTTTTTTTGCACAAGCCAGTTGGCAACAGCCAGCAACACTAACACGAAATGCAAAGATCATTTGCACTGGGGACAGCTGCTCAGTTGTCCCTTTCTCTGACATTTTGTGCTGCGTGCCATACAAATTGATCCTCAACATTTGCTCTGGACTCTGGGATTAGGAGCATGAATTTGTTCTCTTTTAAACCTCAAGTTTAAGTCTCTTGTTTTTGTCTTGGAACACATTTCTTCCTGCTATTAGTTGGGGTCTGTATCTGGATAAGAACATATGAACTAATGCAGGTATAAATGCACCCAGAATGCATTGCAATTGTTGGACCACATCTGGAGGTGGTCTTGCACATATTGTGAAGGGATCTCAGCCAGATGTAATCTGGACACTTTAGTCTTGAGAATATACCATATCTCTTCCCGTGTCACACAATGTTTTAAAGTCGGTCTACCTGATTGCAAACTGAGATCCAATCATAATGTGGGCAGACTACAGATAAAGACAACACGTTTTATATACAGGTTGTCAATATCCAGGTTATGTATCCAGATGGCACGTTAATACCAGGTGGAAATAGGGTCCTGCACTCATATTTAAATTGCACTAAACGTTTGTAGGAATACTTTATTGATTTGTCAGTGTATATATTGAGCCAAGTTGATGCGTCCTATGCTTCAGGTTCTTATGTATTCTACATATTGTTTGTCTCGTTTCATTGCTCAGCAGCAGTATATATAACTATAGACCTTTTTTATTGCAGACATGCTTTAGGAGGCCAAGCATGTGTGTTAGTAACATTAGTGATAGCTGCATTTCACTAAAGGTAGGTCCAGGTATCGTGTGCGAGGTTCGCTGGAATAGCTTCCTGGGACACTTAATGGAACTGAGCCATTGCTAATGTTATCAATTTCACCTGTGTGTTTCCTACTATGACGGTAAACCAGACTAAAATAGCTTACACCTACAGTAGCTTCTTTAATCCAAGGTTCATGTTTTTGACTAAGCAGAGGTAGAATCCATTCATGTCCAAATTGTTGCCATTGCAGTTAGTTTGTGTTCTGGGTCAAAGATGAGAGATAAGTGCACTGCTACAGAAATGTGAGGGCTGAGTGAAGTGATCCAGGGAAGAGGCATGTTTCTACTATCGCTGCTCCCAGCTTAGACTGTTGAAACCAACTGCAGGTGTATAGTTTAGTGCATGTGACAGAGGGTGTGTTTCTGTGTCAACGGGTTTGCCATGAACGTAATAGCTGTTATGAATGCATGGGTGACACCTGATTCAGAAACAGGCTTTTCCTGCTCTGGGGTGGAGTAACTGTCGCTTTGGCTTTTTAGAAGACTGAATCTACATGATGCACAAAAACACTGGAAAATACCGGACGTGCATAACGCCATAGCTATCTGGTGAGAGAGAGAGGCCTCTTCTTTCAGGCCTTAGGCACTCACTTCTGTAAATACTGTCTTTATTGCCACATGTCCTGGCATTTACATAACTTCTATCCCATATCTGTCTTCAATCAGATTTTGGCAAACCTGTCTTATTCTTGAACTTGGGACATGGGACTTTTCTGTGGCTCACTATTTGCATACTGACATAAGCAAACAGGAAATCTGATGCACTCCTTTTGAAAACAATGTGGCCTCTGACTCATTGCAAATATAATTTTGTGTTCTCTAATAACATACAATCCATCACAAATGGCACCTAGATATGGTTAGAAGGTTGGTATATGTCAACTAATCCTTCATCCCTGTGGTGACTGTATATTTCTTACTTTAACTCATTTTGGGTGCTTCCCGGACACGGTCAACAGCGTTTCCTACATGTGGTGCTAGTTTATAATGAAGACATATTTTAGATTAAGTCCATTTACTGTGGCTAACTAGTGTCAGGGATAATGCTGAAGTGTATTATTTCTCTCTGTTCAAAGTCCAACTTGAACGGCCAGTGCCGAGGTTCAAGAGGAGAGAGGGAGGACATAAGCCGGAGCCAGAGGACATAAGTCTCTGGCAGGAATGAGAGCAGAGTCTCTGGGCTCAGTGGGCTGCTGGCTTTGTCTTTCAACATGAACCATAGTTTGCTTTCTTTTGTACAACGAGATGTGGTGAGGAACTCAACAGTTGGCAAATCGTGACTTTAAGTTGGTGATCGCCATATAGGCGTTTTACAAATTAGTATTTTGGTACAACTTCAGTAATCATGAGATATAACTGAGACCTTATTGTCCACTACATTCACAAGTGTTCCATTTTGCAACTTGCAAAGTAGATATGTGTCCTGCTTCGGTAAGATGATGTGACGGTGGTGACAAAAGCCTTGCTTGTCTGCTCTATTATAAATGCTTTTCACAGCTGTCATTGATAACATTGAAAGTGAAGATCTAGTTGTGGGACCTGGTATTCTATGCATGCTGGCTTACTGAGACACTTGATGGAATTTAGCCAGAAATGTATTTCACCTGAGCTTTGCTTGCTGTGACGAGTCAAAATGTCCGCTGTGAAAAAGGTCTATGGCTGTATTCACACCAAATCAGGCGTTGCAGTGCAAATAGGGACTGCAGGGGTGCAAAGTTGAAACCGTATGAACCTTTGGAGAAATGCAACCCAATTTCACGCTGCATTGACAAATCCCATAACCAGCAATCCAGAGCTGTACAACCCTGCCACGAGTGAACAAAGATGTTAACCACTGTGCAGTTGCTTGGCGTCAATGGGCTATTAAGTGACACTCTGCCGTATAACTTTGCACTATATTGCAGAGATTTCTCATTTGGTGTGAATGTAGCATAAAATAGGCTTAGGTCAGATTCTGCACAGCTGATCTTGAGTTTTGTCTCAATGATGTATAGCCAAGTTTATAGCAACAGTGCCCTTCTGCTACAAATAGTCAGTGTGGTTTACTTCAGCTTGAGGCTGAGATTGGCTTCAGCTTTTCTAGGGGACTTGATAGTATTTGGAGCTGTGTAAATGGCTTGTGCATGAAGTACAATTTAAATGTTTTTTTGTTGTGTCAATGGACAGATCACTTCATGGTGTGTAATGACTAAGGTATAGCCTTTAAAGGAGCCCAGTGTAGTAAATAATGTCTTGTTTGTATGCAACATCAGATAAAACACCTGGAGATGCAGCCAAGAGAGGACCTCCGAAAGGTATCGTCATGCAGCCACCTGCATGAAGCTGTGCTGCGTTACACTGTGGGCTAGACTAATGGATGAAGTTTCAACTACTCACAACTCATTGTGATCTTAGAGCCAACTGAGTGTTGGATCTAAGATGAGTTTTATTTTTATGAATGAGTCATTGGATTTGCAGTGATTTAAAGATGTTTGGCCTAATGATGCGCTGAATTAGTACTCTATTCTGGTTAAACATGGATGTGACGAAACTGTTGTAAATCCTGTTTAATGCAGTTTACACCAGTTTAAACTGAGTATACAGACCAGTGAGGTCAACACAGAACTTGCAGGAGAAAACTAGTATGGCATGGAACGGGTTCTAATTCATTCAGACTTATACATGCATGCCTGATGTGTGGTGAGGTCCAATAACAAAGTGAATTTGAGCACGTCTTTGTTCATTTTACAAGTGGTGAAACATCCAACAGTGTTGTTGCTCATCCATCCCAGAAACCTCTCCAACCAAGGAGGTTGGCTGGAAGCTTCGGGAGGCTCTAAAGCAGCAGCTGGCCGTCATCCATGAACGTGTGGAGGCCAAGAAGCTCGCCAAACTGGCACTGGCTGAGGTCAGACTGCTGCTGGCCAAAGAGGAGGAGGACAAGGAGCTGGAGCTAGGGAGGAAGGATATAACAGCCAGAGTGAAGGAAAGAGTGGCCACCAGGCTGCAAGAGGAAGAGGCGAAGATGGAAAAAGAAGAGATTGAGAAGGCTCTGGAGAAACGGAGGACGGAAAAAGCAAAACAACTGGATGTGAAAGAGGAAGAGGAGAGCAAGGAGAAGGAAGGGGAGAAGAAATCAAGAAAAGGAGTGGAGAATGAGGAGAAGTCTGAGAAAAAGGTGGAGGGAGAGGGAAAAAAGGCACAGGAGGAAATCAAGGGGAGAGTGACAGAAAAAAGGAAGGGAAGCAAAGCTGAGAAATCTGACCGAAAAGGCAGAAAATTAAGCGAGGTGTGAAGGTTTTGTTCCCATAGGAGGGCATTGCAACGGTAAGGCGGAATATCAAACGTGATATTTGGTACAGACCAAAATGGGTCTGCTGCACCAAGTATCAAAAAGTGTTGTGCTAAAAGCTGCGATCAAATTTCAGCTTCATAGTCTTGATACTTATTATTTTTCAATTCTGGATTTAGATCAAAATGTAGCCAATTTAAAACGGTTTAGCTTGTGTTTGGAAATTATTCATCAGAATAGAAATTTGGCTTCTTTTGTCAAATGAAGGTGAGAAGGAATTTGTAGAAAAGCATTTTTTTTTTTCTCAGTTATGCAAAGATTTTACTATGTGCACCAATATTCTGGTATCTATCAGCACTATGATTTCAAATATTTCAAATGAGACCCAGCCCCATGTGGCCTGTGTGTAGATGGAGAGGGTCATGGTGTACATGTCAGCTATTCATGTCATGAAACAAAAATACTGTGCAGTTACGGCTTTTAACCCAAGAGAATAAGAAGTTATTGTAACAGGATTTGTTAGTGGGCCTAAAAGCATCAACCCAGTAGAACAGTTGATTTTCTGAAATGGTTAAAGAAAAAAAAAAAAGTTTAGCTAGAAATACTTCCTATGTTTGTTAATTTGTTTCATTATGTGTTAATACTTTTTGCTTTATTCATAGACTTCTAGGTCTATGTTGAGAGAGACAGAACAAAATACTGAGTTGGTAATTTGCTACACTTCTGGGTTCTGAACTGACCAGTTAAAATCACTGTTGGAGATGTTGGTGTATCCTCCATGGTGAGGAAATACTGGGATATTGGGAAGGATGGGAGTAATGGAGAAAGTTATTTGAAGGGATCAAAAAGAGCACTGATCGATACTCGGTGTTTATCAAGTGTGATGCTCATGATCATGTTTAAATTTGACTACATTGAAAATAAATGTAATTCACTAATTATGAGAGTGTGAGTTTTTATGAATTTTCTTTTGTCAATAAAGTAAGTAAAATAAGTGCCTCTTTTATGACTATAAGCCTTTGTCTGCCTCAGTCCAGAAGACTCAAAGTACACTTTTAAAGGGTTACTTGTCTTGGGTAACACACGTTTTTTCTGCACACATTAATTACCATTCATTTGAAAACAAAATTAGTCAGGAATATCTGTTGAAATGTAACACAAGTTTTTGATACTTTAAGACGCATCATTTGGACGATCTTGTGTTTGAGATATCTGATTAAAGTCAGTCAGTCTGCAAAAGAAACCCCATGCCTTAATCAGGTGGTCATGCGATGTGATCACATGTACTGTACGTCTCCTATGTCTGTAATGTACACATGTTTCCTGCCAGCAACATGTGCATTCATCTCATGTAGGACTGAAAGAGAAGGCTGTGGTTGTCACTTCCCGTCGTGAAGAAGCTGCTGCTCCAGTGGAGATTCCAGAAGTTCAACTGACACCAGAAGGTACACACATGCACATGTTCACTGCTGTGTCTTCACAGGAACCTGTTGATAGATCATGGGAGGAGAAGGAACATAGGTGTTCTATGGTGACAGATTTCCACAGTATGGCAGCGTTACAGTATTTGTTAGTGGTAACAGTAGATAACACACAGTATATGTTATTGTAACCGTAGATAACACACCGTATATGTTAGCGGTAACGGTATGGCAGCGTCACAGTATACGTTATCGTAACCGTAGATAACACACAGTATATGTTAACGGTAGATAACAGTATTTGTTAGCGGTAACGGTATGGCAGCATCACAGTATATGTTATCGTAACCGTAGATAACACACAGTATATGTTAACGGTAGATAACATACAGTATTTGTTTGCGGTAACGGTATGGCAGCATCACAGTATACATTATCGTAACCGTAGATAACACACAGTATATGTTATCGGTAGATAGCATACAGTATATGTTAGCGGTAACGGTAGATAACACAGTATATGTTAGCGGTAACGGTAGGTAACATACAGTATATGTTAGCGGTAACGGTAGATAACATACAGTATATGTTAGCGGTAATGGTAGGTAGCACACAGTATATGTTAGCGGTAACTGTAGGTAACACAGTATATGTTAGTGGTAACAGTATGACAGTGTCACAATATGTATTTCGGTGACAAATATGGTTTTATTTTGAAATCGTCATGAAGGACTTGATTAAATGTGTAATTGTACAAACAGTAAAAACTATACTGTAGTTAACGTCTTTATAGTTCTACTTAGCTGGTGACATTTACCTGTGCCTAAGTAGCAATTAATACTGGCCACTGCAAATATTTAATGATAAATGAGTTTGATTGTAAAGATTAGTTATATTTTGAGTGATTATAACTTTTTTAAATTTTTTTAGGGGCACTTTTTATTTAGTGTTCTTGGCAGCTTCCTGCTTTGTTGAAGTTACTTTGGCCAAAATGAACCTGGACTCTCCTTGGCAGTTGTGCTGAAGAGGCACAACTGCCAGACGTCTTCCCTCATGTATGCCGTTCGCCATGACATTTCAAAGAGTCATTGGAGAAAAAGGAACATTTGTCACTAAACATTAACACATAACATCAAGGTGTTGATGGAATGCAGCAATTGTGTTTGACAAATCCAAAGTGATTTTGGCTAAGGCTAAGGAAAGAAGTTGACAATAAATTAGTCTTTAATGATGAAATCGGAACCAAAATGAAACAAACTCTGAAGAAAAGCAACCGTGTCACAGATTATTCTGCTTCTGTGTTGATGTAGCTGCAATGAGTGAATGTAGGATAATCATATTTTATTGAAATACTTCTGAGTTGGTCATATGTTTGGCAGTGGACCATGTAACATACTGATGAGTCCTCAAAGTTGAACTGCTTGGTTGAATAATCCTCTTGCTTTTTCAATTTCAATGGAATGCAAAATTGAAACCTGTATCACCTCTCCTTTCTCAGCTGTTGTTGAGCCTGAGCCTCTGGAAGATGTGATTGAAGCTGCTGTAGCAGAGGACTCTTCTGCACCACCACCAGGTGTGTGTTTGTGTGTGTGTGTGTGTGTGTGTGAGAGATAATGGCCCTCATCAATGCAGGCAGACAGTTAATAAATGCAGAGAAATTCCGTGTGTCACATTTAAATGTCTAGTTACACTACAGTATAGCTAGGAGGGTCTCCATGCACTTTTAGACCCACTTTCTTAATCTTTCATTGAATAATTTGCTTCCCAACACAGTTGTTATTTGGAGAGTGTTGTTGTACATACAGAATGCTGTCTAGTTTTTGTGTCATATTTGAGAGCACTAGAAGTACTCCACCGATGTAAGTCCAGGTGTGGTAGGTAGCAGTAGGTGATTTAGAGTAGGTGAGAGAGAGAGAATCTTATAACAATCTGCCTCTCCCTGTAGAGCCTGAGCCTGAACCTGAGGAAGAACCTGAGGAAGAGCCAGAGCCTGTGGAGACTCCTGAGGTTGGTACAGACCAGGTTGATTATTATAAAACTTTAGTGAAACTGGGTCCGATTAGAGACAGCCAATCTTGATCCTTTTCCAAAACTTCTCTGCTTAAAGTTGTAAAATCAAATATACACAAGAAGGTTCATTTTAAATGAATTAGTGAAACACTGAGTCCTTAAAAGAATCGGAGTATAGTAACCTGATACTTAAACTACTTGCACAAAGTGTGAACCTTTTGATGACATGTGGGTGGTGTATTCCTTTTCAGGTGATTGAGGAGGAGCCAGAGGTGCTGGAGGAGGAGCCTCCTGCTGAGGAAGAGCAGGAGGTGCAGGAGGTATGTCATATTTACCTCAGATTTAAAAGCGTGTGCACTTAAGCACAACAAATGCTACACAAAGATCTTTATTTCCTAGTCTATAGTCCCAGTAGGAATGAAGACCTGCAGGTGTCAGTACTGCTTCATACAATCCAAAATAATAGCTGTTAAAATGTAAAACGTACGCCTCCTGCAGGTAACGAGTGTAGCACCTGTTTCAGAGGATTTCTATGATACTTATAGTTAAAAAATGATATAAAATGATACAAATATACTGATAGTAAGCGCGGCGGTGTTAGTGATGTTTTTTTAAACATTTCTATTCAAGTAATGAATAGCACCTTGAGGCCCCTACTTAGTTTAAAGCTACAACAAAAAACAACTTAAAGAACAGTACATTTCTACAGTAACTACCAGGGTGGGCTATTGCTAGATAACTAACACACAGGACCCCGGTAACCTGCCAGCAGGTCTAGTATTTCTGTTGATTTTAGTGCTTAGAGGTATAATGCAATGTCAATCCATGTTACTCCCACATTCCACTATTCAACAAACTACAGACATCATCCTCTTTTAACGAGCCGCTGTGTTTTTGCTCTAGTCTCTGTGTGTGCACTATGTCAGTTGTAACCTAGCTGTGCCCCAGTTTGTCGGACAATCGGAGAAGTAGCTCGTAGCAAAGAAGGTTCCTGAACCAGACCTGTTCACTCAAAGTATAGATGCCCAGAGTAGTGAATCTTTACAACTCCAAACAACTGGTTTGGAAGAACTTTGTGTACATTTTAAAGTTGAATGCATCAATGTGGTGCCCTCTGAGAGCAGGCTAGATCAATGAAGAACGTTGTGCTCTTGTTTTAGCAGCAGTGGAATGTCACTAAGTAGATTTACTCAAGTACTGTACTTAATTACAATTTGGGGTACTTGTAGCAAAACAATTTCATCATTGGTTGTATAAATATGAATGGTGATGACACAGCAAAAAAGTCACCACAGTGTAGGTAACTAATGGGAACCACTGCTGGTCCTCTGGTGAAGCCACATTCCACTGTGGCACAGGTTCTAGCTATGATCACCACCAGCTGGACCTTCACTTCTTTAAGAATGATCGTGTTCAAATATCATTCAGCACCAAAAGGTGCTGTTGTTGGCAACTTTTCAACCACATGAAAGCAAGAAAACAGTTTCCTCTGATTTTGTCAAATATATCCACACATTTTAAAGCTAATCAAAAATGTGTAACGCCATTTCTTTTTCTAACCTTTTTCAGGCTGTTCCAGTTGAGGAGGTTGAAGAAATGATGGCTGACCAGACTGAAGAGGAGGCAGCACCTGAAGAGGAAACAGAGCAGGCTGCTGAGGAGGAGGAGGAGGAGGCTGCTGAGGAGTCTGTGGAGGAAGAGGCTGCTGAGGAGTCTGTGGAGGAAGAGGCTGCTGAGGAGTCTGTGGAGGAAGAGGCTGCTGAGGAGTCTGTGGAGGAAGAGGCTGCTGTGGAGGAGGAGGCTGTGGAGGAAGAGGCTGCTGTGGAGGAGGAAGCTGTGGAGGAGGAGGAGGCTGCTGAGGAAGAGGCTGCTGAGGATGCTGTGGAGGAAGAGGTGGCTTACGAGGCTGTGGAGGAACTTGCAGTAGAGGTGGAGGCTGCATTCGAGGAGGCCGAGGAAGAGGAGGAAGAGGCGGCTGCAGATGAGTCTATGGAAGAACCCGCTACGGCAGAGGAGGCCGAGGAGGAGGCTGCTGCTGAAGAGGTGGCGTCAGATGTTGAGACTGTAGAGGAAGAGAGCGCTCCGGCAGAAGAATCTTTTGAGGAGCCCACTGAAGAGGATGAAGCTGTTGAGGAGGATGTCGAGGAGATAGTGGAAGATGAGGAGCCTGCTGAGGAGGAGGCGGCTCCAACAGAAGAAGCTGTTGAGGATGTAGCCGAAGAGGAGGAGGCAGCTGTGGAAGAGGAGGCAGCTCCAACAGAAGAAGCTGTAGAGGATCCTGCTGTGGAGGAGGCCGCAGACACAGAGGCTGCTCCTGAAGACGTAGTAGTGGAGGAGCAAACAGTAGCAGGTAAGGAGGAAAGCAAGGAAGTACTGATGCCAACATTTGGCTTAAATAAATAGTCCCAACATTTTGGGATGTGTGCTTATTCAGCGTTAGTTTGATACCACTGTCCACATTACAGGCGAACTCCACAAACTTTACACATGTCTATTTAAAGGTCCTGGGCATCAGTGAAACAGGTTGTTTAAAGCATTCTCCAGAGGGAGCTGTGTAACTCAAGTTACAAGTTTGAAATTGGAAAGTCGGGGGTTGTGGAGACCGAGTTGAGTTCACCAGACCTCTGTAGCCCACTCCTCATCTCCGCTAGTTGCTTGAGGCCACATTAACAGCTACTAGCATAACACAACCGGATCTTGACAAGGAAGTACATCGTGTGGAATTAAAAACCCCGTATCTCTGACTCTGCTGTGTCGTTTCTATCTCTCTGTCTC
This sequence comes from Anarhichas minor, assembly GCF_050575085.1. Taxonomy (NCBI): domain Eukaryota; kingdom Metazoa; phylum Chordata; class Actinopteri; order Perciformes; family Anarhichadidae; genus Anarhichas; species Anarhichas minor. The sequence continues at coordinate 2,680,317 of NW_027466452.1, forward strand.
TCTTTTTAAATTAAATTGATGGAGTACTATTTTAAATATGAAGCTTCAGCCAAGAGTTGGTTAGCTTAGCAGTAGAAACCGTTAGAAACGGCTATCCCTAGCTGTAACAAATCAACAGACTATTAAACACATTATATTCCATTTTTTAACAGCGTTTTGCTGTTTTACAGGCGGTTGTGTGCTACACTTTATCTTGCCAGTGACATGTTACTTCCTGGAGTCTACACTTGTTGCCTGCTCAGAGCCTAAAATAATCTGGCACATATGACGTCAAATTTAGTTTTTTGTCTGGATTAATACGTTCTATATAGCATGTCAATGACGGGGCTTCAGTTGAAGATGTTGTCGATCGTTCTATGACTTTTCTTCAGTCCACTATCAAAGCCTGACTGTAGCCGTCTAGTGGAACTGTTCAGTGGTCACCACGGCACTGAGGTTCCTGCATGATTCAGAGCTCGTCCAACAGTGGACAAAGAAGCTCTATCAACCAACTCAACACTGACAACTGAACCATCGGGACAGATTCAAGTTCCTGTGGCCCGGTTCATCAGGGTCTATGAAAACATCGAATATATTGCGTGCTACTGGGCCAGTAACATCGTCCACCTGGCTTTCTTTTGTTGGTGCTAATTCTGTTTTTCGAGTTCATGGTTCTAAATGTTTCTTGTTCCACATTCACAGAGACGGAAGATGAAGTAGAACACGAAGTAGAGGAGGCAGCAGAAGAAGGTGGGCACACACACAAAGTCCTGCACCAGGAGAGAGATGCATTGTACATTTAATGGGGACAAAAGCTTTGTGAGATGATATCATGCCAATATTTGAACGTGTGTGTTTCTCTTTGCAGCAGCAGAGTTTGTGGAGACAGAAGAACAGATTCAGGACGAGCCCACAGGTAAACATTGTGTTCATTCTGCTTTATGCTCACAATGATGACTTCTGCTGTGTATGACCTAATGTCTTCCTCCTGTTTCTCCGCTCTGAAGGTGGGTTTAAACCATCAAAATATCCAAATGCTATCATTTCACTTCCTTATAGTAATTTATAGTTGTTTTTCTTCATAAAAACACAAACTTCTAATGATAAGAAAATAAAAGATTGTAATTTATATTGATTCAATTCTTTATAGGAGCATCTCATCCTCCAATATGATGCTCCTTCCAATACAAGAGCAAGAAGTCAACTTCCTGTTTGTGCTTTCCACAGAAACGTAAAGGCTGCCGCGGTCGTCGTGGTGACGGAGCAGGGACCCAATGACCTTGCATCAGCACCATCTGAGCGTGCTCAGAGCGATGATGCGCCTCTCCTCCTCCACAGAAAAGAAATTGAGTTGTTATGACAACACTCTCTTCCCCCCGTGTGCCCCCCCCCCCCCCCCCCCCTGTTTTCACACCTTCCTTCAAATGTCCCTTTTGGTGTAAATGTGAGATAATGGATGAATTATTGACTTTTACGGTACTCCTGTTTTTCCCCTTCTTGTTTTCCCCTGAATCCCGTTCTTTGTTTCTTTAAGTAGAGCACCCATTTCCATTTGTGTTCAGGGTGATGTAGTTCTGTGTGACTGAGGCCAGATGGTCAGGCCATGTGAACGCTATGTGCTCTACTTGCAGCTAGTTTACCGGAGTCTTATCTGCAAGAGCTGTAACTTTAAACCAGTCTGGAACTTTATTTTGAAGTCTCTTAGTTTGGCTTCCTGGAGCTCAATTCTGTTGCTAACCAAACTTGAGGCCAACGTGCACGGCTGAGCCAGGAGATTGGGGTCTATACAGTGAGGTGACTTTGTTGGGTCAGAAGATTCACAGATACTAAACTTAGCGAACCCAACACTGCAGAGTTTCTCCCCTCTGGACCTTTCCCTCCTGCTGATAAGAAATCTGCTTGATGGAGGTAATAATAAAATATTTCAAATTTAGTAATCAAACTAAAGATGTAATGTCCTCCACTCTATTGCAGGGCAAGTTCAGAATTACGAAGAACATCTCCATTCAGCTGTGTAGTTCTGGTCACAGCGTTGTAGATTCTATGCAAAGCTGTCGTGATCTCTCTCACCCACTTCCCTCACCCAGCCAGTTTATTTACCACTGAGTATGAGCCTTATGCTAGCATGTGAATTCAGAGAGAGCTTGTGTGTGTGTGTGTGTGTGTGTGTGTGTGTGTGTGTGAGTGAGTGAGAGAGCATGTGTGCAGATGAATTCCTTTTGTTTCCCGTGATGAGCATGTTCTTGTGTGTTGACACATCTCTTCTACTAGTCGACCCTCTCAGTGAGCCCTAGAGTCATGATGTACTTTTGAGACTGTTGAACTATTTTCTCCTCGTTTGTTCTCTCGCTACCTTTACCTCTGTGTGTTTGTGTTCCGTCGATTCCTTGCTCTTAATTCTTTCCGGATACGGTTACAAAGACCATCAAACTATCCTATCAAATCATTTTAAAATGAAGTTGTAACTTTAAACTTCTGTTTCTTGAGTTTAAACTGTGATGTAAATTAGGACATAATGGATGGTGCAAAGCTGTCGCACTGTGGTGTAAAGACTGTTTTTTTAAACACACCAGCTATACATGGATCTGGTCTAGCAGGCTGATGCAGACAGGATAGTAGCACTGAAGCATTTTAACCCCATGTGATCAAGACTCCACTTTCTTTTCTCTGAATCACAAAGGGAGAAATGCATCAGGCGTCATATTCCTGTGGAAGTCGGCCTCCAGTTAAATGATCCGACATCTTTGTTTTTATCATCAGTGACATGTTTTTTATTTACTAAAAGGGAAAGTTGGCGACACATTTCTTTAGTCACTCTTCCCTTTTCCTTTGTGACAGAATCAGAATTTGTCTTGGTGTGTGTTTCAGTCACTGATCCTCGGTAGCAGGGCCCCAGGCCCCTGAGGGCCCTGTTATCAGAGAGCAAAACATCATTCCATCGCAGAACTAAAATTGTGGAATTATGAGAGCGTTATGCATCTTATTTTGAAGGCGATGGCCAGATCTGCAGGTAAACATCCTCTGGTGTCCCTGTTGCATCAGAAGATATTTTAGCTTTGGGTAAATGGGTGCAGCTCTGTGGAGAACACATTCCTGTTGGGATGCGGACAAACAATATGTCGATCTGATGTTTTAGGATAAATCACAACACTACTAGTGGAAGAACAGAGACCACGTAAAACATACCTCTTTTTTTATTCTTTTATTTGGTGTCACAGACCCACTTTGTGTTTCTAGTCCTGACATTTTGTAACTACCAGATTGTTTTCATGGTGTGCAGTAGAAGTTTTTGTAGGATGTCTCGTCCACTAGCTGGTCTTTTCTACTTCCTGACACTTTGTAAGTCAATGTGAACTGTAAAACCTTTTTAACATTGAAGATTACAGTCTTTACCAAGAGAGAGCTTCTAGATTTTTAAAAGTTAACGTTTAAAAAAAAAAAAAAGAATTTTTTGAAAATACGTTGAAAGCTTTTCACAAAGCCATAAGATGTTTGACAGGCAGGTTTAAGGGGCTGTGCTACTTTGGGACAACGGTTTATTCTCTAACAATACAAAAGGAAGAGCAATGAAATAAAGCCGCAGAGCAGCCGCAGAGCAACCACACACTGCAGCAACCCGGTGAAACAGATTAGGATCTCTTTCATTACTGATCTTTGATGAGAAGTCATGTACGTGCTGCGATGACATGGACAGCGGTGCTCCCAGACAAAGAGGGGGTCAGTTGTTGACGGCTGGAAACAGTAGACGAGCTCCACAGTATTATGAGGAAATACAGTTGTTGGTTAACAGCTGCCTCAGCTGTCTGCAGGTCTAATACTGATGACGCTTAAATTATTGTGAAGTAATGATGGATTGTGGATATTTGAAGTGTCACAGTTTTCTGTAAATGATCTTTTGCTGCAATAAAAGGTTTGGGACAACACGGCAACAACTCGTCTTTTTTGATGAATACTTTTTGTGTATTTCCCACTTCCTCTAAAAGATGCTGTAACATCCTTGTACAAGAGTGAAGAGGAGCTGATCACATCAGAGTAGTCTGATGAAGCAAAGCTGTGACTGAGAGGCCTCACCAATTCCATTTAGAACTTGAAGATAGTTAACTTTCTGATTTGTTAAGTTCACTTTCCACAGATTTTTAGAAACCTCTGATTCTAAAAACAAGAGATATAAAATCATGAATGTAAATACCCGCTGCTATAAACATCCACAATATTCGTGGTGGAAGAAGTACTCTGAAGTTCTGCATTCATTATTGTACACCAGGTACATATGACTCATTGTTCATACTGATGCATGAATGCAGAAGTAGTACTTTAGTGTTGAGGCTGGTCCATGTGGAGTCAGTTTGGTGGTTTAGTCCAGTGGTTCTGGGGTCTTGAGATCAAGGGTGTAGGTTTGGTTTAAACTTAAACTTAAAAAAAAAATCTGCTTTTACAGTGTGTGCATTTTCACATGCACATACAGAAACACACCGTGCTTGGTTGGGTAAAAGGTGGATCTGTCCTCTACTAGTCTGTTGATTCTGGTGACAAACTATTGCTAACATGAGATCATTTGAGAAGTTTAGTCTTTGATGGTACTGCTAACTCGCACACATCTGAAATGTGACACGGCGTTCCACCCAGAGCCCTTTTATTGTAAGGGGTCACAATCCAAAAAGGTTTGCCAACCGCTAGTTTAATCTTCAACAATCATTGAATGTTAATGTACCAAAGCTGAGACCTTACAGATCCGACCCGCAGTGCTGTGCTGCATGTCGTCCTCTCGCTCGCCTACTTTTCCTGTGTGTCTGTCCTGACTATCCTTTACATCATTTTAAAATGATTGATCTGGAGGAGAGAGAGCCCTGGTAGCTTGCTATATAATATAGAAATGCACAAGATAAAAGGAAAACACATCAATTCAGTTCCATCCATCAAATCTTGTTGTATTTAAGAGGAGTAATGAGAGGAAGCCAGGAGAGTTGGAGAAAAGTAAACTCATCTTAACTTTTGTATGACCAACAAAGCATCCGAGCAGGTCAAGCAGGTAGAGTCAGACGAATAAGATTCACCTCTTTTCACTCAATCTTCTGTCCTACTAAATCTGGTCACAAGGTGTCAGCAGACCTCTGACTCAAAGCATTTCATCATGCACAGGAATCAGTCAACTCTTCAGTATATACAGGGATGATTAAGCATCATTTATGTTCTATTTCATATTGATTTCAGCAATGGTAGGTCTATTCCACAGGAGTGGTCCCAGCTACCAGACACTGAGCTCATTGGCATTGATTTGGGGAATTGGAGGATTTGAATGGCTTGAGGAGTTTATAAACTACAGTCACATAAAAATGAAATATGGTGTGTTATTTAAAGAATAATATTCATTCTTCTTTTGCACAACAATGAAATAGAATTCAAATGAAATGAAGGGACTTTTCTGTTCCCTTGAAGCTTGAACTCTGAACAATCTTAACCATTATGTTTAGTCTGATGCTTTCAACAGTAAAGGACAACGTACAGTAATGACCTATGCCAAAATGCACCTGTGTTACTTATAGATCCGGACACACTTTTCTGTGTACTGATGCCGTGTTCGCAGACAGAAACCCAAATGGTTTGGGTTTACATCTGTCTGTGTTTCTTAAAGCTGTTTGGGAGCAGCAGAGCGAAGGATGCCCTCCAGAATATCCACCTGAAAGACAGGAGGGACGCTGTGGGTTGTTTGTCATGTGAGTCAACCATCATGTGTCCATGTGAGGAAAGAAGCTTCCCCACTGCATCAAATGCCTTCAAGCTAGTGCACATTAACAGAGACATCAGTATGTCAAGGACAGCCCGGGATTACACTGAATAGTAATTAGTGTTGTTAACATCTGGAATCGTTTTGTCCCCAAAATAAGAATGAAATGATTCAAACTTCCACAGAGTTACATGACAGAATACTGTTGAACTTGATGTTGAATTTGTGTCATTATTGAACTGCAAATATTGAGTTAGTGTCTCTGATTGAAGAGGTTTAACCTGTGATTAGTTCAGTTGATATTCCAACAGTGCTAACCCTAGATTAACCCTAGATTAACCGTCTATTTCCACTGTGAAGTCTGAAGAAGAGCTTTGCTAATTCCAGTTTGTTCTAGGGTGCTTTTATTGTGAAGCTTCTAATACTGAAACAGGAAGCTGTTCCTGTTTAAATCCAAGCCTCCAGTGTAATTGACCGATGATGCTGATTTATTCTCTTTTCAACTGTCGCTCAGAGGATCTTTGTCTCTCTCAGTTGTCGGTCTGGTTGAATCATTGAACAGCGTTTTGTTTTCCATCTGCTAAACTAAATAACATCTATTAGTGAGAAAGCATCAGTGCATTCAGACTGAAAGAGCAGTCCTCTGACACATCTGACTGGACACAGTCAAGCTTGTGGCAGGAGATTACATTTCTAATATGTATCTAGTAAAAGTATGAATAATAATGAATGAATAATGCATTTTATTAACATTCTAAATATATCAGCTATGATAACGGCTAATCCTCTCCTCTTTAGACTACATAATGAGCTGAACAAAACTGAAAACTGTTCTTCTCCTGGAAGGACTGCAACAGTGATAACAAAAGACAGCACAGCAAATTTCAATATAGGCCGATAGTTTCCCACATATTAATATATGTGATAATACACTGAATTTATCATCTGTTGCCCCAAATCTGCTCTCAGGGCAGATGCTGTTGTGGGTTTTAGAAGACAATTATATCTATGTAATTCAGTAAGATCAGTAATATGTAGAACAAAATAAACATATTTCCCTTATAACTGTCAGGAAATATAAATAGCTACGGCTGTGCTGCACAACAGCAAGCACCTCTATCAACAAGCCATGCTCTTTGTGCTTAGAACTTTGTCTGAGCCTCTGGACACACAATTAAATTAATCAATTGATAACATATTTTCATGTCGTTTTTATGGCTTTGCATAATTCATTTTTCTATGAATCTATTTGCTAGTGCTGGGCAACGATTAAAATATTTAATCGCGATTAATCGCATGGATTTGTTGCGATTAATCGCATTGTTATGGCAAAGTTCAATCATGAATTCAAAAGTAGTGTATTGCGCACTTTTATTTTAAAAGTACTGCTATATGAACAAAAGGGCAATAACATTTGGTTCACGAGATGCAGGTAGCATGTTTTATACTTAATGTGAATATAATTCATACTTTGTTGGCATCTTATTCTGAAAACCGGATGTTCGTCTGAAGAAACCGGATGTTGTCTCGCCCTAATCTGACTATAGGATGTTTGCTGGCTTTTATCCCACTGTTGTTGTCATCCTATTGTTGTTATGTATATGTATTGTCTCTTGTCTTTCAATAAAAAAAAATAAAAAAAATTTAAAAAATGCGTTAACGCGCGATAAAATAATTGTCGGCGTTAATGAATGAATGCGTTAACGCGAAATTAACGCGTTCACTTGCCCAGCACTACTATTTACCCTACAGACATTCCTAGCCCTGCACAAAGGCAGGGCTAGGAATGTCCTTTCTGCAAAAAGGCCCTCAGTTGTACCTGGCTGCTCTCTCCCACACTGAGGTTCTTGAGCTGGTAGACGGTCACGTGTCCGTCACTGTCTCCTACCAGGACACAGTCTGTCTGTGCGGCGAACAGCAGGGACTCCATCTTCACACCAGCCGCAGCAGGCTGCACAATGATTGGGTCCAGGCTGGAGGACACACGTGATTACTCTTGGCACAGGCTTCACATCACAGAAACAAATAGTGAGACAGACAACAATCCCAGGCACTCACATGCTTGAATTCAGGTCCCAGATCTCCAGTTGTTCCTCATTAACGGCTCCAAATACTGTGGCCCACTTCGGGGACCACTTGATGTCACATACTGCTATCTGGGTGGAGCTGAAGCCGAACATGGGGAGATGGTGGTCCTGCTTCCACAGCTGGATGGTCCAGTCAGAGGAGCAGCTCAGGAACACATCTGGACAGAGTGGACTCCATGTGATGCGGTTCACAGGACACTGAGGGGGTGAGGTATGACTGACGTTACCAAAGGTCTCTCTGACGAACCCAAAGAACAACATCAACAAGTGGTCACATCTTGATGATTATTGCTTTAGCCCCAGAAGATGTTCCTTCTAGTACCTTGAAGAGATGATTTTTCAACATTAGTAGAGAAAATATGGAATGATTGTTTATACTGTTTATACGTATTGCCGCAATTAATGTGGATCTGTGGATTTCTATTCCATTTATTTAAAGCAAGAAATATTTTTTGATATTTATGAATCTTACTATTTTATCTGTGGATTTTGTTATATATATATATATATTATATTTATATATAATAACTCTTTTTGCGTGCATTGAAAAATATTTTAGTGTAAAGAGTCTTTTAAATAAATGAAAAAACACATTTGTGGAACCTTCTGTGAGCATTCATTCACATTGAGACTGTCTGAGTCCATATGTGTCTACTGACACATTGGAAGCCTGCTGTGGATACAACTGGAGACATGTTTCCAGATGTGGTAAGCTCAGTGATGAGCTTTGATACATTAACCTAACTCTACTCAGAGATGCTTGTTTCTCCGTATTTGTCCCCCTGGGCTCATGGCATGCATGTCCTTCACTGTGCATATGTGGATAAATCCACATATGCATCAAGACACAACAGTGTTACTATTCAAAGAATTCACATACCTGCAAACCAACATTAATTAAAAGTAGCAATATCACTAAAGTTAAACATTTGACTGCATGTTATAGGACAGAGCTAAGGGCCAGTAAGCAATGCATTGTGGGACAGAGCATGAATGGATTTGAAACAATCGCTACTGATGAAATGAAATGTGAGCTTCTGAGGCCTTGTGGTCTTTGGTGTTTTACGTGCTTATCAGAAGGAGAGGTGAGTGATGGACTTACAAAGTGCTTCCTGTATGTCTCCAGAAAGTGCTGATTGTTGGAACAGGAGCACTTGTGAATGAGCCCTTCTAATGTGCCGACCAAATAGACACTGGATTCCTGGTGCAACAATAAAACACAATGATGACAACAATCATTTACAAAGTCAAAGTTCACTTAAAATCAACCTTAAAAAAAACGTGTTTTACTGAAAGTCAGCACTGCATTATCACAAAAGATATCTGTGAATATGGTATTTTCCACAGAAACAAGTTTGAAGCCCAAGAACTACATTCTCGTCAACTCATGTTGAGAAGTTCTCTCATCAACTCACCGTTGGATGGAAGTCAAAACACAGACCAGGAGTAAGAGCTGACAGAACACTTTCTGCCTTCTTCTTGGTACTCTGGATCTTCTTGAGCTTCATCAGGTCTATGACAAGATAGATGATAGGTGGATAGATTACGTTATACAGATAGATAGACAGACGTCTTACAGATTGTATCGCTACGCAGGTCAAGCTAAATAGACAATGGTAAAGCCATGTGCTGGTGCTGAGCACAGTACCTATGCAGTCGAGGCCACTGCTGCAGATAAACCACTTGCTGATCCTTCCGTCTGCAGCCACAGAAAAGAGAGACTCCACCATCTCCTCTCCTGTCAGCCTCAACTCCTGCTGGGTCCATCTGAGCTGCCACACTGGATCCAAGTGCCTGTTGGGACATTCACTGCACACACACACACACACACACACACACACACACACACACACACACACACACACACACACACACACACACACACACAGAAGTAAAGAACGTTCTCTTCAGTGTGTGATGTAAGAGCTGAGCTGTCCACACGCACCTGCTGCTGAGGACACATGACTCGCTGTCTTGACTCTTCACATTGTAGATAGCAATGCTGCCGTCCTGCATGCCCACAGCCAGCTGACTCGGGTTATTGGATGAGAAATCCAGGGAAGTCACAGCGCTGTCACACTGGATGGCACGCTCAGGCCACTGCAGAGGAGACACAAGACAAGATCTGGAATGGACAGCTGGCACACAGTCAACCTTCTGCATACTGCTGGGGACACATGGAGCCCCTGGAGCTAAATAAAGGAGTCATACCGTGGTATTTTTGAGAGACCAGCAGCACACCAGGCCTGGTTTCTGCTTACTGGAGCCAGACTGACCATAGCCCACACCCAGAAGGTCCTAGCAGAGAGAGCAGAGCACAAGCAGACCTCTCTTAGTGAACATCCGTTTCTGTCAGCTGGGAACAGTTTTCAATTGTTTAGTACAAAGTAGTTCAGGTGAAAACTATGGGCAGTATTTTCTGTGGAGAGTATCCAGCTCATTTTTCACATCCAACTTATTCACCTCCATTATATGTTGGAGGTACACATCACAACATGGGCACATAACCACAAGTATCTGAATGGCTAAATTGATTCCAGAAAATTCAAATAAGACTGGTGCTCATTGACGGTTGATAAAACAATCAACCAATCAGAGCTTTGTAGGTAGGCTTAAGAATGTGTGTCATTTTTCTACATATCTAGCTAGCTAGTAGCTACATTTGTGAAAAAAATTAACAGAAAAATGGTGACAGATGTGGATGACATTGATGCAGCTGTACAGATTACTGTAAAACGACGTAGAGAAACAACTCTTTGATTAACATAATGTCTTTAATAAATGTAAAAAATGTCAAGTTAAAAGAATACTTCGCTCCCAAAATCATCATTTGTATATCAGCTCTTCATCCCGCATTCCTTTGAATTCTTGAAGAATACTTTGTTTTTCTCGTGAGAAATCCAAAAACTGAAGTAACAACAGCAGAACTATATCAAAACATCTGTTTACTCCCATTTAGTCTGTGCCTCTCCATCTACATGTCATGTTTTCCTCATAATTAGTAGTGTGTGGGGGGGGGGGGGGGGGGGGGGTGTATATCATGCATTAGTGATGGCTTTGTAATCCATAATATGTTTTAGTGTGAGTGATATATTATACAACTCATATATAATATGAGTTTAGTGCATAAAGTCAAGCTCAGAGCTCACTCTCACCACCTCTGCCAGCTAATGGGCTGGCCTCTAACACATGTGACTTCAATGTTCTACGTATTACTTTATTTCATATCGAATGATATCTGTTTAATTATTCTTCTCATTCTTGTTATTATCACCATTCTCTCTCCCGTTGTCACAGGTTGTGGGGCGAGTTGGCTGAGGTTATTGTTGTTGTAATGTCCTTTAACTGCTGTGTCTGAAGGAATATTGGAGAAAAAGACATGTCCGTTTACAAACTCTACTAATTCAAGTCTCTGGGCTTTGGACTGGCTTGAGCCTGTTTATGCAGAAGTGTTTTAAATAACAAGGTTTTAGTGAAGATGCACGTGTTTGTGAAGTAGTGAGCATACGGCTGGATAAGTGAGAATTTGTTAACGCATGCTTTCATGTAGTTTTACCCCCATTCACTTCAATTCATCCAGACTTCTCCATTTCTGGATTCTTTGTTCACCGTGGAGGCATTAGGAAAAAACAAGGTTTCCTTCAACTATTCACAAGGTAACACAGGGAGAGTCACTGATATACAAATGATCATTTTGGGGTGAAGTGTTCCTTTAACAGCTCCTAGCAACCACTCCTGGGGTTAAGAGGAGAAGGTGTGTTTGTGTGATTTTGGTGAGCTATCCCATAATAATACAGACTAACAAAATGTTGACATCTGCAATGACATACAGCAGGCATGATTTACACTTGTATCCAGCTTTTCCACATTGCTAATAAGCAGTGCTAACAAGTGTCTTACCGGGTTCTTCTTGTTCCATGCCATGCTGCTGACGCGGCGTCCTCTGCTGAGCTCACAGCTGAAAGCCCAGAGACGCTCCACAGCTGGAGACCGAGGGCTCTCTGCATCCTCCTCCCTCTGCTTCACCAGACTGTCTCAACCGTTCAAAAAAAACCCTGCAACTTCATTTCAATTGTCACATACACACAGATTTGACTTCTGGATTCAACCTATCCTCAGCATTGATGACATTATTACTCACCTCTTCATCCAAATAGTTCAATCTTATCCATTAATATCCATGAACACTTCATCTGACCTATATGTATGTATGTGTATTGTATCTGCTGTTGTGTGTCAGTGCTGCTGATGAGCTGACTTTACCTTCGGTCACGGGTAGCTGTCTGTAAGCAGCCAGCTTGGGTTGGAAAGTGTTTCCTAGAATGCTCCTCTCCATTACTAACAAGCAGTGTTGGAATCTCTCTGACAGCATGATCAGCTGCAGGTCTGACTCAACGTTTAAACCGCTCCCAAACGCTTCCACTTCTTTCATTGAGCTAGCAGCACTGGCTGAAGAGATATACAAGAAAGTGATACATGCAAGTTATTGCAGAGCTCTCCTAAATTCCACTCTCAAAACTATAAGACTTCATATGACTTGAGCTGTGAATCATCAAAGGAAGAATATAGGTGCTTTGTAATGATGTTGTGTCTGAATAACATCAAGAGGTCAAGAGGTTACTTAGAATGAAATTACACCAAGCAGCATCCTCCCCAGTCCTTCACTGGTACCTGTACTGGCCATGCTGCCCACTGACACGCTCCCCTCTGCTCCTCTGCTGATGTCCTCTCCAGCCTCGGGATAGTCAGCCCTCCCTACTTCCTGGCTGCACACCTCCTCACACTGCTCGGGGCTGATCAGAGTGTAATACATGTCCCAGGTGGTAACAGTCGTAGCTGTGGGCATGAAAACATGTTAAAGACTGTCCACCTGAAAAGACGAACACTATTAATAAAGATTAGTTCCATCGGACTAATCATCGCAATAATTACTTGATTAATCAACTAACAGAAAAAATAGATTTTGTCATTTCTCAAGAACTCTGGGTCCAGCTTCCCAAATGTGAATATTTTCAGATGTTTTACTTTTCTATGAGAGTAAATTGTGTGTTTTAGCATTTCACTGTATAGTGCTGACAGTCTATCTACTCAATATCTATTTATTATTAGCAGGTATTTCTCTCTATCCCATCCCTGTGGAGCGGATAAACCCGGACTCCTTAGTTGTTGTCCTCGGTGACCGCTTGTTGCAGAATTGAAAACTTTCTCAGCCTGTTGTTGAGGGGATCACCAGTGAAGCTGTGAGGGATTTTCAGGCGTGCTTGGACTGTACAGACGGTGATGTTTTACGCATCTGGGATGTTTGCTGCAGTCCATGGTTGGGAGTATAACCGAGGCGTGAGGACCACAGGACTTAACATCTTCTGTCTGACAGGAAGCAGCATGTGAAGCTGGGGAAACACGTCTCTGACCGTCATCGACTCGTTCCCTTTGTACACCAACACCTCCGGTCACTAGTCCACACCTCTTTGATTTTAAAACTCTTTTTATTTCAAAAAACTTTGATCTTTCACAATATTTCTTTCATACTTCTATTGTACTTTTTGGATTTTGGAGTTTTTTATTTTTATTTCAATTCTCTCAAGGCAAAAGCCTTGTATGTCAAAACCTGATTCTTATTTTAAATCCCCTTTCTGCCTTGTTTCCAACAACAGGTAGCAAGCTCCAAGGGAACATAACGAGCCTAACCTGAGTCCACCATCACTACGCTGTCGCTCTGGACCTGCTTGCTTTTAGCTGCTCCATTCAACGTCTGTACCGATCGATCCACATACTTATCGTTGCCCATTCTGTTTCTGCACAGCTCAGCATACTGATTGTTTCTCTCCCTGTGAAAACAAGGAGGAAATGACAATTTTATATTTTTCAATTTTTCAAACCGTCACACACTGTCCAATCCCTTACCCATCAACTACATGCCAAGGCCTGGTGATGTAATAGGTTAATCATCGTTTTTTTCCAAATTTTTCCAATCTATTTCTAAGTGTTTTCGGTGCCCTGGTAGTCAGCAAGACTACCAGAGGGGGTATGTTGTGTGCATTTAAAAAAACAAAAAAACATCACTTTTTTTAACAGTTGTTCATCCCCATAGTTTGTGTTGGTGGGAAGATCGGTGGCTGTGTTGCGGTTGCCACTCTATTTAAAAAATATATATATATTTTTAAATTTCTCACAAATTTCAGGCAGCTTGCAACTCAACAGCTCATTCATCATCATCATCACCACATAAGTTAATAACCAACATCTGTCATTCTAAACTCACGAGGAAAAACTGTGCAGGTAAATATCTGGTATCCAATCACGTGTCACAGGACGGTTGCACGTGTCAATCACTGTCTCGTAAAGATTAAGAGTGGTGTGTCTTTCCTATGCGTATTGTGCTTAATACACATTACTTCACTCACATGATAGCTTCTGCATCATCAGCATCCACTGATACTAAGGTGCTCGGTATGTCCAGCAGTGAAACGCTGTCTGTCTCAGAGATGTAGACATCAGTGACCTCTCTCAACATGTCCTCTGTCACATGTTCCTTCACTGTGTCTCTTTTCCCCGGCACGTCTAACAAGGAACAAAAGACATGAAACAGAAACCACAGATAGCGCTGTGTCATCTGTGACCTTCAACCATATTCAGATGCTGTAGATGTAACTCTATTTATGTACATTTAGTTTTAATGAACTTATTGCCAACATTAAGAATGGAGCTAAAAAAATTGAATATAGCAATGAAAGCGAATTCATTTTGGAACCTGGGAAGTTGATGGGCAGGTCCCGTTTGGAAAATGTATCCTCAATCTCCTCATTCATGGACTCTATGGTAGACTGGCTGGATATTCTGCTGCTTCCTAATATTGACCTGGAAAACAATGTCAGAGCACATCTTTACACGGGGACACTGTGGTAACACTCGGCCTAACGCAGGACACAAAGGACGTCACTGATCAAAGATAAAATGATTATTTTCCTGCCCAGCATCATCTTTTCTTATCAATAATTCATACATTGGACTATGTCTAAGCGATTTCATTGATTCCTTGTTTATCCATATTTAAATCGGCTGTCTATGGGAAATGGCATCATATGTCATATATTTTACAAAGTTGCTGGTGTTTTTTCTCATATTAGTCGTATCCACACACTCTCATGAACATCAGATCAGCTCCAGCTGTTTGACCATCAGGTCAGAGATGTGTAAAAGAAGGAGCCCTGCACCTGGAGAAAGGCATGGTGAAGCTCCCGGTGGCTGCTGCCTGATCTGATGCTGATCCAGCAGAGATCTCATCCAGAAACATCCTGCTGGCTTTGGCCTGTGCCGCTGCTGGATCTGCCTGGTACAGTGGCTGAGGAGTGACGTCATTTTCGTCTTCATCAAACACCTGCAAACAGGACAACGATTAGCCACCAATAACACTGCTACTGCATTAGCCTGCTGCTAGAAGGCACTCAGATAGATCGGCCTACTTGTAGCCTGTAGGGAGGATATAAATTACCCGAACAACTTGTCTGGGAGTTTGGAAGGCGCTCTTCTCCAGAACTTTGCTCCCACCACCCAGGCTGAAACTTCTTCTGCTTGGGCAACCGATGATGCTGTTTGTGTCTCTTGTACTTTGGCGGACTCCATGTATGCCTGATACTGAAATATTTATTGTTCGAGAAGAGCTAGGAGACAAAATAACAATGAACATTTCAGTTAGCATGACTTCACTTTGTTTCCCTAGCAGGAGACTGGGGTGGGTCTCATAATAGAATATTCTAACCAGCAGCAAATGAAAAGTTAAGGCCTCAGCTATAACTACATATGTTTAATGGACACAAACCTTTTCTAAAATTAGGAGATTGGTGATTATATTCAAGTTGTGCATTTGTGCTAACTAGTAGGTTGGCACAATGTTAAAATGGAATAATAGAAAAAACTCAATTTAATTTAAACAAGAGCCAGAAAACATGAACATTTAACAGAATATATCCCCATTTTTTAAAGCAAATATTTTAAAGCAATTAATCAATCTCTTTTGTCAACAGTTACAATATTGGACTCCAACCAACCACGCTCACAATTGACCCAGCTTTGTGATGAAGTTATGTGAGCCAGCAGACTTTCAAATGAACCTGATTCCTTTGTGTATTAACTAGAAGTCCCACGTACAACACCACAGTTTACACTTTCAATGGAACTGAAATGTTACCCTGACCAAAAAAGTTAGTGACTTCTCAATGTTTTAAAAGAGTAGATGTTCAAAAATACAAACATTTGATTTTCCATTTTTGTTTCTGTGACCTCCAGGACCAGAAAACAGCTGTGTTCCAAACAACCCCGGTCTCCCTAATACACAGTGTGGAAAAAAGAAGTGCCAGTACTCCCGTTATTCACATATTGGCGTGTGTAATGGCGTATAGTCGGCCTATAATAATATTCCAACTGAAACATTATAGGTGGTGGTGTGTTTACCCATAATGTGGACCATTATTATTATTATAGATGAGCAGTATAAAGCTTAAAAGCTTAAAGAGATTAACATCAAATCGTTAAATAATTATTATATTGTTTCCACATATTGCAGCCTTCTGGACATTAAAGAAATGTTTGCCCTTTACAATCATATTATGTAAACCAAACGTTTATGATGAGTACCGGTCCACTTCGAGCTCTGCTACTAAACACGTTGACAAAAAGAGAATAAAAGAGAACTTACGGCCTCAGAACAAGAGTACTTCTCTTCTTTCGTTCTTCTTTCGCAACGTCAGACATTATTGTAGCATGTATGTATGCCTAAGTTGCCATAGCAACGTGACGCGCCGTCTCGTGAGAGTTGCGCTAATAATGGCTCCCATTTCATGAACAACTGTTGGAGATGGATGCTGCTCTATAACATGAATAGATCGAGGCACTACAGTGCAGATCAGGTAGGGGCGTATATGCAAAGGATAAGGAACATTTCCATAATAAGTTGAACTCAGGAATTTTGGACATTTTGCACAATTTAAATATAAAAACCATACAGGGGATCCCCAAAGTCCTTATGATCCATCCTATCTATAATCACACTAATACATGTGACTTCAGTTAAAGTAGCTACATTTTAGTTGAAAGGTTAACACCATCAAAGTCAGGTGTGTAAATCAACTGTATGTTTGGAAAAATATATTATGCAGCAACAATAAAATCGGTGTATTTCTTCTTTTTTTTGATAGTTGTGATCAAAAATCAACAATTTGTCTCTCAAAAAAGAAAAGAAAAGAAACTGCCATATAATCTTCTAGCTTTCTTTAGAATGAAATTGTCGTTAGAAGGGAAATGATACTCTGTTATGGTCCGTGTACGTTTTAGTCATCTGTTTTACCGTTAATTCGGAAAAACCAAAATACGGAAATACCATGGTATTCTCGTTTTTCGTTTCAAACCAAGAACGGGAAAACGGAAATGGGCGGTCGTATTTCCGTTTTTGGTTCTGAAATCAAAAATGGAAAAACCAAGAACCAAAGTCAAATAAGGTCCGTGTACGTTTTAGTCATCTGTTTTACCGTTTAGTCGAAAATATGGAAATACCATGGTATTCTCGTTTTTCGTTTCAAACCAAAAACGGAAAAAACAAAGTCAAATAACGAGCCGTATTTCGTTTTTGCAAATCCCTTTTTTGTTTTTTCCTTTAAAACGAGACGCAGAGCACAACAGGTAACCCGGAAAGAAGAATATTTCAAAATAAAAGTGAAGGCGATATAATGACCGTATGCAAGAAATTAATACATTAATTAATTAATTAATCTGGGCTGATGGGAGTGCGTTAGCATCAGTAGTTGACTACATGCTGTTTAATATTCATTTACCTATGTACACAGCAATAATTACGTTTTCGATTAATCGGTGCATTGTTTGATGCAATACAGTTCGTGATATAGTTTAATCAAAGTCATTTTCGTGTTCACAGAGCACTGATATTTATTTTTCCACCGTATTGTGCTGTTGATTTAGTGAACGTGAAGTAGATGCAAAGTCAAAGTGTCTACCATTTTTACCAGTAGATGACAGTGTAAGTGTATTTAAACCATAGATTTAGTCATATTTACCTGTGCCTTTAGGTTATTGATACAGATGTATTTAATGCTGATTATTTCATCTGATATTTGATGTTCATGGTTAATTTGCATTAGTTGTATACATCATGTATTTACATGTTATATTTGTGTCATTTAAGAACTCAACATAGCAGCAAGACACACCAAGAAGCAAAGTAACCAAAAATATTAAGTATTAAAAAATGCACAATATATACAATGAAATAGAATAGTGTTAAATGAACTAACTAGGTGAATAACAGTAGTGCAAAAATCAACCCCAGCAAACAACAGTGAAGCAGTGTGTAGTTATGTGGAGGATGATCTGGCCATAGGTGATCTATTGTAAAGTGTTATTGCGGTGGGCAGGAATGCTCTCCTGTATCGGTCCTTGTGACAGCGGAGCTGGATCAGTCTGTTGGAGAAAGTGCTCCGCTGTCCTCTTCCAGATAGTCTTGTTTGCAGCCAATGATGGAACCGGCCTTCTTAACTAGTTTGTTAAGTCTGTTGGTGTCTCCGGCTCCAATGCTGCTCCCCCAGCAGACTACGGCAAAGTACAGTGCACTGGCCACAACAGACTGGTAGAACATCTACAACATCTGGCACACGTTGAAGGATTGAGGAAGTTTCCTCAAGAAAAAGAGTCGACTCATCCCCTTCTTGTACACAGCGTTGATGTTGGTCTGCCAGTTCAGTCTGCTGTCGATGGAGACACCCAGGTACTTGTACTCCTCCACCATGTCCACGTCCTCTCCCAGAACTCTCAGCGGTTGTGGAGCCGTCGTCTTCCTCCTGAAGTCGACCACCATCTCTCTGGTCTTGGCCACGTTCAGGTGATTTCTACCGGCCCACTCTACAAAGTCATCCGCTACTGCCCTGTACTCCTCCTCCCGTCCGTCCCTTATACACCCGACCACTGCAGAGTCATCAGAGAACTTCTGCAGATGGCATGACACAGAGTTGTACTGGAAGTCAGTGGTGTACAAGGTGAACAGGAAGGGAGACAGAACAGTTCCCTGTGAGGCTCCAGTATCACTGACCACCCCATCAAACAGCACACTGCCCAGTCGGACAAACTGTGGTCTGCCCGTGAGGTAGTCAGTGATCCAGGAGACAGTGGATGCGTTAACCCCCACCACCCGCAGCTTCTCACTCAGCAGCACTGGTTGGATGGTGTTGAATGCACTGGAGAAATCAAAGAAAGTGATTCTCACAGAGCCACCGGATCCATCCAGGTGCGACTGAGCTCGTTGCAGCAGGTAGATGATGGCGTCGTCCACTCCCACATGAGGCTGGTATGCAAATTGCAGAGGGTCCAGTGAGGATTTCACCTGCGGTCGGAGGTGGGCCAAGACCAGCCTCTCCAGCACCTTCATCACATGAGATGTGAGGGCAACTGGTCGGTAGTCATTGAGGCCAGATGGTGTCGTCTTCTTTGGTACAGGAACCAGGCACGACGTCTTCCACAGCACCGGGACTTCCTCCTGCTTCAGGCTCAGGTTGAAGAGATGTTGCAGGACAACAGACAGCTGGCTGGCGCAGGTCTTCAGGACCCTGGGGCTGATGCCATCAGGTCCAGCAGCCTTGCCTTGGTGGAGTCTCTCCAGCTGTCTCCTAACCTGGCCAGTCGTCACAGAGAGGGGAGGGGGGTCATAGTGTCGGTGGTGGCAGAGCCCTTTGAAGTGGAGGGCTCTGAGTCCATGCAGCTCACCAGGGGGGACAGAGGGGGAGGTGGGGGTGTTTGGGAGGTGTGGTGTGTGGAGGACATAGATGAGGGCTCTGAGCTAAACCTAAATTGAAGAAAGAGTTTAGCTCGTTGGCCCTCTCCAGGGAGCCCCCTGGTTGTCTGCCTCCAACCTTGAAGCCGGTAATCTCCTTCATCCCCATCTACACCTCCTTCACGTTGTTCTGCTGGAGTTTGGCCTCCAGCTTCCTCCTGTAGGAGTCCTTGCACTCTCTGATCTTCATCTTCAGGTCGCGCTGGACTCTCCTGAGCTCGTCCCTGTCCCCAGACCTGAAAGCTGCTTTCTTCTTGTTAAGAAGAGCTTTCAGGTTGGACCCATATGTGGGTTAAATGCTGTAGTCCAAATAAAATGACTTCAGTTTTAATGCCATTGAGTTACAGAAAGTTTGACTCTAGAATGTTTTCATTTGTGTTCCCTAATCTCAAAAGACAAGAGCAAAAACCAGATTAATTGGTTCTCTTTTCTTCTTTGCTGCCATGTTACCGGTCTCGTGACCCCTCAGATTGATCTCTGGAGCTGTAGGCGGATGATGACCGTCAGGATGAATTGAGTTGGGAACCAATGCAACAGACTACCAGCTATTTAGCATGTTGGACACACCAGCATGACACTGTCTCGTAAAATTAAGTTCCCATTCAATAACACTGGTCTGCAGAAGACTGCTGTGGGAGGAGGGCTGTTGAAAACCGTGACCGCGATATGAGAGAAAAACATGTCCCTCGAAATGTAATTGAAATTGCAGTTTAATGATATTGGAATGTAATTTCGTAGGAAAAAGGAATGTTTCTAGTGAGATACAATATTAGTTTCCTCTTTCGTTGTAAATTGGATTCATTTGCTCTATCATCACGAAGGTCAAAGGTCACATTTTGCCTGAGTACACTGTGTTGGCCTTCATAGTGGTTTAAATGATCAGATCCCCTTCCAGGTAGCAGGTGCTTGTGATTCTATACAGGCAGTATGACGCGTCTCCTTTAAATAAAAAGTTTGGAATTTTATGTGGTACTTATTTCGCTTTCAAGTCAATAAAGTAGTAAAGGAAAAACTAAGTTTGCTAGTGTAACCACAAATATTAACAATATCTGATGTAATTGATCTTGTTTTGAACAATAAGATTCAACAATAATAAAAAGTTCAAAAACATTTATTGAATTTCAAATATATTCCTAATATATTATATATATATATATATATATATATATATATATATAATAGTACATTGCAAATACATTGCCAATAATTGTACTATTTGCAAATATATAAAATATACTAACATTGTACGTCTAACAATTTGCAAATTAAATCTTTAAACACACTTTCAAATAAATGTAATATAGTGCATTTTCGAGAAATATAACAAAAATATACTTAACAGAGAGCAAAATAATTCTGATTTAAGTTTATATGGTACATGTATTACTAAACAAAACAGAATGACCATGTTTCAAATTAAAACAACACAGAACACTGAACCATCAAAACAAATTGCACCGCTGCAGACTCTCGCTCACTAAATAGAAACACAAACATGCTCCACATTATGTTCCTTTCTTTTGGTTGAACTGCTCGTTGTTACACTTCCGTCTGATGACCGCTC
Organism: Anarhichas minor; assembly: GCF_050575085.1. NCBI lineage: Eukaryota > Metazoa > Chordata > Actinopteri > Perciformes > Anarhichadidae > Anarhichas > Anarhichas minor. Next base: position 2,701,505 of record NW_027466452.1, read on the forward strand.
GCACGTCCGAGGCACTCGTCTGCGGAAACTCTTGAATAACAGCATCTGTTAAGAGACGAGAAATGATGTCACACAGCATATTCATACAACAGTTTCTTCTATTTTGACCACACAGGAAATCCTGTTGAACCGATATTATTGTTTGAACAGAAAATCAGGATTAATATTGAGGAACTATATCAATATGATATGCCAATATTCCTACCAGTGCAGGTCAAACATATTTCATCACGGGTGGTGTGTTGAACATGTGATCCTGCTGCTTTATAAATCACAGAAGCTTTAAATTATCTACATACGACTCAAGACAATTACCTATGTAATGTCCAGTTGTCTTTTAGGAGGTCCCACTTTCCCTGACTTCCCAGTCAGGGTGGACAGTGCAAGGACCTCCTTTGTGAACACCAGAGCAGCCAGCTCCTGGCAAAAAAGGGTCATGATCGATTAAGCCGCAGGAAGGCCCTCTTTGAAACCGTCACTGTGCTGCCAGCCAAGGCGTGCTGTATACGAGAGAATCAATGGAACACATTAATATACAGTTGGAAGATCTCTCCCTACCTATTAGGAATTAATAGACCTTATTCACATATGAATACAATGCGCTTCATTATTTAAAACACTGCTAGTAGTCTGTACATCCCTCTATGGTGTGGAGGTTCCCACTCTCTACTAATTCACATGACTGATGTGTGACACATGTAACCTAGTAAATCCCATCACTTTATTTCTGACACATTTTAACTTGAACAGCAGACGATGCTGGGGAAGACAAAAGGAACGTGGTGTCATTTTTCTATAGCCCTTACACTGAGCAATCAACATTTACTTCACAATGACAAGTTAAAGCAAAAAAGTTCAGCATTGTTTTCCTTTCTCAAAATCACAGACATGTTCTATACCTATTCAACAGGTGTGAACTGAGTTCTTTGTGCTGTCTCAATGACTTGTTATAACTATTAGTGATATTAGGATCTTAAAACATTTTCTGTAATACAAAACAGTACATGTGGCTGGTTACATTGACTTACCATATACTTCAGAATGAGATGCCCATCATCTTCCTCAAGTTGGATGCCTGGAGGATGGCCGCCCTTGAAAGCACTTGTCGCCTGTATAAAAGGATTACAGTTGTTGAAATATCCCTCAAAACATCAATAATTACAAAAAATGTTTAGAATATATATAGGACCTATGGTGACCTTAAAATATACAGACTTCATTATACATTCTCTTAATGGAATAATGAATTATCTTAGTTCTGCTTACATGACCCTACTACCTTTACTTATAGTTATTCTCATAAAGCACAACCTGGTGATTACTTTCACTTTACTGAAGCCTGCTTCTGGTGAACTCAGACTAGACTTACACAAAGTGAGCTTCTGCTGTTGCTCTGTAATGACTCAGCGTCATTGTGTTGACTGAACGGCAGCTTGCTGCTGAAATACAACGTTAACGTTATGGTGTCACGCCGTTCAGTTTACATTATGAGGGACGGTAACATTAACCCCTTGCTGTTTATTAAGTGCATCTTCAACACCATTTACTAACGTGATTTCAGTTAGCTTTGTCTAATTCTACCATACTGAAAATATTTGAAAGCACACTTGCAACCAGTCAGGAATATACAGTTGGCATTCAGCATGGCCAGTCTACAACTCATTAAATAGTCCATTAACATTTGCATGTTTGTGAAGTCCACACGCTACTAACAGTCTAAAAGCTACTAAAATTGAATTCACCAAGCATTACACTTGAGAGGAATATCATGTTAGGTTAATGTTAACATACATATCACCTTCACATTATGTTACTACACAACTAAGCTAGCTGTTGTGACGTTAGCTAAAGTAGCAACTAAGCTAACGTTAGCTGTTGTGGCGTTAGCTAAAGTAGCAAACACACAATTGATAGTCAGCTAAATGATTTTTTCGATCACTGTTTTAAAGTGTAAAGAAAACTCTGTTTTAGAACAAATACAACACACATATGGTTATAAATTGCTTACTTACCGAAAACTGAGACCTGTGGACAGACAGCAGTGCACGAACTGTATTGCATCAAACATCAATGCACCGATTAATCGAAAACTTAATTATTGCTGTGTACATAGATAAATGAATATTAAACAGCATGCAGTCAACTACTGATGCTAACGCACTCCCATCGGCCCAGATTAATTAATTAATTAATGTATTAATTTCTTGCATACGGTCATTATATCGTCTTCACTTTTATTTTGAAATATTCTTCTTTCCCGGTTACCTGTTGTGCTCTGCGTCTCGTTTTAAAGGAAAAAACAAAAAAGGGATTTGCAAAAACGAAATACGGCTCGTTATTTGACTTTGGTTTTTCCGTTTTTGGTTTGAAACGAAAAACGAGAATACCATGGTATTTCCGTATTTTGGTTTTTCCGAATTAACGGTAAAACAGATGACTAAAACGTACACGGACCTTATTTGACTTTGGTTCTTGGTTTTTCCGTTTTTGAATTCAGAACCAAAAACGGAAATACGACCGCCCATTTCCGTTTTCCCGTTCTTGGTTTGAAACGAAAAACGAGAATACCATGGTATTTCCGTATTTTGGTTTTTCCGAATTAACGGTAAAACAGATGACTAAAACGTACACGGACCGGTTATGAATATGATGTTAGAACCTAAGCTGCTCGCTGGCAGGTTTTCTTCACCGTACTGAGCTTCTCTCTGTCTCTTCCCTCTGACGGAGCCAGGCATTCTGTTTCCTCATTCATTCAGTCCGTAACGCACGTATCACACTCTGTTATTTAGAATGTAAATCCTGGTTGTTTACTATGTTATTCAGAAACATCTTGAGTTTTTGCTTTCATGTGTTGGCAGTCTTTTTCTTTTTGCCCTCAGGGTTTTTGACTTCAGGGTTAGTCTAGTCATAGTTCAGGGTTAGGCTCAGAGTTAAACCTGCTCTTTGAATCATACCCAGGGTATCTTTTTGTTATCTGATCGAACTAACGTAGGACAACTAAATTGTCCTACGAAGCTGCTTATCAACTCAGTAAATCAACCCGGGGTTCCTCCATCTGGCTGTGAGACGTTCACATAAAGGGGCGGTGTCTGCAGCGTATGACCAATCACAATCAAACAAGTCTGCTGTCTGCGGCATTTTCTACAAACCAAGAGAAAACTACAATATTAGACAAATATGTAAACACATAAATCAGGCTGAAAGATGACAAATGCAGGAAGGACAGCTGGCAAGAAATCGCCGACTGTGTGAATGTGTAAACTAACAGATTTATAATATCACTGCTTCATCTCGTGCCTATAATTACATGTGTGTATTCTTGTTAAGGTAATGTGGTGCTTAGATGTATTCCTATTCTTTCAGCTGCAACACCGGCAGTGTGAAACACTTATATGATATAAAAATATAATTCAAAGTGGTAAGAAGGTTCCCTTCAATAAAATCACCCACAGCATAAAAAACGTAACGCTGACATGACATGTACATGAGTGAATATATGATTTGAATGTATGATAAGAGAATATATATAGAATATAATATATAAGGATTATTTAAACTTGCTCTCCAGCTGAAAGAATAGAGGTTAAATATTGTCACACACACCATCAGAATACATCTGCAACACATTCATTTAACAGATACACACATGTAGATATAGTCAGATCTATCGTGCTCTATGAAGCAGTGAGATTATTAATCTGTTCATTTACACATTCACATAGTCGGTGATTTATTGCCAGCTGTCTTTTTTTACATGTGTCTGTTTAAACTGCGTTGCTTTTAGTCTGGATTATGATTTTAACTTCTGCGTATTTGTCTAATATGTTTCTACTTTTTGCACTGTGTTGATTGTTGTTGATTGTTATGCACCACCCGCCATGTCAAATTCCTTGTATGTGCTGATTCTGATATTATCTAACGATCGGTGAACAGAGCTCTGATTGGTCAGTAGTGCTTTTATACAAGTTGATCTCTAGAACATAACCTACTGTCCAGCATCAGTTACCATGGGGATCTACCCCATCTACCTGTATACATTGTTGGAGCAGCAGCCATCAAGATGTTTTTTTAAACAGTGCACAGTTGTTTCTAGACATTTGACTGCTGAGATGCTGTGAGTCCTGAAGACACTGGAGGGAGTGAGGGTGTTGTGTTTGGTCGTCTCTCCTCCCTGCTGGGAGCAGCTGAGATACTGATTCATCTGTAATATTGGTGGAGTGCCCCTTTAATCTTTGGTTAACACCCTTTTATATTGACTACATGATAACTGTAGTGTCACACATGCATTAGATGAATGATGTAGTGTATTACAAGGCTTCAACATTGTGGACATAGTTACATCCTCTGAATGCCCTCGTCTCTGATTTGTGCTTGTTGGTTCCATGAGGCTGGGATTATCCCAGAAGTCACAGCTTTTTTACACAGCGACGTCAACTCAATAAAAAATGGTCTCTCTATTATATTGGAAGAGTCATTGGAAGAGTCTCAGCTTTTCAGTCAAATACAATTCATGCAATTCCACGACTCTTTAGTACTCCAGTATGTAGACATCTTCAACAATACCATTTTAGAATAGAAAGTAACACATGTATACTGCATGCAAACAAATGCATGTTTTATGCACAAAACTGCACGTAATCAACATAAAGTGTGCTTGTCTGTAAGGTTGAGACTTGGAGGTATCCATAGAATGAATCCCCTCTCATTCACATATCTAGAGGTGAGGTGTCACGGGACCCTGAGGGAGTGTTATTCAGCCTCCTTCCAGACACGCTAGCATGACATGGTTGGTACCGATGGAGTCATCAGGTCGTCTAGTTTCTTGAATCGTCAATCTAGCTCCAAAACTGAGTCAGCCTTCACAACACAGTATGTCAGCAGGGATCGCATGCACGGATCTCATATAAAGAAGCCCTTGGACACAATACAATGTGACATGGTGGAGTGCAGGGAAAGATCAAAACTCCTATGATGTCTGAACAGTCTTAGCACACCAAATTATAGCAGACTCAAAGCTAACATTTAAACATACATTAGCACTGTTCACATCTCAACATGCAGTTTATACACAGTAAGTGATTGTAACAAAGTGAGAATATGAAAAAGAACATATGGAGTCAGACTGATTCGTCACATACAGAACTAATAATAATGAATTGTTGCATTGCTGGATGGGAACCATCATCAAAGTCATTTATTCCACCTTTGCTTTTTCTTCTATTTCAATTCAAAATGCCTGCTGTAAAACAGGTCTGTGAATCTGACCCATTAGAATAGAAACAACACTGCTCTGATACTAGCAAACTAACAACGTTTAGGTTAGAATGATTTATTCAGTCTGCAAAACAACATAAAGATAAAGATGGACAGATTCATAAAATAAATTATGCTTATCAAGCAAACAGGAGCTCTCTGTCAGCAGCAGGAAAGCTTTGTGAGAGGAACACGCACTCCCCCGCTGGCAGTGAGAGGAACTACAAATTACAAAATTATGATTATTATTATTTATATATATATATATATAACTACAAACATACAAGGCCTCTTTACATGTCTTAAGCAACAAAAAATACGTTTGCCTCAAGTTGAGCAAGATCATAATCAAATCAAACAAAAAAATAGAAATAAAAAAATCAAATACAAACATAAATCAAATACAAACATAAATCAAATACAAGGCTATCTCAAATTAACTTAAAGCTATCAAGTAAAGAAAAAGCTTTAGAGTATTCTTGTCTTTACCAAGTTTTAGTTTTACTTTCCTGAAGAGTTTTAACTCATTCTTCCAATGATTCAAACTGTGTTTAGTCTCATAAACTCTCTCGATCTGCATTTATGTACACACAACGTCCCCAGTTGCAACACTTTATTGAGAACAAAGTCTGAGTTCCTGTTTTCAACCAGACATCAAATTGAACTGTCTTCACTGAGAAGGAGGAGAACTCAACCTCCCTGGACTGTAACCAGCTCATATCACACAGTATTATTTGAGTATTAACACTCTCTGTATTGCTAAATGAGTGACAGTGATGAACTGGTTTACCCTTTATTGGGTTGGAAAGCAACTAGTTCAGGTGTTCCACTTTGGAACCATCATGTCTCATCATTATCATACAATTATCATCAGCTTGCTCAACACACGTAGAAATCCTGGATTCGCAACTTCACACAGCAGACACGTCCATCAGCCTGTATTGATTGAATCTCTGGGTTTGGCACCTCGAGGAGTTTGTGCACTTAGGATATTAAACTAGTTGGCAACTTCAGTGGATTTAAGATTTTAAGTGATGCCATCAATGAAGCAGCATTGTTTGTATGGTGCATGTTTTAGAAAGAAACAACCATCACTGCCGGTGATGTCATGCCACTGAAGTGGGACTGCGAGTTCAGGAAAAACCCACCGCAGTACCTCACAGATTGCATTAAGACATAAGGCGTTTTTATAAGCCCCAGAACACAGTTCTAAGAAGCCCCCTTTTTATTGCATCTGCACTACAAGAACCAGGAATGACCGCTGTTCTTAGAACGCCATTTTGAGAGACTTTTTTAAGCACCTATTTCAGAGTAGGTACTCTCCCTGTGCTGTGAGCAGAGTACGGTGATTGGTTGAACACATGAGCCAATGCAGGATCGGCATCACCTGCACCTGCACCACAATTTTTTTAAACCTGTGAGGCGTTTAAATAATCTACAAAAAGCAGAGTAAGTATCACTCTTTAATGAACCTTTAAGAATGCTTGAATGATGTCATAAACCATAACAAGTCCACCCTACTTATCTATAATGGAAAGCATTCATTTTTGATAATTTTGAAAATAAGGTTAATAAACGTACTAAAAATCTTGCTCGGTTGTCACAAAGTGCTAGCTTGTTTTTCATCACATGAGTTGTTAACTTTAGCATAAAATGTGGCCCCTGTTACCATCCAGCCTGATACTGTTTTGCTCAGTAACAGGCTGGAGACACAGTTAAGACGTTAAGAGGGCGAGATAAATAGTGTATCCAGCATGGGTTGGTGTTTGTCATTAATTGATTATGAATGTGTTTGTTATATACTTTTGAAATATTTGTTAAAATGGCATGCGTGTATTGGTCCCCTGGCACTCCAGTACAGCAGCGGTGCTACAGGGCACGTCGGGATGCAGACCTTGAAAGATGGCAGCAATACCTCAAAAAAGAGAAGGATCGCTGGAGAGAGTACAGAGTAGAAGGAAGAAAAAAGAAAGTGTCAAACCTCAGTGAAAGAGAGAAGAGAGCACAGAGAAAGAAATTGCCAGAAAGGAAGAAAAAGCTGAGGGAGAGTGCCAGATTACCAGAACCCTGAAGGGTAGAAGAGAGATGGTTAGGTGTGTGAGTGAGTGAGAATTTTTATTTAAAATGTTTTATTGTTTTTGCGACCTAGGAGGGAGACATCGACTGCCCGATTTGAGTGTCTTGTAGGCTCTTGCCTTATAGTGTGGAAAGGAGGTAATTCTAATTCAAATAATAAATTTACCCGTTTCTGTCAAAATAATCCTTGTTAATGTAATGTTTCTGAGTAAATCTAGACATACCAGTGCACACACTATGCCAGGCTGAACAGCCATGTGCCTCAGGATGTCCATGAATGTGGAATGAGACATGAGGATTCTCTTTAGGGTTTTAAGAGAGGCCTTCAACGGTCTCATAAACATTTTGCCGCAGCAGAGGGATCATCATGGCTGATCATTTAGAGGGCTTTATTTCTGTGTTTTGACTGCCCATGGGGTGTCTTACCGGGTGACGGCACAGGCTTTTGATGTTCCAAAGTCCACCATTTTCAGAGTTGTGCACAGGATTGCCGAGGAGATTTCTTGACGCAAATCTAAGGTCATCTTCTTCACCAGTCCTAACACCGTCCTAACACACAGGCTGTGGGGGCCATAGATGGCTGTCAAATAAGAACTAGAAAATTCCTAAAGAAATTTTGACAGTGTGGCTTCTACTGCCCGAAGAAATCGCAATATATACACACGCCAATGTTACCGGTAGTGTCATTCAGGTTCAATTGAGATAGCGCTACTCTCTTTTCTGCATTTTAGATTCATACTCTTGGATTGAATCTTGTATTTGTGGGGCTTTTATTTTGAAAGGGTGGGACTGGGTGGGTGAGAGAGGGGGAGAGGAGACAGAATCATAATGTTTGGCACTAAATTGAGAGGCTTCATCACAAGCATTCCAGTTAGAATTCATTCTGTGGGGCTTTTAATTTGAAATGGTGGGATGGGGGGGGGGGGAGTCCTCTAAAAATATCTAAGACCTGAATGACTGTATGATAGAGAGAGACACAGAGAGGGAGAGAGAGACAGACAGAAAAATAGACAGAGAGGAGAGAGAGGCTGAGTGAGACGGGCAGACAGACAGTTAGATGGACTGAGTGAGTGGGAGAGAGAGACAGGCAGATAGACAGTTATAGGCTTTTATTTTAAAATGGGGGGGGGGGGGGTCCTCTAAAAGTCTCCAAGACCTGAATGACTGTATGAGAGAGAGACACACAGAGAGAGATAGAGGGAGAGGAGTGTATGTGCGTGTGTGTCTCAGTGCCTCTGTGTGTTTATCAACATCACTAATGAGCTCATATAAACACCTGTGTGCTTGGGTGCATGTTGGTGATTGGAGCACCTGTGTGTTAGAGGCTAATTAAGAGAGATTAGAGTGAACAGTGATTTCCAACAAAACTACCTGTCAAACATATGCCCTCTATACCAAAACCATGAGACTAATCAATAAAATATGGATACCGTCAGAGAGATAAGACTCTGGCAAACGCGGAGATGTGTTTTTATGTTTGTGGTCTTAAAAATGTGAGCTCAAGCGCAATATGCAAAACTGGTACCGTCTGCTTTCTTTGAGAAATGAGTGGTCAGATTTAACATGGAGTCTAATGGAGCAGTTGGTTGGAGTTCATGTTGCTCTGTGGCTCTTTGAGCCAAATGTGTAAGTCCGTTGGATTCCACAGACATCTGTGTGCGACAGCACAACATTTCCAAGCTTTTTGGCCAAAAATGGTGTATAAAGAGTAAACATTGTGGGAGCTAGAGCAATTTGTTTGGAAAAATCACAGAATATTCTCCTGCTCCGCTCCACTCTGACAGTTATGCTCTCACTCTAGCTCTTAACGAGCCGCGCAATACACACCCATTATAAAATCTGAAACAGACTTACTGCCTGTGCCACAAAGCCACACTGAACTAGAAAATTCCTAAAGAAATTTTGACAGTGTGGCTTCTACTGCCCGAAGAAATCGCAATATATACACACGCCGATGTTACCGGTAGTGTCATTCAGGTTCAATTGAGATAGCGCTACTCTCTTTTCTGCATTTTAGATTCATACTCTTGGATTGAATCTTGTATTTGTGGGGCTTTTATTTTGAAAGGGTGGGACTGGGTGGGTGAGAGAGGGGGAGAGGAGACAGAATCATAATGTTTGACACTAAAATGAGAGGCTTCATCACAAGCATTCCAGTTAGAATTCATTCTGTGGGGCTTTTAATTTGAAATGGGGGGGAGGGGGGGTGAGAGGGGAAAAGTCCTCTAAAAATATCTAAGACCTGAATGACTGTATGATAGAGAGAGACACAGAGAGGGAGAGAGAGACAGGGGTCAGATGAATTTGTATTACTTCTTTTGGTTCTTTAGTTGTTTTTTTTATAAACATAGTATCATTATAAGTGTTAACTTATAATGTAGCCATAACTTGAATTGTTACAATAGCATCAGATCTTAGGCGGTCACTAATAATACATTAGGAACAAGAGTAAAGGAGATACGATAATCAAAAGGACTAGCTTGATGTATGTAGGCAGGGCTCAAATGCAGATTCCGATGGGCTGATAGAAAGAAAATGCTTTGATTAAGCAAAAAGCCTAAAAACTGAGATTCTAAAACACAGGCAGAAACAGCTGGCAGATACATACGAATCAAAACTCTAAAATATCTAAAATCATTGCGAGCACAGACTCGTAAACAGGTAAAGGAGGGAAATAACGAGGGACAGGTGAAGCTCATAAGGGGGGGGGGGGCAGACAATCAGCTGTCAGCAACAAACATGGAGACAAAATGAGTTGAAGAGTTCAAACAGAGTTTAACCCTTAAATGACTTCTGTCTATTTCAGTTTACAGAACTCAGCAGAGTCTTCACACAAAAAAAACAATAGTCCAGCATAGAGAGGCTGAGTGAATGTGGTCTGGACTCTGTGGAGGAGAGTCATGGTTTCAGAGACGCTGTAGAAGGACAGAATACCTGCTTTGTGATCCAGGTACACTCCTACTCTGGAGGACAGAGGACCTGAGACGGGAGTTTGGAAACTGTTGTACAAAAAGTTATAACTGTTATTATAACATATTAATGCCCAAAGGACTGATCTTGATGCTGGATGAGTCTGTAGACAGTGAGGGGTAGTTGTGTAGAAACTGGTTGAGATCCTCTGTGTGTGAGAGCTTCTGCAGCTCAGCGTCGTTCCTCTTCAGCTCAGTGATCTCCTGCTCCAGCTTCTCCTGAAGCTCTTTGACTCGACTCGCTTCAGTTCTCTGCTGGGATCTGACCTGCTGCTTCATATCGGAGCTTCTTTTCTCCATGAGACGGATCAGCTCAGTGAAGATCTTCTCATTGTCCTCCACTGCTTTATCAGCAGAGAGATTGATGTCCTCCACCACCTGTTGAAGCAGCTTCACATCTTTCTCTCTGTCCTGGATTCTCTGCTGGATGTTTAGTCGACTCACCTCCAGCTCTCTCTGCCTCTCAGTTCTTTCTGCTGCAGCTGAGACTGTGTCGTGGCCTTTATGTTCCTCCACAGAGCAGAGATAACAGATACACTGCTGATCAGTACGACAGAAGATCTTCATCACCTCACCATGATGAGAGCAGATGTTCTCCTGGAGCTTGTTGGAGGGGTCCACCAGCTTGTGTTTCTTTAATGGAGCTGATTCATAATGAGGCTGAAGGTGTTTCTCACAGTAAGATATCAAACATTGCAGACAAGACTTGAAGGCTTTCAGTTTCCTCCCAGTGCAGACATCACAGGACACATCTTCAGGTCCAGCATAGCAGTGATCAGCAGGAGCAGCTTGGAGTCCAGTCTTCTTCAGTTGCTCCACTAAATCTGCTAACATGGTGCTTTTCAGCAGGACAGGCCTCGGTGTGAAGGTCTGCCTACACTGAGGGCAGCTGAGGAGTTTCTTCTCCTCCTCTTCATCCTAGTGTGTTTTAATACAGTTCATGCAGTAGCTGTGTCCACAGGGAATAGTCACCGGATCCTTCAGTAGATCCAGACAGATGGAACAAGAGATGGTTTTCTGGTCCAGCTGAACTCCTTTCTGCGCCATTTTCTTCTCTCAGTGACGACTGACTAAGTTTCACTTCCTCACAACTGAATAAACTTTGCGCTCTGATCTGAACATGTGTCTCTCTTGTGTAAAAGTTCAAAAGTAGGTCAGTTAAAATATAATCTGAGTAAATTCTAAAGAATATTCTATTAACCATCTCTCTTTGGAATATTATTACCATATAAATGGGTTTTAAAGTGAAAGTAGTTTTGAAAGCATGCTAGCAGTTTTGTGCTACGCTAGGCTAAACACATCGTAGCTGTCACAAAAGAATATGCACAGATTAGTTCAAATGACTTCCTTTCTAAAAGTGTAGGTGCTGTCAAATATGTACTTATCCTATCTAAGTCCAATGTGATCATGGAAGGTTTGTCATTCTAATGAAACATTGTCTGGAAAAAGACAAGCAATCCACCGTCAGTGGGACTTCCTTGTTTAAATATGTGCGCACTTACATCTGTCTCTCTCTCTCTATATATATATATATATATATATATATATATATATATATATATATATATATATATATATATATATATATATATATATATATATATATAAAGGGTTTAGTTTATCCAGCTCTCTCTGACTTTAATTGTATCCATAATGAAAGTTATTGAGGGAAATGTCAGCTCATGAAAACACAAATCTTTCTAATAAATGAAGAAAGTTGTTTGTGGTCCTTTTGTTGTTTAGATCTACAATGAACATTTATTTAAACCAGATGTTGAATCAGAAAACTAATCAAATATAAAGCTCGAGTTTAATCTGCGATCCGTCTTCACTGTTTACATGTTGAAAAAAATCGTATCAGTCCGATCGGCTGCAGCGTCCAATCACACAGATGAACAATGAGGGGGCGTGTCGGCCGTTAAAAGACTTCCTGGAAGGCTGTTACATTACATTACATTACATTACAGTCATTTAGCAGACACTTTTATCCAAAGCGACTTACAATTCAGAGTCTATCACATTTCTACACCGTAGGCACAGCTACGGGAGCAATTTTGGGGTTAAGTGTCTTGCTCAAGGACACATCAACATGCGACTAGCTAGATTGAACCGCCGACCCTCTGATTGAAAGACAGCCCTGCTATCCACTTAGCCACAGTCGCCCACAGGTCTGTTCTCGTGGGTCCTCGCTCATGGCTCCTCGGAGATCCCTCCTCTCTCCTCTCTCCTCGATCCTCGCTCCTCCGAGCTAAATAAGAGCTTTGGGACGGCCGTCAATATGGCGGTGCAGAACAACTTCCGGTTCAAGCGAGGATCGAGGAGCAAGGAAATGACAATTAAGAGACTTGGGATGTACCCTAAGACGCAAGGAAAGGACGCAAGTGAGGGAAGCAGGGATGCAATTAAGAGACTTGGGATGTACCCCAAGACCTCTGAAGGATAAGAGAGAATGCAATCAGAGACCTAGTGAGTTGACTTTTCTAATTCAGGAGAGACCCTGGCCACTGACTCTGAAGTAAACAGCACAAAGGTGTTTAGGTTTGTGGATAGTTGAGTTTGCAGAGACTTCCCTCAAGCTTTTCTGCACAAAGAAGCATTCTGGACAGCTTTCCTGGAGAGTGTGGCTCTTAATTTACTGTTGGCACATTGTTTATCATCAGCATAGGTACACGCCCCCTAAACACCATATAAGAGCAGGTGTTATGCCATGTGCAAATACGCATGCCCAAGAATTGGAGATTTGTCACCAGTAGGAAAGTTGAAAAAGCATCGAAAAGCAGTTTGGAAACCATTCAGAAGCTGAACGGACACAATATCACCCGAAGGTTTTAATAGTCTTTATAAGATCAAAGGCCTGAAAGTGTTTCCTTAATAATCCAATCATTAGAATTACTCTAAAACACAGTAATCTAAATGAATAATAATTATATATATTTACTTTAAGTCATTACTGTGAGAGTGTAACTTTAATGCTGACAAATTGGCCAGAGATGGCAATCTTTAAAATGATTTACAATTTAAACACTATGTTTTAACAATAACATCCTCATTAACATCTTCGTCAAACATTTAACATATTATATATCATTTAAGGACAAACCAGAATTCTGTCATGAAGTATGCAGAAGATATGGTGGGATCAGTCAAGATTTTAATTAATTTAATCATCAAAATACATGATTCGTTTCTAATTCAAGAGAAAGAGTTTTGTTTTTATTTTTGGCAGTATAGGAAATCTTTCATTGTCTTTATTCAAAAGTTACACTTTTGATGGTTAAGCAGACTTTAATATGCATAAATCTCCCAGGAGACGTGTTGCATGTCAAGGTATTATCAATATGTAGTTATTGTTATGCAGCAGAATGGCTCCTGACAGAGCAGTTCTATGATTATATGTATAGACTATATTATTATAACTACAAATGCAGAAAATGTAAGCAGCATTTCAAAGTTGAGAGCTTGTCAAACTAAAAAAAATGAACTAATTTAACAGCTTGCATCATTATCGACGTTCTGATAATAAAGTCTGAATCTGCAGAAGAAGTGACTATAACTGTCAGATAAGTGGAGAGAACAAGAACAAGAGTTCCTCCTCAGAAGCTTGTCACACTAGAAACATTCCATCGCTCACACATCTCTGAGGAACGCCAGTGGATCCAGGAAAGAAAGCTCATCACATCAAACAAAGCTTTGTGTTGCAGCCACAGACTTTAATGTCCCGTATGTCAAACATCTAATGTGAAGGTCCATCTTTCCCAGTGTGCACTTCATATATGGCTTCTAGAACATTCCCACTCTAAGGAAACATATAAACGTTGCATTGCTTGTAATAATCTTGTTTTTTCCTAAATAAGATATGTGGATGTATTTAAAGGACAGTATGCATGAGGTCTTTCTACACATTTCTCTGTCAGTAACACAACAAGTGTGATCTCCACTGGTTTTCATTTGCAGTGGAAGCTGTTCCTGAAGTGGTCTTTATACAGGAGGACCCACGCATGTCTGTCTCTCTTGAGAGTGCCCAACTGACAATTTCATTATCCTCAAAGAAATCCTTAAATAAACACTTAACTGAAAACAAATTCGTACTCAGTTTTACATCTTTTCTCTGACAAAGTGCCATATCATCATTTTTCTCTAAATAAATTAAACAAAGAAATGCACAACATATACATATTAACAAAAGTTTCATTCACACTTTCATTGTCTTCTGTGAATCTCTGTGTGAACCGATGAAATTAAGTCAGTGTCTGCTCTCACATTAGGCAGTGAAAATGTAATGAATTGATTAGATTAACTGCTGTTATTTTTGCACAGTTGAGAGTCTCATCATCAGCCAATCATTGTCTTCTGTTGTCTAGAGGCGGGCTCTAGCTCAGGCATGGCTGACTGGCAGTTGTGTCAGCGAATGGGACATGAGTGGCTGAAGCAAAAGTGGGTCTGGACTTTGGACTAAGGGAGTCAAAAGAATGATGAATGATGAATGCAATTGAGAGACTGTTACTTCAAATCAGAATGTTATTTCTGTGACAATAACTACATGTTTTTAATAAACATTTATTTTCTGTGATTCCTTTAGGTAGGCTTTCACCTGGCAGCCGTACAGACTATACACAGCTCTTTTATTGAGGATTCATATTGTTAGCACTGGGCTAAAAAGCTTTGTTTCTCACCATCCATATAAGTCAGTGTGGTGAGGAGGGGTGCGTCTGGGGAAATATAGGTTGTGTATTGCAGGTCCTCCATCAAAGGTGGCGTCAGCTGGCCAAGAGCAAACGATGTCATCAGGGAGGAGGCAGAATTTGGGCTGATGTATTTCTTTTGACGAGCTCGACAGTTCTGAAACCAAACCTGAACAGGGAGAACAGACTGATAACTGGATTTAGAGCCTGGTTGCAAGATTTGACTCCTGAGTCCTGCAGCTTCACCGTACAAAGCTATCATTCTTGCCCAAGTTTATCCCAAGTTGATTTCTCCATCAAATGTTTTGGTGTTCACTAGTGAGAGGCTTTACCTGAATAACCCTGCGGCTGAGACTGGTCCTCTCTGCCAGTTTCTGCAGAGTCTGGGCGTCTGGGTTGTTATCTTTAGTAAACTGAGTCTGCATCACCTACACATGTAGAGATGACAGAGGGGAACACGTTAACATGGTTCAATGTTTTGTTGAGTTTGATAATGTTGGTAGTAAGAGATTAGAATAGACGCCTGCACTGAGAGTTCAGTCTGTGTTTAAATACAATGTAGACTAGAGGGCAGACAACATCAGAACTAGTGACCAAATGTTACTGGCCCATACATTCACTTTGAATACACTCACATATGTACACATTCAGCAGTAACAGAGCAACATAGTGTTCATTTGAAGTCAACTAATCTAAGTCAAACATTCACTCTCATTTTAACTCTGTTTTGAGACATTCACCTGGGTGTGCAGCTTGCTGAAATACAGTCTATCAGTGAGATGAACAGATGTGATACCGAGGTGGAATACTGGATATCCCTACTAATCATAGCATCAGTGCCAAGTGGGGCAAAGCAGCCCCACCTGCTGGCAGCAGATAAAAGTGTGGTACTGAAAAACTTAGAAATTGATATCATTCTAAGTAGCTGTGTGCTCATTGCATTGGTAACTTTCACAGGTGTAACTGACTAATAACTTTAATAATAGCCCTGTTGCATTTAGGTGGGTCAGTGTTCCAGTACAATGCACGCTGGCTCACTAGAACGGCTGTGATACACTACATGCAATGGGAGCATAATTCATTTAATCACTAACACCTGTTTATCCTGCTGTGACTTATCAAGATCAGCTGCTGTGTGAAGGGTCTATTACCACCTGTGTTAAACTGTATGGAAAATGTGAAACAGCGCATCATGTCAACTTGTTAACAATTGTGTAATTTTCTGGTCTGTCCAAAATAGTTGTTGCTCCACTATTTCTTTCCCACCTGCACTGCAGTCAGAAGAGAAATAGCCCAGTAATCACAGCAGCAGACAAGTTGAGCCACACGGTTCGGCCGTACCTGTAACTGGTCCACAGTGAAGCTGGTCCTGGCCCTCTTAGCAGGTCTGGTCATGGTGCTGGACTCGTCTTTCTCTGCCTCCTCATCGTCTACTTTGGGTTGCTCTTGAAGACAAGATGTGCAACAAGGGTCATTTGACATGTTGGAAATATGGGCCCTGTTTCAGAAGAGCTTTCTCCTGTGGGCGTCTTCCAAAGCACTGGCACATACTCGAGTATTTGGTATCAAAGCTGCCCCCTGCACATAGCCACAGTGGGTTGATTAATGAGATCTGTGAACTCTTAACATTAAGTTATATTCTATTTAGAATCAATCTTCTGACTTTTGTCTACCATCGCTTAACCAGTCCCTTGTTACCCATCCCTTTACTCACCATTTTCTTTAGTGCGTTTGATGTTCTCCATCATGATGTCATAGTGGGGCCGGCAGAAGACCCTGTTCTCCAGCAGTCCGCATTCCTCCCCGGTGGACAGCTGGCGCTTACAGGAGGTGCAGGAGAAACAAGTCAGGTGGAAGGTGCTGCCTCGAGCCCGACGCACCCAGTCGCTGGAGTGGATGTTACGGCCACAACGGGCGCAGCGGGTCCCATACCTCCTGAACAAAGACGTGGAACAGTCCCTCAGCTTTGGTTTGAGATGTGATCAGGTTATTGATCAGTGATGGTATCATCAAGTGATCAGTCTTTAGGGAGATGTTCTGAGCAAGTCTCACTCTCACCCTGCTACAGGTCAATAGGGGAAATATTTAAACGAATAGATATCACCATAAAGCTTCACCACTTTATTACCTACATTAACACAATTATTTGTTGTATTACAAGTCTTCTGATATGTTATGTTTAAAAATGCAAATGAGACATGATCCTTTTTAATATGTACTAACTTGCATACATTTCCAAAAAAACACATCTGAACATTGAAGCCAGGTTCAAAATGATTGTTTTATTTTTTTTGACGTATTAGAGTCAAAGGTTTTCACAGAGGGAATTTTGGATCTCTCTTATCGGTCCAGAAATCAGAAAATACAGCCACTAAAAAAATATATATATCATTAATGATATATTAATGCTGTAGTAATATTAATAATAATATGTAAGAGCTACTGAAGAGGAGATTTCTGGCTCAGACTCTAAGAAAAATCTAATTTAGAGAAACGGCCTTTAAAAGATACAAGTTGTGAAATTACATAAATATTTCAGTTTTCTGAAATGATATGTTTTAATATGCAAATGATGTATTAACTAACGGTAACTTTTGGTGAATTTAGGAGAAATCTACAGACACAAATGGAGATAGTGTAATTTGCATATTTTCTTACACTAGTCTGAAGGAAGAGATTTCATGGAAGCAAAATAGCCCAAAATCGCAAAATTAACCAATCCTTTGTATTTTGGAGCGATAATATTCATTTCCCCCGGGTGATAAAGCTGTGCAGCCTTTTCTCTTGTCTGCTCTCGGAGACACAGATACCCGTGTCCTCCTTATGTTGAGCCTCCCGTTTCTCCTCAGAGCTCAGTCTTTGTTAAAGCTCTTCTCGGCCTCCGTGGGCTCTGGGAGTAATGTGCATGTACACTCTATTGAGAGACTCCTCTTAACGGTTAGTCAAAATAAAATAAAAAACTAAATAAAAGCTATGTTCAAAACAGTCTGTGCACAAAAAAAAGAAGCAAATTTCTAGATTGAGGGTTATCCATCTATCAGATTCAGATCCAACAAATTGAACGATTGAAGGACGATGTTTTCTTTCTTTGCATGTTGTCATTGAGTCCCAGACATTCAGGATGGGATAAGTTCAGAATATAGAAATGATGCTTGAATTCAATTCAGTGATCTTCACCTCAAACACAGAGCACACCGTCCTTGTGTTTGTTGACAGAACATGTGCACACTAAATATTTTCCTTCCTCTGTGTTTTGTCCACAGAGCTGAAAAGCACATATTTACTAAACTATTTTTTACAGACTGTATGAAAAGCTCATTTTCAGATGTAACTGTTCATCTCTTAAATGATCTGGTCAGGTATTATAATGTTTAGTCAAGAACCCTCACAAACCCTCTGTCTTTTCTTACATGATGCTTATTTATAAAGGAAGGTCATGGAGATAAAAGTGTGTCAGGACTGACTCACCTGAAGTAGTCCAGTTTGCAGAACACCTGTCTGTCCTTGATGTAGCAGCTCACGTGTCGCCCCAGCGATGTGTTACAAACACTGCACGAGAGGCAGCGCACGTGCCAGCACAAGTTGTTCACCTGAGATGGAGAAAAAAATGTAACATGATATAACTTACAAGTGACATTTTACACATCCCTTAATGGTGTGTTTTATAACTGATGGCAATAGAGGATGCTCACATTCTTCACAATGCATTTATTTTAGTTATTGCAATTTCAGATGATCCTACTGGTTATTCACCACAATGTTGTCACGAGCTACTTAGCCTATATGCTAATATGCTTATCAAGGAATGTAACTATGAGTGCATAGCATAGACTGCAGGATTTGAGTAGTCTGGTGTATAATTTTGTAGTTTTAAAATTCAGATAGCTTATTCCTCAATTAAAGACTAACTGTAAAATATATAAAACAATTGTTCAAAATACCCCAAAAAAAAACTGTTTGCCTTACCAGGAGCCTCAGCCTACATTATTCTTACTTTTAAGAAGAAAATAATATCTATGTAGGGTGGAATAATGTACACTTAGCAAAAAGAGTCTATTTAATTAAAACAAATATCCTAAAGTAAAGTGACACACTGATTTTTTAGGCCAAGTTTACCTTGGCCTAATTTTGTTTTCAATCACATCTTGCCATACAGTATATACATATATTTGTTTATTCATATTTATGTGCGCGTCTGACCTTGAGGAGGTATCTGTCCACTATATCCTGGCCGCAGGAGGTGCACAGGGTCTTCCCCTGAAGGGAGCCCACAGTGCGGACGGAGGCCGAGGAGGACGGGGAGAGGGAGGACGGAGAGTAGGAATCCTCCTCGAAAATATCCTCAGGCCCAGAGGAACCCTGTCAGAAGCAAACAGTCTGACAATGTCACTCACCACACTCAGCGTTTAACCGTGTTAGAGTAAAATAAATATAATTTCATAAAATACATATCACAAATAATTCAGCGCGTCGTTGAGTTTGACGAAAGTTCACTCAAATAAAACAAGGGTCCGACTTATGAGACGTGTGAACATAAAACAGTGTAGTTTGGCTAGCATAATATATGCTTTTATAAAAGGCTAAATGTTCTGCCCCGTGGCTTTATTTAGCGCCACTTTGAAGTGCGCGCGAGCTACATTTCGACCCTTCACACAACGTCTACAAGCTGAGAGACTTCAGAAAGAATAAGTAGCAGGTTAGGAAGTGAAACACCTACTGTGTCGACATAAATGTTTCCTTGTTGCAGCTGAGTGAAAACATCCTCCGCAGGTCTCCTCTCATCCTCCGACATTGTGTTGGCGAGTCCGGAATGATGCTCGAGACACAATGACGACCAAGGTGCCACAGTCCCGTTCATATTTCCATGACAACCGGTCATAAGCCCACGCGCTAATAAAGGTGACCCACCCAAAACAAAATACTCGCTCAAACTTTTTTGGAGGAATTTTTTTGTGTGTCTTTATTTTTATTTATGTGCTGCCGTATGTCGGAGTGGGACGCTGCAGACGTGGACCGGACTGGTCCACGATTCACTTTGCAATGGAAGCCGTAACGAAGTGTCCATGTGCACAATTAGCTAATCCTTCTCGGGGAAACCGGCCTCGCGCACAGCTGAATATGATTCTGACTAATTGTGTTCATGATTAGGAGCCATCAGCTGGGCACTGACGAGTCTTTACCTCTGGCTTTGTGTCAGAGACGGCCCGGTGTGTTCACCTAAACACACGTTTTTAACGAGAGGAGTTCCACCTGAGAAACTCTGGTCACATATCAATGCTGCCTTTTATCTGTTCAAATGAAAATAAATAATAAAAACTAAATAATAACGCTAATGGAAATCATAATACGTGATCATTATTATTAGTAATATAAGTAGTAGTAGTATCAATCGGAATAACAATAATAAAAGCACAAATTTAGATAAAATCACAATTTTATAATTGGCTCACATTCTGCACCCTTCACATTACATTTTGGGCCAAATATAGCTATTGGAATAATTATCATTTTGTAATGTTCAGCTGCTTTTATTGGATGTTGGATAAATAATGTGAATATACTAATGCAGGTCGGCCTAAGCACATTTTGGATTGACCTCTCATCAAAAGAGATCGGAATATAATAATGTGTAAACCAAATAATGGATAAAACTAAATAATAAATCCTGCACGCATTGGCCCTGTATTTTTGTTTTGTTGTTTTGGCATCTAAAATGAATTGTTAATGTCTCATTTATGATTTGGACCAACATGGTTTCACTGTATTATGTTTCGGTTACACAATGGAATATTGGTAAGTGGGGTAAGAGCAGATGTTTAAATGATTTTCACACAGATTTACACCTTTTCATTGGCACAAAATAATAATAAAAAAATGTAAATAACTTGAAAAAATAGCCCTATACAATCCTCCATAAGAGGGTTTTTTTGCATGGTGGATTTATACGAAAATAATCATAGTCTAATAATTCAATTGCGGAAATAACTTTTTCAGAATGAATGAATTCAGTCTATTTAGTTCAGATATGCTGTGATATGAGTAGGGCTACTATTTATTATTATTATATTATTATAGTCAAATCTTTTTGAAGTCGGACACTTTCTATATCTTGTTACTCACCACGCTGTTGGAGACACAGTTAAACATGTTCCCGGAGCATCTGCCGGCTCCTCCGGTACATCCCCTGTGCGGGCCAGATGTTGGTCGTATATTCCACAGCAGCAGACCGGGAGCCCGACCCCGGTATCTTAGTCCACTGTTTACTCCTGCTTGTCAACCCCACTCCCTTCAGCCTCGCTTCGTGCTCCTCTCTCACTATTTGTGAGCGCCACAACTTCCCCCGCTTGCCATTTTAAAGCAGCCCGGTGTACCTCCCACTGAGATCAGACCCGCCCGCTGTGGCATCAATGAACAGTTATAGAATTATTTATTGCGAGGAGCAATTTTTTCTTTCTTTTCCTTTAAAAAAATAATTTAAACAACTAAATTATTTTCATTGTCATCACGGAACTTCAATTCAGGCTCATGCAGGAGAAACTGTGTGTTGACATTATTATATTCTCTCCAGACTCAGTTTGGCTGTAGTGCTTTAAGAGAAGCCGATCTTTAACACTCAAAGATCTTTCAGATTCACTTAGCCCTGGTCTAACATTATCAGTGTTTCTCATCTTTTTCTTTCTTGCCATCAGGGACATCATGAACACTGCCAGGTCAAGTGTGTGCCTTCAACTTTTCCGTTTTAAGGAACGATGCAGAGTGAAAGGGGGTCTGTCAGTGCCAAGTATCAGAGAGAAGGCTTTTGATTCTAGGGTACGTCCTCCTCCACATTACCTCATCAGACTCTAAACGGAGGTGACGGCAGACCAAAGACTGGGGTCAAAAGGCCTCAGTGAAAACATTCTCAGAGGGCACTTTGTGGATGGTGAGGCAAGAGACATGGGGTCAAGAGTCCCTTTGGGTTTTATCTGTGCATATTCGTCTGCAACCCAATATCTCAGTGCCCCAGCCCTCCACAGGGCTCTTCAGGATAATTTTGCATGACATGGATGAAAGACTCTTAGAGTCTTAAAAACTCTTAAAAGAAAGGAGCAATGAGACCATTAAAACTAATCTGAAAACTGAAAGAAAATCAGCAGCACTAAAATTATCTCATTTCTAAATTAAGTCCACAAACAAATCCTGGTCTTTTAATTATAACTACCCCCGGGTTGACCTGACTTTTATTTTGAATTAGTGTTATGTAGTTATCATAATTTCAAATGAAACATCTACTAAAGTTAACTGTTTCGGGAATGTTAAATATCAGAAACTCTCCACTAGAACATAATAACTCACCAACATTTTTGATAACCTTAGTGCCTTTTATTTTTTGGGGGAAAATGAACACAGAAACCAAACTTTCTTTTGTGATCTTTGACTTTGAAGAAAATCAGGCTGCTGTGAAACTTTTTGTTTTTGTCTGAGCTGGAAAAAGAAAACCTTTTTTGTAGTATGAAATAATTAGAACATCTTCTAAGAAAGTGCAATGGATGTTTGCAGCAGTTTTTGTAAATAAAGCGTTGCACACTGCATGGCTTTATAACCCTTGTGAATTAAAGTTACTACAAGGAACTTTAAACTGGTTATGAAACAAATTAAAGAAAAATGAGTGGTTTTCTAAAGCAGTGATTTTTAACCAAGCCGTGACAGATCGTCTGGTGTGCCCTGGGAAAAAGTCCAATTTCACTTAATCGGTCCAAAAATATATTTTAGTTGCTGCAAATAATTGCCATTGTTGTTGAGCATCTGAGCGAGCAATATAGTGGCTGGCTAAGTAATGAAATACTCTTCCATGCCAGTGGGTGGCAGTAGGTAGCGCAATAATGACCTTGTTAATTTAAGACAGAAATAAATAATGGGAGGGGTTGTGGTGACAAGACGAACAGCAATGGAGAAATATTTGAAAAGGAAAAAAGTGTAACCTCTGAACTGGGCCCTGGACAAAACTCTAACACAGATGAAAAGCCTCGTATAAGTGGTGGTCAAAATAAAGAAAAAATGATGAGCTCAAGGCAATACAGCAAAAGTTATCTTTCGTTTGGATTTACTTTCACCAGGGATCTGACTGCACCGACTCCGTTATGCTTGGTGTGTGGGGAAAAGCTATCCAACAGTGCCATGGTCCCAAGCGAGCTTAAACGCCAACTCCAAACGAAACACCCGTCACTTATACACATATGCTGTATTGTGCTACAATGTGTCATTTTGTACGTTTTTTGGTTGTTGGTGTGCCGCTGGATCTAAAGGGACTTAGAAACACAACCGTCTTTGTCCAGGGAGACTGCCAAAATCGACACAAAATGAAAGATCCTCATAACAGCTTTAATGTAAGAGGACTATGGGGCCTCAATAAAATGGAAATATAATAAAAACAAAAAACTGGATGACTAGACTGAGTCTGATACAAACTTAAGTGGATCATAAAATATCAGTTATGGAATTGATCTGCAGAAGCTCCGGTTTAAAATAAGACCAAACTTTTCTTTGGATGTTAGTTTGTCAGCCATGACAAAGGCCAAAATGAGGCCTGAGCCAGGCTAGGTGAAGCTCTTTTCTAGCCGAGCAGATGGCCAGAAATGCCTTTTGCTAGTGAAGCAGTTGTTGATCACTACCTGCTGCTTAAGAGGAGTGAAGAGTCAGCAGTCAATGACGGTATAAAACAGTCAATACAATTTTTTTTTCAAAAAGTGTGAATCACTGCACCACGAGAGGTCCTTGAGCATTCAGCCACAACTGAGCACAGAAAATATTAGACTAATGAGTCAAGTATTATGCGAGATAGCTGCAGACAGACTGACGAAAACACAACCAAACACATGATCTCAGTCTTACAACTGGCAGAGACAAAAGTATGATTTTTTTTATATTAAAAGAGGGAAAAAGTGTTTCCTTGCTCCACCAGGAAGCCAAATATTTCAAATGTGGCCGACCCTTCCACTAATCCAGCCCTCCTTACAGGGGAGGAGGATGTAGGACAGCATCTGCTGATTTATTAAAAGAGAGGAGAGGGGGGGTTGTTTCGGGGCATAATGTTGAGAGGCTCTTTGGCCTTTTGTTTAGACCAGTTAGTTTGACCTGAGACCATTGACACAATGCAATCTGTGGTTTACAAACCTGTCAGTGCTACTAGAGACTTTCACAGGTGGCTAAGGCTACATCCATACTATTCCGTTTCTACTTGGAAGCATATTTGTCAAATAAAAACGATCTCCGTCCACACGGCCGTTTCAGCATCATTCTCGAATTGATCTGCATCCACACGGCAACCTTCGAAGACGGGCAGCACGTAACCACTAACGTACACTGGGCATGTGCGTGACGGTGTAAACAGGAAGTAGATTGGTTGCTGAGTTTTAAAAAAATACGACAAAGTAATAAAGTAGTCTTCAATAATGAAAGGTTGTATTTGATACTTAAGATCTTCCTCTAAAATATTCCTCTATAAATTCAAACAGACACAGTTCGTGGAAAGTTTTAGAAGTTTTATTTTTCAGACTTAGTTATAGCGCTGCGGGTCTATCTCTCTCTCTCTCTCTCTCTCACATCAAATTTACTTTAAAATCAACACTTACACGTAAACGTTTAATAGATTATGGTCCATAAATGTCATCAACACACGTCTCTCACTCGTTTCCTCTGTGTTGTTGTTGTCTGTGCTCACTCGTAGCTCTGAACATCATGTAACATGTCCGACTAGCTAGCTTCTAAGCTAATTTTAACATTACCGCCAATGGAGAAATGCTAACCGCGATTAGCATTTAATACAACACAAATGCTATACTAAAAGAGCGAATTGAATATATCTTCGTACATCTTTTCATGCTTCATAAAGAAATACTTACAGACTAAGGTCTCTCAAGGCTACCAAACGGAAGAAGTAAAACGAAGCAGCGTGTCTTCTCATTAGAATCTAAAAACAACGAGGCACTAACTGTTGTTGTTCTCACTCGTAGCTCTGAATAGCATTTACGGCTAACTGTGGCTTGGCCGCTCCATTGGGCTGATGACGCCGCTGGTCACGCCGCTCGCTAATCGCTCCAATAACAGCTGCTTCCTCCACAGAAATGCAGACTTTTACTGCACAACAGCTGCTAGCTGTTGTGAAATTAGTTATCCATGTTGAAATGAATCGCTGGTCGCCCTGCCTGTTTGTTTTCTTCCGGGTACGGGTCACGTGATAGTGAGTGTGACGAATCAGGGACGGAGACGTCATGGCTGCTAATAACCAATCCAGTAGCGAACACGGGTGTGGGCGTCATTTTTTCTAAACACATCCGTATCCGACCGTCCACACGCAAATTAGGGTTATCCATTTAGGGTGCTCCAAAACTGCGGCGTAGTGTGGCCGCTCAGTGTAAACGTAGCAAAAACGGAGTAAAAACGGAGTAGTATGGACATGGCCTAACTCTGCTGCTAAATTCATGAATCTGCAGGGCTACTGCAGGGCTACAATTACACAAGATTAAGGATGTTACGTGGCTGCTTTAATAATAAGAACTCCACAAATTAAGAATATCTGAGAGCTCTGGACAACACACACACTGCAGACACCTGCTACTTCATGAGAGTGGGTGGATAATTTAGCTGTTAGTCCAAACCAGTCAGGTTTTGATTGAACCTGCATCTGCCCAGGCTGTTCTCATACAGCGTTCGTAGTAAACCTATGAAAATGAATGCGGCGTAAATAGTAGATATGCCACAAAATGAATTTGTATGTTATCCATGTAATCTTGAACAGGGAAGTTTAAAGACAGCAAAAATATATATATATTCTTTATCCAGGAGACTGATATTCGGCACCATGTGAAACAAGAAGTCAACGTTAATTGCAGTTAATTGAAAAAAAAATATCTTTGGTTGAAAAAAAAAGCATCATCTGCATCATCTAAACACAGACGGGAGGTTACGGTGACATGGAGGTAAGTTGACTGCTCTGTTTTGTCAAAATTATTTTAAATATAGCAGCACTTCACTTTGTTCTCATGTTGTTAGTGTCGTGGAGTCTCTTTTTAAGAACGACATGGAGGGCTGCTGTGTTGACATGTAGCCCCACTGTTTAGATGATGCAGATACCGAGAGACAAGTCAAACCGACCAATAGAAACTCCTGGTACATTCAGCAGCGTATGCCCCGCCCACTACACCCAACTCAGCTTTTGGTTTCAAAACCAAAGCTTTTCGTTTTGAAACCAAAGCTTTTTTTTTCAACCAAAGATATTTTTTTTCAACCAAAGATTGTTTTGTTTTTAACCAAAGATTTTATTTTTTTAACCAAAGATTTTATTTTTTTAACCAAAAATTCTAGTTTCATAAGCAAAACTAACAAATAAATTATTCTCAGTTTATATATTTTCACTTAGAAACTTGATTTTTGATTGCAGTGCGAGAAATTTGCTTTTTTGTTTGCGTAATAAAGACACAAATATACCTTCATACCTAACCAACTATTTTAAGATCTTATCCTAAATTTTTTTTTTAAACCAAACTAAGTAGTTTTGTTGCCTAAACTGAACTTAGTTGTTTCTTGCAAAGACAGAAGTTCATTTTGAAAAGACTGTATGCATGTAACGAGCATGAATTGTGTTGTTGGACTTTTCAGGAAAACACACGAAAAATGAGGAGAGACTTTTTGGTGTATCATGTATGAGGATGTTGATCCAGTATCAGGTTCACTACAGAAACAAAATTATGTTCATGGAAATTCCAGTTTCAATGAAATGATACAAGAAGTATCTTTTTGAATTGTTAATATTTCATTTAGCCGTGTGTTTAGTTCACATGACTATGCAGGACTAAAGGGGAAGAAATGTTCTAATATTAGCTGCCCTGATGCATTCATATATATCTAAAGAGCAATGCCGCTGCAAACATTAGACCAAACTAATATCCAATAACAAAAGGTCATCGCCCTCTTCTACCTTCTGGTCTGTCGTTGTGACGTCAGGGTTCGTGAGCGGTGGCGGTGTTTGTCAGTGGGCTTGGTTTCCCTCCTCAGCCAAAAACATCCAGCATCCCACAAACACATGGTTGTTTTCTCTTGAAAGCAGCAATTGCTTTTGGATTGGCCCACGACATGCCGTGCTTACCTCGCCCCTTGGCAGTGTCGCAGTGCAGGCGGGTCACCGTGCATTAATCAGTGTGTGTGTGCAACTGAGATTACTTAGCTTGATGTCAGGGAGAGTAACTGGTGAAAGATTTGGATGTGAAAGTGTGTGCAGGGTGTGTTTGCGAGAGAGAGAGGCAGAGAGACTTTCCTTGTCAACTGCCATGTTTCCATTGGTTACCTGACCCTGACAGGAAGTGGTTAGCTTTGACAGGTATGGACAGGAAAGACATGACATGATGATGGTGGTCCTTTAAATCCGTACATTGGAATCTAAAAATGTTTTCGTCATAGAACCTTAACCCTTTAACAGTGTCTTTTCACTTCATGAAAGTTAATTGTAACAATTTAGTCGCCAAAAAATGTCTTATTTAGCATTTGGTTGTATAGCTCCACCCTCTTAAATCACCTCTGGTTGCAAAAAAAACCAAGATGATGACGGCCAAAAAAAGTAAAAATGTCGATCTTGAGGCTTTAAAATGGCAGTCCATAAACCAATGGGTGACGTCACGGTGATTTAGTCCACTTTTTCTCTGGGGGTCTGGTGAGTATCTAAACACTCACCAGACCCTCTGAAGCTGATTGATCTCTAGCTCATTTTTCTCTTGGGCTGCTCTGGGGAGGAGGTGGGAACGCCGGGCCATGTTCTGGCGCCCATTTCTTGTAGCGTTCCTCTTCCTTGTGTTTCGCGCCTCCTTCCGGTACCTCTGCACCTCCCAGTGAGCGTCCAGAAATGTCTTCGCACTCTGCCTCGGAAGGTCCCGTTGGATCGACTTCTACCTCTTCCTACGTTCTGTCTCAGCTCAGGTCATCGGAAGAGCCATGAAGGAAGCAACACCAGAGAGGACGATTTGTTTGATAGAACAGCAAAGTACGAGCGTGTCCCACAGAGAGACATCATTGGGGAATTAAAAAATAATAAAAAAAATAAAGCGATAAATATGGTTTTCAGTGGCATACCTCACTTCTGTAAACATCATCGCCTTCCTCCAACTCTCTCCGGTAAGTTATGGTGATCTTCCTCATGCAGCTATTCATTGAGCCAATTCAGAAAGCGTCTCTGAACGCTTTTATCCCACACGAACCCTCTGGTTGGAGAACAGGTCAAATTTTTTGATGGACTTGTTTGGGAGAATCTCCTGGATCGTCTTCCTGGCTGAGCGACTTTTCTCCTCCTCCTTGATTGTCAAGACAGAAGCAGCAAGAGATGTCTCTGGTTACAAGACTGCTGAATACCAAATTGCAGCATAATAACTTACAATTTGTATTACTTGGAATTATCTGCTCACAAAAAGCTCTTTAAATTGAGGAAAAGATTGTATATTTTCACTATACTTTGGCTCACAAGTCTAGAAAACTACCAAAGAAACACATAAACTCAAGATTTCATTCATGACTTGAAGCCATCGTTTTTACATCACTTTCTCCTTGTTTCTCACTACTGAATTGGAGATCATGTATGTAATGTTTTTAACAAGAGCCAACGACCTTTACCTTCTCATGAAGGATTGGTCTCTGTTCCCATTCCATATTCAAAATTCTAAATGTTTTTTTTATTTAGGCTGTGTGAACATGGCAGTGAAACCCCTGGCATGTGTCAGAGCAGAAGAAGAAAAAACATAAAATACTACAGTTTTAAGCTGTGTTTTGTATTTCAAACAGCATTTAAAAGTTGCACAAAGCTTTCATTGACAACGTTTTTAATCCGACGCTGGTTACTTGTGCCTGAATTAGCGACCAAAGTAAGTGTTTTTCAGATGGACAGTTTTGTTGTATTGATTACCGACAGAATTGTGAAGCCTGCGAGAAATGTACTTCATATTTTTACTTTAGCGTATGTTAAAGGTATGTCTTTTTCATTTGTCTTTTCAATAATTTAGTCATTTTTTACTTCCAAAGTTATGGACAAAATTATATGATGGCAGCCATTTACCAAAATAGTAAGAACAAAGAGATGCGGTAGGAGGCGTGGCTTTTCTGTACCAACATGTGGATGCGTTGATGGCAACATCATGGCCAACATAAGGAACAGAATCACAAAAAGGCTGTACTGTGTAATAAACCCAAACATTAGCAATAGCTGGTCATTTACACATGAACTCTTATCATTTTGGAAATGGGCATTTTAAAATAAAAAATGATCATGTAAAATGAGAATGATGAAATAACCTTTTATAACAACGACTTGAGTTTTAATAATTTCTTAAGTTATTTAGCAAATTATTGTTTTATTTAAATACAAACATTTTTACACAATATAGCGCATTCGTAAGTGTATTGAAATATTTATGTATACATATAATGTTGGACACTTAAGTAGAAAATTAATGGAAACCTGTTTTAAGTCATTACAGGACGTGCACATACAAGAATAAAAAATAAATATACCATAGGTTGTTATGTCTTTCAAATCAGCATGACAGCAGCAAATGTTTTCAAAGCCAACATTTTATTTAGCTTTCATTTAGCCAAAAAACATAATTATGATCATGACAAGAACCAACTGAGGCACATCTTATGTTTATAGACTGCAAAACTTTGGTTGACAGCAGCATTTCAGAGGAGGCTAATTATCTGGCTCATTGCACACTTTATCCTTGTCCTTGCACGTTCCCTCCTTTTTTTCCCTTTTTATTGCTCGTTAATTATTTGACCATGCAGTTACATAAACAAAGATACAAACAATCACTTCCTGAATGAGAGGTCAATCCCATCCCTTCTCTCAAACTGACATCAGAGAGTCTCTCCATTTCACATGTCAAAGTCCAACCAGATTCAAAGCAAAAGAGTGTTGCGTCCCCTTCTTCAATGAAATGGATAGGGAGTGAATTGTGTTACACTTTTTCAGTTTTGTTCACAAACTTGATGCAAAGTCAGACTGCTACTGTAACTGACCGCCAGCCCATAAGGTCATTAGTGTGTGTATGTGCATGTACATGTGAGTTTGTTTGTCCGTCCCTGTTCTCCCCATCATCTCCAGCTCCTCTTTCATCTCAGCTACAGGAACCCATCACCCGGACAACCAAAACAAATAGCGTGATTCTGGGTACTGTATTGCCGTGACAACAAAGGATAAGGGGGTGGGGCCGGGTGGAACCAGAGGAGTGCCACATCTGGGTTTCGTTAGCATCACTGGCCAATGACAGATGACTTGTATTCTGCCCAGCGACACAACGTTAGGCTGGTTGTCGGTCGACTCTGACAGAGGGGGGAAATGACATCATCAAGGGAAGCTGATGTTTCCTGAGCCTCAGGGAGCCATTTCTGGACCTGGAGGGATTTAGTTTAGTTCAGTTGTATTATGATTGCCATTAACTGATACGGTAGTGACAGTCGGCCTGTGGTCCCAAACGATCTTAGTGAGGTCACTAAGTTTGAAGTGTATGTTTGCGTGTGTGTTCTCCTGTTTTGTGAAATCCATTTGTCCACACAGCATGGATGGATTACTGAACGGGCCCACTAGGCACAGGCCCAAAGTGTTGAGGGCCCCCCTGGCCTTGACCTACAAAATGTTACTCAAAGAGACACATACCAACGAGGAAGAGACTCAAAATGACTACAATGAAACACAGAAAGACTACAAAGAGACCAAAACAACTACAAAAATATGCAAAACATATTGTAATGAGCCTGCAGGTGACGTAGGAAGGGGAGTCAATTCTGATTGGCTTGTTGAATCATATGCTTTTTGATCAAGGCAGCCCAAAACAATATGACTAGATCGTCTTATATCACAGTTTGTGCGTTGGTAGACACTCCAGAACCAATATGTGTGTGCACAAGCAGTAAAAGATTATTTTTCGTGTTATGTCTCCCTTTAAGTCACAGGCTGCATCAGTAACGGAAACCTTCAATGATCATATATTTTATACAATAAAGTGCATGTCTGAAAGGGGCTGTCCTGCATTTCTAATTCTTCCATCTCTTCTTCTACTTCTCTCTTTAATCCCCCTGTCTTGCACCTACTGCAGCTCTGCTGTTGATTAGTACAAGTGTACAGAGTGGTACAGAGCAGATGGATGGAGAGAAGGACGAAGGACGAGGAATAAGAGGAGGGTAAAGGCAGCACTTGCTCTTTGACCCTGCCCTCTATTACTGGGTGGTAGAAATGAACCAATCAGCAATAGGCTGAGGAAGACGATAAGGGGAAATGAAATCTAAATTTTCAAGGTCAAAGCAAGCTTAGTTACGAGGAAGCCAATATCTTGTGCTCTGTTAAATGTATGTTTGTGATCTCACACTCTTGAAAATCTAAGTTTAAGATATTGTCACATGCTGTTGAGTTTTCATTGCTATTCATCTGCAGACTCACCGGCCCCCCTGTTCCAGTCAGTGTTTTTTTAAACGTTCCCCTCGCTGCTCCAGAGGAAACTGTGTTTTCTCCTCAGAGGCTAGCTAGCATGCTAGCGCTCTTCTGATGTTACTGTGGCCAGTGGAAGCCTCTCGATATCTGCAGTTTTATTGCAACACAAATGGCCAGTCTCTTTGATGCCGACACTCAAATATTCACATCGCGCATCATGGATGTTTTTTTTTCAATATCCTCATTTTAGTAATTAGATCTGCAAGCTTTTGCGGTCACATCTACAGGGAAATGTGCATTTGACAGTGAGAAAATGAGAGCAGAACTAAGTTTGTAATCTGTGGTCATAGAGTGCTGCAGGGATGATGCATTTCTGTAGGATAAACCTGGAAGTTAGCACCACACTGGTTCTCTCAACAAAAAGACGATGGGATTTTACAATTGAATTTTGTATTAATGCAGAAAAATATGCTATGTGGCAAACAAACGTTTATGATACTTACACATTTTGTTCAGCAAGATAATCTTGAACACCAAATGAAAACCATTTATGATTTTTTAAGTGCAAATGTAATTGACAGGTGTAAAAACGTTTTGTAGTCTCATTTAGCCACTTGTTAGTGATCATCATTTTTGAGACATGTAATTCACAAGAGGGGTATTTACTGAACAAAACCTTAAAATCTCTTAATCTTGTGTTAACCACAGAATTTATTTCAGACATCTAACCAAAGGGTACGATTCCTGCATCGTAACATTTTACTCAGCTCCTGTGCGGTACAATTTCAACAAGTTCTCTAAAGTAAACGACTCACGACATTGTTTGTCCATGCTCTCTAGGAAGACACGTAAAAGCATTGTCCGATCTGACGCCACAATCAGCAGGACAACATAGTTTGACTATGCCTTCCAAAACCGTAACAAAAAAACAAATCTGTTTCTTGATGGGACATTGCTATCGATGGTTACGGTTTGTTTATGCATAAAAACACAAGGTTAGGGTTTAGGGAAAGATAATGGATTGGGTTAAAATAGCTACTTCTAATGTTAGCGGACCTTCACCATCATGGTTACAATAATATGGTTAAGGTTAGAGAACGGTTGTGATCGTACCTTAAAACAACACTGACTGTTGGTTTGAAATGCGAAACGTCTCGCCACTGTGGACTTTGTGGCTCTGTAACAACGTCACATGACTTCGGTCATGTCTAGATGGAAACCATCGATGTGTGAAAACGTAACTATTCCAGGTCAATGGCCAACCTCAGCCATCTTTCAAGAGTTTTGTAATGGTTACCATCTAGACACGACCCCTGACTTCCTCCTCTGCTCCCGTCATAATTTATACGGCCTCTAGAGGGCTTCCGTGCTTGAACCATAAACTTGGGTCATTTTGGAGCGCTCATTGGAATGACCAATGCTGTCCTTTTTCTTCAGAGGACTGTACGGTTTTGAGGTGGTTATACTATTGTATTTCCATTTTATACTATTTTGTATTTCCACTCCACTACAACTTCGCGGGAAATACTCTTACTAGTCACTTTTTACTAGTCAGGGTGAACTGTCAGATGTCCACGACCTCACAAAGAAACTGTGATTTCCCTTCTAAACACTTTAAATAGTTTCATTAAAGCTGCAGTTGGTAACTTTTATGAAAATAACTTTTTGTCATTGTGAACGATTTGTGGGTCACGGGAGGAGAGACGCGAGGAGTCGTGCATTAGCGTGTTGAAAAGCATTTTGTGTTTCTGAGAGTGTCATTGGTACACTGTAGTTACACGCTGTAGATGTAGATGTTCTTTACAGTCTTTTACCGTATGTCTATGGAGACTCACAAAGTATTTTATATTAACGTACAGAAGAAGTGCTTTCTATGGCCTGTTACACCATCTTTTGTTTTGAGGTAGGAAGTATCTTTAAGGCCAACATACACAGACATTTAGTGGAATTTTTATCGTCAGCTCTCAGATTTATCATAACGTCTCTGCGTGTGCCTGCAGAGGAGTACAGAAATGGGATGAAAGTGGTCTGTCAACACCAACAA
Organism: Anarhichas minor; assembly: GCF_050575085.1. Taxonomy (NCBI): domain Eukaryota; kingdom Metazoa; phylum Chordata; class Actinopteri; order Perciformes; family Anarhichadidae; genus Anarhichas; species Anarhichas minor. Next base: position 2,734,973 of record NW_027466452.1, read on the forward strand.
CAGGCTTTCAGTGAGTTTGGAGTCTGATTGTTAGCTGTGTTAGCCAACCGATTGACAGACAGAGCTTTGAAGCTGTGGCTTGAGCACTCAACACCACAGCAAGGCCTCAAGACGTACTGTTGCTTGGAGTTTTACTTCAGAAAAAGAATGCCATAAAAAAACATTCCTATGTCTTGAAACACAAGACTCACATGTAAAACTTATTTTGCTGTCACGTATAATTAACATCTGCATTGCCATTTGAGTCAATGACTAACATGGAAAAACCAAGTAAGGTATCAAATTATGGACAAATCCTGAGGCATTAATGTTTCAACACGGGGTACATGAACAATGGATTGTTGTGTAAGAGCAGATTGTTTTCAACTACAAACTACAACAGTCTGTTGCTTTTCCGGCCGTACAGACAGAAAATGTAGTCAAAGTACAAGAACCATGTGATGAAGAAGTGCTGCGTTTCTGGAGAGTTGATGTGAGTCAAGGCTGGTGTGGTGAGTGTGTGGGCTTCCATAAAAAAACATGGTGCTGGCGCTTTGACATACATCATTTGCTGGTGTGGGTTCTTAATAAGTGGATCACAGAATTGTATCAATTAATGTACTAGTTGATGACTGAATTCAACCCACAGTCGCCCGAAAAGATGTTGGCATCGTGCGTCTCTGCAAACCACGATATGCGATACAATGTTGACGTTTATGAAAATAGGTTTCATGTCAGCCTCGTATCAAGCGTGCAGTAACGCACCATGCCACGTAGTTAACATTGTTTAACAATTGGTTAGGTTTAGGCAACAAAACTACTTGGTTATGGATAAAAAAAAGATCAGGGTTTGTGCAGCATAGCAGCGTAACGTAGCAGCGCAACGTAGCAGCGCAATGTAGCAGCGCAACGTAGCAGCGTAATGTAGCAGCGTAACGTAGCAGCGTAACGTAGCAGCGCAACGTAGCAGCGCAACGTAGCAGCGCAACGTAGCAGCGTAACTTAAGAATGAAGCTAGTGTAAATAAACAACTGCCCTTACTGAACTGTCTTTTGTAACGCTCAGTGTAAAGTCAACGTTTTCTTTTGCTTTCACTCGGTACATGAACTGTGTTTTTATTTTACCCATCCCCCAACCCTCCCATCCACCCTTAGCGGACTTTCTCTCTTGTTATACTCGTTATTATACCACGTAACTTTCAATATGTCCGTTGTACTAAGTCACTTGCTCTGACCAATAAAAACTATTGACATACGTACAATGCCAGCATTTTTTCTTGGCGGTGGGAGTGTTGGACAGTGAGTTCCAGTAGGATTGTGTTCGAGTCCCAATATACCAGGAGAAAGTACTTGGAAAATGTAATTCTTTTTTTTAAACACACATATGTGAAAAAACTACACGTACACAAAAAACTACTTTGTTACAGTAATGAGTAAATGTTACGCGTTACTTCCACTCCTGTATTAAAGATACCTGAAGATGCTTTTGTCCAAGCCATGAACGGCATGCTTTTATAGTGCTCCAACTAAATGTGGGGCACTCACAATGACAAGTAATAATTCCACATTCAAAAGAAATAAAACTGCAGCTATTTTCGCCTCAAGTTATTTCAGTTTGGTTTCATGAACACCAGGATGAACTCCTTAAGTAGATTTCCACCTGCTGCATCGCTCACTGATCTGGAGGAAAACTTCATATTTTATAAATGTATATAACTACAGTGCTGCCATGCATTAGATCCTGTACCACGTTGAAGAGCTGTGACTACAAATTAGTCGTAAAGGCTTTATTTTGAAAAAAATTCTAGATGTTAAAAAAACAAAACCTTTTTAAACTGATTTAACTTCATATGGCTCAGCTGAGTAACTGCCATCGTAACTGTGACATTAGTGTTAATTTATCATAATTTCACCAAATTGACTCTATTTACTCTATTTAAATTTACTTTAATTTTCTTACTTCCACACTGATGCATCAATGTATAAGCAGTATTTCACTGCTGTAGTTGAGGTGAAGCTTCTTCTTACAGTTAGTTAGTGCATCCCAACCTAATGATGTTGCCCCTCCAGAGTCACAATTTAAAGTTAGGGATCAAAGCTTCGTCTGTCAGTCTGCTGACTAAACGCCCCGTAAAAACCAAAAGCTTTGACTTACTTCTGTTGTTAGAAAACTGTCATCACTTCTTCTGGGGCACTCACAGGAAGCCACCACTGTTTATCAAATCATATCAGAATCACATCGGACCACTTTGTGTCTAAAAGGGGACTTCAAAGCTGAAGTCTGAGTATTTTTTCATGCGCTTTTCTGTTGTTGCTTTATTTATTTCTTTCTTCATTACACCATCATTACATCTTCACCTCTTTCTCTTCCTTTGTTAATCCATCCTTCCATTCTCGTAACCTCTCTTGTATTCTCCCTCTCTTTCTGTCTGTCTCTTTTTAACCCCATTCACCACTTCACTTCATTTCTCCCCCTCCTATCTCCCCCTCCATCTCTCCTCCTGCTCTCTTTGACATGTCTCTGTGTTTCCTGTCCTTTGTGAAACCCTCCTCTCTGTCACATCTTGTTTTCCCCGCTCTATCCTGTTTTAATCCAGTTCCCGCCCCCTCGTACAGCAAAGTCACGCCATTGGAGGAAATGGGTGAATAGTGGTTGCTGAGTGACAGGTTATTCTGGGCCGCCTGCAGAGGTAAACATAGCGAGGTAATGGAGGTAAACGTCCGGTCAGTTGGCTGGGTGGTGCACAAACAATAGGCCAGTAGGTTCTGGCAGAACTGCTGTTGGCTTACCCGAATTATATGAAGCTTGTGTCTTTTATTATGTCTATCTACAAGCTCCTAACCATGTGTTCACACCTTAACCGACCGTGTTGATGCCTTGCGTTGTTTTTACTCCAATCCGACTTTTTGATTTGCTGGAGTTTTCTGCTGCTGCATAACTCCACATTTTTCACGTATTTCCAAAAATATTGGATCCATTATTACGCCAAGATATCTAAGTTTAGTTTATCTACCTTTAAAGAGTGTCAACATTACGAGGCTGTACAGTGGTTTTGGATCAAAACATACCTTTTGTCTTGCCAACATTTAAACTAATCCATGATTGATGAAGCCACTGTGTGATCCTTTCCATAGCCGTTGTTTGCTTCTCACCTATCAGCTTTTTAGCTGTGTATACTGTTGTATGCACTACAACAGTGTCATCGGCATACATTTGCAAGTAGCTTCGCTGACAATGTTTTGGAAGATCATTAAAGCTGCAGTTGGCAACTTTTATATAAAATAACTTTTGTCTTATTTGTTAAAACTGTCACTATATTCTGACAGGACATGAGACAGACTATGTGTGAAAAATCCAGGTTCTTCTGGCTCCTACATTCAATCACTGCTCGTGACGCTTGTGGACTGCGATCAAACTGTCAAACTAGACAGCGTTGATCAAACATGATTATCAATATTCTGTTACTGCATTGCCTATTTCTGCCCATTGCCTATTTCTGCCTTCAAATATTTCCATGAATATATTTTAGCAAACTGTTTAGCTGTAAAATAACGAAGTGTGCTCCGGCCGCCATGTTAAAAACAGTTGAGCCAAAACCAGGCACCACCAACAGGCCGAAGTAAATGTTCTTATTTTACAGCTAAACAGCTAGCGGGTAACCTATAGCATCAAGCCAAAACTACTTTCTAACTCCACCTCTCCAGATTTCTTTCATACTTGTTGTCATTTGTGGACATTCATCAGGTTTCACACAGCTGTAACCAGCAGTTACACATATCTGTTTTCTGGTTAACAAGACTATTTTGGGGGGTCTCTGTACCCTCTGACCCTTGCAATCCTCACTATTGGTTTCTAGTAAGTAAGTAAGTAAGTCAAATTTATTTATAAAACGCTTCTCACAGACAAAAGTCACAAAGTGCTTAACAGAGCAGAAATTACAAGCATAAAAAACAGAATGTGACCATAGGGCCAATAATTTACATACACACAGAGAAAATCAAAAATGAAAACATAGTTTAAAACCAGGTCTAGGACACGATCTTGAAACTATGTCTATGATCTTGAAACTGCTCATATATTTCATGAATTAGTGTGGCCAAAACGTCCAATGCATAAATTGTTAATTTCACTTATAGAGTAAGTGGAAATTTGAATTGAAGTCTGCAATTTTCAAAATTCCAGAAGGATTGCTAGCGTCTTAGTTGATTAATATTACTTTCCAGAATTATATTATAAACTGTCTCAAAACATTGACGCAAACAAAAGTATAGTGGTATATACAATATTCTCAATCTATCCCCTCAAAAATGAAGCTGAAATCAATATCCTGTCTCAGTGTGGAGGTGTTAGGCCAAGTGGGACACACACACACACACACACACACACACACACACACACACACACACACACACACACACGCACGCACGCACACACACACACACACACACACACACACACACACACACACACAAAGAGAAAGTATGTGAGGCCCTGTCCGTCTGGAGTGGAAGACGATTCTCTGGAATGGACGGGACCTCTCACTAATTTATTCACATCGTTCGCCAATACAAACCAACTGCTGACATTAGAATGTCTGATCCAGACATGCAACAAGTCTGCGTGTTGCTACACACACACAAACACACACACACACACACACACACACACACACACACACACACACACACACACACACACACACACAATGAGTATGTTGCATTCACTGCCCACATCAGATTTCTAACCACCAAACCTTTACCCCACATACAGACTGACTGCAGAAAAAGAAGAACACATTATACAAAACTGTGAATGAAGCAACATGGGTTCCACAATGATTTGCTCCAGACAGCATGTATTCAGGTCTTTACTCTGGTTGGGAAATTCATCCTTTACAAGAATACTACCTTGATGGTTTCACAAGTCTATCTGCTGCAGGCAGAATCTTTTCCACTCTTCAATAACGCTAGAAGCTGCGTAACACTGGGTTTTTGGTTGTTCCTTAAAGTCATCCAAAAGAAGCGGGTGTTCAGACCAACACAGGACTATGAAAGAACACAGCATCCTCGTTAATTTCAATGAGACGCAGTGGGGGATGCTGACGCAGAAGACTCAAGCAAAAGAAAACCCACGTATTTTAGTTTTGTCTCTGCTGCCACCAAAAGACTACTTCGCTTTGAAGATGGCGGGTGCTGGCTCCAGGAGACGGACCTTCAGCTAGCAGTTAGCCTCAGCTGGTTGTGGCCAGCGGCAGCGCTGGGTCTAACCTAAGTAGCGGCTACAACAGCAAAGTTCGCCGATCAGGCCGGGGTAGGGGTGTGTCCCCCGGTGCACCCAGCAGTGTTTTGCTGCCCTCTTTGTTTGAACATTTATCTCTGGGTTTGATCTGGTGCACCTGTAACCACACCCAACAGTGATGTCACGTTCTGTAAACCTGTGCATCACTGAAGCTTGGTTAAACCACTGGAGGTCAGCAAAGACAAGATGTTCTGTGGGTATTAAGTTACTCTTCGAACCGGCCTTCCTGGATTGCGTTTTATCATCTCACCATGTAACCGACACAACATAACCCCACCACCAACACAGGGATGTTTTCAGTCTGTTCCAAACGTACTACTTTAATGTTGAAAGCACGCTGTTTAACTCATTCAAGTTCACTGAGGTGAATTTTCATCTGTTGTTCCGTGATCTATAGGTTTATGCTAAAGTACCTGTAGAGTTGTCAGACGACAAAAAAAAAAGATGGCTACCACTGCTGTCATGTTTTAAACAAGCAAACATATCCTGGTTTCAGGGGGAGAGGAGAGGGAGAGCAGGGAAGTAAGGAGAGACTCTCGAACCCTCTTTGAGTGTTTATATAGTGGCGGTAGGATATCCTGCTACATGATGAAATCATTACAGACCTCTGTGTGTGTGTGTTGAGTGATCATGCCAGGGGTCAGAACCCTTTGTTGAATCAAACTGAAGTTACTAAACTAAGCTGCAGTCTTTGCTGTGTAGATCCTGATGACAAGCAAAACATAAAGGATGAAAGGATAAATTCTTCAAAGATTCAAGGACCATTTTGTGTCATTATGCAACACAGGGATGCACAAACAAATTCAGTTATAGCCCATTTTCAACACAATAAACACATGACAAACAAAACAAAAACAAAAGGACATTCCTGCAGATCATTTTTTTAATTTGCATTATAAGGAATGTAAACAGCAGCAACAAAAACAATTATCTGGGCAGATAATATGGTAGTAATAATAATAATAATATAATATTTAACATGAGGAAAACATCGTCCATCAAGCATCATGATGTAAACACAAAGTCCACCTCCTCTGGTCCAACCAGAGTCCTGCTGTCAAGTGCAGCTTGATCCTGATGAACGATGGATCCAGCTCTCTGTGAAGATGTGGGCTCAACAGTCACCAACCTCCCGCTGCTTTCGTCCATCTTATTTTTCTGCAACAGAGCATCAGACAGCCAGGAGCATGCTGGGTAGTGGACTAGCCTCAGGTCCTGGCTGGGTTAGCTTAGCTTCCATCGAGACTCTCCTCCCTCTCCTCTCCGGGGCAGTTTGGTCCAGCAGGTGGTGACGTCTCAAAGTCTGCTGCTCTTAATCCCCATACTTCTTTTTCAGATGCTGATAAATGAATGTATTCTGTCATATGCCATTAGTGATGAACATAAAATAAATAAAGACAAAAATGTAGCGACATTAATGGGAGCTACCGGCTGCAGCATGTACAGTACATTAACTGCCGTTGTCATAGCAATTCTGAATGTAAAGCGAGTATTCACCACATCGTATTTGCACACAATGTGACCAAAAGCATGGGGTTTTTGCTACAATGACCCGGCATTACAGAAGTTTGCTGTAGCTAGTTAGCACGTAAACATTTGTGTGTGTCTGATAATTTAAAAGCCACTGTTGAATTTCATCGTCTTTAGCTATATATCATACCTCCTCAGAACTTGTATTTCTTTTAAGCTCGGAGCCGTTTTTGAGGTCTCTGAGCGAAAAAGCATAGCCCTACAAAACTGACCATAGCTCTGTAACTACAAGGTCGATTTTAATAATTTTTGTTGATATAATCAGATCACAACACCTGTGACATAGTTTACATAGGTCATATTGTGAATATGTTGCTGGTTAATATAGAAAATAAGACATAACACAGCTGAAAGTGAAAATATTCAGCCTTGCCTGGGAAAAATGCACTTTCAGTGATAAAAGGTTATTGAAATAATGCAGCTAGCTCCCTGACACTTTCCCAAGTCATAGCATAACTGATCAGTAGTTATTAAAAAAAGGTTAAAGTGGAATAAAGTGGAATAAAGTTAAGAATAAGAGGTTTTAGTCAGGCGAGGCCATCATTTTCGAACCAGCTGTTGCAGCTCTTACATTGTACTTTTATACACTATATAACTATATATTTCACTTTCTTTATCACTCATATGATTCAATACATCCAAATACAGATAATAGGAATCATATTCATATTCATAACATCATCAGAGCCAGTTTTGGCTGTCATCTGTAGGATTTTCTCATTTCATGTGTGTGTGTGTGGCTGCATGGCAGCCTATCCTCGGTCGATTTCCAAAAACAACCCCTCCTTAGACGCGTCACAGGCTTAGGAAGACTCATGCCAAATTTGGTGGTGATCGTCAAAAGATTTCATACAATAAAGTTGCCAGAAGTGACGCGTGTACCCCGGCGGAAATTTCCGGTCGCAGGCAGTCTGACCACTCGCCCAAGCCCCCTTGACCGCTCTTATTCTGGAAACAAGTCGGAAGTCAACAGTATGCAGTTGGCAGCAATGACTACAGCTTTGGAACGGAAATTCCGCGACGTTATTATCCATATTTTCAGAAAACTTGGGCGCATACCCACGATTTTTTTCGGCGAAGTTCAGCATGAAGGTACGTTTGATCACACACAACTGTTTAGTGCTTCTACGGATCGTAAAAAAGAAGTTAGTTACGTGTTCCGCCACGTGTGCTAATGCTATTACATGCTTTGTATGACTTGGTAGCTGTTAGCATGAGGGTACAAACATTGATTTACTGTACTCATAGCGCCGATTTCTGGCCCGGATTTGGTGCTTTTATGCCACGATATACTTTTGCTTATATGAGTAGCCTATAGTTGTCTTTGGAGTTTATAATAAGTGACTTATATGATGTTGTTGTCCAGACGTTGCTGGTTCATCGAAAAAAAAAAAGTGGCCGTGTCCACACTACTGGCTAACAATCATGCTATTTTCCGCATGTGAGTTTGAGGGGTTCTGAGCCCGAGTGCCCCCAAATTTGGGGGCGGCGAGATTAAGAGGTCTCCTTGAGGTTCAGTTAATAGCAATTTCTTTACGAGTCATCATTATGATGACTCATAATGATGAGTCATCTTAGCTTTAGCATTGCAGTGCTATCTAAGTAGCCATAAAAACCAGCTACCTCACCGACTAAAAGAAGGCAATCAACTGGCTGTAAACCCCACATGTAATTTTTATTTGACCAAAAGAGGGTTTTGGGGTTAGGGTTACATTTTTTTGTGTGTCATTAACAAACAAACTAACACAGTAGGCTTTAAACAAAACGTATCAAGTATGTTTTTATTGCTACTTGATACTTAATAAAGATCTGCAGTGGAACCTTCACCCCCCCTCCTTGCTCGGACCTCACCCATCAACTACACGCCTGTAAAGCCGCGGTGACGAAATCTGTTCTAATAGAGTAGGTGTTGCCACAACCACATATTGCCATGACGACTCAGACACAGAACCACAACACCAGTATCGCTGTTGAAACATGAAATAAGTAATATTCCTTTTATCAACTGATTGACTCGTCTGAGAAACTTTCACTCTCTTTTGTCGGTTTCAGGGCTCCACACAAACAACGCCACACTGCAAAAACACAAAATCTTAACGTGTATATTTGTCTTCATTTTTCTCTACAAGCACCTAACAAGTAACATTTCAGTATAGGGACTTGTTCTTAAGACAATGTTTAATATCTTGTCAAGTGAAAAACATACACATACTAGTGAGACTTAAAAACAGTCTTTTTTAACTTGAAAGGCCTAAATATCACATCTTATTTCAAGAAATCTTACCAAGGAAATTCACACTTGTTCCATTGGCAGATTTTTTAAAATTAATTACAAGCAAAAACACATCATATTAAATACCTTTTTAACTTATTTTTAAAGTAGCCTTTTTCCAGCGTGTCATCAAATAGTGACGAATAAGTTTTCCTTTCATTTTTTTGATAAAGCCCTTTGTTTCTACAGCATTCTCAGATAATAGAAATGAGAAAGTATGTTTGGCTCCGTTTTACAACAATCGGATACATTATGTGGAGAGTTTCCGTCGTCTGTGGCCAACACATGGGGGATGTTGCCGTGTCTCGGCGCTCTCTGCAGACTTGAACAGCAGGAAAGTCTCCAAATCCTTGATGTGTTCCTTTAATCTTCAGCGTTGAACCATTTCCACTGTAATAAGTGAATACAGTCTGATGTAAAACACAGGAAATAGCATTGGTTCCTGTGACTGCACTGTACTAATAGATCTTACACATGTACACACACATACACAGACTGGTGATCCAGCATAGATCACCTTTCAGCAGCGCTGCCTCCAAGCATGTGTGTGTGTGTGTGTGTGTGTGTGTGTGTGTGTGTGTCCTTTGGGTACATTTGCTCTTTACTCATAAAGAGTAGCAAAAGGTGGTGAAAAAACAAAGAACGACAACAATGAGGCACGCATCACCCTCAAGCTTTCTACATGAATATGGAAGTGGAAGAGGAAACCATGAATGAATGGAATGATGACAGAAAGAGAGAGTAAGAGGCTGTGAGGGAAGGAGTGAGTGAGTGAGTGAGTGAGTGAATGAACGAGTGAATGAATGAGTGGCCCAATCATAATGTAAATGCTTCTGTGTAAGGCCCAATCCCGATCTCCACACTCACAGACTTTGAGGCGCGCTCCGTGAGGGTTTAGGTCTGTCCCACTGTCAAATCTTTGAGTCTCTCGCAGACATTTTGAGCCCTTTATGAACCCTTTCTCTAAGTCAGTATTAGATGCAGACTTTGACCAAGTGACCTCAACCACTTACCAGGTGACATCAGTAAATCCTTCAGGGTTCAGTGTTTAAGGCCTTATAGGGGGGACACTGGAATTGGGCCAAAGGGCTCAAAATGTCTGCGGGAGACTCAAACAAGGTCAAAAAGACCTAAACCCTCACGGACTTTACGGGAGCGCGCCTCAAAATCTGTGAGTCTGTGAGTGTGGAGATTGGGATTGGGTGAGTGAGTGAGTGAGTGAGTGAGTGAGTCCAGTGTGTCCTCCTGAAGTCTAACAGCCTCTGAAGACAAAGATTTTTTTCCCCCCCATTTATACTCCATATGAATGAAGATCAATAAGGACAGATGCAGCCTGTTAACTGGTGCATTACTTATTTAATTTGAACAGTGCTGGTTGTCATCCCAGGCTTCACGGTGGTGTAGTGGCTACTGTGGCTTCACAGCAAGAGGGGCCCGGGACGGTGCTTCTGTGTGGGGTTTTGCATGTGTCATCGTGGGTTCTCTCCCGGTCCTCCAGCTTCCTCCCACAGTCTAAAGACCTGCAGCTTAGGTTGATTGATAGGAGTTCTCTATGAGCATTGTTCATGTCAGCAGTGATGAGAGTTGTCTACCTCAGTATTAATAGTAATGAAACTGAAGGGGCATATGAATATGAACGGTCTCATAATGAACATTTTGGGACCTAAGCAATGTTGGAGAGCGAATCATTTACGTCCACAGCAGAACATTACTCTGCTCCTGTCTGTTTCTACTAACTCCATCTACTGTAGTGAGACACTGACTATGGAGAAGAACCTCATACAAACACACGTAAAATAAACTATCCCTTTAAGATGGGGAACCACTGGAGTAAACCACATAACTGTAGATAAACTATTTGAAACTAACTCCACCTCAAGCAGCTAGAACAGTAGAAAGCTGCTGACACACTGATGATCAATATTAACGACCCACTGATGACATGAATATTAATATCAATCAGGGACATCTCAGTTCTTTAACTGAAGCAGGATTCTGAACGCAGGACTTGTACTTGTAATGGAGTATTTCTATACTTAAGTAAAGAAGTCAGAGCTCTGAGCTGCTGTAGCTCCTGTCGCGTCATTCTTAGATTGTATTATACATATATACACACTGTCAGTTCATCTCATAGGCTGAAACTAAACTATTATTATTTCGTATTGGTTGAGTTGTGTTGTTATGGGTACAAGTGTTTCTACAAAGGTGCACAGTGTGCTGGTAATAGGTCCCAGTGTTGTCAGTCACTTTGTGAACTGGTGAGACGTGTTGCTTCCTCGTGCACTGTGCTCTGTTGCAGCCCTGGTTGTTCATTGAACGTCCACTAGGTGGTGCTGTGTGTCCATGCTTCGTCCACCCTGTTAGGATTTTGTGTTTTACAGGAGCAGCATGAAGCAGATTTTACTGTTGGGTCTGTGCTATCTGAACTAGTGGGATGCTCACACATTTTTCCTATAAGATGGGAGAACCAGACTTTACTCCCATTCCCTCCCTGCATCCTCCCTGAAGTAGCTCACCACCTCTTCAGACTGCCGTTCAAACCTTTGGGAAGTAAATCGATGGTGTTCAAAGCAGAGACTTGTGACTTGAGTTGTTTGTGAAGATAAATTAAAAGATAATTCATTAGTAATAAATATAATGCAAAAGAATTGGTCAAATATACTGCCAGTTTACAGAATTTTGCATCACTGCATTAAAAAAACAATAATTCATATTCCTCTGTTATTCTTTCCTCCTCTCTTTCACCTCTTCATAGTCCTTATCCTTTCTCTGCTCTATTCAGATGTTATTTAAAACACTAGTAAGCTGCCATGAAGTTGTGAAATGCCAGGATTTTCTTTTTCCTTTTTTCTCATAATAAGCTAATATCAGAGAGACTGTGAATCTGGATTCTAAACACTCTCTGCGATGCTGTCAAAATAGCATTCACAGTCATAGAAACACCACAGAGATGGAGCTCTAGTGGATCACATGCCACATCAATGATACTAGCTGTAAATAAAAGACTCTTCTTCATGGGAAAGAAGTGTAAAGAGCATCCAAAGCTGACATGACCTTTTGTTCCTTTACAAGATAAAGTTCTTGTCCTTGTCAAAATCATCATAACTACCAAATAAATATAAAAATATGCATTCATTTTCAGAATGGTAACCCTTTAAATTTGTTTATATTATGTCACTATTTTTATGAAAAAAAGAACTCAAAATTGAATAATTTAATGTTTACTAAATGGAGGATTTTTTTGACAGTCTGGAATTTGACAGTCCGCTTCTTTCCTTCCTCTCCTCATTTGACCTTTACCCCGCCTCTTCTCCTCCTACCCACAAGGCCGGCAACCAGCTGGATCTTATCTTCACTAGACACTGTTCTACTGCTAACCTCTCCGTCACTCCCCTCCAGCTCTCTGACCACTATTTCATGTCGTACTCCCTCTCCTCTCCCCCCGTACTTCCACCACCTACCCACTTGGTTTCTACCCGTAGTCATCTCCGCTCCCTCTCCCCGGCTGATCTTTCATCTTCTGTTACCTCTGCTCTCCCTGACCCTGAAGCCTTCTCTCTCCTATCCCCTGATATTGCTACTGATCTTCTCCTCTCCACCCTTTCCTCTTCTTTGGACAACCTCTGTCCCTTCACCTCCAGGCCTGCACGGCCAACCCCACCTGCCCCGTGGCTGTCGGACTCAGTGCGTAATGACAGACGGAGCCTAAGAGAGGCTGAGCGTAAATGGAGAAAAGGCAAACTCCCGGGGGACCTTCTTAACTTCCAAGCTCTTCTTTCCACTTTTTCCATCACTCTATCTACTGCTAAAGCTGCTTTCTTTCGCTCCAAAATCCTAACCTCTGCTTCCAATCCTAAAAAACTCTTCGAAACTTTCTCTTCACTCCTCCAACCCCCACCCCCTCCTCCTACGTCCTCCCTTCTCCCTGACGATTTCGCCAACTTCTTTGACAAGAAGGTAAACGATATCAGATCCTCCTTCTCTCAGCCCCCCTGTCCACCCTCTCCCTCTCTACCATCTCCAGCTCTTCCCCCACAGCTCTCCCTCCCCTCTCCATGCCCCATCTTACCCTATCTTGCTCCCCTCTCCCCTAACGAGGTCCTCAACCTTGTTACATCTAACCGCCCCACCACGTGCTCCCTTGACCCGATCCCCTCCCCTCTTCTTCAGTCTATTGCGACTGAACTCCTTCCTTTTCTCACCCACCTCATGAACACATCTCTTGTTTCAGGATACTTTCCCACGGCTTTCAAGACTGCTAGAGTCACCCCCCTTCTGAAGAAACCATCACTTGACCCCTCTGATGTCAAGAACTTCAGACCGGTGTCTCTTCTAACCTTTCTTTCCAAAACACTTGAACGTGCTGTCTTTACTCAACTATCCTCCTATCTCCACCAAAACAACCTCTTGGACCCTCACCAGTCCGGGTTCAAAGTGGGTCACTCGACTGAGACAGCCCTCCTTGCGGTGACGGAGTCGCTTCATGCAGCGAGATCTAACTCTCTCTCCTCTGTCCTGATTCTCCTGGACCTGTCTGCGGCGTTTGACACTGTTAACCACCAGATCCTCCTATCCACCCTCGAGGGGATGGGCGTTTCAGGCTCTGCACTCTCCCTGTTTGCATCCTACCTGACAGGTCGATCCTACCAGGTGTCATGGAGGGGCTCTGTGTCAGAACCACGCATACTGACTACGGGGGTTCCGCAAGGCTCAGTCCTGGGCCCCCTTCTCTTCTCGCTCTACACAACATCTCTGGGTTCTGTTATTCGCTCGCATGACTTCTCCTACCATTGTTATGCCGATGACACCCAGCTGGTCTTGTCATTTCCCCCCGGGGACACTCAAGTGGAGGCACGCATCGCTGCGTGCTTGGCTGACATCTCGAAGTGGATGACGACACACCACCTCAAGCTCAACCTGGACAAAACCGAGCTACTGTTCCTCCCGGGGAAGGGTTGCCCGCACCGAGACCTGTCCATCACCATTGATGATACCGTGGTGACGCCAACTCGGACTGCGAGAAACCTGGGTGTGACCCTGGATGACCAACTGTCGTTCTCAGCAAACATTGCATCGGTTACACGCTCCTGCAGATTCCTGCTCTACAACATCAGGAGGATTCGCCCCTTCCTCACTGATGAGACGGCGCAGGTGCTAATCCAGGCTCTTGTCATCTCCCGCCTGGACTACTGCAACTCACTACTTGCCGGAGCCCCGGCGCTGGCCATCAGACCTCTGGAGCTTGTCCAGAAAGCTGCAGCTCGCCTGGTGTTCAATCGCCCCAAGTTCTCCCACACAACTTGCCTTCTCCGTTCTCTACACTGGCTACCTGTAAGAGCCCGCATCCAGTTTAAGACTCTGGTGCTAGCCTACAGGGCAGTGAAAGGAACAGCTCCTTCCTATCTCCAGGCCATGGTCAAGCCCTACACCCCGGCCCGACCACTTCGCTCTGCTACCTCGGGGCGACTGGTTGCCCCGTCGCTCAGAGGTCCCTGCGGCCGATCGACCCGGTCGCGGCTGTTTTCTGTCCTGGCCCCACAGTGGTGGAATGAACTCCCCACTGACGTCAGGACGGCAGAGTCGCTGCCCATCTTTCGGCGCAGGCTGAAAACTCACCTCTTCAAGAAGGCCTACCCTTCCGCTTAGCACTTACCTAGCATCTACTGTATTCATACTAGCTTATTGCACTTATTGTTTTTATATTAGCTTGTGGCACTTATTGCATTCCTTTGTTTCTGCACTGTACGTTGGCTCTGGTTTATGCTCTTAGATGCTTGTTTGAGGTAGGGACATGCACTTATTACTTCTGGTGACTAGTTGTTCTCTCGAAAACCGATGTTGAATACACTTATTGTAAGTCGCTTTGGATAAAAGTGTCTGCTAAATGACTGTAATGTAATGTAATGAATATGTCAATAGTTAGCAACAACACAGATTTTGATGCATATATTGTGAAGTTATAAAAAAATTCCCACTTGTTACCTTAGAAGACAAAAATGTCCCCATTCGTAAAACTGCTTTAAAAATACTCTATGTCAATATTATTTTCCACCTTCAGTGAGTTCAATTTTCTAACCAGCATCAGTTCTGATCACAACTACCAAACAGTCAGAACTTCAACCCTTCAAATGCCAGTTTGTTTACATAATGCCACTGTTGTTTTTTATTAAAAAAGACAAACATTTAATTTTCATTGTTTACTAAATGAAATGAAGATTTTTTCTGATTATGTCAATGATTTACAAAAACATTGATTTTGATGCATTATATCAAATACTGCAGTGCTCCATAATACAGCAGCGATGCCTCATAGTGGAAACCAGGAAAATAGCATGTATTTACCTAATAATGTAGAAAATAGTAAAACGTATAATGTAGAAGCCAGGTGAACACCTGATATAATAGAATGATTCATGCTCTAATGGTCGTAGGATCAAACATTGTAGTTTTAATGGGTTTCTATGGGTACATTTTTGGGTTTGAGTGTCTGTATTTTGGCTACACAGTTTATTACAGACTTATTATAGGAGCTGAGGTTCTCCTTCCAAAATTCTAAAAGTAAAAAAATAACACACTACTGTCAAACTGTATGCTACATGCATTAACAGAAAAAAATTAAAACTTTAAAAGCCCAAAATGTCCCTAGAGATGCACAAAGTTTAAGACCGACAACATTTCTTTCCTCTCACGCCCCCCTCCATCATCATAGCGTTACCCTCCCACTGCCTGCCTCACCCATCTCTTCCCCAACCCCCCCACCCCTCTAACCCAGACACCCCCTGTGTGGCCTCGCCCCAAATCCCCCTACAGCCTTAAAACTCTCTCCTCCAAATCTCCTTCCTCCCACCAGTTTCTCCCTCCCCGCCCCCAATCACTGCAAAACTCCACATCCATCGTGAACTTTTAGATATTCTGATTTCATAATAGCGTCTCAGAAAAACACCATTATTTGTATTTTTTATATGATTTTGGTTAGTGGTCGATAGAGACGTGTAAATGTGCTGCAGCTTGCTTACAGATATAAGTGTAAGTGTGTGTGTGTGTGTGTGTGTGTGTGTGTGTGTGTGTGTGTGTGTGTGTGTGTGTGCGTGCGTGCGTGTGTGAGAACCAGCGTTAACATGACACATCCAGTCTATCAGTGTGTCAATCCCTCAGCTAAGCCTCGGCCCTGCAGGGGTTCACTCCTTATTTAGGTCATCAGATGGTAAAAGAGTTAAACTCCTCTGGATTGGTCCACAGACTGTAACAAAATTAGAGTGGTTTCAACTCCAACAACCGGTCCATCTACATGGCCTAAATCCTGCACTCGCATACAGAGGTGGTGCCTATAATGACCACACTGTTTATTGTACAGGGGTGTGTCCATAGCTCCACCTCAACCAGTG
Source organism: Anarhichas minor (assembly GCF_050575085.1). NCBI lineage: Eukaryota > Metazoa > Chordata > Actinopteri > Perciformes > Anarhichadidae > Anarhichas > Anarhichas minor. The sequence continues at coordinate 2,751,437 of NW_027466452.1, forward strand.
ATGCAACAGTGTTAGCAGCCAAATAATGTCATGATATATCTGCAGCGGTGGTCATAATGAAGAATTTACTTTGATAGTTAAGTACATTAGCTGATAATACGTATGTACTGTATGCATGACCTTTACTTGTAATGGAGTGTTTGTGATATTGGTAATTTTACTGGATTCAGTTATTGCAGTTTTAAAGTGGGGAGCAAAGATCACAATAAATGTTGAAAGAATTCTGATATGCACTTTTGGAAAGGAGCAGTAGTAACATGTGACTGCAGTAGTAACAAGACAGATGCTCAACATCATACAACTATTGATCAACTCTCCTGTGTCACCGTGGCAGCATGTGAAGAGCATTACACAGCTGGTATTTATTAGGAAATCGCCATAGAAACTCATCTGTGAGGCCAAACAATAGATAGCAACGTGTACCTTGATAACAATATTTAATGGCCATTGTAATTTCATTGTTATTTTCACATTTTATTTTAATTTTTTGGGCAGGGCATTTTGTCTGTTTTAGTTTTTAGTTGTCTTTTATCTATTTTATTATTTATAATATTATTCTATCTTTTGTGTGAATTAGATTTACTGTTTATACTATATTTATAACACCTTTTTATTAGATTGGCAATCATCTGTAATGCACTGTGAATTTCACCAGCCTGTATGAAAGGGGCTATACAAATAAAGTATGATTAATTGAATAAATTAACCTGTTGTAAGGAGAATAAAACTTGGACCCAATCAATGAAATAAAAGTAAAATGAGGTCAAGACTTGTCATTTCTTCATCTTTTTTTTCATCTGATCACCAAGACATGATTTCAGCCTCAGTAGTTCTGTTGCATCAGTACAAGGTCTGATTCCTGATCTTTTTTAAGGAGAGTTTTCATAATCTTTACAGTGTTTCTTGATTTCCTAAAGTCCCAAAAAAAAATGCTTTTGTTAGACCCAGTTAAAGTGTAAACACTGCCCCCTAATGATTTTACCTGACATGAAGATGTGTTTTTTTTATGCATTGTACAAATAATAACATTGATTCCAACAGAAGCAAGTGGATGAGACAAAGCTTAGCAGATCAAAATGGATACCATAATTGAAGACTACTTTAGACGATTCACAAATCGTGAAATTTTAGTCGTTTTGGAGGAATCACATGATATCAAACTAAGCCACCGGACCCTAGAGAAACCTACGAAAGAACCAACTTTAACTTAGACAGATGTATCTGAGACTGCGGTCAAGTCAGCAGACACTCAGATCTCCGTGGTCAACTCAGCAGACACTTAAATTGTAGTGCACATATACGCTGAAACTTACGGTAAACGCAAACAAACGGCACAGGACGGGAGCTAGCGAAAGATTTTGCAAAGTTAGCGGAAAGATTAACGTGAAAACTTCCGGTTTTCTACAGACGAACATCCGGTTTTCAAAATAAGATGCCAACAAAGTATACATATTGCATAATGAAATTAGATTAAATTAATTATATTCACATTAAGTATAAAACATGCTACCTGCATCTCCTGAGTTAAAGGGAAAATACACCTAAATTGTGCGTAAAGTGTCTTTATTCTTTGATTTGAGGGTTGCTGGAAGTTAATAATACCTGACTGACGGTCAATTAAGATATTTTACGAAGCAAAAACTCTGAACTGAATTTGTATCTTCAAATGGCACATTTTTTAAATGTTTACGGTGCTATAAAAATGTTTTTCTCAATAAGTCCAGACAATGACTGATATACATGTGTTGAGGACGTCGTTGACTCCACCCACACTGAAAATTAGACATTTTTACTGTCCTAATTAGGAGATATTTCAAATTAAAACTCATACATTTGAACCGAGAAAACGTATAATAACTGAATATTTGAGGTGCTATAAAAACAGTTTTCTCAATAAGTCCAGACAATGACTGATATACATGTGTTGAGGACGTCGTTGACTCCACCCACACTGAAAATTAGACATTTTTACTGTACCAATTAGGAAATATTTCAAATTAAAACTCATACATTTGAACCGAGAAAAGTATAATATATGGATATTTGAAGTGTAATAAAAAGTTTTTTCTCAATAAGTCCAGACAATGACTGATATACATGTGTTGAGGATGTCGTTGACTCCACCCACACTGAAAATTTGACATTTTTACTGTACCAATTAGGAAATATTTCAAATTAAAACTCATACATTTGAACCGAGAAAAAGTATAATATATGGATATTTGAAGTGTAATAAAAAGTTTTTTCTCAATAAGTCCAGACAATGACTGATATACATGTGTTGAGGACGTCGTTGACTCCACCCACACTGAAAATTAGACATTTTTACTGTCCCAATTAAGAGATATTTCAAATTAAAACTCATACATTTGAACCGAGAAAAAGTATAATATATGGATATTTGAAGTGTAATAAAAAGTTTTTTCTCAATAAGTCCAGACAATGACTGACATGTATGTGTTGAGGACATCGTTGACTCCACCCACACTGAAAATTAGACATTTTTACTGTCCCAATTAAGAGATATTTCAAATTAAAACTCATACATTTGAACCGAGAAAATATACACACAAGGTGATATATTTCTAGTGTTTATTTCTTTTAATGTTGATGATTATGGCTTACAGCTAATAAAAACCCCAAATTCTGTATCTCAGAAAATTAGATATTACATAACACCGATTAAAAAAAGGATTTTTAATATAGAAATGTTGGCCTACTGAAAAGTATGTCCATGTACAGTATACAGTATGCACTCAATACTTGGTCGAGGCTCCTTTTGCATGAATTACTGCATCAATGCGGCGTGGCACGGAGGCGATGAGACTGTGCTGAGGTGTTATGGAAGCCCAGGTTGCTTTGATAGCGGCCTTCAGCTCGTCTGCATTGTTGGGTCTGATGTCTCATCTTCCTCTTGACAATACCCCATAGATTCTCTCTGCATTAGTCGTTGTGTGGAATTATTGAGAAAAACATTTTTATAGCACCTTAAACATTTAAAAAATGTGCCATTTGAAGATACAAATTCAGTTCAGAGTTTTTGCTTCGTAAAATATCTTAATTGACCGTCAGTCAGGTATTATTAACTTCCAGCAACCCTCAAATCAAAGAATAAAGACACTTTACGTACAATTTAGGTGTATTTTCCCTTTAACTCAGGAGATGCAGGTAGCATGTTTTATACTTAATGTGAATATAATTCATTTAATCTAATTTCATTATGCAATATGTATACTTTGTTGCCATCTTATTCTGAAAACCGGATGTTCGTCTGTAGAAAACCGGAAGTTGTCTCACGTTAATCTTTCCGCTAACTTTGCAAAGTTCTTCGCTCGCTCCCAATCTGTGCCGTTTACCGTAAGTTTCAGCGTATATGTGCACTACAATTTAAGTGTCTGCTGAGTTGACCACGGAGATCTGAGTGTCTGCTGACTTGACCGCAGTTATCTGAGGTAGCATCCTTCATTCACCAACAGCTACAAACGTCTGACAAACAGCACGGCTACAGATGGATGCACCAGAAATGTTGGATGGCCGGGATAATTACCGACGTGCGTCAATTGATGCGACTGATGGACGGGAATGGGGTAGATCTGCGGGCCGCAACCGTTTAAGACGCCGTATGTATGTCAGCCGTGGGCCAAACTATGTATGGCATATAGATGGGTACGACAAATTAAAGCCTTATGGAATATGTATCAATGGTTGCATAGATGGCTTCTAGAGAAAAATGATATGGCTAGAAGTATACAAAACCAACAATGACCCTCGTATTATCGCAGGTTACATAGATGCTGTGACAGAAAACAATGGATGTCCGCAAAAAATCAGGTAAGATCACGGTACGGAGAATACCCACCTTGCAATAATGCAAACGTTTTTGCACACCACCAGTGGTGGGCCGTCAGGGCCAGCTAAGCCTTCTCTGCTGGCCTAAACAGAATGACAAAGTTATAGCTATTTTATAATTTAATAATTTTTCACAAATACACTACATGTATTATCATTATTTTTCCCATTAGCTTATTTTTCTCATTGCACAGCTACTGTCTTCCTCTGTTGCTCTGCTTCCAGCCTGCAAGCGCTGCTTCCAGTGCAGCTTGTTTTAAGGAGAGCTTTCATCCAATCAGATTCAGCCCCTATGTCTCTATGCAAGGAGAGAGGCCTGAGGTCCTCTAGGTAGACTTTGCAGATTAAAGTATATGGGGACGATATTGTTGATTGTCATAGTCTTCAACCAATCAGATCTTTAGTTTGACATGTTGGGCGTATTCTTTGACGTGCCAATGGCACCGAGGTAGCCTCCTAAGTACGTCTGCATTAACGTGCGCCGTGATTGGTCATTGGGCCAGCGTGACTTTTGTCAAACAGAAAGCTAGCTAGCAGATGTTAGTATTTACTAAGAGTTCAGGTTGAAACATATGTAAGAGAAGTTATGACATGTTTAGCGTTCTGCTTGGTGTAGATTCTTTTCTTTTTACCTAGCTGTGTTTTTTTAACACTCAATGGCTGAAGGAGGAGAAACGGATTTCTGGAGAAGGACATTTCCAGAAAAGCTGGACATCATATCAAAGGGTCGGTCAACCCCACAGCTAGCAGCCCTGACCCAGCATGGAAAAGGATTTGTACGAACGGTATTCCTGGCTGACAGCGTTGGAGAAGTCTTGCACATTTTATGGCTAAGAATGCGTTTAATTTGCAACTGAGCTTTTGGTGTTTGGAGCTACGCTATGCTAACCAAGGCAGCTACACGACAGGACACGCACAAGCTACATGCTTTTGAAAACTTTTGGAGAAACCTGAGTGGATTTACAACTCAACGACCACGTTCGCAGGAGGACTCTGGCTGGAACTGACCCGCACCGATGTTCTGTACAACCACGGTTTTAAACTCTTTAACAAAGAAAGGAGGATGGACTTTGTCTTTAAGTGAACAGCAGCTCTGGTAAGTCAACTGCTTTTGCGTTTTTTCCTTCTGCAGTAGCGTTTCTACTGTGTTCATTTGTCCATCGTGTCGTTTTTATGAATAATATGAATGGCGTGCTCTAGCGCTGCAGTGTTGCTGGATTGATTTGTTGCTTTGTTGTCATATAAATATATGAGACTGGTTCTTGTGAGTTTGTTCTTGTCATTGTGTTAACTACATTGATTTGGACTATATGCATTGTCCGTTAATTACGAAGCATCCCGTCATGCGCAGGGTTATCTTCTGGACAATTGAATCCGTTCGGGCTGTTGTTTCCCCGCTAAACTAGTTTAGCCTCCCCGAAGACATGTGTGGTGCCTCAGCCTCAGCTGTTTTTTGTTATTGTTCCGGGTTCAGAAGTCACAAAGCCCGTCGTCTCCTACGTGAGCACAGTCCACCGAAAACATTATATTTCCCACAATTTAAGCTTCTGCATTTTCCAAATGCACTAGTATTATTCAAACGTATTGTTCAGTTCGTAAGCCTCGTACCGAACGGTTTAATACGAATACGTGTATTGTTACACCCCTAGAAACAAATAACCGTAGCTGTGGCGTCATAATGAGCTTATTAGGAGATGGCCCAAGTGTAGTAGGACAGCACAGAAGTCCCGGGTATAAAATGCACGCCCCACCACTGCACACCAGTGATGATGAGAATGGTACTGAGTGTGTCACTTGAGGTCCAAGTACTGGAAATCAAAACGATGGTGGTGCACCTTGAGAAGTGAATGCGCCCAGTTTTGGATGGACCATTTCGACCAGCTGAAAGCAGATGGCTATTTTGTTGACAGCTTTATTGACAAATCACTGATCCAATTTTGCTTCTAAAATACCATACAGGTACAGTATCCTAAAAAAAAATTTCAGCTATGTATTGAACAAAAAATGTGTGTGTGTGTGTAGTTGTCAATTTAGGGTTAATTAGATTAAAAGAGTGTTACATCCATCCCCACCACTGTCAGCCATGTACAGCAGCATGGTGGTTAAATAAGCATAGATGAAAAGTGTCACATCTTAAGTGACTATTCTCTAATCTTAAACTATTCTCTAATCTTAAACAATTCTAACTTCAACAGTATCAGTACTAATCAAAATATAGACTTCATGTCACGTCCAACAAATACCTGAAAATCAGTTTTGTGGCTGTAAAATCTGCATGCTCACTGGAATAAAGATAAAACCAGAAGAAGAAATGCATCAGTACCTAAAGAGAGTGGAAGCAGAGTGGCATGTGGCTAGAGGGGGTGAGACATGACAGCAATGAAGCCACCACTGTAGTATGGCGACAAACCGTACAGAAAGGCCTAGCTCTACCAGTACAAACAGCGCTGGAAGGAGTAGTAGGGTTGAGTAACATGGAAGATATCTGGAGGGAACATCTCACCCACCACAACCAAAGACACCAAGCTGCTGAGACAAACGGACAGGAAGATCTGAAGAAACTGACGCAGCGACTGCTAAAAATCCAGATAGCGGAGGCCGACGCAGAAGCAAACAAAAAGAAACAGGCCAGGAAACAGATGGCAGTAACCGAGGCTCAGGCCCCTCAACAGCCCCAATACCCAGCTATACCCCCGGCGCCATATCAATTATATCCAGCTGCCCCAGTTCCCCCAGTGGTCTACTACCAACCCCCTCCACAGTACAGAGGTAGAGGCAGAGGCTACCAAGCAGGTGGATATGGCCGACCGGGAAATGGAGGAAACCCAGACAGGAATGACGAATGCTACACTTGTGGAAGATGGGGACATTGGGCCTGAGAGTGCCCAAGACAAATGGGAGGAGGAATGCAGTTCGGAGGAGCTCCTCCACGACATCCCTACCCCCAAGCACCCCCACAGCACCAAAGACCAGGACCACCAAGCCAGCCAAACCATCTGCTGATGCATCCTGCACAAAACCAAATGTCCATGATGTCCCCAGGGAACTGGGACAGGACTGATCCACAGGGTCAGCACTGAAGAGGCCCAGAAGATCCAGAAGCATGTGTGGTTTACAGGGTGACCTGTAACGTGGCCGGAGTTGACACTGAAATGATGGTTGACTCTGGTGCTGCAGCCTCATGCTTACGAAACCTAAACGAGAAGACACCCCCACTCTCATGCTGCGTTCACACCAAACGTAGATTACATACAAAGTCTATGTACAGACGCGATGAGACTGGCGCGGCGCGAATTTGCGATGGCGCAGCGAGATGGACGCGAGTTCGTCCATCGCCAAATCGCCCCAAACGCGTGAGTTGAAATTTTTCAACTTCGCCGAAATATTCGCGTTACGCCCCGGCGCAGTAGCCCATCAGCGTTGAGTTGCTTCCCCTGTCATCACTGACTTCCTGCCGTTGTTGAATCAGGAAATAAATACTGTGTTCACCCAGAGCTCTACGATAACTCATAACAATAGGACCAAACTGTGTATGTAACGGGTTGTATATGGACCCAAATGCAACACACAGGATTCCAGAGATCTTTGGCTTTTATTACTAACTTCAAGTATAGCAGGCAGAGTTCAAACAGGGTCAGGATCAGAAGGCTGGTGGGTTTACCGGGAGTCAGGCAAGGCGGGTAGAACAGGGGCAGGCAGGATCGGTAACAGGAGATCAGTCCGTGAGAGTGTGCTGGAGAGTCTGGCATAGAACCGAAGAAACAATCTGGCAAATGTGTCTGGGAGGCAGGAGTCTATATATGGGCTTGATTACTGATCAGAGGCAGGTGAGTGAACAGGTGAAGGGAGTTTAGACTAATGAGGAGGGAGTGACTGACAATAAGAGTGAGGAGGGTGTGGAGCTGAACTGTGACAGTGTATAAATGTGTGTGTGTAAACCATATGGTACAAACAATGAATAGACGCTGCCGTATTTACGTCTACATGACGTTAGTCTGAGTGTTGGTGGAGCTGCTACAATGTTAGCTTAGCCTAGCACCGATCCATCCTCTCCATTGAGAATACAAGTAGCCTACAAATCGGCATCATTACGTAGTTATTTCGGAGTCCCTTTTTGTCGGTTTATTGCCGTTAAATCACAGCCAAATCAGTTTATTTTGTGTACATACAGCTGTAGTAAACAGCGACCTGTGGCTTGCTAGACACAGTGAATACAGCTCGATAAAATCCACGAATCCCTCAACCTCAGAATTAATTAATATCCCCTCCTCAAAAAAGTTAATCTCAAAAATATGTAGAGTAATATCACAGTCTGACAAAACATCATCCATACCATCAAGAAAATGGGAATCAGACCTGTCCATCACTCCTGATGCTGATTTCTGGAACCAAATCTGCAATAACATCTACTTCATGACTAAAAATGCCAATTTACAACTAATACAGTATAAAATACTTCACAGAATTCATCACACGGGGCAAAAAATGTTTAAAATGGGATTCACGTCAGATATCTGTCCACATTGCACTCAAAACAGCCCGGATAGCTATGTTCACGCCACCTGGCACTGCACACCAGTTAATCACTTTTGGAAAGAAATAACTGAGTCACTGTCTGTCTTCCTGGGCTGCCTCGTCCCATTATCCCCTTCACTGTGCTTACTAGGAGACATCTCAACAATAAATCTGAGTAAAACAAATTGCAAATTACTCCTCGTGGCCCTAACTATCGCCAAGAAAACTATCCTCATGAACTGGAAATCCAGAAATAACACACACATCACACACTGGAGAAACTTAATGATAGAATATATTTCAATGGACAATCTAACCTCGTCCATCATATACAATACAACAGAACACCACTCCACCTGGTCATCCCTCACTATGTTTCTGCAAACGTGACATCACCCATCCTATTAATACTAAAATGTGTATAGTATATATCTATTGTTTTTATGTATTTATTGCTATTATTGATTTTTGTTTTGTTGTTTTTCTTGCCTGACAACCAATTGATACCCACGTACATGCATACATGAACATCCATATGCACACATACTTTGTTGTTTTTTAATTATTATTATTATTATTATTTTTTCTCCTTCCATCTCAAAAGGCTCAAGGACATTCTCACACACACACACACACACACACACACACACACACACACACACACACACACATATACACACACACTGACTATATGATGTTTGCTAGCTTTTATCCCACTGTTCTTGTCATCCTCTTGTTGTTATGTCTATGTATTGTCTAATATTGTCTCTTGTCTTTCAATAAAAAAATTAAAAAAATTAAAAAAAATTCCACGGAGCTCCTCTGAACAATATTATGAACCCAGACATGACGGCGTTTAGTTTCCCGGGATATCTGTGACTTTCACAACACGTACTAAGCAGAAATAGAAGTTATTTTTTCCATGGGACAGTTGAACGGCTTTCAGGGCGATAAGCCCCGCCCCCTCTCCGGCGCGATTCGCGCGAATGTCCACAAATGGTCCCCGGCGAGACCTGCGGCGCGATTGACGCGAATATGCGGCGCGATGAATTCGCGCATTCGTGTTGTAGGAAATTTAGGTTTAGAAGTGTGCTTTAAGAAATTATAATAGAAGTGTTTGATTCATAATTAAGAATTCATAATTAGTCATAAATTAGAAGTGTTTAAGAATTCATAATTAGTTATAAATATAGGAGTGTTTTAGAATGTATAGTTAGAAGTGTTTCTTAGTAGAATTAGTAGCACCTCTTACAGGTGGGGGATAATAATATAGCAAGTACTTGGAAGTCCCATCTATGCTTGTAAAACGTGTGAAGTTTTTGCCAAAAGTTGCAAATCCTTATCTTTATATAGTATGTTTAAGAGTAGCGAAGGAAAAGACAGGGATTTATAGACAGGCAATTTCAGCGGACGCAGAAGGAGCATCACCCGAGCCAGGGGTCCTAGCTGGCTGAGAGAGGAGGAGCCAGCTGGAGTTAGCCAATAGGAACTAAAATGGACAAGAGGGGAGGGGATTTCAAATTGTGCTGGGAAAGAATTCACTCTCTTTCCTCTGGTCTCAACGTGAGGGCAGCTGTGTTTCCAGGCTGGGATCAGGGTAAAATGCCTCTCTGCGCAGAGAATATATATCTATAGATACTGTAATTAATGTGCTTCACTTTGTAATTGTATTAGCGTCAGTAGGATTAAATACTTTTTGATTGTAAACCAGTTTATGGTAGATTTTATTATCGCAGCGACTCTACTGTATTCATCAGTGGAGCGTGAGCTGCGGCCTTCTCTCTGTGGGGTAGAATTTAAGCCTCAACAGTGTGAACACGGCATCAGAAAAAACTATGAGAACGGTTGGATATTCGGGAAAGACAGAGGTGCAGAGATTCACAACACCATTGGAAACCAACACTGTACATACGCCAGACGAAGAGTATTCAGAAGCCTAGGAACAAGAGCGCGAGGGAATCCAGGAAATGACCAAAGTCACAGACATCTATGTGGGACCAGAAGGAGTGGCAGCCGCTTACAACAACACAAGCCCAGTGGTACGAGTTAAATCATGAAAGCGAGCCCCATGTCACCCTAGCCATAGCTGCTGGACAAGAAGCCCGTTCACTAGGGCCAATGGTAAAAAGAGCATTAGAAGTGAGAACCTGGTGTCCCACAGGATCTCCGTTGCTCCATCATAACCCAGAGAAGACTCTATGGAGAATCGCACACTGCAGCAAAGAAAGATGTGTGTTGGAAGAGCAAGACCTCGAAAGAGATCATGGCAGAGAGCAAACTGACCACCCAGGTGCAGAAGCCATGCTGAATAAAATGCCAACACATCTGTGGGCAAAAGGAGATTATGATGTAGGATGCACTCCCCAACACTCTATAAAAATAGAGAAGAAACAAGGACAGCCAGCTGTATGGAAACCTCAATACCGTCTGAAAAATTAGGCTGTGGAAGGCATCACTGCCACCATAAAAGGTCTGCTGTCGGCAGGAGTGCTTAGAATGGCTGCGTCACATTGGAATACACTGATCCTCCCAGTTCCGAAGGCTGGAGGAAAAGGATGGAGAATGGTGCATGACCCTAAGGGAAGTCAATCAAGCCACAAAAACCAAAGATATTCCTGTGCCAAATCCCTACGTGGCTCTCCAAATTATCTACCATTCCTTTTACAGAAAAGGACAGGAAGGATCCCTGGAAAGGACTACAGTGATAGGAGGAATGGTAAAAGAGTGATAGGAGGAATGATACAGGGAAAGAGGAGCGGGAGAGAGGATGGATGCTGTGACGGACTGAGTTTGGGTGAGGCAGGAACAAAGATACTGATGAAAGAAAGAGAGAGAGTGGAGATGATGCAGGCAGGATATTACATAACACTCTGTCAAACCAGGAGAGAAGGAGGGAGAGAACAGAAGGAGGGCGGACGGGAGGATAAATGGATGAGAGGACAGGTGGAGACACAGTCTATGAATGAAGAGAAGCTAACCCCGACTCCTCCTCTGCATGGACCTGATCCAGATGATGGCCACGCCCTCTGGTTTGAAACATCGAGAGCTGAGGAGAGGAACTCAGTCACGGTTTCGGTTTAGAGAGCAGCCGAGATGAATGAATACGCAGTTTCCAACAGGCCTTGGTTCAATTACAGTTCATAAGTCCAGAGGGTTGATTTTAGAGTCTTTATTTTACCTGAAAGTCACCTGAGATTCATGAAAACTTCATCAAAGGAAACCGATGAAGTCAAAAATGGCAATCAATACTATATTAGAAGAAATATTCGTCGATATCTTGTACACCAGAACTCATAATGAGCTATTCCACGCTCCTCTTTACTACTTTACGATATGAAAGCTGCACAAATCAGTCTTCATATGAACAACGGTTGAGTTGTATTCAGGTCCCCTTGGCTCTGCGGTGCCTCTGAGCCTCTTTCAGCTTGTCGAAGTCTCACAACGTCTCTGTCCTGCTTCACTCTCACGGCTCTCATCTCAGCCTTTTTTCCAGCAGCAGCTGTTTTCAGCAAAAGAAGTTCTGCTAGCTGATGAAACCACAGCTAGCTTAGGGTGAGCATACGTCCTGGTTTGTCCGGGATTGTCCCGGTTCAAGCCAAGTGTCCTAAGTCCCGACAAATATCTGTAAAACACTAAAAAATGTTCCAGTTTTCAACATTTCCTAGCAAATTCTCCCTGTTTTCACATCAATTAAAATAACAATACAATATTATACTTGTTTTGAGTGCTTACATTGTGAGTCATGTTGTGTTCCACTCACACTATTACCTAACCCGGATATAAAAACATAAACAATGCACCACGTGTCTGAAATCAGCACTGATTTGTCTGTGTATGTGTGTCAATCAATTGATGTGTCGATGTCAAGGCTGTTGCTATGACACTTGTGGCTTTACATTTTTATTAATTTGCACATCAATGGCATGTCAATTTGTTTTTATGAAATTGTCATGAGGACTTTCACACAAAAAGGGGCGACCGTGGCTCACTAGGCCAAGAGGGTTGTCTGATAACCGGAAGATCGTCGGTTTGATCCTTGGCTGGGATGTGTCCTGTGTCGAAGTGTCCTTGAGCAAGACACTGTACCCCTAACGGCTCCCCGGGCAGCCCACTGCTCCCTATATATAGGGATGGGTCAAATCCAGAGACAAATGTCCCCCTTACCGGTATGAATATAGTATAATAATACATTTAAAAAAAGTTTATGCTGCAAAGAAGCATCGTCATTCTTTTTTTTTCCGGAGCTTTAATCACGCTGTGCAGAACGCAAATAATCCAAACATACGCTATAGTGTGCAACAAAACGGAGGCTCTGTAGTCTGAACCAAGAAGCCAAGAAGACAAAGGCAGCACAGACCAGGTCCACTTCTTCCGTTCTAAGCTTTCACAATAAAAGCCATGGACATTTACACTGCGTAACTGTTTACCAGATGGAACTCAAATTCACTCAGAGCATTTTGCTAAAAGAAAACTAAACAAAATGTCGCAAATTTGTACCTCTGCTGGTATGAACAGTTTTGATGAAAAATATTTGCAGGCGAGTATTTATCATTTTTGTGTCATTTATTTGTGTAAAGGCCTTCAGGGTTCTGGTTTGGGGCTTCGGAAATATGGTCACCTAAATCTAAATCACACCACAGATTGCAGTTAATGTTGATCATCCATATGACTTGTATAGCTACTGTATCTTACAACCTGATTTTCAGAATCGGATATTAAACTACTGCATTGGTAGCACATGGAGAGAGTACAAAGCAAGCCGTGGCTTACTGCCACCTGCCCCTCATTCCACTAATCAGCTCTACGATACCGTACACTTTGATTTACCTCAATTACATTTTTTATTTTTTTGATGAGTTATGTTCAGATAAGGTTGGGACATTGTGGTGCACCGTGATGGACAGATTCATACAGACCAGAGGCATATGTGCTGAGAAGTCCTGGCTAAGAGGATAAGAACAGTTGGTAAGGTGAATGTTGAAATTACCACCGATCAAATGAGATTGGAGTTAGTCATTACTGTAGGGATTGATGATTTTCATGATAAAAAAATAATAAAATGCAATCAGCTGTTGCATGGAGAGGATGAATCTTCTGCATTTGTTGCTGCTGTGCTTGTGTACTGTGGACAGTATGTGATGTTGGAGGGATTACAAACAAACCCACCAAATCAAATGGGAGCCCGAATCCCAGATAATCCTATAGAAACCTCTGCCTTCCCCACAGCCAGTCAGTCATCTGGCTAGCTAGCTCCATCAGCCTGCAACTCTGATACAGTCCAGTCAGTCAACCAACCAGCTGCACCGGCGGTCACTTTGTCCCGCGAATACGCTACGAAGCTACAAACTGATCACTGGAAGAGGTTCAGTCGTTCACAACTATGAGTTCTGATTTAAAAAAAGATCAATGATCATGTCAGTTTGTGTTATTATTTTGAAGGCCCGTTTATGGATGGGCATTTCAAATAAGCTATAGATGTGATATGATGTTTCATGCTATACACTTGTCCGATAAACAAATATACTTTAAATACAAAATGATTAAGTGAAAGAACAGACTCATGATGTACACAATAATAGTTTTTTGTTATTTTTTGGGTTTCAGTGTGTTCCCCACCCACACATACATTCATTATATGATCACAGAAGAATGCAAGCAGACCGAACCACTTGGTTCAATGTACTATTCAGTCAACATGCGTCAACAACAACGTCCTTCATCCCATTTGCAAAATGTACTTATTCCAGTTATGTTTTTGAGTGTAAAGCACAATTACCCTGGGAAAAAGAACATCAAGATAACTTCCATATGCGTCGGCTGCTTATGATTTTTAAGTGTGTGCTGTTGTTTGTTTCACAGCATATCACACGGCAGAAGGAACTACCCCAAAAAGAATGTTCCAGATTTTATTGCAACAACAGCTCAGAGCGAGGTAACACATCTTTTGAAAAGCATTTGAGCTTGCTATTTGTGACAGTAAATCCCTGAGTCTCAGTGTGAATGACATATTTGTGCATGTTGTTATCATTTTCTATTATATCACCACAAAATGATTTCTTATGCAGTGTACAAACTACCAACATAGCCTGGCAACAGCACCACGCAACCTTTTTTCACATCCGGCTTTTCACACTACTTTTACGCTAGCACTGTTATAGGTGCAACATGTAATGACTGGTCACATGCTCCAAACAAATACCTTCAGTTAGCGGCTAGATTATACAAAATTCGACCAAAACTGAAAGCCTTTCAAAATACCACTTTTGTCTCATAGGCGTCAGCCTATAGTTGACATTAGACATCTCAGTGCTTACTGTGACACTATCTGGGGACAGTATGGTCCATAGGTTTTGAGAGTTTGTTCAGTGGATTAAATCCAATGTTGCAGAAACAGAAAAAAACAACCCCAGTTTTTGTTTTGTCCTCTCTTCCACCAGGAGACTACTTTGCTGGGAGAAGAGCGTGTGGCGACTCCAGGGGACGGACTGTCAGGTAGCAGCTATGTAGCTGACCGGTGGGGCGTCAGGGTGCCATGCAGGATCAGACCCCCGGCACCGGGGTTTGTGCTCGCTGAATTTTAGTTGCTAGCCACTGATTTAAGGTTGGTCTCCCAGAGCTGCCTCCCCGCCATCATCATCCTAATTGGCCTTTTGGTGGAGGGGAGTATGAAACAGAAAATATGGGTTGTTTTCTTGTTTCTGCCACTTTTGGATTTAATCCAATAAAAAACGAAACTGCTAAACTGTACATTCAATGTGATTGATGAGCTCTCTGGGCGGCTCTACGTCTTTGTCCTCTCATGTTGGACCGAGGACAGACTGCACGCTTCAGTGACTCACTATCGCCTCTACAGGTACAAGTGGTATTACAAGACAGGACGGGCCGGGGCTAGCTGGTTAGCATGCTCATTTCAGTAGAATGTCTCTGCAACACAATACACAGACATCTTTGACATGATGTCAACATTGTAGCCTCTTGATATTCTGTTAATAATGCTAGTTTATTTAATACATTTTGTAAACTAAAATTTTGACCTGATCTTACACATTGCACCTTTTAGTCTCAATTATCTATATGTAGACAACTGTAGACAATGGCTTCATTTACAATGACCATATTTGTATACCTGCTTGTTGTTTGTATTGTAGCATTCATTCTCCTGTACTGGTTCTGTCCATACTGTACATATTGTAGTGATATTAATGGCACAGCTGCATTCACTGTTCAATTTGCATATCGGTTCATTCTTTATTTAGGTCCCTTCTTACATGACTCCCCTATTGATTTATTGTGCATTTACTCATCTTTATGTATAGGTTATCTACTGCACCTTGTAACTGTGCATTTTTATAGTAAGATGCTTTCATTTGCATAGATACTTTATTCATCCCCAGGGGGAAATTTGTTTTTACAATACAGCACACCTGGCAGAGATCTGCATTCTACTGAGTGTACCTTTCCAGTTAAGTAGTTAGTCTGTACTAGGGTACTACATTTGTGTTAAAAAAATTATAGCTTTTCTTCACTTTTTTATGTATTTGTCTGTTTTGCACTTTGAACATTGAGAGTCCATTTTGGAAATAACATGTAATTCCTTGGATTCACTACTATGAACTGTGTTAATTTGTGTCTTACAAATCCATGACCAAATCCATTCACAGCTTCATATTTAGGGCAGCTCGTGAAGGCAGCAGCATCCCTGATGCCTGCAAATTCACATCAAAAGGTTTATTTTTTTCTTTTGCTCCGGGCTACTGATTGGCTGAGCTGACTGGGAAGAGGGCGGGGCTTGCATCTGAGTTCTGGCACCAGTCTGCTCTGCAAGCAGCGAAAGGTGGAGAGATTTTCACCTTCACCCGCGCTGACTGTCACACACACAGATACGAACGCACTCTGTGACAAAAACGGGACACATCGAAACGGTGAGTAAAGTGGCATATTTTAACATTTAAATGGGATTTATGACGTGTCATTGCTTGTTTTTCGTCGTTTAGCCTACTGTGTCCTCGCGCTGCGCCATCCTCTCGCGCGTTACTGAGTCAACGATGAAATTCATGTCATATTCACTGCGTTATATAGGTCTCGCGCTGCTGCGGCATGGATATGGGCCTATATTTAGCTTATTTTTATTGCGGACGGGACAATTTGACGTTGTGGTGTAAGGTGTTTCCCCGTCAAAACGGTGGAGGATAGTGGGCGTGTGAGGGGGGACCTCTGTCTCTCACACGGAGCTCCGTGGGTTCGGGTCTCTTTGTTATGGTGGTGCCGCAGTCGGGATGTTACACCCCTCCTGCTGAAAAACCACCAGGCTATAGTAATCCAAAGATGCTCCTGTGATATCCCTACGCGAGCTCATCGTACTCCCCGGGTTTCATTAATGAGTGCAGAGTAGCCTCATTGCTTCTAATGCTAATTTAGACTTTGCCTCTTTAACCTTAATAGTCCTATATGGGACTACAGTCCCTTATAGACGATGCTTTCTGGTGCTATTTGTGCTCTATAACATCTACTACAGGAGGGTAGTTTTCTCACAGGCAGCAGGTGCAGCTCCAGAGCAGTCAGGGCCTTCTTGTTTTTTAAAGGCCTTTTTTTCTCCTGATGTTACACAGCCTTGCACCAGTTTATGGAAGAGTCTGTGATGTTCTACAGGGAGTAAGCCTGCCATTATACAATAATACCGCCCCCTCCCCCCCCACACAAACACACACACTGCATCCTCTGTCTCAGTGTGGATTAGTGCGCATTGTTCGATCAATGCTCATGTCTTTCTCTCTCCGGCTGCTTCTGATTTTGCTCATTTTTGTCGGTTTCACTTGTGAAATTCAGTGCGCGGTGTTTTGAGGATGATGAATGCAACGTAAACTCATTAATAGATTGGATGCCACATGCACGGACGCGCCGCGGGTCTGCTGTTGGTGTGGGGACGTCTTAATTCTCCCCTCACAGTAGAAGTGGCGCTAGAGTTTGAGTAGACATGCAGTGTCTGGTCTGTGGCTGCTTGTTGCAAGACTCTATGAATAGGGATGCACCGATACCGATATCGGGGCCGATACTGACTCAAATAGCTGGATCGGGTATCGTTGACAATAGGCCGATCTATTCAATTCAGTTCTATGTTTTTATACAAACTAGTATTTCAATTCCTGTTTATATTGAGGCATTATAAATCACTTGAATTGTTATTCCTGTTCATCTTGAAGATTGTTTTTACCAATTACAACTTACAATGTACAATTTATTATATTTCATAATGACTAAGCATTTGTTATTTTGTCTTTATCTGTTACATTTTGTTTTACAAAGTTAGCAAAGCAGTGTTTAAGTCACCCTGATGCTGCCTTACACATGTACCCCAGTCACTTCCACACAGTGAGGCATATGTCTTATTATTCAAACACTGGTATCAGCCGATACCCAAAGCACAGGGATCGGTATCAAGACTGAAAAAGTCAGATTGGTACATCTCTATTTACTACTCAAGCTGTGTGAAGTTTAAACCTAAGAAACATGGCTGCACTGTTACAAAAAAAAATATTCTGGAGTGTTGTGCCTCATCTTATACAGTCATTTTATTCTGACACGTTATGATATCTTTGGAGAGTTTGAAATTTGTGGGTCAGAGGACAATGCTTGGTGTTGATGGATCTGCTGGTGGCTCCTGTCGTGGTTGAAGAGGTCCGACAGTCGGTCTTTGTGTGTCTATTTGTGTTGCCGCTGTCTCTGCTTCTGTCACCCATATGTCACACTGTATACATTCAAAAATCCTCTTGAGTTTAAGTTATTTATTTTTCATAATCGCTACTAGACGTTTGGAAATCAAATTTACGATGAGACATAGTCTCTCACCTTGTCTTCTACAGAATTAGGAAACTCTTCTCGGCTCTCTCAGTTATGTCCTGATGGAAACGTATTTTCTCCCAGGTTACAGGCGGTTACAGTTTGAAACAGGGGGTTAATGTTGTAATTCGATACAGAACAACAATTAACACTACAAAACTACCGAGTTAGGTTTAGGTAACAATCCTCTTTGGTAAAAAAAACATCCTGGTTTGGTTTGAAATGGCTACAAAATTGAAACAACACAAAACAAAAATGCAAGAAAAGTACTTGGTTCACATGGGACACGAACAGCTCCTGGGTGAAATATTCTTTCTATTCATTCGTAACTTCTGTTAATATATTCTTGGGGAGATGGTAGCAGGTAGTGGAACATGTTGGCTACTAATAGTAGGGTTGTCAGTTCATATCCCCAGCTACTCCTACCGCACGTCCAAGTGTCCTTGAGCAAGAGGCTGAACTCACTGTGATAGGCCCTGTTCACGGAAAACATTTTGACTTGTCACAGTAGCCAAAGCACAGCTGTACATGATGAAATGAATGACGGCTGAATTCCATTCAGCTGCTTGGATTTCAGGTCCCTTGGTAACGTGCAACTCTGTCACTCTGACTGGGACTCTTTAATGGAATGGAGCCTTCGTTAGTGTAATTAGTAACACTTGTGCTCTGCCTACTGTGACAAGTCAAAATGTCTGCTTTGAGAAAGGCCTGTCGGTCCCAGTGCTTTGTTGTGTGGGGAAATAATTGTATCTTTTAGTCTAGAGATTATAGTTGCTTATAATTTCCAACAAACACTCGAACATTCAACTTGGGGAGTTTCCCCCCTTCCTTGCTCAGATTTGATCAGCAGTCCCTCTCAAACACGATGTATTTTATGGGAGATATCTTTGTGACAGATAGTGATAGACAGGTGTGTCAGAAAGACACACAGCCAAGAATAGAAATGACACACAGAGGCCGGAAGAAGAAAGAGAGAGGGAGATGTATTATCAACAGAATGATGTGGTAATAAATGAACTTGGGAACAAAGAATTTCCATAAATGAATCTGCAGTGGCAGGTTCAGATATGCAGAGGGACTTACAATGCATGCAGAATAAGAAAAATAATTCCTTTCCTTTATCATCAACATAGCAAGATGCAAGAGGAGACAATATTTTACAATACTATTAGAATGAGTAAGAAGGAATAAAAATAAATGCTAGTTGCATTGTGTTATCATAATGGTAACCGTGCTAGAAATGCTTCAGTATTTGCGATGACACCCAGTATTGGGTTATGCTTGTAAATAGTGGTGCAACGGATCATAAAGCTCACGGTTTGTATCAGATCACGGCTCAGTCACGGATCGGATCACAGATCAGCACAAAAGAAAAAAGGTAGCAAATCTAACTTTTAGAGATACCTGATCACATTTTGTTGCCGCCGATACTAATTGCCAATCATTGATGATCCATGTTGTCAGATACAGATCCCTTTATTGTTTGATTATACAGCTGGTCTTCAAGGATCCAGACTATTTAATTTGCCACCGTCCGAAAAATCATTTCAACGACTCTGAAGTCTGTTAAACCATCAAATAACCATAGAAATACATTCTAAATGTTATGCTTTTACTTTGTTATAGTCATTTATTATAAAACAAACAATTCAATTGATAAGATAAGAATACAAGAAATACAATATTGTATTTCTATTGATTAAAACAAATCTTGTTTTAATGATGTATTATAAGGTGCTTAGAGTAAACGGCTCATAATTCATCTCTAATATCTGAAAACATCTCCTTCAAACAACTGGATTTTTAAAAGTTTCTTACAAACACTACATTTTACAAGATTACATGTGAACACGTAATGATAACGTTATAATTTATCTTTGCCCACTTCTCATTTTCACTGAACAGATCCTGAACGCATCATAATGTAACTGAAGTGAACCTTCAATAGCGGTGCTGCTAACGTTACTAGCGCTCATGTGGATTTAGACACGGATTGGTTGTTTACAATGTAACATTATCAGAGATCAGAGACTATAAAAGCATGAATGCCGTCGTCCTGATCACAATTTGACTGAATATTGACGGATAACGATCATCGTAATCATCGCAGTGCAGAGCTCAGGTAGATGGGGCTGGGCAATATATCAATATTATATTGATGTCTCAGATTTTGGATATCGCGATATGACAGAGGTGTTGTCTTTTCCTGGATATACTGTAAAGGCTGCATTACGGTAAAGTGA
The DNA here is from genome assembly GCF_050575085.1 of Anarhichas minor. Taxonomy (NCBI): domain Eukaryota; kingdom Metazoa; phylum Chordata; class Actinopteri; order Perciformes; family Anarhichadidae; genus Anarhichas; species Anarhichas minor. The sequence goes on from NW_027466452.1 coordinate 2,771,881, forward strand.
TGTCATATTTTGAAATTACCAGACTATTCTAGCTGAACTATTATTTGCATTTACACACTTAGTCATTATATCCACATTACTGATGATTATTTATCAAAAATCGCATTGTGTAAATATTTTGTAAAAGCACCAATGTACAACACGACAATATCATTGCAATATTGATATTGAGGTATTTGCTCAAATATATTGTGATATTTGATTTTCTCCATATCGCCCTGCCCTAAAGTAGACATTACTACATCTTTACATAGCAAATCGTTGTTTGCTGCTATATTAATGCTCTGAGTATTGTATAGAGCACCAGGCTGATGTTTGCCTGAGACTACAAGCAGGAAGTTGGACGGATTATCAGAGATGTTCTAATGCATGGCTGTTGTAATGATGATGCCATGATTTTCGCTTTAGAGATTGGTGGGATTACATGCAATCCCTCCCAGATTACCAGCCAAGCAGGCAGGAAGTCAGGCTAGCGGTCCAGCCAACCAGGTATGGTCAGCATATTCAGTCCACTCACCAGGGCAGTCAGCCATTGAGTCACTGAGGTCACCAGTGACACAGACATCAACCACTCATCCAACCGGTCAGTCACGGTATAATTCATTTTACAACATTATAATCAGCTACTTTTACAGGAAATGTGTCGGCGCTCCAGTCAGTTAGTAAGTCAACAAGACAGTGACATGACCAGGGTGGTGGCACGTAATGCGACCAGGTAGAACAGGTGGATGGACGGGTCAAACAAGACTTCACCCGGCGTTCATGTCCCATGTAAAACCAAAAAGTCAACGCTGATTTATTTGAAATTACTCAGAATGCAGAAGTTATTTAAACCCGAAACGTGATCTTTTCTTTCCTAAACCTAACCAAGGAGCTCTGTTGCCTGAACATTAATTGTTTGCACGTAAATTGTTTCTGTGGTGGCAGCATGTCATTTTAACACATTACACATCACCCCCAGAGGAAAAGGCCATTTCATGTATAGATCCGGCCTTCCCAAGCCGACCCTAGAGCCGGTCACAGGAAATGTGCCCGGCGAGCGCCGGAGAGCAACCGTCACTGACCCGCTGAGCGGGGGAAAACACACCACTGTAAAAGAAAGAGGTTGCAAGAGAAAGACGCTCTGACTTCTGTGTCACTGGGACTTTAATAACTTTGTATGTTGATAGTATGTCAGATGTTGTGCTTTCAGTTTATTCTACTGCCCTCAAGTGGCTAAAAAAATCATTTAATGCAGCTTTAAAGCTTCAATCTTAAAATTAATTAGCCATATGTGTATGCATTCTTGGTATCTTATACAGCAGATGTTTATAAAGTGTAAATGTATTTTAGCTCAAACAGCCCTTTATTGGCCTACTACTGGGCCCGTTATCCTTTCTACTACCAATAGAATAGATATTATCTCTAGACCTAGATGCTTTGGAAATGAGAATGTGGGACAACACTAGAGTCAGTGCCAAGATAACAGTCTGCTGATGAAGACACAACTTTTCATTGATGCAATATTGTCATTTTCCTTTGAGTCTATGAACATTGTGATGCTGGTCTCACGCTGTGCTGATGAGAATATGGGTGCAGTGTGTTGCAAGATGTTCGGTACACTTAATGTGGGGTAGTAGTTTGTATTCATTATTGATGACCTTGAAGGATTATGTATGCTATGAGCTATCTGTTAGAAGCCATTTTTATTGCCACAGTGGGATTCACGGGAATCCCACGGGAATTCACGGAAATCCTTCCGAACGTTTACTGTGTCTGATAGAGTTAATCATCACTGGAGGACAAATGAAAGCAGCATTAGAACACTGTGAAGTCCTGAAGTCCACTCCATGGTCCTGGTAACTGGGAGAGGACACGTTCTGTCTGTAGTGTTCTCCCTCAATGCGTTTGTAGACAGCGCTCTTGTTGAATGGCGACTTCATTTTTTTTACAGAGAGCTGAACTCAAACACGCTCCTGCTTCAGTTGTTGTGGTTGCCATGGTGATCTTGCCTGGGTAAAAAAAGAATCAGAGTTCACTCACTACCACACGGATCATTCTGGAGACAAAGCGTAGCATTACCAGGAACCTGTGCACTGACTCAATCCAAACAACAAAGCTGTATCTGGGACAGCCGGGCTCCAGGTTTGGGCTTTAAATAGACACAGTACGCTGAAGTACACTTGGGACCAGAGCCGTTGATGTTTACTTACTCTCTGTAAGTAAACATCAGTTATTATGTGGCCCTTAATTTGCTAAAAATAGATTAGAAAATGGTTCTGAATATAGTTTTTTATGTTTCCTTTGCCAAGCTTGTAAATTTTTCTTTGTGTGAAGAATCAACTAAAAGATCTTATAATCAGTCTTATAATCAAGGAGAGACTTGTATACAGTACCAAATCTATGACATGACATCCGGGCTAACAGAAGCTCTATTAAGGATTGGAATCGTGATTTGGTTCCTGTTGAGACCTGGTTCCTAATTGTCCGCTTCCTTGGAATTGCATGCCTCTGTGACTATCACTTTCCTTTAATCGATGCTCTCCAAATGTTGTGCAGTTAAAATGACGGGACGGCCCAAAAATGTATATAATAAGTGGATGTAGTCACTGTGACGTCACCCATTGGTTTGTGGACTCTAGTTTTGAAGCCTTGAGTTTGGCATTTTAGCCGTCCCCATCTTGGTTTTTGACACAAGAAGGTGGAGTGAAGTACAACTAAATGCTGTGTTAGACATTTTGAGGCGACCACAATGTTACAATTATCTTTTTTATGAACGAAAACAAGGACAACTCCCAGACGGGACAACACTGTGGTAGCGACCTGTCAACCACAAGGTAGCCCCGCCCTAAAGCATACCCTGCTTTATGATCTGTTTGACTCTAAATAGACCATAATTTACAAAATGAACATCATGCTGTATTGAAGAAGACTTGAAACTAGAGAGTGAGACCATAAACTCATGTCATAAAGTGAGAAGTAGTCATTTTCTCATAGACTTCTATACAATCTGACTTCTTTTTGCAACCAGAGGAGTCGCCCCCTGATGGCCATTAGACAGATTGCAAGTTAAGGCACTTCCCTCATTGGCTTCACTTTTTAGAACCGGAGGTTGCTGCCAGAGACATGGCAGAGAGAAAATGAACACCTATACACCGTAGGGGGCGATAGGCCTCATCTGTCAAGCTGGTAACACTTAACCCACTGAGGTCCTAGGTTTGTGGGAACTGGTGTTTGTTGAAGGCCACTAAACCAGAAATATATAAGAATCATTAAATGAAGGAAAGAACAATAGTAAAAACGTTTTTAAATGTGCGATCACCGTCTAAAGGGATGTCTATCTTTGAGGCACATGCTGACATAGATATTTGGCAGATATAAAAATGAGATAACGATACACATAACATACCAAGCAACGCACAACTTACAAACAAGTTTGATACAAAGCACTTTTCAAAAATAACAACCTGCTCAAGATGCTTACTGAGCGGGACATTTTGCAGTGTAAAACTCTAATTGTGAGCGCTCTCTGTTGGACAAACTATGCGAGACCATTGACAGTAAATTCACTTTTTTCTGTGCTGCAATTTCTTGTTACTCATCGGCCGTCCTGGACAGGATACAGCGATATCTGCAGTTTGCAAATGTTAATGTGACGTTGAATGAGGTTTTCTTCTGGAACAGAGGGTTCTGGTTTCACTTCGGCTTTCTATAAACCCTGTATGACTGGTAGGAGTGAAGTAAATAGTAGCATTCATTATTGATATGTTTGTTCTGTTTGAAAGCAATTAAACCAATAAATACGAAACAAAGAGAGCAGTACCATCTTTAAAGGTAGCCCTGACTGTAAACTAGCGATGCAGTGAGCCGATCAAACAGAGAGTTCAGGGGAAACAGCAAAGGTCGTTCTCTCCTGCTGAGGGAACGGGCGGAGAATCCGATCAGACCTGACATCATATGGTAGAGTGAAGCCGTCCTCCATCCAGCTTCCATCAGCGCGTGTTTGTGATATGAAACAAGCGGTAGCAGTCGCTGGGATTCAGATCAGACCTGGCTTCAGACGGCAGAGTGAGGGGAGGATAAGTACAAAATGTCCCCCGTCCATCGGCTGTCTGTACTGCATTAAAACATGGACGCTGTGCACAGGACAGCAGCAAGGGTTCACCACTTAAGCTTTGGGTCCAGAGTAGAAGTCACAGTTACTATTCTTTTGTGTTTGAAAGATTATTTTTGTGTGTCTTGTTTACTTTCTAAGCTAGGCTAAATACTAGCTAATACTAATATGGATACAATCTGACCGGCGCCCCCTGGGTTAAAAGCTAATGTATTGAAAGCATTTTGCTTGTTCTTGTTCTTCTTCCACCCGACTCGGAAAGGGCGAAGTGAATCCCGAAGTAGATTGCAACTTTCATTATTTGGGCCCATTACATTACATTACATTACAGTCATTTAGCAGACGCTTTTATCCAAAGCGACTTACAATTCAGAGTCTATGACATTTCTACACCGTAGGCACAGCTACGGGAGCAATTTTGGGGTTAAGTGTCTTGCTCAAGGACACATCGACATGAGACTAGCAGAGCCGGAGATTGAACCGCCGACCCTTTGATTGAAATCCACTTAGCCACAGTGTATACACAGTGTATACAATTTCCATCGTAGACGCCACAAAAACACACTTGGTGTGATACAATGAAGCGCAATATAGGGAACAAGCTAGTTTTAGCAAGAGCCTAAATATGCAGTTTTTTAAAAACCTCCAGAGTATATGCATGCAAAAGTGATACCTTTACTCATTACCTTTACTCCTCTTAATGTGTGCTGCATTGCTACACCTACTGCTGCCCCTACTCAGTCATTGAGAACCAGAACTTTGGCCCTCTGTTGGACACTTTCTACCGAGATACAACATTCAACAACATATGGACACAGCGATAACAAAAATAAAGCTAAAGTCATGGAATCACTGAGGAAGTAACATGCGATGCATGGACATCCATTGCTACAGGATCTAGTGTCACCGTGCGCTTTATTACTGTAGTTTTAGCACATGTTCTAGAGAAAGCGTTATTCTTGTATGAGAGCTGGTACAGAATGCTCATTGTCCATAACAGGAGGATTTGGTTGAAGGATAAGTCGATATGATTTAAGCTTGATGAATGAATAAGCTTTTATGTCAAGTGATTTAGAGCATACTGAAGTTTGTGTTTTTACTACGACGATGCTGTTCTCTTGGCAATGCTGGGAAATGTAACCCGGCAGTTTACATATCTCTTCAATTTTTTTACTAATATTTAATTAATAAAAGATAATGGAATTAAATTGATCTGCTTTTTAATTCTCAATCCTCACAAATATGCTGTTTTAGAAATAGTCCCAGTGAGAAAAAAACAGACATGTAGAAATAAAAAATGTCATCAAGATGAGTCGATAATTGTTTTATAGTGGTGCAACGGATCATAAAGCTCACAGATCGGATCGGCACAAAAGTTAAAAGCTCACTAATCTAACTTTTAGAGATCCCTGATCACATTTTGTTGCCGCTGATACTACTTGCCAATCATTGATGATCCATGTTGTCAGATACAGATCCCTTTATTGTTTGATTTTACAGCTGGTCTACAAGGATCCAGACGGTTTATCTTTATTGCTACCGTCTCAAAAATCATTTCAACGACTCTGAAGTCAGTAAACCATCAAAAATTCTAAATGTTATACTTTTACTTTGTTACAGCAATTTATAGTATTTCTTTTCTCCCTAAAAACACACTATTCAAATGATAAGGAAATGAAAGAATGTATTTTTATTGATTAAAACAAATATAGTCATATTGAAGTTAGATCGTTTATTTTCTGTGCCCTCAGATATGAGCAGTTATGTTTGTTCAGAAGATGTGTGCTTTGTCTCATGGTGGTGCTCCACATTGCTGCCTTCAATAACGGCTCCAGGTTTGGAACACATGAAACGTTTTGAACATTTGCAAGTCCATTATTTTTAAAAGCTTTGTTTTTATGTTGTCTACTTTTCTCTCTTTAGAAAAAGCCACGCCAGTATTTCTCACTCACTGACTCCGGGCACACTGCACAGATTTGGTTGGCTGAGTAGCCTCATGGTCCTTGGCCCGCTAAACCAGTCAAAATGTAATAATTCTCAATAATTTATCAGTTCACGACCCGCCTATTAGTGACCTCTGGTCTACACTGTTAAATTCCAGTCATAGCTTTCCTGCAAAGTTTGGCAAAACAATTACAAGCACATTACTTGCACATTTATACAACTAATCAACTCAATGGACAGATTTAGAGCTGTCAGCTGTCTGGACACTGTATGGCAAAAACATGATGTTGATAAACAAGGTTTCATTGTAATATTTTTATTTGGTTTTATAGTTATGTGGGTACATGCACTGGGGAAAGTATACAGTATACAGTAGTATAGTATATATACAGTATAAGTAAACTAGATTGAGGGCATTGCAAATGTCTGCTTACTATTAGTAACTATTTATGTGAAAATTGTTGAACCAACTCAGTTTGAAGTCGGTGTTCCACAAATTCAGAAAGTCCAAATACGGGGCTTGAGGTTGGACTCACCACCAGTGATACATGCCTCAGAATAAAGTCCGCCTTGTGTTACATTTTAAATTGTAGGTCTTGCCCAAGGAAACGCTGAGCAAAGGACACTGACTTATTACGTTTCCTTTCCAAAGGACACATACAGCCTTGAGCTGCTTCCATCTGCTTCTTTTTGCATCCTTTCTTGTGTCCTTTGTCTCTCCTCCCACTCTCTCCTTTACATAAATAAACCACGCCAAGTGCTTTTTCTCTGAGACTCTAGCAGTCTGAGGAGCTGGGAGAGACGGTGAACAGTCCTGCATTCAAGGTCTGACTTCATCAAAATATACTTCAAATACTAACAGTAACAGTACTCATTGTGCTGAGCGGCCCATTCAGAATACTGTATATTTTTGGATGTTATTGATGCATTAAAGTGTTTATCACTCAGTTATTTCCCTCTAAAATGTAGTGGAGCAGAAATATAAAAAAGCAGAATATAGAAATACTCAAGTAATATACAAGTACTTCAAAAGTGTGCTTTAAGTACAGTAGGCTACTTGAGTAAATGTTAGTGGTGTAACCACTGTAACCGTGAGGGGGATCCTCACATTTCTTCACGCATGTGAACCTCAGATTAATGACAGTTAACCATCACAGTGTGAAATAAAGTTTCACTGACAATCGTAATTCAGTAAAATATGCCATCAGGACATCATTGATATTTCTAGTCTCTGATAATGTTACATTATAAACAACCAATTAGTGTTTCAATCAACAGGAGGAGAGCTAGTAACGTTAGCAGCACCGCTAACGGCTAATCCATTCAGTTACATTATGATGCGTTCAGGCTCTGTTCCGTGAAAATGAGTTTTGGGTGATGGTAACTTATACCTGGTATACCGCCCAGCCCTAGTTTTGGTGATAAACTTGAATAAATCCAGTAGTATGAAGGAGATGTTTTCACAACAACCAATAGATATCCATCCATCCATTTTCCTCCGCTTATCCGGGGTCGGGTCGCGGTGGCAACAGGCCAAGCAGGCTGACCCAGACTTCCCTCTCACCGGCAACATGTTCCAGCTCATTCTGGGGGATCCCGAGGCGTTCCCAGGCCAGCTGGGAGATGTAATCCCTCCAGCGTGTTCTGGTTCTTCCCCAGGGTCTCTTCCCAGTTGGACGTGCCTGGAAAACCTCCAATGGGAGGCGTCCAGGAGGCATCCTAATTAGATGCCCGAACCACCTCAGCTGACTCCTTTCGACGCGAAGGAGTAGCGGCTCGACTCCAAGCTCCCCCCTGATGACCGAGCTCCTTACCCTATCTCTAAGGCTGAGCCCGGCCACCCTACGGAGGAAGCTCATTTCGGCCGCTTGTAGCCGCGACCTTGTCCTTTCGGTCACGACCCAGAGTTTGTGACCATAGGTGAGGGTAAGAATGTAGACCGAGTGGTAAATTGAGAGCTTTGCCTTCCGGCTCAGCTCCCTCTTCACCAAGACGGTCCGGTGCAGCGCCTGCTTTACTGCTGCAGCCGCACCGATCCGTCTGTCGATCTCCCGCTCCATCTTACCCTCACTCGTGAACAAGACCCCGAGATACTTGAACTCCTTCGCTTGAGGTAGGCACTCCATCCCCACCTGGAGGGAGCAATCCACCGGTTTCCGGCAGAGCACCATGGCCTCAGATTTGGAGGTGCTTACTCTCATCCCCGCCGCTTCACACTCGGCTGAAAACCGCCCCAGTGAATGCTGGAGGTCACGATCCGAGGAGGCTAACAGGACCACATCATCTGCAAACAGCAGAGAGGCGATCCCAAGACCCCCGAACCTGACGTTCTCCACCCCCAGGCTGCGCCTAGATATCCTGTCCATGAAAGTCACGAACAGGACTGGAGACAAAGGGCAGCCCTGGCGGAGGCCAACACCCACCGGGAACATGTCTGACTTATTGCCGAGAATGCGGACACAGCTCCTACTGCAGTCGTACAGAGACCGGATCGCCTGTTGTAATGGGTCCGGCACCCCATACTCCCACAGCACCCCCCACAAGAACCCCCGAGGGACCCGGTCGAAAGCCTTCTCCAAGTCCACAAAGCACATGTAGACTGGTTGGGCAAACTCCCAGAACCCCTCCAGTAGTCTTGCGAGGGTAAAGAGCTGGTCCACTGTTCCACGGCCGGGACGGAATCCGCATTGCTCCTCTTGAATCTGAGGTTCGACAAATGGTCGGAGCCTCCTTTCCAGCAACCTGGCATAAGCCTTCCCCGGGAGGCTGAGTAGTGTGATACCCCGGTAATTCGAGCACACTCTCCGGTCCCCCTTTTTGAAAATGGGAACCACCACCCCGGTCTGCCAGTACATGGGCACTGATCCCGACCCTCATGCGACATTGAAGAGCATGTCAGCCAGGACAGCCCAGCTATGTCCAGCGCTTTCAGCATCTCAGGGCGGATCTCATGCACCCCCGGCGCCTTGCCACAAGGAGCTTTTTAACTACCTCAGCGGCCTCTGCAAGGGATATGGGTGAGCCTCCCCCTAGATCTTCAGGCGCTGCCTCCTTGGTCGGGTCGGGTTTAGGAGTTCCTCAAAGTGCTCTTTCCACCGCCCGACGATGTCCCCTGTCCGGGTCAGCAGTTTCCCCCCCCCCCCCCCCCTGCTGAGAACAGCCTGGGGTAAGCCCTGCTTTCCCTTCCTGAGCCGTCGGATGGTTTGCCAGAACCTCCTTGAGGCCAACCGAAAGTCCTTCTCCATGGCCTCCCCGAACTCCTCCCATGCCCGAGTTTTAGCATTCGCGACCACCGCAGCTGCAGCCCTTCTGGCCTGCCGGTACCTGTCATTCGGGAGACCCCTGGGCCACCCAGGTCTTGAAGGTCTCCTTCTTCAGCTTTGACGGCTTCCCTCACCTCTGGTGTCCACCACCGGGTTCTAGGGTTGCTGCCACGACAGGCACCGATGACCTTCCGGCCACAGCTCCTCGCGGCCGCATCCACAATAGAGGCTTTGAACATGGTCCATTCGGATTCCATGTCCCCAACCTCCCTCGGGATGTGTGAGAAGTTCTTCCGGAGGTGGGAGTTAAAGACCTCCCTGACAGGGTCCTCCGCCAGATGTTCCCAGTTCACCCTCACTACACGTTTGGGCTTGCCGGGTCTTTCGAACCGGTTCCCCTGCCATCTGATCCAACTCACCACCAGGTGGTGATCAGTTGACAGCTCTGCTCCTCTCTTCACCCGAGTGTCCAAGACATACGGCCGCAAATCAAATGATACGATTACAAAGTCGATCATTGATCTCCGGCCTAAGGTGTTCTGGTACCAGGTACACTTATGAGCCACCTTATGTTCGAACATGGTGTTCGTTATAGCCAAACCTTGGCAAGCACAGAAGTCCAATAACGAGACGCCATTCGGGTTCAGATCGGGCAAGCCGTTCCTCCCAATCACCCCCCGCCAGGTTTCTCCATCATTGCCCACGTGAGCGTTGAAGTCCCCCAGGAGAACTATGGAGTCGGTAGGCGGCGCCGTTTCCAGGACCCCTCCCACCGACTCCAAGAAGGCCGGATACTCCGAACTGCTGTTTGGTGCATAAGCACAAACCACAGTCAGAGCCTTGCTCCCCGCAACCCGTAGGCGCATGGAGGCGACCCTCTCGTTCTCCGGGGAGAACTCCAACACAGCGGTGCTCAGCCGGGGGCTCGTGAGTATCCCCACTCCCGCCCGGCGCCTCTCAAAAGGACAAAGTCCAACCCCTCTCCAGGAGCTTGGTTCCAGAGCCAGCGCTGTATGTGGAGGTGAGTCAAACTATATCTAGCTGGTATCGCTCCACCTCCTGCACCAGCTCTGGCTCTTTCCCCGCTAGCGAGGTGACGTTCCACGTCCCTAGAGCTAGTCTATGCTGCCGGCGATCGGCTCGCCCAGGCCTCCCGCCTGACCCGCCGCCCGGTCTGCATTGCACCCGACCCCGATGCTTGTCCCTGCAGGTGGTGGGTCCACAGGGTGGCTGCTCCATGCTGTTTATTCGGGCTGACGAATAGATATTAGAGATGAATTATGAGCTGTTATGAGAATTGAGCTTTAAAACTACTAATGACAAGATTTGTTTTAATTCATAAAACTACATCTTTTATTTCCTTATCATTTCAATTGTTTATTTTTATGAAGTAAAAAGCACTATAAATGACTATAACAAAGTAAAAGGATAACATTTAGAATTCAAACAACAAAGGAATATGGATCTGCCAATATGGATCATAAATGATCTGCAATTAGTATCGGCTGCATGTATCTATAGAAGTTAGCAAACCATTAACTTCCCTTTATTGTTTGATTATAGCAGCTGGTCTACAAGGATCAAGACTATTTATTTTGCCACCATCCCAAAAATCATTTCAACGACTCTGAAGTCTGTAAACCATCAAAAATGATAAATGTTATCCTTTTACTTTATTATAGTAATTAAAGCGTTTTTTTTCTTCATAAAAACACACAATTCAAATGATAAGGAAATAAAAGAATGTATTTTAATCGATTTAAAACAAGTCTTGTAGTAGTTTTAATGATGTGTTATAAGCTGCTTATAGCTAGTGTAAACAGGTCATATTTAATCTCTAATATCTATTTATGTTGTGAAAACATCTCCTTCATAGAACTAGATTTATTCAGGTTTCTCACTAAATCTACATTTTACAGATTACATGTGAACACATCATGATAACATTATAATTTACCTTCGCCCAATACTTGTTTTCACTGAACAGAGCCTGAAGGCATCATAATGGTTGGTTAGCTGTTAGCGGTGCTGCTAACGTTACTAGCTCTCCTCCTGTTAGTTTGAACACTGGTTGTTTATAATGAAACCTTATCAAAGATCAGAGACTAGAAATATCCATGATGTCCTGATGGCATATTTTACTGAATAAAGATCGTCAGTGAAACTTTATTTCACACTGTGATGGTTAATGTTAAACTGTGTCATTAATCTGAGGTTCACATGCGTGAAGAACTGTGAGGGGGATCAGTACAGATCACAGATCAACAACGGTCTGTTACATCACTAATAGATACTTTTCCTAAAAGTATATATTTTTTGTTCTTGTGAAAAACATTTCATGACAAGCTTGATAAAGGCAAGCGACTCAGTGAACCACATATGAATAAATTACCAATCTAAAATAAATTGTGTTGTCCTTTAACCACATTCCAATAAAAACACAAGATCAGACTCAGACATTTGGAGCTTGAATGTCAACACAATAAGAGGAAGTAGAGAGGTGAAACGATGCGGTATCATTTACTGCAGAGCCTGAACTGTTCTCATTTTACCTCCAGTGTTTGGTCTCCTTCACGAAGAGTTTTCTCTCATCTCGTCTCCTTCCTTTGATCCCCTCTCACTTTGAAAACACCGCACAGGACACAAATGCAGCACAGAGCCACATTTGACAGATCTGCACAGTTAGTCATCGGTCTGTTGAGTTAGCCCACTGTCTGCACCTTTCGCTCATGTACCGACGCCGTGTGTGTGTGTGTGTGGATAGGTCGACGCAGTATGTTGTCAGCAGTAATTTAAACTGCCGCTCATCAGAGACACGCTGTGCGTGTGCGTCGGAGTTTGTGCCCGTCAAGAAGGAGACAGCGAGAAGCAGCTGAGTCACCATGGCGACTGGCTGGGCAGCCATGACAGCGTTTTGTTAACACGTTAGATGCAACGAGTCTAAGTTACAGTCTTGGTGGTGCATTTGCTTTCTCCTTTGTCCTTCCTGCTTAGTCACAGAGAAGGATCATTTTCTCATGTAACCATCCACATAAACTATTTCCATCCTCTAATCGGACAGAATCCCTGACTGATGCATCCGCAACTTTCAGAGTGGACATTTGTGAGCTCCCTAATGGTCTCCCAGACACATCTGAGCTGTCTACTGTTAGCTCCTAACTTCATCAGGCCACTCATTGGTCGTCTGTGTCTGCTGCCATTGTCATCGTAGACATCAAACACATTCACACTGAAAAGGAGTAGTTCGTCATTTTAGCATCCAACCACACACATTAAATGGATATTGGATATTAATGAGTGGAGGTACAAAAACAACCAAACGGCGATGTACTATTCACCGATAGCCGATATATTCTTCCAATCGCCCAACCCCAATATGTAAGGGTCGGCTTATGCTCGTTTGGAGCTAGTTTGTTTGACGTTTTGTCCGACCACATCAGAGTGTTGCTAGTCGTTCCAAACAGCCGCTCTAGAGGACAGAGGACAGAGGTGATGTTGATGAGAGCAGTGACAGTTAGCTGTCAGATGCTTTAACACCATAAAACTGTCCTTCCAGCTTCGAAATGGGATATATTGTTAAAATTAAAATATTGATCAGTGCATCTTTAAATTGTGTGTATTTTTTTTAGGACATCCTTAATGACCTCCCAGTAATCAACACTCACCAGCGCAATATGTGTTGATACTAATACACACATATATATATAATAATCACACCTCTTGGTAGTTTTTCTAGTGTTTTTCATCCAGTATGACCTTATTACAGTGCACACACACATTATGCTTCATCTTATACCATCTGATGTCCAGTGTCAGCAGGTTTACATGGAACAGCTCAGCACTCACACTCAAGTTGCAGTGCAGCTGCTTTTAGAGGTGAATGGGTAAACTTGTACATATAGTCTGAACCCACTGAGGTGGAGCTCCAGCTCTCACTCTGATCATAACACATGACCTTTTTGAGCTTTTCACGTGATAATGCTGTCAATCTGTACATTTAAGTGAGAACGTAGGAGAGGAGATAACAAATACTTTAAAGTACAGAGTTTTTGGTGACGTTCATACTAACTACGTTCACATGCACAAAATTACATCCAAAAAAAACAATATTCCTACTTGAAGTTGATGCCTAATGAAAATGAGTATTCCACTGCTCAGATGTATTGCTGCTCAGATGAAAGAGATGTGATGTTCAGTGAGCTACCTGAAGAGACGGCCCTCATGAATCAGACAAACCGATGACTGCTCCTGAACACACAGTTGCTTCAGTGCTAGTGATTCTCCCTGGCTACACTTTCACTTCGTTCTTCCTCTTGATGCCATTTATTTTTGGATGACAAAAGCACAAACGCTCCCTGTTGTTCTCTCCCTCTTCTCCTGTCTCAGTGCCTCTGTATCCCTTCAACTGTGCGTGAACCCTCCAGCAGGCTGGACCACCAAAACCCAACCTCTCCAATCACAGCTGTTACATCATAGGCACAGCCTCCATTTATATTGGACTGGGACTCATCACTGTTGCTCAGCTGGAGAACCAACATGCATCACACCGTGGAGCAAGACCAGCCTGAACCCTGACGTCTTCTTGTACTTCTGTCTTCAGTATTTCACAAATGTCCGATCAGTCAGTGTCAGCAGGTCTTTTGTCTTGCTCAACGGCACATTGGCAGTAGTTGAAAGTGGTGTGGACAGACAGTCCACATGATCATATTGGGCCTCACACAAGAACCACTCATGTGAACAGATTCATTCTTCAGTGGTACCAACGAGTGATTTAAAGGCACAGTGTGTGTAACGTTATAGAGGAATCTGTTGGCAGATATGGAACAGGATATTAATACGTATGTTTTCTTTAGTAAAACTAAGAATCGCTGTGTTTCCTACTTAGAATCAGGCGTTTATATGTACAGTATATCTGTAACATTATTTTTACTGTAATGTGAAAAAAAGTTGTAAATTCAGTCAGTTTTGGACAAAATAGTCAACAGGTTCCTGCTATCTGTACATCCCAGTGACGGGGGGGTCATGTTCTCCCACACACACGCATGAGCACATAAATATCATCCAGAAAATCTCTTGTATTTTCATGGAACAGTTATGTGTTTGATGTCCTGCCAATCTGTGGCCTGTGTGTGTGTGTGTTTGTGTGTGCTTGCGTGAGAGCTGTCAGTGTTTGGGAGGATGAGGTGATTATGTAGCAGAAGGCTGTGTTCAGAGAGGGAGAGGTGGCGGATGCTGGAGCAGGGGATTGTGGGTACAGATATAGTTTTTAATCCCTCAGAGTGCAACAGCTGTCTGCACCCAACAACCTTCATCATCATCTCTCTCTCTTCCTCTTTCTCACACACACACACGCACGCACACAATGTTTTACTTAACACCAGTTACACTGTGATGCTTCTGATTAAAATTCATATTATGTCAGAGTTGCATTGCATTTGGCCTTCGCGACATATCAGCTTTAAAGCTGCATTAATGCATTTCTTTTGTCCACTTGGGGGCATTAAAAAAACCTGAAACACAAAACGAACACATGATTGTCTTAAAAAATAGTTATGGCTAATGTGTTAGTAGAGCAGGCGTAAAGAACCGTGATCTTTCATTTGGAGTTGTGCTTCTGGCCACCTGGCGTATGTTAGTTGGACATTTCAACACATCTTCATATCTAAACAACTGAAGACGTCGTTTGCCAATGACCCCCAAAAACCACATATATGAAGGTTGGAGCAGTGGGCCTGATTCAAACACATGGTTAATGTTGTGAATTGAACCAAAACTACTTGGTTAGGTTTAGGAAAGGATCATGTTTGGGTTAAAAGAAACGTCTGTTACGTAACTTATGGACGTACAGTATGTTGGGTACTTTAAGTAAGTTAACTTATGGAAGTGAGATAAAGTAAGTCATGTCTCACAAGGGACACAAACAGTGGTCTCCTGGGTGAAAGTCCCATGTTTGTTTTGATAGCAAAGTAGCAAGTACGTTACGTACACATGGTTGAAAATGAAAATATGATTGCCAGATTTGCCACCTTTTATTTTGAGTAATTAAGATACTGTGCAGTTCTTCTTCGGGTTAATTATGGAAAACTTACGAATGGTAGAGTTCATCGGCCCGTCAATGAGCTCCAGTTCTCATCTATCCTGTGGTTCTGGAGGATGTGTCACTTATCCAGGTGTAGTAGAGGCTTTACAGTATCCTTCTTTCAGTCTAGTTCAAAGACACCGGGATACTTCGCCTCCCAAGACTTCACAAATGTACTTGTTTTTTTTAGTTCCGGTGCATCTGGTACTCACGCACCAACGCATGTGCCGCATTGTCTGGTTCTGGTTCTGCAACAGCAATATTTAAACATCACTAATGCAACAAATATTTTAAACAATATGAATTTTGGGGTGAACATTGGGCTTTTTGCTGTCCCTATTTTTTCCATGTTAAAAAGTGGTTGCCACTGATGACAACCAAAGTTTAAGAATTGGTTGCCAATTACTCAAAATCGTTGCCAGAGGCAACCTGGCAACCCAGTCAAGCCCTGGTATGTGACGTAAGTTAAGTAAAGTATGTGCATTACGTAAATTAGGTACCTTACGTACTGTGTTACAAATATACATATAAGGACTTAAAGAATCCTCCAAAATCTTAATTCAGGGTCACTCACAGTGCCAGTGATGTTGGGACTAATGAGAGAACACAAAGAACACCAGCTCCAGGCCACTGAATATTCCGGCTTATGAAACCTCTCCAATGGAGCGATGAATATTGCAGAATAATACGCTAAGAGGGCAATAGAGGTTGGGAAGCCTCTATTTGGGATTGGTTCCTTTTTGGAACTGGAGCGATGGAATTATTATTTGTGTGTGTGTGTGTGTGTGTGTGTGTGTGTGTGTGTGTGTGTGTGTGTGTGTGTGTGTGTGTGTGTGTGTGTGTGTGTGTGTGTGTGTGTGTGTGTGTGTGTGTGTGTGTGTGTGTGTGTGTGTGTGTGTGTGTGTGTGTGTGTGTGTGTGTGTGTGTGTGTGTGTGTGCGTGTGTGCGCGCTGTACTGTGTCCTTCCCCTGAAACAATGGCCTACAGTTCCACTCCAGGCCTGCTAGCTCTGTACTGTACGTCCTCATACTGGCTGTGTGTACTTGTACATCTACCTTTGTGAGGACCAGTTTGAGTTTTAGACCGTCAGATTAGGACTGCAGCTAGCGATTCATTTCATTGACTATTAATCTGTCTATTTCACAAATAGAGTCGTTGTTTGATCTGTGAAATGGCAGAAAATGTCAGTCGGTGTTTGTCAAAGCCCAAGACGACGTCCTCAAATGTCTTGTTCTGTCCACAACTCAACGATATTCACTTCACTCTCACAGAGGAGAAAGAACCAGAAACATTCACATTCAAGCAGCTGGATTCAGAGAGTTTTGAATATTTCTGAAACATTTTTTTTTTTTTTAAGTAGTTGCCGATTAATTCGATTTTTGGGAACTAATCGATGAATTGATTCATCTTTACAGCTTCACTTCAAAGTAAAGACATTTTTGTAAAGTGAGGACATTTTGTTCTGTTCTCACTTCAGATTTGGTTTTAAGGTTCAGGTTAGAATATGGTTTAGGTTAGGGTTAAAGGTCAGGCATTTAGTTGTGACGGTTAAGGTGCTAGGGAACACATTATTTCAATGAGTGTCCTCGCAAAGATAGAAGTACAGGGAACGTGTGTGTGTGTGTGCGTGTGCGTGTGTGTGTGGTACAGTTGCTGGACAATGACAGCTTGTTTGCTGGTCGGGTGGATGGAGGGACAGACGGAGTGTTGGGACATCGTTTATCTTTGTGACATTTAGCAGATGTAGTGAAACGTGAATCCCAGCCCCATTCCATCTTAAGGGTGGACAGAATTGATCGAAGTTGATTGAAGTTTTTATTGATGTGTGTGTTATGGATCTCTGTAGATAAAGTTAAGTCTATGTTGGTTCAGTTACTGAGTTCTTCTTCAGTTTGTTTTCCATGTTGGAAACACTAAAGGCATCACAGAAGCGCTCCACTAGTGTTCAAACACTGACTTTAGAAGACGGTTTCCACATTCGTAGGTTTCCCAGCGATCTTTGAGCTTGAATAACTTTGGGTTTTCTGGATTCAAGAAGCTGGTTGACTTTTCACTGGGATGGATCACTATGGTAACCTATACTGTGCTGTGGCTCAGTTAAGAGTTGCAGACATAGACTGTTTATAAGAAGTGGATGTTGGTTTTTGCAACCAGTGAACAGGAACTGACCATATTTGGACTGTGGAGGAGTGACGTCGAGGCGTTGTATACGTCTCTGGTAGTGGTAGCCACCTGTCAATCACAGTAGCCCCGCCCTAAATCATACCCTGCTTTATGGTCTGTTTGACTCTAAATGGACCATCATTTACTAAATGAACATCATGCTGTATTGAAGAAGACTTGAAACTAGAGATTGAGACCATAAACTCATGTTTACAATGTTTACTGAGGTAATAAATCAAGAGAGAAGTAGAGTCATTTTCTCATAGACTAAGTTTAAGTCACTTCACTTTTCCAACAGGATTCTGACTGACAAAAACACTGAGCAAACAATAGAGTGATAACTAGTGACGGGCAATAGATCAACATAATCACTTTGCTTTCTGTGATAATTGAATATCAGAGAACTCAAGGATGAACTGATCAGTGGTCACTGTGACCTCACAAAACACGTTTTGGGCCATAATACAAGAATTCATATGCTCATGACTATTTCAAACAAATGTGTAATAGGATAAAATGATGAAGTGATGACGGCATCAGGAGAATGACAGCAGGGCACACTCATTGTGTTTTCATACCTGAGTCAAGAGACAATTATAAAGTACATCGTATACACAGACAAGAAAGGTTTACAACCAACTCGGCTATTTTAACATTTTCAAAGTTATATCCCAGTTCATTTGACAACCACAAATTTAGTTTCAAGCTTTGACTCTAATTACTAACATTAATAAATCTTAGAAAAGTGATTCCACTGGAAAGCATGTCTCCCTAAACTGAACTATGTAGAACAGTGAGAGCAGAGATACAGGTAATAAAAACACATCACACAGTCCACTTCCTGTTCTGAGGATTTTTATTATCAGGCCACGTCTGCGATGTGTCTACAAATTGTGTGAACTAGGCAGTCGCACCACTTCTCACCTGAGTCGCCGGGCTTGTAAGGGGTGTGAAGTGCTCTGTCACATACATATACAGTAATAAACATGAGCTCTGCAGGGAAGAAGTTACAGTTGTATTTATGACACGCAGGCAATGTGACTGTGAAGAGAGGATGACAACAAGCAGTCATAGATCACAAGTAGTAAATGCAATCACACCTCCCCTTTGTCTCTCCAGCAACAGGACTATGGACCTGAGCCTGCGAGACGCTCTGGGCGGAGGTGGGGTCCCAGGCGGGGCCCCCGCTGAGGCCCCGCTGAAGAGAGACTTCGTGGCCT
This sequence comes from Anarhichas minor, assembly GCF_050575085.1. Lineage (NCBI taxonomy): Eukaryota > Metazoa > Chordata > Actinopteri > Perciformes > Anarhichadidae > Anarhichas > Anarhichas minor. The sequence goes on from NW_027466452.1 coordinate 2,790,643, forward strand.
CGCTGGAGAAGGAGAGCTACGATGACAAGGTGGGGGAGACGGTCTCCAAGAGCGACTACCGGCCCTTACTGGACGGAAAGGACACCAAGAGCGGTAAGTCGCCATGAGCGAGTCCTGCTTCTCTCTCTAATGTAATGTTCTGGAGGAGGTTCAAGTTCATCTGGCTGGTAGGCATTTAGAAAAAAGGATATGTTTACATCACTGGGCTTGAATTGAGGTTTTCTCGGTGAAATTGTGAAGTATCACGATGGTAGACTGGCTGAAAACCAACATGGTGTGTTCACTACACTCATAAAGGACCATACCGGTGTTTTTTGCATGTTTAAGCCAAATAACCACTCTCTGCTCTCACCACCCACCTTTAAATTCAACCGTCTAAACACACGATACTCATGATTGAAACATTCTGGTGGAGATATGTGTTCCTCCTGCACAGTTCAGTGTTGGATCAGCTAGCAGGAGAGAAGTCCCGCCTACGATGGGTTCTGATTGGACGGACTCTGCTCCGTGTAGCACGCCACGCATCTGACCAAAACATTCTAGTTAGGAGGGATGAACGCAGAAATTCGTATGGCTTGTCACAAATGTAGGTTCATCTGCTGCATCTGCTGTGTAAAGTATATTAATCTCACTGTAAAGTCACTAAACCACCATAACTAGCTCTAAAGGTTCTGATGTGTGACTGACAATCCCTTTAGCTGCTAGAGCTAGCTCCCCAATGCACAACTTGTATGGTGATGAGATTAGAAGGATGATATAATGTGCTTTAAGGATTGAGATTGATTCTGTCACTATACTAGTATTAGTCCTTTACCATTGACAACTACTGAGCTAAGAGCTAGCTACCTAATGCCATCTGTTTATCTAGCGAAAGATCCACCATGTACAACTTTCTTTTCAAACATTTTCACACTGAGTGCTGTTTCTTTCTCCACATAATTCATTTTGTTCTTTCCAACGTTCTAGTGATGTAACACAGTGGTTCTCAACTAATCTGGCTGCGGGACCCACGATCACCCCTTAATGACAAGCCGGGACCCACTACCCAAAAAAACAAACAAAAAAAAAAATATATATATAAAAAAATAAATAAATAATTTGGGTATATCTATATTCAAGAAGTCTAGCAGTAGTAACGTCTCTGTGTAGTAAACAACTGTCAAATCAAATAAAGAAAGTACACATCAATTATATTTTAACAAATATTATTCTCATTTTTCAAATTTAACTGGATGGATTATAAATAATACATAGAAATACATGAATAAATGTTCTTCTCATTTCAAGTAAAATAACGGCTGGATTAAAAAATAAATTACGTAACGAAATTCATTTTAGCAAAATTATTTTCACTGAATTGCCCTGCAGCTTTAAATTCAGTTCATTCAGGGTGAAGTGAAAAAGCCATAATATTATATTTTTCTCATCTTCTAGAAATTAGTGTTTGACTGGACAGACTCTCTCTGGCCACTTCTCTCTTTTGGAGATTATCCTATGATTTGACTTTCACGACTCACACCTCAATAAATAGTCCTGCTCTGCTCATATGTCCTCGTCTCTCCCCCGTGTGTCACGGTGTGTGTACATCTCACTCAAGTCAGGAAACTTGTCAGAATACCCATATTTGATTGGCTGAGCTTCATCACGTGATGTGATTCACAACGCATTGGTCGGTGTTTTTCCTGCACCGCTGAACAAGTGCCGTAAATGCTGGAATAATTCCGCTGCATAAAAAATGCCCTTCAAAATAAAATCACAACATTTTTTATTTTTTTTGTCAGGCAAAGGCCCGCGACCCACTGAAAACCGGTCCGCGACCCACCAGTTGAGAATCACTGATGTAACAGACCGTTGTTGATCTGTGATCCGTACTTATCCCCCTCACACATGTGAACCTCAGATTAATGACAGTTTAACATTAACCATCACAGTGTGAAATAAAGTTTCACTGACGATCGTTATCTGCCAATATTCAGTAGAATATTAGATCAGGACATTATTTATGTTTTTCTAGTCTCTGATCTTTGATAATGTTTCATTATAAACAACCAATCAGTGTTTAAATCAACAGGAGGAGAGCTAGTAACGTTAGCAGCACCGCTAACAGCTAGCCCATTCAGTTACATTATGATGCGTTCAGGCTCTGTTCAGTGAAAATGAGTATTAGGTGAAGGTAAATTATAATGTTATCATGATGTGTTCACATGTAATCTGTAAAATGTATTTTTGGTGATGAACTTGAATATATCCAGTAGTTTGAAGGAGATGTTTTCACAACAACATGAATAGATATTAGAGATGAATTATGAGCTGTTTACACTAGCTATAAGCAGTTTATAATCTTTAAAACTACTAATGACAACATTTGTATTAATCCATAACAATACATTATTTTATTCGCTTATCATTTGAATTGTGTGTTTTTATGAAGAATAAAAACACTATAAATAACTATAACAAAGTAAATGCATACCATTTATAATTTTCTCTGACCTGTGATGCGATCTGAACCGTGAGCTTTATGATCCGTTGCACCACTACAACGTTTCAGCCTCAGTCCTCTTCCGTGGGCCGGGTCATTGTTTTCAGTCCGATGAGCTATTTGAGGCGCAAGTTGGAGTTGAAAGACGATGTCTACACTGGCTTTTTTCACAAGTAGCCAATTTGACAAGCTAATGAAAAGCAAAATCATCGTCAGCCTGATGGGTTCTAAGATGTTTAGCCTCTTTTGTTCTCGACACGGACTGTTGATCTGCATGCAACGGACTACAAATGTAAACTAAAGTGCTTCCCGTACCAAACTTTTGTCCAACTGCAGATTCTGCATTCATATCCAGAATGTAGTTGTGGAGATTACACTTCAACCGGCACAAATACACTGTAATTATCCACAGTTGGCCATCTATTATCCCCAATGCATAAATCGTACAGCTTGATTTTACATGTGTCTTAAAATACAACTTGTGATTCTTGTAATTTTAAAATGGCACTCAAATCATGATGTTTGTATAAATCCAATCGAATGCTCAGTTCTACTGTCGGAGGATATTAGTCACTGATGATCGTCATGTTAACAACTATTATAATGCAGTGATCATTTATTGATGTTCATTTAAAATGTGCTGCTTTAAGAAGGCCTTTCCTTTTCTTACAGAGAGATGATGTGTGAATAATTAATGTTGTTTTCTACATTATAGGTTAATGCATATTGTTTTAGCCTTTGGCTGAATTCAAGTGGTCCTCACAAAGATAGAAGTACAGGGAACGTGTGTGTGTGTGTGTGTGTGTGTGTGTGTGTGTGTGTGTGTGTGTGTGTGTGTGTGTGTGTGTGTGTGTGTGTGTGTGTGTGTGTGTGTGTGTGTGTGTGTGTGTGTGTGTGTGTGTGTGTGTGTGTGTGTGTGTGTGTGTGTGTGTGTGTGTGACTAAGTGTAATTGCCTGGACACTTTTGCCAACCCTGTCTAGACTTAGATTAGCTGACTGTCTTTGTCTGTCCTGTTCCATTTTTTCCTGTCTTTTAGGCCTCATCCTGACTCATTATATCTCTATTGATTTTTATTTTTTTATTGTTTTATCTTTCTCTCTCTTTCAGTCTCTGTTCCACCCGTCCTCTCGGCCCTTCTCTCTGCCTGTCATTGTTCCGCTGTGTCAGCCTGGAGATAGAGCTGTATTAGCATCATTACCATCAACCAACACACACGCATAATGATCAGCCAGTGGCACAGCCTGGTCCACTGAGCTGAATGGAAACCTGTCTGTCTCGTCAGTGTTTGACTCGCAACGGTCCAGAGCTGTAGGGAACCAGAGTTTGGCAACAAACTCTAATCCATGGCACTTCTGGGCTTGTTGGGAGTTGTGGGACTCACGAAAGACAGAATAAGAAAAGAAAATAACTCAAAGCAGCAAAGGACGTGATATCGTGACTTTCAGTCCCTATTATGGGTCAAGATCAGGCGGCAACCTCCGTTCTAAAAAGTGAGGCCAATGTAAAAGTGCCTTCATTTTTATGGTTTATGGTCTCAATCTCTAGTTTCAAGTCTTCTTCAATACAGCATGATGTTCATTTAGTAAGTTATGGTCCATTTAGAATCAAATAGACCATAAAGCAGGGTATGCTTTAGTGCGGGGCTTATTGTGATGGACAGCTCGCTAGCAGAGCCGTATACGGCGTCTCTACCCCGATGTCACTCTTCTGCAGACCAAATATGGTCACTTCTGTTCATTGGTTGCAAGAAACCAAAATGGCGACCGTCAAAATGGCGACCTTAAGGCAGTCCATAAATCAATAGGTGACGTCACGACTACTACGTCCACTTCTTATATACAGTCTATTGCCAAGATCCACGAATGCTGGATTAAGAGTAAAGGCCGAATCAAGTGAGCTGACTCATCATTACTGAATGGACCTGCACCCACACCATCTCTTCTATTTCCTTAACAAATCAAAAGTTGAATTCATAAGCACACTTGTTGCTCAGTACACTCAGGAGTTTTGGAGGTACAGCCTTACTTGGTCTGGTATGACCAGTAGCTCATTGTGGCTAATGTTAGCTAACATTAGTACATTTTGATGCAAATACAGTATAACACACATTACCGGGTCACTTTGTTAACTTACTGTAGAGCTACATGCAAAGCAGTTAATGGACCTTTCTAGAAACACTTGATTGTTTTCCACAGACAATATGAACATATTTGTTCAGCCTGTAAAAACTCTGAAGAAACAGTTGTGCTGACTTATGTTGAGATTATAAGTGATGTACTTATATTTCTAATACTTTTCAGTATTTTGTTATACACTGTAAGTTGGCAGGTGAAGTAGCAATGCTAACTTTCTTTTTTAAATATCGACCTGTTGTCACGCAGTAAGCATGAAACATATAGAGTAGATGTGCAGAGTGCAGTGTGTCACTGTGATAATCAAGTCTCTGTGGAGCCACATTAATATCACATTTATGCGTCAGTTTATTTCTCACGATATCTTGATATCACCTCACATGATAACCAGAAGCTAATCAGAATTTGACGTGTTCTTCCATCGTTGTGATGCTAAACACAGATGGCACATCGGACAGAGTTGCGTGCATGTTGTTTTAATCCTTTATGATAAACCATCAGGCTGTCTTATCGTCTCATATTGTCTTTGACATGCTCATGCACAGCTGGCGTGATAGTGATCATTGAAAGTGTGTGTGTGTGTGTGCGTGTGCGTGCGTGCGCGTGCGTGCGTGTCTTGTTAAAATACTGGCGACTATATACAGTGGGCCTGTAGGCTACTTTCTCTATGTGCCATATGGGAGTTGCTGTACACTGAGGAAGAGACTGTGTGCTGACAGCAGATGTTTTCAGATGTTTTCATATCACAAATTGCATTACACCACAGACTCACATGTGATAAGATATTATATATGTGTATGTATATATGTATGTATATATATATGTATGTATGTATATATATATGTATGTACCGTATTTTCCGCACTATAAAGCGCACCGGATTATAAGGCGCACCTTCAATGAATGGCCTATTTTAGAACTGTTTTTATATATAGGGCGCACCGGATTATAAGGCGCATAGAATAGAAGCTACTACAGTCAAACGGTGAGTACGGCATCCAACATGCCCGGCTCCCTCTCGTCATTATCCGAGTCAGTGTCGCTGCTATTGCCTGGCAGTTCAGTGATTATTCCTGCCTTCGTGAAAGCTCGGACCACAGTTGAGACTGATATATCAGCCCAGGCATCCACGATCCATTGGCAAATAGTGGCATAAATCGCTCGGCGCTGTCTCCCCGTCTTGGTGAACGTGTGTTCGCCTTCTGTCATCCACTGCTCCCACGCAGCTCGCAGTCTAGCTTTGAACGGCCTGTTGACACCAATATCTAGCGGCTGGAGTTCTTTAGTTAATCCACCCGGAATGACGGAACCAATTGATCCATATATAAGGCGCTCCGGATTACAAGGCGCACTGTCGTTTTTTGAGAAAATTAAAGGCTTTTAAGTGCGCCTTATAGTGCGGAAAATACGGTATATATATATATATGTATGTATATATATATATATATATGTATGTATATATATATATATATGTATATATATATATGGCTTTAGTGTGGCACATTCCAAACACATTTTTGAAGTTATATCACACGTGATACTATGGAGCCTTTATCAGGACATAAACCGAAGACGTCTTGATCTTTATGAATCAAGACTACATAATCTAACAATGGCAATGAAATCTCCTTTATGTCCTTAAAGTTTTCTTTTTCTTAAAACAAGTGCAGTAAGAATATTTTGATTCGTTTTCCAATGCATATGAGAAGTATTTTTTTAAATGATTTCCCTTAATTCGAGTGCGGCAACCTGCTTTATTTTTAATATCCTGAAAAATGGTTTTAACCCACCAGTTTATAATGCAACCAGTTGAAGATGAGCCCGCAGTTGTTTTTCACATTTAGAAAAATGAGGGGTTTCAATGCTCAATTATAGACATAAATAATGTTATCACCTGGACTATGTTGTATATGCATTGTCTTTTTATTACTTTTACTTAAAAAATTGTTAAAAGTGCAGTCGAGAGGTTTTAAAGACAGTCTAGAAGCTGCAATGACACGAGGGATTTCATGATAGAAAAATCTTGTAATTTACAATTCACATAACTTTGACATGCGTTAATCTTGTTGAATGCGAATATTTAAAAAATGTGTATTTTGCATATGAAAATCTTCTTTCTACAAATACATATTGCTTTCACAATGTGGTTTCATTAACACTTTCTGCATCCATTCACACAGTCATGAAACACTTCTACCCTTTCACTGAGTTCTGTGGCATTAGGTTGCACTTTATTTAACTTTTATTTAAATTTCTTATACATTATACATATTTGTTAGTTTAATTGTCCTTGGGTTTCACCCAGGTTTACATAACTACATTAATAGAATTGAATATAGTTGACTGTGGCTTCCTGTTTGTAGCAGCACAACAAAGGTAAAGTTGTGCTGCAGTCTGCTCGTGTTCCTCAAGCTGGGAAGGAGCTGTGTTTGCTGAGGCATGAGAACACATCGCTGCAGTGTGTGTGTGTGTGTGTGTGTGTGTGTGTGTGTGTGTGTGTGTGTGTGTGTGTGTGTGTGTGTGTGTGTGTGTGTGTGTGTGTGTGTGTGTGTGTGTGTGTGACTAAGTGTAATTGCGAGTCACAGTCACTCTGCAGTAGCATGGGTATCTGTGGCATTGTTTTTTTTGCTTTCCTGAGTGGTCTGCATTTGTATCTGTGTGTGTGTGTGTGGTACAGTACAAGTCACTGCAGTCACATGTGACTGCAGTACAGTGGAGCATCATTTCCAGAAGCTCCACACACACACATACAATTCTGGTGAGGTCATTCCACACACAGACACCTTGGCTGTCACTGCCAATAGCTTGGACGTGTGTTTGAGTGTGCTGAGTTCAGCAGATATGTTGACGTGAATGTGATGTAACTGAAGCTTTTACAGCACTTCTGGAGTACAACACCGACAGACAGACAGGCAGACAGACAGGATCTGAGCTGTGGAGAGTTGAAGCTTAACTGGTTCTTTGACTAGTAGTATAAATTGTAATGTAATAGCAATATAGTTTGTGTTTTAAGTGACTTAAAGCTGCATTCTCTGGCCATCAGGGGGCGACTCCTCTGGTTGTACAGAAGTCTATGAGAAAATGACTACTTCTCTCTTGATTTATTACCTCAGTAAACATGAGTTTATGGCGACCTGTGACCTCGACCCTATCCCTTCCACTTTAGTTATGGCCTGTCTCCCGGCCCTCCGCCCGCACCTCCTCTCTGTCATCAACTCCTCCCTGTCTACTGGCTCCGTCCCTCCCGCCCTCAAACTCGCCTCAGTCACACCCATCCTCAAAAAACCTGGCCTTGACCCCGACATTCACAACAATTACAGACCCATCTCCAATCTCCCTTTTCTGTCTAAAATACTGGAACGCATTGTTGCCCATCAACTGAAAACTCACCTGGACTCAAACCAACTATATGAACCATTTCAATCCGGATTCAGATCTCATCACAGCACAGAAACTGCCCTCATCAAAGTCACCAACGATCTCCTCCTCTCCTCTGATGAACACTCCCTCAACATCCTGATACTGCTCGACCTCAGCGCAGCCTTCGACACCATCAACCACTCCATCCTCCTTTCACGTCTCGAGTCCTCCCTCCACATCACTGGCACAGCCCTCTCCTGATTTAAATCATACCTCTCCGACCGTGAACAGTTCATCAGCATCAACAAATTCAAGTCTGACACAGCCCCAGTCTCTCAAGGTGTCCCCCAAGGTTCAGTACTCGGTCCCCTCCTCTTCATCCTCTACCTGCTCCCCCTTGGTGACATCATACGCCACCATGGTCTCCAGTACCACTGCTATGCTGACGACACCCAGCTCTACATCTCCACCAAATCCATCACCCCCACCATCCACTCCACCATCACCAACTGCCTCATAGACATAAAAACCTGGATGCAAGCAAACTTCCTCAAACTCAACACCGACAAATCTGAAGTCCTCATCATCGGCCCCAAATCATTAAACAATTCCCACCACGACTTCTCCCTCTGCATCGATGGCATCACTGTTCCTGCCTCCACACATGTCCGTAACCTCGGGGTCATCTTCGATCAAACTCTCTCATATGAACGCCACGTCAATCACATCACAAAAACCGCCTTCTTTCATCTCAAAAACATCGCCCGTCTCCGTCCCTCCCTCTCCTCCGCAGCCGCTGAAACACTCATCCACGCCTTCATCACCTCTCGACTGGACTACTGCAACAGCATCCTGTACGGCTCACCCACCAAAATCATCAATAAACTACAATACATCCAGAACTCAGCTGCCCGTCTGCTCACCCACTCCCGCACCAGAGACCACATCACCCCAGTCCTTCAAAACCTCCACTGGCTCCCCATACAGCAAAGAATCCAGTTCAAGCTCCTCCTCATCACCTACAAAGCCCTCCACAACCTTGCCCCTTCATACCTTTCGGACCTCCTGTACCATCACATTCCCAACCGCAACCTCAGATCTGCTGACGCCAACCTCCTTACCCCCCCTACTCTGTCCAAGCATCGGACCTGGGGGGACAGGGCCTTCTCCGTTGCTGCCCCCTCCCTCTGGAACTCCCTGCCCCAACACCTCAGACATTCTTCGTCACTTGCCACTTTCAAAACTGCACTTAAAACTCACCTATTCAAATCTGCTTTTAACCTCTAAAGTCAGTCATGTATGTTTTCTTTCTTTCTTTTCATGTTTATTTTATTTTATTTATTTTTTCTTACTGTTATGTCGTATATTTTGTTCTTATTATAAATGCTTCTATTGTTTCTGTTTTTAACATGTAAAGTGTCTTTGAGTGCCTTTTAAAGCGCTATATAAATAAAATGTATTATGGTCTCAATCTCTAGTTTCAAGTCTTCTTCAATTCAGCATGATGTTCATTTAGTAAATGATGGTCCATTTAGAGTCAAACAGACCATAAAGCAGAGTATGTTCAGTGATTGTCAGGTCTCTACCACAGCGTTGTCCGGTCTGGGAGTTATCTGTGTTTTCAAAGTAGTATTAGCGTGATATAGGTGGTAAACATGGTAACTGAAATGTAGCCATTTCTAATGATGGCATGATTGCATGGGCACATCTTTCTAAAAACCTCACCGAGTCCATGAAAAGACCAGAACCTACAATGATTTGTGTCTTGGGTGGAAAAAATAGAAAAAGTCAGAAAAGGAAATGTTTTTCTTTAACCAGTTTCATATTTCAGTTTTGCAAACAGCTGCTGACAGTTTGTATCTGATTTGTATTAATCCGGCACAGAAAATAGTCCCCAACAAATGCCCCATTGCCTCCTGTTTGAGTGACGTTCGCTAAAAACTACAGTGCCCTACTGTTTCAGAAAATTCTTATGCCCTTTTTAAAAATGAAACGTTTTTCACCCATTCTTTAAGATTTAGATGGGAACCAAAACACAGTTTTAGAGAGACTAACTCATTGGTGAGTTTGGTCTTGTCTTGGGATGTGTTGACTATAAGAAAAGACACAGAATATAGTCAGCCTTATCCTTTCAAATGTGAATGATTGTATTCATTGAACGCAGTTAAACCAGCATCAATCAATACATGTGACAGAAATAGATGGATGTTTAGAATATATCTCACACAGTATAGGTCCTTTCATTGAACAACCTCCCTTACATCCCCCCTCCCCTCTCTCCCTCACTCTAAGTGCTTGTCTCTCTGCAGCTGACTGAGGATGGGATGCTGTTTAACATTAACCTTCCCATGTCCTTGGTTTAGAGTGAAAGACTAAGGAGGATCATTAGTGGGATCAGGATCAGGTGTGTCAGCCTGCAGGAGGCAATCAGCTGGAGTGTCCGCAGCTTCAGGGGTGTGACCATGGGAGGTGTCTGGAGGCAGGTAGAGGAAGAACACTGAACACATGGCATACAATAACAAAACAGGGGAATGACAGAGGTTAACACACCACGGGTCTGACAGGGATCCTGACAGCCTCGACAAAGGGCAAAGTGTGGCTTGTTTTTAGGTGAGCCGATTGCCGGAAATATCTTTTGCTCCTGAAACAGTTGTTGATTGAAAGTTTTTCAAAACTCGTCAAAATAAGAAGTCCTTGAGCATACAGTGATGAATGAGCACAAAATATATCCGCTAGATGGCTCCACTAGTATGCAAGATTAGCCATGGACAGACAGACAGATGCACACACACAGGACCGAACGCATGATCTCCTCACAGGTTTCCGCCTGGCGGACATAGTGATATACCACATAACATTCACCTAATATACTGATATGTACACATCATTTGAAGTTAACAGAACTATTTCTCATTGACCTTGTTGCCCATCTGTAAACTGACCCATAAGATGTTCTATCTAAATATAGGGGCAGCAGGGTTGCCCACAGGCTAATGGGTAACATCTAGAAAGCTGTTCTCTTGCTGTGAGCTGAAGTGCAACTGGGTTCAGCCTTGGTAACCCCACAGTATACGGTCCATCACTGCAAAGTGCACTTCAGCAAGCCCCAAAGCACTTCAGCAGCACTGCACAGCACACAGCCGTGCACCTTGACCCTTGAGAAGAACTGTACGAGCTTGAGGCTGTGTCAGTACCCATTAAAGGGACACTCTGAACATTTAGTGGTGCATTTCCATAAACCTTGTGGTCAACGATATATTCCTCTTTCAAAGTAATAGGGGAATATTCTCATTGACATCCTTAAACATCATGGAGGCAGGCAGCTCACAACAATGTTCTGGGTTTTAGGGGAAATGAAGGAACCTAAATGACCTGAACAATTAGAGTGGAGGGAAGCTGAAATGAATCATTACATTAGACTTGTGGTTAATGACTCAGAGAGACACTTCTAAACAGCAGACAATGCCTTGTGCAAAGAAAAGACATGGTTTCAGGAAAGACATATTTCTCTCAGAGCACAGAGTGAAGTAGAAAATGGCATCCATTCTGAAATAGTGTGCATGTGCACGTAACTGATGTGGCACAAACATGTTTAAGTAATGTGTTTGCGTTTGAACAGCTGTTCGGACCAATCAGCGTCCTGCGAGCAGCTACTGGCAGCTATGGGCGGGGCTTAGATGTGGTGACATACGACGACGCGGAGAGGAGACTGTACTTCAAAACAACAACGGCAAAATTGGAATGGAATTGGAATGGTGCCAAGAGGGAGGGAGTTGACAAAAGTTCCAAAATACCAAATAAAGTAAACATAATAGTGTGAAATACCAGGAATTGGGAAAAGTGGGATGTTACCTAATAATGAGCCTCCAACATGGGAGCGTCAGACAAAATGCTGCTTATATCTTATATTTCCTTTTAAATATGATTGAGTTATGAGTTTAAGTATAGGAACTAAAGTGTTATAAAAAACTGAAGATCTACTCATTTGTCTTTATTGAAAGAAGAGCTAAGAACGGCGCTGAAGGCTTCTTCTCCATGGAAAAGATGTTTTCGCTCCTCTCCCAACTGGCTTTTGCAAGAGTTTGATTGACAGATGGTTCATCCAATCACCTGTTTGGTATTTTTTTTGTCTTTCCAGTGATGGCTTCTCAAATGGTTCTCTGTACCAAAACATCTGGTGTCAGGTTACGGCCATCTTCCCCCTTTGTAAAGCACAAGAACAACCCATGTGTCAAAGCCATACTTCTTCTTCTTTAATCCTGTTTCCCTCCTTTCTATACCAACTGAAGATGGCTAGACAAGACCAAACACTGCAGTGTGCTGCGTTACCGAGCCCTGACGTAGCCGTACAACCAGTCCGTGTCACGCACGCCGGCGAGCCCGTCTAAAACTGCACGACAAAAGCTGTTTTTGTGGTGTTCCCCACTTGTGTATTTTGACTCGTTTCTCATGGCAGTGACTTTGAAGGAGCTCTCAAAATAGTGTTTGAAAAAAAAAAGAAGGTGTTTGACCTTGAGGCTCGATGCTGGCTGCCGTCCTTGGAGGACTGTCTGGGTTCTGTGTGTGTGTGCGCGTGTGTGTGTGTGTGTGCTCATGGTGATGTCTGAGAGAGGGAAGGATCACGCAAGATCTCACCCCGTGGGGTCAAAATGATCACAAGAACGGTGAACAAAAATCCCAGAACCACATGGGGGGACCTAGTGAATGACCTGCAGAGAGCTGGGACCAAAGTAACAAAGGCTACCATCAGTAACACACTACGCCGCCAGGGACTCAAATCCTGCAGTGCCAGACGTGTCCCCCTGCTTAAGCCAGTACATGTCCAGGCCCGTCTGAAGTTTGCTAGAGAGCATTTGGATGATCCAGAAGAGGATTGGGAGAATGTCATATGGTCAGATGAAACCAAAATAGAACTTTTTGGTAAAAACTCAACTCGTCGTGTTTGGAGAAGAAAGAATGCCAAGTTGCATCCAAAGAACACCATACCTACTGTGAAGCATGGGGGTGGAAACATCATGCTTTGGGGCTGTTTTTCTGCAAGGGGACCAGGACGACTGATCCGTGTAAAGGAAAGAATGAATGGGGCCATGTATCGTGAGATTTTGAGTGGAAACCTCCTTCCATCAGCAAGGGCATTGAAGATGAAACGTGGCTGGGTCTTTCAGCATGACAATGATCCCAAACACACCGCCCGGGCAACGAAGGAGTGGCTTCGTAAGAAGCATTTCAAGGTCCTGGAGTGGCCTAGCCAGTCTCCAGATCTCAACCCCATAGAAAATCTGTGGAGGGAGTTGAAAGTCCATGTTGCCCAGCGACAGCCCCAAAACATCACTGCTCTAGAGGAGATCTGCATGGAGGAATGGGCCAAAATACCAGCAACAGTGTGTGAAAAGCTTGTGAAGACTTACAGAAAACGTTTGACCTCTGTCATTGCCAACAAAGGGTATATAACAAAGTATTGAGATTAACTTTTGTTATTGACCAAATACTTATTTTCCACCATAATTTGCAAATAAATTCTTTAAAAATCAGACAATGTGATTTTCTGGATTTTTTTTTTTTCTCATTTTGTCTCTTATAGTTGAGGTATACCTATGATGAAAATTACAGGCCTCTCATCTTTTTAAGTGGGAGAACTTGCACAATTGGTGGCTGACTAAATACTTTTTTTCCCCCACTGTATATATACAGGTGCTGGTCATATAATTAGAATATCATCAAAAAGTTGATTTATTTCACTAATTCCATTCAAAAAGTGAAACTTGTCTATTATATTCATTCATTACACACAGACTGATATATTTCAAATGTTTATTTCTTTTAATTTTGATGATTATAACTGACAACTAAGGAAAATCCCAAATTCAGTATCTCAGAAAATTAGAATATTGTGAAAAGGTTCAATATTGAAGAGACCTGGTGCCACACTCTAATCAGCTAATTAACTCTAAACACCTGCAAAGGCCTTTAAATGGTCTCTCAGTCTAGTTCTGTAGGCTACACAATCATGGGGAAGACTGCTGACTTGACAGTTGTCCAAAAGACGACCATTGACACCTTGCACAAGGAGGGCAAGACACAAAAGGTCATTGCAAAAGAGGCTGGCTGTTCACAGAGCTCTTTGTCCAAGCACATCAATAGAGAGGCGAAGGGAAGGAAAAGATTTGGTAGAAAAAAGTGTATAAGCAATAGGGATAACCGCACCCTGGAGAGGATTGTGAAACAAAACCGATTTAAAAATGTGGGGGAGATTCAGAAAGAGTGGACTGCAGCTGGAGTCAGTGCTTCAAGAACCACTACGCACAGACGTATGCAAGACATGGGTTTGAGCTGTCGCATTCCTTGTGTCAAGCCACTCTTGAACAACAGACAGCGTCAGAAGCGTCTCGCCTGGGCTAAAGACAAAAAGGACTGGACTGCTGCTGAGTGGTCCAAAGTTATGTTCTCTGATGAAAGTGAATTTTGCATTTCATTTGGAAATCAGGGTCCCAGAGTCTGGAGGAAGAGAGGAGAGACACACAATCCACGTTGCTTGAGGTCCAGTGTAAAGTTCCCACAGTCAGTGATGGTTTGGGGTGCCATGTCATCTGCTGGTGTTGGTCCACTGTGTTTTCTGAGGTCCAAGGTCAACGCAGCCATACCAGGAAGTTTTAGAGCACTTCATGCTTCCTGCTGCTGACCAACTTTATGGAGATGCAGATTTCATTTTCCAACAGGACTTGGCACCTGCACACAGTGCCAAAGCAACCAGTACCTGGTTTAAGGACCATGGTATCCCTGTTCTTAATTGGCCAGCAAACTCGCCTGACCTTAACCCCATAGAAAATCTATGGGGTATTGTGAAGAGGATGATGCGAAATGCCAGACCCAACAATGCAGAAGAGCTGAAGGCCACTATCAGAGCAACCTGGGCTCTCATAACACCTGAGCAGTGCCACAGACTGATCGACTCCATGCCACGCCGCATTGCTGCAGTAATTCAGGCAAAAGGAGCCCCAACTAAGTATTGAGTGCTGTACATGCTCATACTTTTCATGTTCATACTTTTCAGTTGGCCAAGATTTCTAAAAATCCTTTCTTTGTATTGGTCTTAAGTAATATTCAAATTTTCTGAGATACTGAATTTGGGATTTTCCTTAGTTGTCAGTTATAATCATCAAAATTAAAAGAAATAAACATTTGAAATATATCAGTCTGTGTGTAATGAATGAATATAATAGACAAGTTTCACTTTTTGAATGTAATTAGTGAAATAAATCAACTTTTTGATGATATTCTAATTATATGACCAGCACCTGTACAATAAACATTTAGAGCCGGTGGAAACGAGAGGTTTACTATTTACTAGTGCTAACACGACCATTTGTCGAACCTCAGATTCAAGAGGAGCAATGCGGATTCCGTCCCGGCCGTGGAACAGTGGACCAGCTCTTTACCCTCGCAAGACTACTGGAGGGGTTCTGGGAGGTTGCCCAACCAGTCTACATGTGCTTTGTGGACTTGGAGAAGGCTTTCGACCGGGTCCCTCTGGGGTTCTTGTGGGGGGTGCTGCGGGAGTATGGGGTGCCGGACCCATTACAACGGGCGATCAGGTCTCTGTACGACTGCAGTAAGAGCTGTGTCCGCATTCTCGGCAATAAGTCAGACACGTTCCCGGTGGGTGTTGGCCTCCGCCAGGGCTGCCCTTTTTCTCCGGTCCTGTTCGTGACTTTCATGGACAGGATATCTAGGCGCAGCCGGGGGGTGGAGAACGTCAGGTTCGGGGGTCTCGGGATCGCCTCTCTGCTGTTTGCAGATGATGTGGTCCTGTTAGCCTCCTCGGATCGTGACCTCCAGCATTCACTGGGGCGGTTTGCAGCCGAGTGTGAAGCGGCGGGGATGAGAGTTAGCACCTCCAAATCTGAGGCCATGGTTCTCTACCGGAAACCGGTGGATTGTTCCCTCCAGGTGGGGACGGAGTGCCTACCTCAAGCAAAGGAGTTTAAGTATCTCGGGGTCTTGTTCACGAGTGAGGGTAAGATGGAGCGGGAGATCGACAGACGGATCGGTGCGGCTGTAGCAGTAAAGCAGGCGCTGCACCGGACCGTCTTGGTGAAGAGGGAGCTGAGCCGGAAGGCAAAGCTCTCAATTTACCACTCGGTCTACATTCCTACCCTCACCTATGGTCACGAACTCTGGGTCGTGACCGAAAGGACAAGGTCGCGGCTACAAGCGGCCGAAATGAGCTTCCTCCGTAGGGTGGCCGGGCTCAGCCTTAGAGATAGGGTAAGGAGCTCGGTCATCAGGAGGGAGCTTGGAGTCGAGCCGCTACTCCTTCGCGTCGAAAGGAGTCAGCTGAGGTGGTTCGGGCATCTAATTAGGATGCCTCCATTGGAGGTTTTCCAGGCACGTCCAACTGGGAAGAGACCCCGGGGAAGACCCAGAACACGCTGGAGGGATTACATCTCCCAGCTGGCCTGGGAACGCCTCGGGATCCCCCAGAATGAGCTGGAACATGTTGCCGGTGAGAGGGAAGTCTGGGTCAGCCTGCTTGGCCTGTTGCCACCGCGACCCGACCCCGGATAAGCGGAGGAAAATGGATGGATGGATGGATGGTGCTAACAGCCAATGTTGTTTAATGCTACTGGGGGGCAGCTAAACTAACTATTGTCATTTTATAAAAGAAGTCATTCTGTAAGCAGCCGTAATCTGATATCAATCATGCTGAAAGTAGTTCACGGCTCTGCAGCTCCTCTCCTAACGGCTCACGTTGCTGTTCATTTCCTCCCTCAACAAATCAACAAACAGGCCGATGACTTGTTTCCTAGACGTTCTGCTGGTGAACGACGTTCTGCTGGTGAACGACGTTCTGCTGGTGAACGATACTTTTGTGACTTTGTGACCAAGCTTTTTGATCCGTATCAGCCAGTTGGTGTCCACTGTCCAGTATTTAGAGGGTGTGAGTGTGTTATGAGGGCCTCAGCGGGGTGGAGGGGGGCACATGTGCATCGACCCTTTAAGACACATCCACTCCCACCAACAGCAAGCGTAGCCCAGGGAGCCGCAGATGCTGTCGTCCTCTCCTTGCGTAACCATGGTGACAGTCCCTTCAGCGACGTGTTGTGTCTGCTTGCCTCACTGTCAAAATACACACACACACACACACACACACACACACACACACAGAAACACACACTCACAGGCTGAAGAGGCGGGTTTTGGGCAGTGGGACCTGTTTGATAAACTGCTGTGACAGATTCAGGTTTTCAGTGTGTTTGTCATTTATTCTGTCGGTCTGGGATTCAACCTTATGTCAGACACGTCATACCTGGAAATGTGTTTATAAGTCATTTGAGCAGTGAAAGCTTGACAGGATAATGAGCTAATCCTTCGTGTTTGTTGATTGGCGATGATGCTTATTGTGCTTTTTTATCTCCTTTAGGTCCAGGGATGATGTCGTCAATGATGTCATCAGGTGGACGCCAAGACCCACCTGGACAGCCTGCCTTCGGCTCTGACTACCTGTCTGGTGAGGGTGGCGGGAGTGTGTTTCCCCTGTCGTATAGAAGAAGTTTGCACATAAGTTTGAGTTAGCGGCCCATAAGACCTGTAGGTCAGTCTGACAAATCACTCACCAGTTGTGACTCTTTTCTGGGCACAGCCTTCCATGTGTTTAATGTATACTCACAAGCAAAAAAAGGTTCACAAGGACCTAGCAAACCGCTTTATACTGAAGTAACTCCCTTGTGAGACTAGCAAATTGGTCTCGGCTTCCAAAAACTGTAGACCCAACCTCGTAAGGGAATAGTCACATTCTTCATGTGGTCACTGTAGCTCAAAGACCTAAGACTTGACTTGGACTTGCAGAGGATGACTGGTGAGCATCTCTGGCTCGTGGGCCTTGTTTTTTGTACAAGATGTCACCAGTAACAATACTTATGGCTCCGTTCTGTTCACGTGTTCCAGTCAGCCATGACAGTGTACCATCAGCCATCATTCCTTTCATTGAGGTCTCTCCCTCGTTTCTCCCCATTAAAGGGTTTATCCTGTTCCGATGTGAGGGTTCAGGGACAGAGGATGTCGTTTGTGTACAGATTGTAAAGCCCTCTGAGGCAAATTTGTAGTTATATATTTTAGGCTATATAAAAATATATTGAATTAAATTGAATTGAATTATTTACACCCGTGTTTTTCCCACTGTGACATGTCAAAATGGCCAATACATGTTCTATATTCAGGTGCTTTGTGTGATTCCATTTAACTTAACATACTGCATGCACACATTTGAATAAGTCTAACATTAGCATTTGTTTCTATGTTCTGCTGGCTCCTTTCATTCTCCTCCCCATTTTGACTTTCTCTCACTGTCCTCTCTGATTCTCCCATTTCACTTCCCCTGGTCACTCATTCCATTTCTCTCTCTCTCTTTCTCTCTGTCTCTCTCTCTCTCTCTGTCTCTCTGTCTGTCTGTCTGTCTGTCTCTCTCTCTCTTTCTGTCTCTCTCTGTCTGTCTCTCTCTCTCTTTCTGTCTGTCTGTCTCTCTCTCTCTCTCTTTCTCTGTCTGTCTCTCTCTTTTTCTGTCTCTCTGTCTGTCTCTCTCTCTCTCTCTTTCAGGTCCTATGATGGGTGGGAGGACAGATCAATGGAGCATGAACAAGACAAAGGACAACAGCATGCCTGACTCATTTCTAGGTCCTCTTTACTTTTTCATCTCCTGTGTCTTTTTTTACCTCTGATGTCACATTATCCGTCCTCACTCCCTGTTCATGTGCTTATAAAAACATTATCTAGTGACAAACAAGTGAAACATTATTGTGATTAATGAGATATTTTGTGTGGAAATCATCCTGGAGGGCAATCTATGAAAACAAACCTTTGACGCAAGCTGCTGCTTTGTAGTTGTTCAGCACTGCTGGGTGATAAAGCTCCACACAGGCTGCATACAGATTAACCATTTAACAGTATTTTGAATCAGCTTTGCATCAAGTTTTTTCATTTCTAAAAATCAATCTGGTACCTCACCACTATAATTACAGCTTCCTAACAATAGTCCATAGTAGTCTGTTGGTGATGTCTCTCTGTGTTCGTCTCTCCATCAGGCTTTTCTCAGTCTGGGATGGGAGGGACCGTGGGGTCCGGCCTGCCACCGTTCCAGACCAGTATGAGCACCACTCTCGGCCAGACCGGGATGGGTTCGGCCATGGACACCCAGAAGAGTTCGGGTCTATTTGGCGTGGACAACAAAACCACCAGCAACACCAGTGGAAGCAGTCCGTTTAAAACCAGCGATCTGTTTTCGTCTGGCGGCCCGGGAATCCACTCCATGGATCACTCTACAGGTATCAGAAGGAGGGGGGGGTTGCATGTTGTTACTGTGTGCTGGTGGCAGCAGGGGGAGGGGGGAGTCAGGAGAATGAGAGAGGAGGAACTTGCGGTACACGTACTGTGGTTTTGGGGTGACGATAAAGGTTACAGCTAGGGCCCTGGCCAGATTGAAAAAAAACTAAATCCTGGTCATATCCTCAATTTCATTTATCAAAATATCAAATTTGATGCTTATTTTTCTAGAAAGTTGCCATGGGTTTGTGTAGGAGGACAGCAGGGGCAGGTGGTGACAGGAGAAGATCCTCACACAGGACCTGCTCTCAGCAGCAGAGGGCAACCTCTCCCACTGTAGGTGGAAACAGATCCAGCCTCACTGCTCTACGCTCCGTGCACTCAGCTGTTCTCTTCATCTACTGACAAACTGGATCAACAGACAGATGGGTCTCATGCAGACAGTGATGAACACAGGACAACCCATAGTGTCATGTCTTCTGTAGTCACTGCAGTCTGACTGCTCCACATTGCATGTCTAGCTGCCTTATATCCTGAATTGTTAATGTTTATAATAATCATTAGCAGCTCGAGTCAATAACAGCTGAACGTTAACTGCATTTTGTGGTTGCCGAGCAACAAAAACACAAACCCACAGGAGGATTTAACGGTAAAGGCAAAGCAGCCCACCGTGCCGTTTGCAGTCTTCCTGTGTAATTTTCCTAAAAGCCAGATATCACATTCTGTAATAAGCGATGCTGCAAACATTTATTTCATCAGCTGAACAGTAATGTCGGCGTGAAATAGATTTTATCAGCAGGGTCCTTAAAATGAACTTTTAAAATGACTCAGCATCTGAGTTTTGATAGTGCAGAACTTATGAAACATTTAGCAAGCTCTTACTCAGGGTTTTGTTTTTGATCTCTTCTCCCTTCTGTTGTGTTGGTGTGCTAAAGATAGCCCAGTACAGGCTGGTTGTTACGTAACACTTACTATCCGAGTTCATTACAGGGAATAGAAAGCAGGCATGATTTGAGGAGAGATTGTTTGTTACACAATGCTATTGGGTAACTGTTGTCTTTAGATTTAGAATTGTTTGAGCATAAAGATATTAGGTAGCACTTCCTGTCTGTAATGCATTATAATCATAACTAGAAGTTGTTATAATCTGCTCTGAATAATATCATAATATAATCAGTGTTATAATTCCCAGAGTTGTAATACATTGTATTATTTCTATAATACATCATAATCATTGTAAAAATGCATTATAATGTGATTATAAGTTAGACTAAATGTAGATTGTTTGCTTTAAGTGAAAAAGATATCCTTAAATCTAAATGTGAACAATAAGTTACAATGACTTATAATCACATTATAATGCATTGTAACTCGGGGTGTAACGATACACCAGATTGATATGTAGATTCAATGATCAACAATCCAATATCTTCGATGAAAACCAATACATAACAGCTTTAAGATACGCCTTTATTTTGAAATTCCCATGACTAGCCTGTGTCACCATTTCCATCCAAGCTGACCTCTGACCTCTTTCCTACAGAGCCCAGCTACACAAATAGTCTCATCATAGGTCAGTTGCTTTTTGTGAGTATAAAAGTAACTATAAATCTAATAAATGATCCATGAATGCTTGATAATACCAGTAATGATAATGCAGTATTATGATACTTGACCTTATAAGTCATTAGAAATGTATCAGCATGTGTTATGATTATTGTTGGTGAGTGCTTATAACTATAATTATACAGCAGATTATAAGGCATTCAAGATCTCCGGACTACCCATTCCATTTCAGGGAAGAGAAGGCAGTGATGTAACCACATGCTGCTATTTTAAACGCTGTGCTTACCTAACCGCTCCATCACACAAAATACCTGCAGACATTCTGTAAATGTGCCAATCCGGTTACATCATCTGGACAACAGCAAGCTTTGGATAACTAACCCCAATCTTTGATCCTATAGACGTTAAGTACAGTTTAGAGGTACTTGTACTTTACTCAAGTACTTCCATTTTATGCTATTTTATACTTCTACCCCACTACATTTTGGAGGCAAATATTTTACTTTTTATTGCACTGCATTTATTTGTTAACTTTAGTTTCTTTACAGATTTAGATCATTAATCCAAAAATATAAATCAACTAATAATGTATTAAAGGTTAAGCTACCAGCAATATATAAAGTAATTAAATGAGCTTAAAGTGAATAACACATTAATGCATCAATTCAATAATCTAATAATATAAAATACATTATTCTATATTTGGTCAATCTGCATAACAAGTAACTATAATTGAGGTACTTTTCGTGTATTTTGTTGCTATTACTTTTTTACTTTTACATAAGTACCCGTTTGAATGCAGAGCTTTTACTTGTAACAGACATTGTAGTATCTGAGTATCTCCACCCACAGCTTGAGAACTACCTTTGCAAAGGTGCACCATGTTTTTATCACGAGCCAATCAGAGCAGACTAAGCTTTTTTTGGGAGGGGGTCTTAAAGAGACAGGCGATTAAATAGAGCGTTTCAGACAAAGGGTGAATACAGGTATATTCAGACAGACAGAATGAGAAAATGTTTTCTTTTTAACATAAAAGCATGTAAACAAACATGTTCTAGTCGGACCCTAAAATACAAGTATGAACCTGAAAATGATCATGATATGTCCCCTTTAAGTAACATATCTGAGTGCTTCTTCCACCACTGCACAAAAGTAATGAGGGAGAAATTCTGATAATCTCAAGAAGTGCTCCGCCCCCTTAGCTCAGAATGCAGAATTAGCCATTAGCTCCAGCTATCTGTTAGAGCCCTCGATGTGATATGGTGCAAAGCACTGGGAGGTGATGGTTTTGTCCAGAACCTGTTGAGGATGTAATAATTAATATATCACCCAGAATGAGGGAGTACAGATGTTACTAATACCCTTAACAATGGCTCTGTTCTAGGACAAGATGCAGCATGCACAACATCAGAACAAAAACCATGAAAAGAGGCCTATACTCCCCTAAAAGCAACTCATCCAGTGATACTGAAGTCATTTGTTATTGTCCTAGTTGCTTGTAAACATCATATGAGATATCTTCGGTAAAGTCTTCTGATATCAACACCACTGATGGGGGCAGTTCACATTTCAAAGATGTTCGAATGTATTTCTCTTTCTTAAAGCTTTAATAAGAGGAGTTGAGTATGAGTAGTCAAATCCTGTTGCCAGGCAGAAAGAGTCATGACAGGCTCATGCATTTCAGCTTCCTAATGTCTCACATCACTGGGTATCTAATGAAGCAACCAGTCATAAAACGTCATGGATGAGTCGGTGCTCTGTTGGGCCAAATGGTTCCACAAGAACCAAAATATGTTTGGTCTATGTTTTTCTAAAATGAAAGTTTATAGGAACAATTCGGGGGAAAATATGAGAAACAGCAGAAAGTAGCTGCTTTATGAATCTTAATAATTTTGTCAATAAGCCTTTTTTTTCCCTCCCTTAAAGTCCTCTACACACCTGCTCCTCTGTCTGTGCAGTCTAACTCTCACACGCAGTTCTTTTGCATCGGCAACGTGTTTGAGGCAGCCAGCGATCCGACATTAACGGTTCCCTTGGCAGTTAGCCAGAGCCCAGATTAAGATGTACTCTCCATTAAATACCTTATCACATTAAATATAGACGATAATGCCCCGGGCCTGTCTCCTCCTCCAGCTGTTTATAGCTGGGCAAGCATCGGAGGCCAAAAAGAGGAAAATAGCTTCAATCAACTTAAACAGGGCAAAGGTGGCCAATTTCAACGGAAGGGTGCACCCGCATCTGGATTCACATCAATATCAGGTGATATTGATGTGATCCGACATTAACGGTTCCCTTGGCAGTTAGCCAGAGCCCAGATTAAGATGTACTCTCCATTAAATACCTTATCACATTAAATATAGACGATAATGCCCCGGGCCTGTCTCCTCCTCCAGCTGTTTATAGCTGGGCAAGCATCGGAGGCCAAAAAGAGGAAAATAGCTTCAATCAACTTAAACAGGGCAAAGGTGGCCAATTTCAAGGGAAGGGTGCACCCGCATCTGGATTCACATCAATATCAGGTGATGTAAGGCAGATTGAGGAGATGGGAGGATGAAAACTGAGGAAGAGGAATTTAGACAGAAAGGGGGCATGACACGCAGACTGAGAGGGTTGTATAGGTGGGAGTTTTATTCCCTCCGTCTGTTCATCTCTCTCTCTCATTCTCTCTGAGCTGATGACATGCTTGTCAGAAATAATTGAGAAATATTGCCTCAGAGGGAAAACTGTGATGACTTCATTCCCCAAACAAGAGGAGATAGTGGGAGCAGACAAACGAAGGGATCATTGTTTTCTCTTTGTTTGTTAAAGCTTGCATGTGCACAGTTTGTCACAGCATTGTGATTCAGTTACATATTCCATATGTTATCCTGCATGTGGGACAATGATCCATTTATTGCCAGGGTTCTTCACACATGCATGCATTTTATTTTGAATCATGCATGCTAAGGTGCTTGCTTTATTTAGCGTGTTCATTTGCTTCAGAGCTTTATTGCTGGAGGTGTGTCTGTTTTGCTCTGCTGTGTGTGCCTGCTCTCTACACAAGACATGAGGTCATGCGTCATGGTGATGTTTAAAAAGAGGGGAGTCAAACATATTTTACACATTGAGAGAATCATACATTATATTCATTTCTGGGCTGAAAAGTGCTATCTTAACAAACACAGTCCATTCCAGACTCCATTTAGAATTGTCAGCATTGGAAATGTACACAATATGATATGGCCAGCCAATATGATATGGCCAGCCAATGGATCTTTCCACTGTTATTTCCCGTAATGTCCAAAAGGAACTGTATTGAACCTGTTGTAAGGATGTAAAGTGTGGATAAGCACTAGACCTCCAGTCACAGTGAGCTTTTGGTCCTTTGAAGTTACCATAAAAAATTGGCAAATTGGAATGAAAACAGTGTTTTATATGAAATGTGAATTAACAGTTAATTCAAACCACGCTGGCAGAGAGGAGACGCAACCAAGCAGATAAATGAAAGAAACTCTTCTCACTCGGTGCTCAGTGCTGAACCATTATGGTGCTTTAAAACAGCACCTGAAATATCTGTCTTAGTTATCCACATTCCAATCCAGTGCCTTTACTGAAATATAGAAAGTCTGTAACAGGTGAGTAAATGACACGTTGAATGTATTTATAAAAGCAGGCGCCATCACATACATTGTGTTTTATGAAACTTTCAAAAGTTTTTGCCAAAAGGAGCCTAAAAGCGATCCGATTGTGGTTACTATGGCTGTAAACCACTAGCAGATGTCCCACTAGTGGGGATGAGCTATATGCTGTGGTCATTTCTGGTAAGAGGCATGCATTATGTTTGTAGTGAGAACAGAGCTTGCCTTCGAGTTATTGTACTCATGACTCACGATTGAATACAAATTTTCCCAGATACCCACATTCAGACAAACTCGTAGAAGCCTTTGATCTTGATTGGGAGATAATCCTAGTTTTACTGAATCAATGGTCGTCTATGGGATCGAAGTAGCTCCCTTAAAGGGGACATCACATGCTCATTTTCTAGTTCATACATGTTTTATTGTTTGTATTTGAGGTCTCTACTAGAACATGTTTACATTCTTTAATATTCAAGAAATCACATTCTTTTTTTGAATATACAGACTGTCTCTTTAAGACCCCCTCCTGAAAAAGCACTGCTCTGGTTTGCTTCCAAAAAAAAAGGAATGGCGCACCTTTGCAGAGGTAGTTCTCAAGCCGTGGGTGGAGATGTTCAGATGGGAGGGGGTTTCATGATATGTCCACTTTAAAAGAGTATTCCACTGATTTATCAGCGCTTGATGGACGTTTATTTATTTATTTACATTTGAATTTGACTGGGACCACGAATAATAGAGATCTGCTCTAATGTCATCTGAATCTGCTGGTATTCATAAATCATATCTCTAAGTTAGAGACCCACACCCTCATGGACATGTCACTCCCCCTCTAACAATCCCTGTAGACTATGTTGCTTTTAAAATGATGTAGAGTATGAGTGTTCTTTAACAAATTGCTGTAATGATTAGAGAGGCTACTTTCAGTCATTATTAAAGTTTCCACGTGCACAGCCAAGTCACTGCAGCGAATATAGTGGGACATTTATGCAGCAAAACTAAAAACTATAGTTATAAAGTTGACAGATGAAACGAAAACAAACTCTCATATAATCGATGAAGTTTAGCTGCTGTAAATGCATCCAGCGTCTCTCTTAATGGGGTCGCTGTCTGCTGCAGAGCACCAGCTCTGTTCTGCTCTCTGCTATGTTCACATATTAGAGAATGGAATAAATATTTTCCTCATCAAGTAATTAACATTTCACCCACACTCTATTAATCACAATGTTACTTTTTATGACCCAACCCGTCCAATCTGCTTGCGGATATAAATACGTACGATAAAGATACATTTCACTATTTGAAATCACATTCATTATACAGAGATACAGCTCAAAGTTCATTTTCATTCACAGTCCCCGGGTAAGATTCCACGCAGCTCCCTCTGGAGACACGAACGGCTTTATACAACTTTGTCACATATGCAGCAGTGCTCCCCAACGTCTGTAAACAGACTTTGATGGAGTCCCCCTTTAAGAAATACTACCTCATGTTTATATGTGCAAACAATCTAAGGGACTGCATGAAGCCTCTAAGTAAGCACGCCCGACTCTTTACAAATACTGGCACATTTACTAGGAGTGGCCTAGTCCCAAGTACCCTTACTGTTGTTGTAACTCTAACCTATTGATGAGACCAGTCTTTACACTCCTTTACTGCCATGAAACAGTAAACAATTTACACATGAAGTAGTAACAACCATTTTCGATGACGACAATCTGATGGCTTTTCGGCAGCTGATTCTCTGACACAGTATGTGATTGGTTCCTCCTCTTATAAAACCCTCCCCCCCACCCCTCGGCAGCTCCCGTCCTCTCTCCCAGCGGCTCAATGGACGACAGCAGCCCCACCTCCTCCGCCTCCGACCCCCTCAGCCCCGAGAGAGTGGGGCCGGGGGGCGAGGCTAGCAAGGGACAACAGAGGCGGCGGAAGAAGAAGAGGAAGGGCCGTGACCACGTCTACGACTTCTTGGCAAGCCAGAAGAATAATGTCGGCCAATCAGACAAGGATGGGATGCAGGATAAGGGCGGACCGGAGGCGGAGGAGGACGAGGAGGAGGACGAGGAGGAGAACTGGGAGTTGGAGATCAGAGAGAGTGGAGGAGGGGGTAGGGTGAAAGGCAGGAAGACTAAGAGTCGGGCAAGACTTCCAGAGGAGTGGGGAGTGCCCCAGCAGCCCAGCTCTCCTGCGCCGGCTGCCAACTCTGGTCCTTTTGACTCCAAAGCTCCAGATTCAAAGCCCAGCCCTGTTTTGCCCTCTGCCCCTGCACAAATACCCACCAGTTTCACCAACCGTTCCCATGCTAGCCTTGTAACAGATGCATCTCCACGCTCTTATGAGCCGATGTGTGTAGACGATTTCCCCTTGTCTGATAAAGATGGTCCAAAAGCAAATCAAGGGAACGTTTCGGCAAGCAAACCTGAACATAACAGCACAACGGCTAGTGTTGCCATCAAGAGTAGTCCAGCTGGGGATGTTGGTGGTAGTCTAGCATTGATGACCGGGGAAAATCTGAGCACCGTCTCCCAGACCTTCTCCTTCCTGGATTCAGTCCTCCAGACCTCTCCTGACTCGCAGACCACCACCCCTATCACCAACACCCCTTCCCTTGCTATGACTGCCCTGACTAAGTCCACCCCAACAGAAATCCCTGCTTTACAAGCCACTTCTGTTTTCAACCCTTTCAAGATCACTCCAGACCTCCCTCTCCCTCCTACTTCCGCTTTGTCCACCAAGCCATTACCATTAGCTTCTGTAGGAACACGCCCTCCAACAACTGTGGTGGGATCAGCCCTCAACGTCGATGCCAAGCCGTTTGTCCCCATGGCCACACTCTTGTCCTCCACAGCCACACCCAGTTTGACTGCAGCTACCGCCTCCGCTACCACTTCAGCCACGCCCCTTATCCCCTCAGCTTCTCCCTGTAAGAAGGAAGCCACCCCCACAGCACCGTCAGACACTCCCCCCAAAAGTGTAGCCACACCCTTTAGCTCAGCAACAGTCACTTCCCCACCACCCATCACCCCCGCA
Source organism: Anarhichas minor (assembly GCF_050575085.1). NCBI lineage: Eukaryota > Metazoa > Chordata > Actinopteri > Perciformes > Anarhichadidae > Anarhichas > Anarhichas minor. Next base: position 2,818,144 of record NW_027466452.1, read on the forward strand.
GCCCCTCCTTCTCTCCCTGCACACTCAGAGCACCAGGAGTCCTCGCCGCCACAGCTTCCCCCACTGGAAGGTTGGTGAACTACAGGGAAGATTATAATTAACATGGGGCAAATTTGAATAAAATCATTGTAGGCTAGGCTAGCAGGAAGTAGCTACTTTTTGTCTTCCTCTATGCATGGCTCTTTGTCTGTGGATTGAGCGCCAGGCCTGCTTGGTGCTTGATCCTTTCCTTTAGGTATTTGTAATAACCAGGGCTCGAGACATAAATGCAGAGCAGCTCAATTTTTAATCTGATCCAAACACAAATCTTCTCTTTATCACCATTCAAATTTTTTACCAGAGAAACATTTGTGTCCAGATATATCACTCTTCCCAGCTGTTGGCAAGAGTATGTGACACAAATGTACTGTGCTGGTACATTTGTACCAGCACAGTACATCAAGCAAACATTACCTGATAAGTTGTCTGATTTGACTTCCCTCTGCCTGCCTCTGTGTTCCTGTTACCATGATCATAACAATGTTATCACTTGACCTGCTGCTTCTGATAGCTCTACTATCTTTGCTTGCTCCACTGTCTACTGTTTCATATGACTGTCAGCTGCCCGTGCAACGTCACACTATCTCCTCTCTGTCTATAGAAACACACACATGACCTGGGTCCTTGCATGGCGAAGCTAGTTTGCTAACGCCTTTTAGCTTCCTAGAGTCAATAATGTTATAGTTGTTATAGGTTGTGGTAGTGTGGTAGTAGAGAAGTTAAAAAGTAGACACGACCGTGACCAAGACAAGTGAATTGGTTTACCAATAAAACAAAACATGGTCTAAGTTGGTGAGGCACAACCTGCAACTGTCCAATTTGCTTGATGCCTCTTGGGTTTATTGTGTCTATATTTTGTGTTTCTATTGCAACTGTTTATAATGTATGTGACGACATTTAGAGACTCAATATTAAGTTTTCTGTAGAAGCACAAATGCTATTTGTAAGAGACTTTAGGACATTTAGAATAAGCAGCACATCTGACACATGCTACTCACTTAAAACTAGATTAGAATAAGATGATGAATCCAAAACACTCCAGTCAGCTATCATGTGAATTTGTACACCCATTTTGAATGTTATCAGCCGATAGAATGGGAGTTATCAGTGGTTATCACTACCTAACCTTCTAATGCTTCAGATGGGCCAAACTGCACCTAAAGTGAAAGTGAACGTTGTGAAACGAAACCAAACAACTCTAGGTTTAGACAACACAACTTCTTGGTTAGATTGAGAAAAAGATTTGTGTTAAAATAAGTACGCTTGTTAAAACTTATGTAACTTGGCTTTAGTGAAGTAGACAAGTAAGGTTAATGAAGTCTTTCGGTTTCACACGGGACAAGGAAGTAGCCCTCACCAGCGCCCCGCGCAGACTTCATGCTCTTTATACTGTGTCAACTGACTTTCTCCTCTGATCTCCTCATCATTTTTTGCGGCCACAAGAGGTCGGGGTCGACATTTTGGATTCCTATCGGTGATCAACCATGTGAATAGACAATAAGGAGTAGCAGGCCCCTTCTAACCCAAAACTGTGAGGCTGTTGATTCATTCGGCTGATAACATCTGAAGAGGGTGATTCTTTAAACTATACAATATTTGAACCTATTAGACAAGAGTTGCAGTTTGACAAAAATATCTCTTAGCTCAATCTCCCCTTGGTAGATATCTTCCAATATACAACCACCTGTCAGTGACTATAGCTCCATGCTTGAGTCAGATGATGACAACTGAACCACCTCCATAAAAACAGAGTAACAACTACACAATGAAGGTCACAAGATGTTGCTGAAAGCTATGGAAGACATCCAATTAGGGAACTTCACATATTTCTGTCACACTGTTACTGTATTGTCAAGGTTAAGAATAAACCCTCAAGCTCAGGGTTAAAGAATCTCAATTTTAACCGCATTTTGATCTTGATCCTGCAATGCAAAGATCCAGAGCAGTTTCTAGGTTTTTGCGCTTGATCCTGTTCAAAACGTAGTCCTGGTTAGAATCTGTTATCCGAAAGGAAAAATAAAATCACCTTCAAATATCAGGGTTTCCCCCAGTAGTGAACTGCAGACTGTTGACAAGTCGAAACAAGTTATGTGTGTGAGATAACTGACAGATATGGCTGAGAGACAACCGTGTAGTAACCAGCAGTGTAACATCTGCTCTTTTGGCCTGCCTGGCCTGTCGTACGCTGGGGTAAACCCTGAGATGACCTCAGTCTGATGCTTCCTCCTCCTGATGATTTCTATCTGTGGTGACATCCCCACAGTCTGCTGAACGAAGCTTTACTTTTACAGTGTGATTCTATCTATGCTTCTCCTCAGACTTGTCTCACTACTACAACCTGACCCAATACTCAACACCGTGTGTGAAATGTGTGTTAACTTGATCTATTAATCAAATGTGACTGTAGCTCTGACTTCCAATTTAGGATGCCGTAGTCCTTTATCCAGACATAGTGGCATCTCTAACGCGTCCTGTAGTCTCTAAAATGTCCCGTAGTCTCTGACACGTCCTGTAACTTTCAGAAAGTCTAACTGGAGTTTTGAAGCACATCAATGATTTATATTTTCTATTAGAAGTTTTTAGGTATGGTTTGAGTTGATGTTGGATGCTAAGGTGTCTTTTAATGCATTGAAGCTGATTCAGAACTGGCTGACCATTGTCTCTCCCCCCTCCCTTTCCTTGTTTTCTGTTTCATAACGACACCAATCATGCGGCTTTGATCAACAGGTAAGACATGTTTCTCTTTTTCCAGTTTGCTTTGTTGGATTCTCATATGGAACTTTGTTGGACACCCCTGACCCAACAGTGGTATAATAATACTGCGATTGTGTGGTGAATAGTTATTTCATTTGCACACAAACCTCTTGGGGTTTGAAAAATTAAGGTTATTAACACGGTCTAGTATGTTTCTCTTTTTCAAACGGAGGCTCCGGTCCGGTACAAATTGAGCCTTTAATATTTATTAGCCCATAAAGTGGCAATCGCTACGTTTGTGGTTCAGTTTGTAATAATCATAACCTTTTAAACTTGCTGCTTTTAAGCACTGCACTGCACTTCTCAAAAAAATTTTGTTGATAAAGGTCAAATTTCTGTGGAATTATGCTGTCAATGTTAATATCTATGCTGTTATTTGGTACATGGCAAATAAGCAAGCATTAAACGCATCATTCAATTTTTCTATGAAAGTTTGAATCAGTGTGGCACCACCTTTAGAAACACCTTTACCTCACTTAGGATCTTTTATTAGACATTTATCCATCCATCCATCCATTTTCCTCCGCTTATCCGGGGTCGGGTCGCAGTGGCAGCAGGCCAAGCAGGCTGACCCAGACCTCCCTCTCACCGGCAACATGTTCCAGCTCGTTCCGGGGGATCCCGAGGCGTTCCCAGGCCAGCTGGGAGATGTAATCTCTCCAGCGTGTTCTGGGTCTTCCCCGGGGTCTCTTCCCAGTTGGACGTGCCTGGAAAACCTCCAGTGGGAGGCGTCCAGGAGGCATCCTAATTAGATGCCCGAACCACCTCAGCTGACTCCTTTCGACGCGAAGGAGTAGCGGCTCGACTCCAAGCTCCCTCCTGATGACCGAGCTCCTTACCCTATCTCTAAGGCTGAGCCCGGCCACCCTACGGAGGAAACTCATTTCGGCCGCTTGTAGCCGCGACCTTGTCCTTTCGGTCACGACCCAGAGTTCGTGACCATAGGTGAGGGTAGGAATGTAGACCGAGTGGTAAATTGAGAGCTTTGCCTTCCGGCTCAGCTCCCTCTTCACCAAGACAGTCCGGTGCAGCGCCTGCTTTACTGCTGCAGCCGCACCGATCCGCCTGTCGATCTCCCGCTCCATCTTACCCTCACTCGTGAACAAGACCCCGAGATACTTAAACTCCTTCCCTTGAGGTAGGCACTCCGTCCCCACCTGGAGGGAGCAATCCACCGGTTTCTGGCAGAGAACCATGGCCTCAGATTTGGAGGTGCTAACTCTCATCCCCGCCACTTCACACTCGGCTGCAAACCGCCCCAGTGAATGCTGGAGGTCATGACCCGAGGAGGCTAACAGGACCACATCATCTGCAAACAGCAGAGAGGCGATCCCGAGACCCCCGAACCTGATGTTCTCCGCCCCGAGGCTGCGCCTAGATATCCTGTCCGTGAAAGTCACGAACAGGACCGGTGACAAAGGGCAGCCCTGGCAGAGGCCAACACCCACCGGGAACGTGTCTGACTTATTACCGAGAATGCGGACACAGCTCTTACTGCAGTCGTACAGAGACCGGATCGCCCATTGTAACGGGTCCGGCACCCCATACTCCCGCAGCACCCCCCACAAGAACCCCCGAGGGACCCGGTCGAAAGCCTTCTCCAAGTCCACAAAGCACATGTAGACTGGTTGGGCAAACTCCCAGAACCCCTCCAGTAGTCTTGCGAGGGTAAAGAGCTGGTCCACTGTTCCACGGCCGGGACGGAATCCGCACTGCTCCTCTTGAATCCGAGGTTCGACAAGCGGTGGGAGCCTCCTTTCCAGCACCCTGGCATAAGCCTTCCCCGGGAGGCTGAGTAGTGTGATACCCCGGTAATTCGAGCACACTCTCCAGTCCCCCTTTTTGAAGATGGGAACCACCACCCCGGTCTGCCATTCCATGGGCACTGATCCCGACCCCCATGCGACATTGAAGAGGCGTGTCAGCCAGGACAGCCCAACTATGTCCATGCTTTCAGCATCTAAGGGCGGATCTCATCCACCCCAGGCACCTTGCCACCAAGGAGCTTTTTAACTACCTCAGCGACCTCTGCCAGCGATATGGGTGAGCCTCCCCCTAGGTCCTCAGGCGCTGCCTCCTCTGCAGAGGACATGTTGGTCGGGTTTAGGAGTTCCTCAAAGTGCTCTTTCCACCGCCCGACGATGTCCCCCGTCCGGGTTAGCAGTCCCCCCCCCTGCTGAGAACAGCCTGGGGTAAGCCCTGCTTTCCCTTCCTGAGCCGTCGGATGGTTTGCCAGAACCTCCTTGAGGCCAACCGAAAGTCCTTCTCCATGGCCTCCCCGAACTCCTCCCATGCCCGAGTTTTAGCATTCGCGACCACCGCAGCTGCAGCCCTTCTGGCCTGCCGGTACCTGTCAGCTGCTTCAGGAGACCCCTGGGCCAACCAGGCCTTGAAGGTCTCCTTCTTCAGCTTGACGGCTTCCCTAACCTCCGGTGTCCACCACCGGGTTCTCGGGTTGCCGCCACGACAGGCACCGATGACCCTCCGGCCACAGCTCCTAGCGGCCGCGTCCACAATAGAGGCTTTGAACATGGTCCATTCGGATTCCGTGTCCCCAACCGCCCTCGGGATGTGTGAGAAGTTCTTCCGGAGGTGGGAGTTAAAGACCTCCCAGACAGGGTCCTCTGCCAGACGTTCCCAGTTCACCCTCACTACACGTTTGGGCTTGCCGGGTCTTTCCAACCGGTTCCCCTGCCATCTGATCCAACTCACCACCAGGTGGTGATCAGTTGACAGCTCTGCTCCTCTCTTCACCCGAGTGTCCAAGACATACGGCCGCAAATCAAATGATACGATTACAAAGTCGATCATTGATCTCCGGCCTAAGGTGTTCTGGTACCAGGTACACTTATGAGCCACCTTATGTTCGAACATAGTGTTCGTTATAGCCAAACAGTGGCAAGCACAGAAGTCCAATAACGAAACACCATTCGGGTTCAGATCGGGCAAGCCGTTCCTCCCAATCACCCCCTGCCAGGTTTCTCCGTCATTGCCCGTGTGAGCGTTGAAGTCCCCCAGGAGAACTATGGAGTCGGTAGGTGGCGCCCTTTCCAGGACCCCTCCCACCGACTCCAAGAAGGCCGGATACTCCAAACTGCTGTTTGGTGCATAAGCACAAACCACAGTCAGAGCCTTGCTCCCCGCAACCGGTAGGCGCATGGAGGCGACCCTCTTGTTCTCCGGGGAGAAGTCCAACACAGCGGCGCTCAGCCGGGGGCTCGTGAGTATCCCCACTCCCGCCTGGCGCCTCTCACCCTGGGCAACTCCGGAAAAGGACAAAGTCCAACCCCTCTCCAGGAGCTTGGTTCCAGAGCCAACGCTGTGTGTGGAGGTGAGTCCAACTATATCTAGCTGGTATCGCTCCACCTCCTGCACCAGCTCCGGCTCTTTCCCCGCTAGCGAGGTGACGTCCACGTCCCTAGAGCTAGTTTATGCTGCCGGCGATCGGCATGCCCAGGCCTCCCGCCCGACCTGCCGCCCGGTCTGCATTGCACCCGACCCAGATGCTTGTCTCTGCGGGTGGTGAGTCCACAGGGTGGCTGCTCCATGGTGTTTCTTCGGGCTGAGCCCGACCGGGCCCCATGGGCGAAGGCCCTCGGGAAGGCCCTCGGGAGCTCGCCTATGAGCTCCCCTCCTGGGTCTGGCTCCGGGAGGGTGCCCCGGTTTCCCAGGTCCGGGCGAGGTGGCTGAAGTCCGTGGGCTAACTGTCATAAGGGTCGTTTTGAACCGCTCTTAGTCTGGGCTCTCCCCTGAAACCTGTTTGCCTTGGGAGACCCTACCAGGGGCTAATGCCCCGGACAACATAGCTCCCAGGATCACTGAGCCACTCAAACTCCTCCACCACGTTAAGGTGGCGATTCGCGGAGGAGATTAGACATTTTATAATTTGTAAATTCTTTGATTAGGGCACTGGTTCCCAAAGTTTTTCAAGCCCCCCCCCCCCCCCCCCCCCCCTTTGATGAATTGAATTAATTGCATTATAATATATAAACTATAAAATATCAGTTTTTCTTTCTAAAATAAGTACATATCGCTTCACTTTTCCACTTCACAGTTTATTGTTCAGTTTGTTTTCAAATAGTGCTTTCACACATAATAATTCACACATTGCATTACATTACATTCTTGAATATATTTTCAAGTAAAATGAACTTCAAATGTTAAAATTGAATTTAGGAATAGTGTAACAACTTGCATTTCCCCATTTAACAGTATGTTTTTCAAACTGAATTAGTGTGCAAGAAAATAAAAAATCCTACATATAGAATAATGATCAAAGACAAGATGTGCAAGTTACTCAGTGCCTTCTCTGCATAGATCACATTCATATTCCTACATGTAAATTGCTTTCTGACATATTCATTTGTAAATAAAATAAACTTAATTTCTTTTAAGTGCAAACAACGTATATTTCCCCACATTTAACAGCAGGTTCTCTCAAACAAGAAAATAACATATCCAGCAATGATTGATGTGGATTTACTTTGTTCTGATTGCTTTCAATAAAAGCTTTTTGTGACATACAAGAGTGCCACAATTTAGTTTACCCAACTCTTAGGTTCTTTAAAACTGAATTATAAACAAGATGTGCAAGCTACTCAAGCTTTTTCTGCATGGATCATATTCTTCTTTTTTTTTAACTCATGTGCTTGTTCAAATGATCGGGGTGGGTTTCCAAGTGTCTTTTCTAGTGCTAGGCAAGTTAACGCGTTATTATCGCGTTAACGCATTCATTAATTAACGCCGACAATTATATTATCGCACGTTAACGCAGTTTTTTATTTATTTATTATTAAGCGACATTTTTAACACAAGAACCAGGCATCAAGCAGTGAACAGCTGTGTTCGTGTGGCGTCACTTCCTTCTCCCCCCCGGGTCCAGAACCCCTTCTACACTCTGTCACCGTCGTTCACTCTTGTCCCACAAACACACACACACACACACACACACACACACACACACACACACACACACACACACACACACACACGAGCGCAATCGTCTTGTTACAGGATCAAACGTGACTGTTGTGAAGTGGAGCTTCTAGTGAGGACCAAGACACGTCTTGTTTGAACGGAATACTTTAGTGTCTGAACTGCAGTATTACAGTGTTACAGTGAACACAACGCGCTCTTGCACCCGACATGTGGTTTTCTATTTATCATCAATATTGTTAGCGTCAAGAACACGTACCATTCTACTTCCTGTCTCTTCAAAGTAAAAGCACTTCCGTTTTCATGCTCTTCACAATAAAAGTAAATCATGCAATCAAACAATTTACAAAAGTGACAATATTAAAATACATATTATCGAGTTTTTAAAGTGGTTTGTTTGTAATATGTATAATAAGCATAACTTAGTTATCGCTACTGAGAATTTAACAAACATAAAAACATGACGTTTGCAGTTTTCAAGGTGTATATTTAGGGCCTGAGCAACCGACAACGTCGGGCCTGCGAAGGCCCTATTGAAATTGTAAGGATTATTATTAGGGCCCGAGCAACCGACAACGTCGAGCCGGCAAAGGCCCTATTGAAATTGTACCCGTTTAGGTAAACGTACGCATGGTTGGATGACTTGCCATGCATGAAAACTCACCAAATTTTGGGGACTTGTCAGGCCTGGTGAAAATAGCCATCTGAAAAAGAATGCATCTTTCTGTGTAAAGAAATGGCTCTCTAGCGCCCCCTACAAGTCGGACCGGCGACGCCCCTCGGCCAGTATGTCCGATTGACTTGAAATTTGACACACATGTCCACTTGAGCTAGAGCTACAAAAAAGCCAATCAGACCCCTAAGCTCCGCCTACTTAGATTTTCCGCCATATTGAATGAAGTGTAAAACACATTGCGAAGTGCGAACTCCTCCTACATGCTTAGTCCCATTAATACCAAATTTGCTGTGGATCATTACTGGATCTACGTCATCAAAAGTTATCAAAAGCTTTTTGATATCTCTTTTCCTTTACAAGATATGTACCAATAAACTTCTTAGGGGCGTGGCTTAATATCAATACATACAGTTGTGTAAAAAAGTGTTTGCCCCCTTCCTGATTTCTTATTTTTTTGCATGTTTGTCACACTTAAATGTTTCAGATCATCAAACAAATTTAAATATTAGACAAAGATAATGCAAGTAAACACAAAATGCAGTTTTTAAATGAAGGTTTTTATTATTAAGGGGGAAAAAAAATCCAAACCTACATGGCCCTGTGTGAAAAAGTGATTGCCCCCTAAACCTAATAACTGGTTGGGCCACCCTTAGCAACAACAACTGCAATCAAGCGTTTGCGATAACTGGCAATGAGTCTTTTACAGCGCTGTAGAGGAATTTTGGCCCACTCATCTTTGCAGAATTGTTGTAATTCAGCCACATTGGAGGGTTTTCGAGCATGAACCGCCTTTTTAAGGTCATGCCACAGCATCTCAATCGGATTCAGGTCGGGACTTTGACTAGGCCACTCCAAAGTCTTCATTTTGTTTTTCTTAAGCCATTCAGAGGTGGACTTGCTGGTGTGTTTTGGATCATTGTCCTGCTGCAGAACCCAAGTGCGCTTCAGCTTGAGGTCACGAACAGATGGCCGGACATTCTCCTTCAGGATTTTTTGGTAGACAGCAGAATTCATGGTTCCATTTACCACAGCAAGTCTTCCAGGTCCTGAAGCAGCAAAACAGCCCCAGACCATCACACTACCACCACCATATTTTACTGTTGGTATGATGTTCCTTTTCTGAAATGCCGTGTTACTTTTACGCCAGATGTAATGGGACATACACCTTCCAAAAAGTTCAACTTTTGTCTCGTCAGTCCACAGAGTATTTTCCCAAAAGTCTTGGGGATCATCAAGATGTTTTCTGGCAAAACTGAGACGAGCCTTTATGTTCTTTTTGCTCAGCAGTGGTTTTCGTCTTGGAACTCTGCCATGCAGGCCATTTTTGCCCAGTCTCTTTCTTATGGTGGAGTCATGAACACTGACCTTAATTGAGGCAAGTGAGGCCTGCAGTTCTTTGGATGTTGTTCTGGGGTCTTTTGTGACCTCTTGGATGAGTCGTCGCTGCGCTCTTGGGGTAATTTTGGTCGGCCGGCCACTCCTGGGAAGGTTCACCACTGTTCCATGTTTTCGCCATTTGTGGATAATGGCTCTCACTGTGGTTCGCTGGAGTCCCAAAGCTTTAGAAATGGCTTTGTAACCTTTTCCAGACTGATAGATCTCAATTACTTTGTTTTTCATTTGTTCCTGAATTTCTTTGGATCGCAGCATGATGTCTAGCTTTTGAGGATCTTTTGGTCTACCTCACTTTGTCAGGCAGGTCCTATTTAAGTGATTTCTTGATTGAGAACAGGTGTGGCAGTAATCAGGCCTGGGTGTGGCTAGAGAAATTGAACTCAGCTTTCCAAAGATGTGATAAACCACAGTTAATTTATGTTTTAACAGGGGGGGGCAAATCACTTTTTCACACAGGGCCATGTAGGTTTGGATTTTTTTTCCCCCCTTAATAATAAAAACCTTCATTTAAAAACTGCATTTTGTGTTTACTTGTTTTATCTTTGTCTAATATTTAAATTTGTTTGATGATCTGAAACATTTAAGTGTGACAAACATGCAAAAAAATAAGAAATCAGGAAGGGGGCAAACACTTTTTCACACAACTGTATATGAAGCTTGGTAGGCACTTGTGTCCTATGGAGACTTAAAGAAAAGTCTCTTGGGACCATGCTCCAAACCCTACAGGAAGTCGGCCATTTTCAATTTTGTATGAATTTATACAATATTGCGACGATGCAGCCCTCGCAGTACATTTCACTATCTATATATAAAATTTAGATGTATAACATTTGGTAAACAGATGTATCGCATGTCGACTTACAAAAAAGCCCCCTGAGCTCTAAGCTCTAAACCCAACCGGAAGTCAGCCATTTTGAATTTAGTGAAAAAAACACATTTTTGCGAACTCCTACACGCTGGGTCCGATTTCTACGAAATTTACTGTGGATCATAATTGGATCTAGATCATCAAAAGTTATCAAAATCTTTTTGATATCTCTTTGCGTTTACAAGATATGGACCAATACACTTCTTAGGGGCGTGGCAACATATCAATACACATAACTTCTCAACCATTTTCTCTAAATTCCCAAAATATTCAGCATATGTGCACATCGCATCCAGTAACATACCCTGAGAATGTTTTTGCATTCGACGACTAGGGGGCACTACAGTAAACCCGCGAAGCCTACTGGCTAAAGGAAATGTCTGATGTAACTCAGCTGGACTTGTTCCAAACGGTCCCAAACTTCACATGCTTGATAACACTCATGGCCTGAGGATGTCTACAAGCTAATTGTCCTTAATACTCACAGCGCCACCTGCTGGCGAAAGGAGATCTGCGTTTTTTGACAAACACCATCCGATTTACACGACTTTTACACAATGTGGTTTACACTTGATATAGAGCTACATAATGCACGTGTTCTGTAGCGCCAGGCAGCGGATGCAGGAAGCATCGGACTATTTGCAAAGCATCATTTCCAGCATCAGGCGGTCCACGCGGGATTAAAAACATCTCACTCGCGGACGCGCTGTCCGACGGTCGCGGACGTTCTCGGCCAGAGTCCCGCCGGCACCCCCGACGCACTGGAGGATGCGAGGGCCCGTTCATCGCTGCTCGCAGCTTTAATTAGGGCCCGAGCAACCGACAACGTCAGGCCGGCGAGGCCCTATTGAAACTGTAAGGGTTATTAGGGCCCGAGCCCTAATAACTTCTCAACCGTTTGTCCTAAAATGACCAGATTTTCAGCATATGTTCACATTGCATCCTCTAACATACCCTGAGATTTATTTTGCATTCAACCACTAGGGGGCGCTACAGTAAACCCTCGAAGTTGTGCTTTTTGTCACTTTTTGCAGATTTCAGCCTTCACACTTTAACGAACTCCTCCTAGAGATTTTAAGCGATCAACTTCTACTTTGGTCAGGATGCTCTTAAGACCTTTGTGATTAAAAGTTATCAAAATCGAGAGTTTTCATCAAAGAACCTTGACATGGCGTGGTGGCCATTTTGCCTCATTGTTTATGAAAAAAGAAGTTGTTATAACTCCAAGGTACATTATCCAATTTGCACAAAACTTCTTATGCATGATGCTACTTCAAGCCTAAACATACTTCAATTGAAAATATTTGGAAATCTGCGGTTTGTGACAAACACCATCAGATTTACATGGCTTTTACACAATGTGGTTTACACTTGACACAGAGCAACATAATGCATGTTTGCACGTGTTCTGTAGCGCCAGGCAGCGGATACAGGAAGCATCGGACTATTTGCAAAGCATCATTTCCAGCATCAGGCGGTCCACGCAGGATTAAAAACGTCTCGCTCGCGGACGCGCCGTCGGACGGTCGCGGACGTTCTCGGACTGTATTTATAAAACTGTATTTTAACTGCTACTGTGTAAAGGGAATACTGCTGTTAACAAGAACCTGATTTGTTTAAAGTGTTTGCAAACCAAATGTTATTGCCCTTTTGTTCATATACCAGTACTTTTAGAATAAAAGTGCGCAATACCCTACTTTTGAATTCATTATTGAATTTTGCCATAACAATGCGATTAATCGCAAAAAATCCATGCGATTAATCGCGATTAAATATTGTAATCGTTGCCCAGCACTAGTCTTTTCAATTTAGTGGGCTTCATACTGTCTGCCGCCAGTATTTTAAGACACACAACACACTGGAGTCTCTCTTCTTGGCCGACCATAGTTCTTGTAAAGCCCAGGGACACATATGCCTCGTTATATTTTCTTGCTTTTACCTTTTTTTGTGCCGTTGTGGTGGTCGCGTCACCTGTTATAGCTATAACAGACTTGCCATCTGATTTGCGCTTTATACCAGTCACAAATCTGTCCATCTAACGCTTCCTTCCTATCTCTTATCTTTTTCTCTTTGTCTTTCTGTGTCGCTCTGTGTCTTTCTCACTCTCTTTGTGTCGCTGTGTGTCTCTCTCTCTCTGGTTTTGCCGCTAGTCGGTCTGTAACATGAGCCGCTCTGGTATCCCCCCAGTTCTGGTATCCCCACAGTTTGGGAACCACTGGTTTAGGGTATGCAGCCATAACTCTAGATCTTTTTCGTAGTATCTTAACGCAGAAGTTTGGCACATGGTTAATGTTATAACACTTGGTAAAAGTTGTGAATGGTCACGGTTTGCGTTTTAAGACGTGGTTAGGGTTCGAAAAAAGATCAGGGTTTGGTTTAAAATAGGTACACCTGTTACATAACTTGAGCTAAGAAAGTAAAGTTAAGTGACTCAGTGACGTAAAGTCAAGCGGCATAATGTCCTCAACTTTTGGTTTGTTTAGTTGAAACGTTGGAGGTTAATATGTAACACATGGTTAACGTTGTGAAATGGTGGCGGTTAACATGGTAACATGGTTAATGTTGTGTAAAAGTGGCGGTTAATGTTGTCTAACAGAGGTGGATAATGTGGTAACACGTAGTTAAAATGAAATGGTGATGGTTAACGTTGTAACACGTGGTTAACGTTGTGTAACAGAGGTGGTTGACGTTGTAACACGTAGTTAAAATGAAATGGTGATGGTTAACGTTGTAACACGTGGTTAACGTTGTAACACATGGTTAACGTAAAACGGTGGTGGTTAACGTTGTAAAATGTGGTTAAAGTTGTGAAACAGTGGTGGTTAACGCTGTGAAACAGTGGTGGTTAACGTTGTAACTTGTCGTTAACGCTATGAAACAGTAGTTACAGTGTAACATGTGGTTAACGTTATAACATGTGGTTAACGTTGTGAAACAGTAGTGGTTAACGTTGTAACATGTGGTTAACGTTGTAACTTGTGGTTAACGTTGTAACTTGTGGTTAACGCTGTGAAACAGTAGTTACAGTGTAACTTGTGGTTAACGTTGTAACATGTGGTTAACGTAGTGAAACAGTAGTGGTTAAGAGTGTAACTTGTGGTTAACGTTGTGAAACAGTAGTGGTTAAGAGTGTAACTTGTGGTTAACGTTGTAACATGTGGTTAACGTTGTAACTTGTGGTTAACTCTGTGAAACAGTGGTGGTTAACGCTGTGAAACAGCGGTGGTTAACGTGGTAACGTTGGTATGTAATTGTATCATTTAAAACACCTGAATAAAATAAGCAATACATGCTGCCAGGAGTAAACTGTGGAGAACGATTTAAACAACTCCCAGGTTGCTAAAAGCCCAAAATTCCTGGAAAAATCTATGACCTCACTGGTTGCTATTTCTTTCTTCTGTCTCTATGTGTCTCTATTTATAAACCTGTGTTGTGCCTTCACATCTCCCTATCTCCTCTCACGTACAATATGTATGTCTAGGACTATTTCCCCCTTACATAAGGAAAGGACACCCTTCGCTTTTTTTTAAGAAAAAGGGCTGTCATCCCTGTGTCTATATGTAGAAGCTACCGTGTCTGTGTGTGTGTGTGTGCAGGCCCTGTCCGATGGTCCTGCATTACGGTCATCATTCAGCCAAATAAACCGAGCGTGATAAATTGTGTAACTATGTGTACTTGTGTGTGTGACAGGCAGAGAAAGCATTCTTGTAGGAGTAACCATCTTTTTGCCAGTGAGGGAAATCCAAACACACACAGAGACAAGATGCATTGACCTGGTTTTGTCCTTGGGAGCCAAGCCAGTGAGATTGAATCAAAGCGAATGCTATAGATTGAGATAATCGTGTGGGGACAGACAGTGTTGTGGGTTCGGGTTGCCTAACACTGCAGATTGATCATGGTGTTGCTGTGTGGGTGTGTCGCTTGTTGAAGCGTCCGGGGGGCTCAGCGCTGCTCGTTGGCTCCATCAGGTGGCTTGCTGGGAGAACTGCACCTCTGACCACAGAGCCGTTTGACTGGGATGCAGCTGGAGCTCATCAGAGATTAAAATGATCCCCAGAGAGGAAGTGGCTTCTGGTGGCAAAGACTAGTTATTGAGGAGTATTAGACGGACTGGCACCTGGATTAGGAATGTTCCCATACCGGAAGCCAGTATTTGGCAAATCACCCGTAATGCCTTCCATGTAATATGTTCTTTTTATATATATTTGAATTTGCTCATGTGAGGAAAAGCTAACTGTGGTGAATTTCCTTTTAAATTGCTTTCATTCAAATTAGATTACTCATTACTGTTGAATAAGGCTGAAAGGATTATAGAATGTACTCGCTTACAAATCCATCCATCCATCCATTTTCCTCCGCTTATCCGGAATCGGGTCGCGGTGGCAGCAGGCCAAGCAGGCTGACCCAGACTTCCCTCTCCCCCGCAACATTTTCCAGCTCATACTCGGGGATCCCGAGGCGTTCCCAGGCCAGCTGGGAGATATAATCCCTCCAGCGTGTTCTGGGTCTTCCCCGGGGTCTCTTCCCAGTTGGACATGCCCGGAAAACCTCCAGTGGGAGGCGTCCAGGAAGCATCCTAATTAGATGCCCGAACAACCTCAGGTGACTCCTTTCGACGCGAAGGAGTAGCGGCTCAACTCCAAGTTCCCTCCTGATTTCCGAGCTCCTTACCCTATCTCTAATGCTGAGCCCGGCCACCCTACGGAGGAAACTCATTTCAGCCGCTTGTAGCCGCGACCTTGTCCTTTCGGTCACGACCCAGAGTTCGTGACCATAGGTAGGGTAGGAATGTAGACCGACCAGTAAATTGAGAGTTTCGCCTTCCGGCTCAGCTCCCTCTTCACCAAGACGGTCCGGTGCAGCGCCTGCTTTACTGCTGCTGCCGCACCGATCCGCCTGTCGATCTCCCGCTCCATCTTACCCTCACTCGTGAACAAGACCCCGAGATACTTGAACTCCTTCGCTTGTGGTAGGCACTCCGTCCCCACCTGGAGGGAGCAATCCACCGGTTTCCGGCAGAACACCATGGCCTCAGATTTGGAGGTGCTAACTCTCATCCCCGCTGCTTCACACTCGGCTGCAAACCGCCCCTGTGAATGCTGGAGGTCACGATCCGAGGAAGCCTGGCGGAGGCCAACACCCACCGGGAACGAGTCTGACTTATTGCCGAGAATGCAGACACAGCTCCTACTGCAGTCGTACAGAGACCGGATCGCCTGTTGTAACGGGTCCGGCACCCCATACTCCCACAGCACCCCCCACAAGAACCCCCGAGGGACCCGGTCGAAAGCCTTCTCCAAGTCCACAAAGCACATGTAGACTGGTTGGGCAAACTCCCAGAACCCCTCCAGTAGTCTTGCGAGGGTAAAGAGCTGGTCCACTGTTCCACGGCCGGGACGGAATCCGCATTGCTCCTCTTGAATCTGAGGTTCGACAAACGGTCGGAGCCTCCTTTCCAGCACCCTGGCATAAGCCTTCCCCGGGAGGCTGAATAGTGTGATACCCCGGTAATTCGAGCACACTCTCCGGTCCCCCTTTTTGAAGATGGGAACCACCACCCCGGTCTGCCAGTCCATGGGCACTGATCCCGACCCCCATGCGACATTGAAGAGGCGTGTCAGCCAAGACAGCCCAACAGTGTCCAGCGCCTTCAGCATCTCAGGGTTGGATCTCATCCACCCCTGGCGCCTTGCCACCAAGGAGCTTTTTAACTACCTTAGCGGCCTCTGCAGGGATATGGGTGAGTCGGTTTGATGTAATTTTTGGAATTTGGAAACAAATATCAGTATGGGCCTCAGAAATCCAGCATCGGTCGGGCTATATTAGACCTTTGAATGACTTT
The DNA here is from genome assembly GCF_050575085.1 of Anarhichas minor. Classification (NCBI taxonomy): domain Eukaryota; kingdom Metazoa; phylum Chordata; class Actinopteri; order Perciformes; family Anarhichadidae; genus Anarhichas; species Anarhichas minor. The sequence goes on from NW_027466452.1 coordinate 2,834,653, forward strand.
TTCCTTCTAACATTGATTTCCATTAATTTCAGATCACCTTGAAAATGAAGTCCTAAAAATCGTATCAAAGCGTCTGTACCGTAGCACTGTGTTGTAACAGCCTCCTTATAAATACATCTTTTATATGGTACGTTCATGTGCTGTGAGAGGTTTGGAAACCTGAGATGTGTGTGAACACCAATGGATTCTCAAGCCAAAATGTCAGAAAGTCCAACCCAGAAGGCGCACGATCAGCAATCGTAGATTGCATGAAAGAGATTTGCACTGTTTAACAGCCAACTGTGAAGATAGAACGGTTGTTTTTTATTAATCTGTGGCCGAATGTAAATGAGATTTAACGGACACAGGTTGAATAAATAATGACGGACTTTTCAATTTAGGTGATTTGTTCCTTAAAGGTGCACGACATCTGGGATGTGTACATCAGTGGTTCAGCTCGGCCTCTCATCACATTACTCTCTCTGTAGGTGTTAGACCGCTCGTTCGTCACGAGGGCTCATTTCGTTTCGCTGCCTGTGATTGACCCCCCCCTCCCTCATGATGCCGGTGCCTGGTGGGTTAATGAAATCCTGTTTCAGAGTCTCTATTTAAGGTGGAATTTTGCTCACGAGTGAGCCCAACACCAGCATCTCATTTGGGACACCTTAATGATTGGGTTGGAGATTGACATCTGTGTCTTGTTAAATGTGTATTTATAGGATTTTTTACTGTTGCCAGAATGCCTGAAAGTTCTTCTTCCTTCCTCCTGCTATTCTGCCAAATCTGACTCATTGGCACGTAACATATATTGCGATGTAGAAGCCTGAAGAAACTGCCAATCTTAGGCAGGTTTTATAGTTCATCTTTTCTTGATTTTAGGTCTGCACACTTTTTCTCTGATCCTAACTTACTTCTCTAGATTCTGTGTTTGAGACAGACAGGCAAGTTTCAATTTTTTCCCTCCTTGTGCTCCGATCTCCATCTTTATCTCCGCTCCTCTGTCTGCTTGACTCTGCTCCTCTCTGTATTCATTTAATTTAATCTCCCTTTCCCCCCACTTCCACCTTCCCCTTTCCTCCCTTCCTCTTCCTCCTGCATCATATCTCATCTTTGTCTATCGCAGATTCCTCTGTCTCTCTGTCCACCCCCCCCTCTCTTGTTCTCTCCCTCCATCCTCCCGTCTCTTTGCCCTTTCTGTCTCCTCCATCTGCATCACGTCTTCCCTCTCCTGCCCAGACTCCCCGTGTCGCTGCGGCACCGTAATAATTGCTGCATTGGAGATTGAGGGTGGGTGGGTGGGGGGGTCGTCAGGGAGACGTGGAGAGGTGGTTACCGTGGAAACAAAGAGACTCGGCGAGCAAGGGATGGAGGGATAGAGAAGGGGTGGACTGGGTGTGACAGTCAGTGAGGTCGAAAGTAAAAATAGAAACGCTCTGACAAGATCCCCTCGTCCTCCTCCACCGCCCCCCTCCCTGTCTCTTCCTAGCGCCATGGGCAACCAGTTGTAGCATCCTCTCTCTCTCTCTGTCCCCTTCATCTCCAGCTGATGCTCTGTGACCTTCTGAAGGAGGATCTACAGTGACCTCTGTGATTCTTGCCTGAGCGGAGAGCCGCGAGAGCGTCCGATTGCATTCGACCTGTCGACTGCTTATTCTAAATATATTTCTTGTTATTTTGCTTTGAACTTCATTTGTCGTCCTCTATTTGTATCCCACAGAGCTCCTCCGTGCTCCAGCTTGTTAGCTCACGGGTTGCCAAAGTTTCAGTTTTAGAGGTTTTACTGTTTCACTTGGGGAAGCCATACTTATAAACCTCACATTTATAATCGTTAAAGTTTTCAGATAAGATTTTCACCAGCGGCCATTTCCTAGGCAAATTACAGCCGTCTGACATTAGCATACTAATGAAAAGAAGTGCTGTGTCTGAAAAAGGAGAGGAAACAGCTGGAGCAAGGGAATCCGGTATCTAGGCTACCAATTCTATTTGTGTCTTTAAAGACAATTTTGGAAATCATTTCTTATCTAAAGTCAATTTTGCATAGAACTGTTATGATAATATGTCAAAATAGCTCAAATATAAATAGTAATATTAAAAAATGCAAACAGTTTAAAACAATATGCACAAATGAAATCAGAGCAACGTGTTCTTTACAGGAGGGTTCCTGTTCCTCTGCAGTGTGTGCACTGGCTCGTTTGTGTGGCTGTAATTCATTCATTGAAACTGGTGAATTAATGAGAATGAAACTGTCGGGACAGAACCAGCAAGAAGAAATATGAATACATTTAAAGAATAAGATTAGTGCTATTCTGTAATTTGTGTTGTCAACAAATCCTATGATATGCCATGAAAAACAACAATGTGTTAGTCCATCTCTCAATAATTTGCAACTTCCCTACCTTGTCCTTTGGCACATGAAAATGCAGATTTTGACAAAATCTTTTTATCAAGCGTTACGCAAACAGGAGGAAATAGTGCGTTTGGTGTTCTGGTGAGATTTTGGGTCAGCTTTGAATTCTCTCAGCTGAACGAATGGGCGATAGATCTGAAGATATGGGTTAGAGGCGGCCTGCTACACGTGAACTATATTTAAATTGTCACATATATACAGGGACATACGTGCCTTTAACGCATCCTAAGCATGTAGGAGCAGTGGGCTGCAGTAAAGCACCCGGGGAGCATCTTGGGGTTCAGTGTTCAAGGACACTTTAACATGTGGACAGGAGGAGGGGGGTGATTGCGGGTTTAAGGGATGGCCACAGCCAACCCACCTGCTACTGTTAGCCGTTATAATCTATTCACATGGTTGATCACCGATAAGAATACAACAGGAAGACATCGGCCTCTAGTGGCTGTAGTGTTTGTGACGGAGCGTCGTCTGATAACATTCGAAGCGGATGGTGTATGTGGGATTGAGTCAAAATGCATATACAGTATTTATAATATATTTTGTGGTAATGTTTTTATGGTAATGAAGTGACACTCATTGAGGTGTTTTTGGGACAACAATGGCACTCTATGGCACAGAGGAAAAAGACGTATATAGGTTTTGATACACAACACATTCATTGTTGGTTTGGGTCTTTTGGGGATTTGATAAATATCAATATAAAACATAAAGAATATGGACAGCTTTTACCTAAAAATGATGGTAAGTTGAGTTGGGTTAAACTATAAAGTCAAGACATGAGGAAGAAATGAAGGCATTAGTATTTGCCCCTGTGGCCAGCTTACATTATTTCAGTTATGGCAGAAGTTTCCTCACTGAAACCGTGCGCCATGCAGTGTTCTGAAGAATGAGTGTTTACAACATACTGACCAGTAGAGAAGGGGATTTCACTGCATGAATGGTTTGAGTAATTTCAGTTATCAATGTCAGTTATTGTTCTGGTACTCTGACCGCAGTTAGAAACCACTGTCAAGTCAACTTTGGACCTGTTGTAAGTCATCAGTTTTTCAAACTCAAAGAAAAATGACATTGACTTTTAAAATCAGTTGATGCATCAAGGTTTTTCATATTCCCTTTTAAATGACATCACTGAGGCTGTGAATGTTCCTGACTTTCAAACCCCTGATCCCTGACAATAGCAACTCTTAAAGCTGCATATTTCGTAGGCCTCTTGACCAAAGTTAGCGGTCCCAGATATACGTTGGCGGTACCGCATCACTGACGTGACCACAATGCAAGACTCAATGATAAATTAGACGAAATGGCAGTTGAGTCTCATCTGGCTAGGACTTTGACTTTAGTCTTCAGGCTCAATGCTAGCAAACCCTCAGCGAGGCCTAAACAGTAACGCCACAACCTCAACAGGGTTAAACCCACTTACTGGTGATCCAACAAGCCAAATGCAAAAACCTAAATGAAACCAGTCTCTGAGGAAGATGAAGAGAAACTTGTGTTTGTGGACCCAACGTTTCAAGTGTGAAGTGGAAAGAGAGATGAGATCTCTGGATGCAGGGACAGCAGCAGGAGTATCAGCCAAAGGTCACTGACACACAGGCTTCCAGACATGACAGTCCAACAGAGACCTAATGAACACACTGTTGGCTTCACCAGCTCGGATCTGATTGGATCGTTATCCCATGAAAGTGATGAGGAGAGAATTGGACACGGGGGTCGTCTCTGAAATGCCAGAACCTCAACTGTCAAATCTACAAATTCCTCTGCTTCAACCCGAAACCCGTCTGAACATTAGCACAAGCCTGACCCCAACTTTACCGGAAGGATTTTCTTGCATAATGCCCCCCCCCCCCCCCCCCCCCCCCCCACAGTAGACAAATTGTTTATGTGGGTATTATGTAATGATACTCATTCATTTGCAGTCACGCTTGACAGGCTGCTCTCGTGTGTGTTGGGGGTGAAGTGGGGTTGTTGGGAGGCATTCAGTCATGCACAGAGAAAAAGCTTCCGTGTTTTTCATCAGGCGTTTGTTTAAGATGGTGTTTCAAAGGCAGGGTCGAGACCCTGAGAGGGTTCCCTGACTCTTACTGCTGTCTACTCATGTATTATTATTCTTTTTACCCATTTGCCTCCTTTTGTCTTCTGAGAGCACTGAACACTTTCTCTTCTATCGTCACTCAGAATCAGCTTTATTGGCCATATAAATGTACGCATACAAGGAATTTGACTCCGGTTTTACATTGCTCTCCACGTACATGCACAGAATTGACTAATAAACAGGAAAGAAAATGTAAAATATATTTAAAAAAATGTAGAACAGATGTAAGCATAATCATTTAATGACTATGTACAATATAAATATATATCCAAAAAGTGTATGTGTGTGTATATATACAGTTGTGTGAAAAAGTGTTTGCCCCCTTCCTGATTTCTTATTTTTTTGCATGTTTGTCACACTTAAATGTTTCAGATCATCAAACAAATTTAAATATTAGACAAAGATAACACAAGTAAACACAAAATGCAGTTTTTAAATGAAGGTTTTTATTATTAAGGGGGGAAAAAAAATCCAAACCTACATGGCCCTGTGTGAAAAAGTGATTGCCCCCTAAACCTAATAACTGGTTGGGCCACCCTTAGCAGCAACAACTGCAATCAAGCGTTTGCGATAACTGGCAATGAGTCTTTTACAGCGCTGTAGAGGAATTTTGGCCCACTCATTGGCCCCGTGTAATACAGACCATATCTGAATATATTTTTGAGATAGAGACTGATAGATGAGGTAAGGTAGGGTTTACCCAGCCTCTATTTTACCACATATTGTGGGAGCATTTCCCCCTGTTGAACATGACCTTGGTCTTTGGGGAAGGTTGCCCAATGCTTTAAGCAACTAGAAGAATTGTCTGTTCAAGTAGAAATTCCGTTGGGAGAGAACACTGAATCCCAGATGGTGGCACTCCTCGAAGCCAATTTATGCTCTCTGCATCAAACATGAGTGCTGCATGGATCGTCAGTAGGTCACTCTGCAAAGCAGCATCAGTTAATTAAATGCCTAGAATGTAGCTTTGAATAAGTAGATGTAATGGAACACTGATAGTTAGCTCCTGCACACGGCTTCTCAGTCAAGTCCAGAAAGTCAGCGCTCTGCAAAATCATTCTAATCCTCCTTGCAAAGCTCCAGTGCAAATCCTGAGAGGTGTGGAGAGGGATACTGCATCGCTCATGAAGGCTCCGGTTCTTTTCAGGAAGGAGGAGGCAGAAATCTACATCACACTCAGCCCCCCCATAGCTTCCCATAGGCATCTTCTATATATTGAATGAGGTAGCTAATTCAATTAGTAGTGTGTTGTAGGGGCATCATTACCATAGGGGCACCATAGGAATTGCCTAATGCCTAGACCACAGGTGTGAAACTCAAGGCCCGCGGGCCGAATCCGGCCCGCCACGTCATTTTATGTGGCCCGCGAATCCACCAGCAAAAAAAAAAAAAGTTTTTGTTTTTTTTAATTTTGGAAAAAAAATTAAAAGTTAGACTTGAAAATAAAAATATCCCCATGGTCGAAATTATGAGATAGAAAGTTGAAATTATGAGATAGCATGTTGTCTGTGTACCGACATTAAAACTATCACAACAGGTGGACAGGAGAGGGAACAGCCCGTAAAGAGGTTTTCCAACAAGTGATTGAGTTGAAAAAGATCGACAAATAATCCCAAAATGTCCACAAAGAGAAAAATTGATGCAGAGGGAAGAAAATGTAATTTAAGATGGGAAAGCGAATACATGTCTGTGCTTCAAGGAGAAAAACGGGTCTGTCTTCTGTGTTATGAGGCAGTGTCGGTGATGAAGGATACAATTCACGTCGGCATTTTGACACCAAACACGGAGCTAAATTTAGCCTCCAAGAAAAACATAAAATTGTCCAAGAATTAAAAGGCAGACTGCAATCACAGCAGAATATATTTACAAAAGCTACAGCCCAGTGCATGCTAAAGGTATGTGAGCAGGTGTTCTCCGACCAGATACAGACTTTTACAAATGTCAGTTTGTGAAGAAACACCATCGCAGACCGAGTTCAGGAACTAGCAGCAATCTAACAAAACAGCTAGCTAAGAGACGAGATACATCATCTATCAATGTTTGTAAGAGGCTCAAGGCAGACTTGACTGTCAGTGAGGAGCTCTTGGATGTAGCTGCCATGTAGCGGTCCATTTTTCTGCGGTAGAAGAGTTAAATGATGCCGAATGCCCCCTTTCAAGGAAACGTGCACAGACCATGATGATGAAATCCTGGGTTAACAAAAACAGTTGATCGTACTCCATCATCGTGATGCCTATTATGTCTGACTGGGACTGAAGGCTTTGTAGAGCCAGATAATGCAAAAACAGCCTGGCTCTGTAGAGCTTGCTGCACACCCCCTTCGATTCCTTTAGTCCTGAGAAAAACTGTAAAGCAATCTTGTATGAGCTAACTTTGTGCTACACGTGAACAGTCAGCTTAATGCTAATAGTCCACAGCTGCTTCCATTGTTCAATCAGAGGAGATTTAATCGACAAAAACAATTTATAACCATGAATATAATATAATCATTATATCCAGGCTATACAGACAGCTGAAAGTCATTCAAGTTGATTACCATCCCCGCAGTTCAAAACCGTTCAGTCTTAACATGAAGATGCACAATGAGCCTGTTTGTAGTTTTTGTAACTGTCTGTTAGCTGCTTTGAGTTGCTTTGAAAACCCACGTATCAAACTGCTAATTATAAGACAGCTTCTGTAGCTGACACATATCGCTACTTGGCAATCACGCTAACATGATTCACCTTTGTGAGTCATAGCTGTTTTGATCCAACATTTTTTTCATATCACGTCAGGAAGTGGGTTAGTACACACTGTAGTGCACTTGTTTTTTTTACTGATAAAGTATAGGACTGTAGCTCAAATTAGAATTTGAGAGCATTGAACCCATTAGTTGGCATTATCTTTGTCAACGCCTTGCACTGCAAGCCTCTGCAGCTCCTCAGCAGGCTGATCTTCACCACATCCCAAGTTTTTCCCCGAAAAACGAACAAATCTCTGATGCAGGATGCTTACCTCTGTTCCAGAGCTTACAGTCAGCAGTCAGTGTTAATCTGCACTGCGTCTGATCAAAATAAATGCGGCCGTGGTGTTATTTTACACAACTGGGTATCGAATAAAGTTTAAAAAAGGTATCAAATGAAGTACCCTATGGGTATTAGTACCACATTAATGGTACTGGTATGATAGTTTTTCTTTAAAGATACCCATCCCTCTCTGTAACTCCTATCATCTTAACCTAACTATGAAAACAAAATGCCAAACTTAAAGCAACTTTGAAACGTTACAAAGTTACAAAAATGACAGTCGAGCCACCAGTACAGCCTAGACATTCCAAATGAAATATACCTGAATGTAATCAAATGAATCAATGTACTCAACTATACCGGTTAAGAGAACTATGGTAAGCTGGTGATAATAGGAACTTTGCAAAGTGAAGGCACAAATGAATCAAGCGTGAATCAAGAAGAGAACACAAGGTTCAGGGCGCACACAGCATCATCTCATGCCGTCAATGTGGTCAATTATAGCCTCGAAATATACATTTAGATTTGTTTTTTCTTTCTTTTACTTCTGTGGCTATTTCATAAAAAATTCCAATCAGTCTAGTCAGGATGATTACAGTCTTCAGAGATGTCTCACTCGTCTCTCACTCTGAATCAACATGTGAACAGTGGCTGTCAAATGGCAGCTGAGTAACTGTGACAACCATTGATCTGTTTATGTGCTTGTTTGCCACTTTACATGTGTGTGTGCGATCATGGTTCTTCATGTGTGTCACGTTTGTCGCTAGGGGCGAGATGCTGAAATTTTGCTCCAGCGAATGAGGGAATTTTCTGGGCTGTCATGTGACCATGTGATGTCAGAGAGAGAGAGAGAGAGAGAGAGAGAGAGAGAGAGAGAGAGAGAGAGAGAGAGAGAGAGAGAGAGAGAGAGAGAGAGAGAGAGAGAGAGAGAGAGAGAGAGAGAGAGAGAGAGAGAGAGAGAGAGAGAGAGAGAGAGAGAGAGAGAGAGATATGTTAGCCCCACAGCTGATCCGTGCAGTGCTCAGAGAGAAGCCGAGACGACCAGACACACTCTCACGCTCACTCTTTTTGCCTTGCTTAGAAACACACATACACAAATACACTCCACACACATTAGCACAGTTACACACAACTCCGAGGCATCACCTTGAAAAAAAAAAGGATGTATTGCTTCCTCTACTTTCCAAGCTCATAACACTCTGGATGCTGAGGACATTTCTGCCTCCAGGACAAGAGTAAAGCGACACTTACTGGAGACAGAAACGAGCAGGAGAACTGAAGACAGAGAAAGAAGAACAGAGATTATCAAAGAAAGTCAAAGGAGGAGTAAATAAGAGAGGAAAGAAGAGACAATAACGAAAAGAGGGACACAACAAGACCTGACAACAGAGCGGGAGAATGTCCTTCCTGTCTGGCTCGCCCTGGCAGCAGCCTGGCATTATTAGTGGTAGCAGCGGGTACGGACAACCTTCCAGTGGGCATCAACAGCAGCACAAACCTCCCGCTGCCCTCACTGGTGCCAACATCCCTGCGGTCCTGGTCTCCTCTCCGCTGTCACCCTCAAGCCCGGCCTCTGACCGACGCAGTGACTGGCACCACCAAGGCCAGATGGCACCGGGGGGGCAGGTCGCCACCGCAACACAGGGGGGGACTGAAATAATTTTGACAGTAGACAAGGCAAAATCAGAGCAAGGCAGGACCGAGGGGACGTTGTCTGGGACGGTGGCCGAAGCGCCAGGAACACAGAGCTTCACGATGCCAGCGCTGAAGATAGAGGATGAGGGGTCCAGAGGAGGGAGGCCAAGGGAGGACGGACATAAAGTGGGAGGGGCGGGCGGGTCATTAGGGAGTGCAGGACAAAGCCCCAGCAGCCCCCTCTCTTCCCACTCTTCACCTTCCTCTACATTACCTTCCCTTTCTATCTCACCCGGGAGATCCTTCCCGAATTCTGTGCTAGACCGTAAACCCACATCAAACTCTAACTCTGGACAAAATGATCTGCAACAAAACTATTCAGGCAGCAAAGATGGATTTTACATCCAGGGATCTCAAGTGTCTGCCCAAGGCCAGGGCATGCTTCCTCCTTCAATGCAGGCCTCAGGGCAAGTGGAGAGAAACACATTGGACCCTTGCTTCACCAGAAGCACCAGATCAAGTCCTGGGAATAAAGAGGATGAGGATAAATCTTCTACGTCCTCTACGTCTCGAGGCCTACTCGGAAGTCTGAAAGAACATTCAGTTGCAAATCTAATTAATAAAACGCTCAAGCCATCTTCAGGAAAGCAAAGTGTTGATATACGACCTGCTGGTACTGCTCCTTCTGCTGCTGACCGAACAGGCCTACCACCACCCTCAGCCAACCTTGATGTTGGGGTGGGTGGTGTTTTGGAGAGTAGGGTGGAAAGAAAAAACGTAAGCCATACTGAAAAGGGGAGGACAGGGTCATGTTCTTCACCTAGCAGAGGCGTAACAGGTGGGGTTGCAATTCATGGCCAGTCACAGGATCTAAGCTGTGTTGAGGACATGAGGATGAGATCATGTACTGCCTTAAGCGGAGAGGCAAAAACTAGCCACAGCGGGGAACTGCCACAGCGGACCGCAGTGAGACGGGCAATGTCTGACTGTTCACACCTGTCTGTTCCCACGGTGGTGGCCGGAACGTACCCCACCGGTATGGGAGGATTGCCAGCGATGATACCCAACGCCATGTTGGGAACAGCATGCTTGCCCAGGGCACCCTACCCACATGTGGCTGTCCGGCGCTCGCTCACAGTCACGGGCGGCACAGAGGCCGCAGCTGCAATGGCGACGATGATGTCATCACCGTTGATGACGTCAGCTGTATTGCCATCATCCCCACCTCCAAGGAGGCATCATGGGAGCTGCGAGACCAATTTTTTACTTCCTGTGCCACTTCCTGCCGGAACGTCCATGAACAGCACCCAAGATAGCAAACTGAACACAACGGGTAAGTTTCTCCTTGTGTGCATCTGTTGGGATAGATGTTGGGATAGATGTGAGAAGACATAGAGTAGATTTACCAGTTAAAAGTTTCCCTAACCTGGTTCCAGGCCATGCAACCTTGTTTACCGTGATACAGAGCATTCATCATGAGCAGAGGGTTTGCAGCTGAAATGGCTGTTAGACGCTATATGTGTGCTACTGAAAAAAAGGGAGGGTATTGACTTTTACGCAAGCTTGCTTCACAATCAACAATCTCCACCAGCATCAAGCACCAGTCACAGTTCTTGCAGTCTCTATCAATGGTATCTCTGTAGTCAAGGTAGCCCCAATGTGTAATTTTGAGGTGCACATTAGCCACAGCCTGTAGGCTCTGTTGCTACGCCATAACCCCTTTTACTTGCAACTGTAAATCAAGCTTTAAATTCAAGCCGCTCGCTTACAACCGGATTGTAAGCTGTTCCAGCTTTTACGTCGCTCTGCCTTCATCTTCCTAAGGGGCTGTGTAGCACGTGAATGTCATGATTATACAGCTACGCTCATGACTGCCCTCGGTTCTTTCTTTGTCCTTCCCGCCGCTGCACTTTGCCTCAGCACATCCATGGCATTACAGCAGTTTGGCTAAGTATAGGTTATTGGCTGCACCTTCTTTTCCAATATAAGCTATGTCTGAAAAGTGGTGTCGTTTAGAATATCAATACAAGGCTGCCACAGCGCTGGTTGCCACTGTAGAAAGCACATGCACTATGCACTCTGTGGCATGGTGCTGTTTGTGGCACTGACTATTCTTCACGAGCATCCTTTCAGTCCCAATAGAGGCCGTTAACACTGCTTCCCACCACCATTATCCTCCTGTGGATATACATTCTGTTTCTCTGTGTTCATGTCTGGTGGAGATGCATTGATATTGATTCTCTCCTCACTTTTACTATCTTTAAATTTCACTTAAGGACAAAAACAGAGCCTTGCTGCCAAAATAACATATTTTTATAGGTCTATTAATTTATGGTTTTCTACTCACTATGTAGTCTCTCAGTCACAATGTAGTAGCAAATCAACTGGTTGACATGCCGTGCTAATTAAAGAAAAGAGCCTAAATGACCGCGGTAAGCAGACATTTTGATTACTATGATATCTAATGATCTAAACAGCATCAGCATAGGAATGATTCTGTCCCGAGCTTTGTGATCCATATAAGGGGATGATCACTGATCACTATAAGCTGTTTACACTGTACATGGACTTTACTGCGGGAACAGCTGAATACAAGCTTTGATGTGATAGTTGCTCGCTTGAGTTTGGAATACATTTTTTTTTTTTTTAATAAGATAGTATACACACACATGTGCAAAATATTGTGGGCTTCCCTTTTCACTAAATTAATATTTAGTTTGTGTTGGTTTTTAAATAATTGAGAAAACAACTGCAAGGAAAGGCACAAGAATCAGTGTTAAGGCCTCTTTAACACTGCTGCCATGCTAGCCATTGATCATTGGACTGAGTGAGCTTTGCTGCATCCTGGAGGAGACATTAGTGATTCTTTAGAAAAGTTCAGATCACACTTATCATGCATACTGTGTGCTTGGTTGCTTCTGAGACAGTGTACGGAATTAAGACACATTTAGGAAAACAAAAAGAAGAAGAATATTTGGGGAAATTAAATTTTTCCACTTTGTTGTAACTCATGACACATGTAGGCCACAAATACACCCACAGGCACAAACAGAGCCTATAGACATGCATAAGTGGAGAGATGTCAGAGCGAGGTGGTTGTCACATAGTCGGCAAAAATGTCCACACTTTGTACGCATTGGACTTGAACCAGCCACCCTCCGGTTCCCAAGTCTACAGCCTGAGCTTCTTTATTTCCATTATGTCAAAGGTTAAACCTGTTAATTGTCATCTCCTCCTCTGATAGGGGCTTTAATGAGCTAAATGGGAAAACGGGTTTCATTTCATGAATGTCACAGATATTACCACGTCCTTGTGTCTCATTGAGTTCTTTGAATTGACCAATAGACCAATTCTAGGACAAACGTAGGGTATTTTCACAAATTGAGGTTGATAGTGATAGAAGTGACATTAAGAGGGGAAGCGTGCGAAGGCAGCTGGCAGAGGATTGTGGGAGAATCAGCTGCAGGGCTTACAACTTAAAATGGTTTTAACAGTTTGGATTATTGACGTCTTTATAGCCGAGTTAATGAGAGAGGAATTGTAATGAAATGTATGTTTCTCTGCCTGTGTAATGACACATCCATCCATCCAGCCACGCGTTCTGTTTTTCAGACTGCAGCCGACAGAGAAAAGCTGGGGCATTGATTAGACATCGACTCTGACTGTACTCATTCAGATATAGAGCAGCTATTTCCAGCAGCGTGCGTGAGCGCACGTGCACGTGGGTACGTGTGTGTGTAGGTGAACAGCTTCCACTGACTTGAATCTTACAGATTTTTACAGTCACGCGCCCCCACAGACACGCTGACAGCAGGCAGTGTGTTCCGTTAGCACAAACAGATAGAAATAGATCACAGCTGCACAACAATACAGACAGAGAAGAACACAGCCGTGAGGGCTGTCTATATAGAAGTCTATGAGAAAATGACTCTACTTCTCTCTTGATTTATTACCTCAGTAAACATGAGTTTATGGTCTCAATCTCTAGTTTCAAGTCTTCTTCAATACAGCATGATGTTCATTTAGTAAATGATGGTCCATTTAGAGCAGGGGTCACCAACCTTTTTTAAACTGAGAGCTACTTCAAGGGTACCGAGTAGTACGAAGGGATACTTTGATTCTGACTTCCTGAAACTTCCTGAATAACAAAGTTGCACATATCACCTTTTAATAATAATAATATATGTGAAGAGACTGTTTGATCACATGTCAGTTAATTATTCCTCACAATAATTATTAAGAATGATTTCCACAACAATGATGGTATAGCTACACATACATATTTAAACATGCAACTTTTATTTCTGTTAATCTGTTTCAACATTTGAAAGTCAGAGGTATCGCATCTCTGATATTTTTGTATCATCACATGATTAAAGCCGGTTACTTTTGCACATAGCGCCTGCTGGTGAATGATCCAGTGGTAATGTAGAAATTTTGGGAAGTCTGGGTCACCTTTGCATTGCGCAATGAAGCCGCATGCCGGCCCGTCATCGCGGGAGCCCCGTCTGTTGTCACCGACACCAGCTTTTCCAACGGTACCTTTTTCTCCACGAAGAAACTAGTAACCAGTCTCGTCTATAGCCGAGCGGGGGATCCAACCCTCCGAGGCGCGCGAGCATCTTCGGGCGCCCGCGTTCAAACCTCTAGTCTGGGCCTTTTCGGTCGGATTGTGTTGCCTCGCCTCTACCCCCCGCCACCCCTGAATTGTTGCCCCGCGGCCTGTTCCGAGGATTTACAGACCTGACGACGGGGTGCGCTCGCGGCGCGCGTCTGGCGCCAACGGGAAGCGCCCGCGATTCGGAACCTGAAAACCTAGTGCGGCGGCCTCGTCCTGGCTGTCCGCCGTGCGCCTCCGGGTACCCAACTATCTTATGACAAGAAATATTGTCATTTTAAAATCTACACTAATGCAAGCGTTTTTGATTAAAAAAGAACAGCAACTACAATTTTAGACAGAGCTCCAATGGTGCTATTTTTAGAACATGTCTCGCGGGCGACTCACGTGGTCCCTGCGGGCGACAGGGTGCCCGCGGGCACCGTGTTGGCTACCTCTGATTTAGAGTATACTAGACTATGAAGCAGGGTATGCTTTAGGGGGCGCTACCTTGTAATATGGTCACTTGTGTTCCATGGTTGCAAAAATCTAAGATGGCGACGGCCGAAACGTCAAACTCAAGGCTTCAAAACCGCAGTCCACAAACCAGTGGGTTACGTTACGAAGACTATGTCCACTTCGTATATACAGTCTGAGCTTCTTACATGCATACTGTTGCTTTTCAAAATAAACTTCCAATGTAGGTTTATATAGTTTTACGGTTTGCTTGCACAACAAAACTACTTGATTAGGCTCAGGAACAGATGGCGGTTTGGGTTAAAATACCACACAGACTGCCAGACTCTGCTTTGGGTCAATAGGACCACGGTAGTGGGTCCCCTCCCTGGGCGATCTATTCCAACCTTTTATTTAAAAAGTTCTGCAACTGTCGCAGATTTGCATCGCTGCTGGCATGAATGGTTTTGATGCAAAGTATTTATTTATACTTCTGAATAGAATTGAAGAGGGCTTTAACAAAAATGAAGCATAGTTTGTGTCTCTTGACCAGTGTGGTAATGTCACGGAGCATAACATCAGATTGTGTACTGTATGTCCTGTGGTTCATTACTCTGTCTATCAGTCTATTGATTGTCCTGTCTCTCACTGCGGTAGCTTGATAGCTATCGTGCTACCAAGCAGGAGCTATAGCGGTCAATACTCTGACTGGGTTCATGTGTGTGTGAGACAGAAAGGGAGAAAGTGTGTGTGTGTGAGTGTTGAGCAGGCCGCCTGCAGTAACGTATCCTTGCTCCAGCTCCATGTCCGTGTATGTTAGTCATGCTCTGATTTATGTGGCCGTCAACTCTCTCTCTCTCTTTCTCTCTTTCTCTCTTTCTCTCTCTCTCTGTCTCACACACACACACACACACTCGGACAGCTGGTCACCAGCAGCTGTGTATTGTAGCGTGGTATTGGATGGACCCTCTGTGTCCACAGCCAGCGGTTTCATGTTGCATGACTCATACTGCTGGTGTTGCAGAGTGGAGTGATACAGCGATGTAAACTACTGTAGTGTGAGCAGTGGAGCCAGAGGCTTGTTTCAACAGTACAGTAATGGACTTTGGTAGAATAGTGACGCCCTACTGTATGTATAAGCATAGCATCTTTAAGCAATAGCTCACTACAGGCCTTGCTATATTATGATTATGTGATGACGCCCCCTAGCTGTGATGGAATCACAACATATCACTGCCTGAAGTGAGTCATTGCTTTTATATAATGACCATCAATTAGGCCAATATGAAATTGAGTGACACATTCATTATTAAATGATAAAATATACAATAAAGTAGACCCTCCTGGGCTGCCTGCACAAACCGAGGTGGTTGCTGTGGACAGGCTGTTGCTATGGAGATTAGACTAGCAGCTAGCATATTTCTTTATTTAATCACAGGCTAGCGTTAAGTTGATTTCATTATGTGGCCCTTTATGTTTTATTATTTGTGTGTTGCCATTTATTGGGCAGCCACCGATACAGTGTCCAGCGTCAGTAGTATGACTGCTATGAAGGCTTGTTTGAGAGGAGAACTTTGGAGGATAAACTGCAGTGAAAGAGCTGATCCCAGATCAGCCTGACCTCACAATCAGACAGCAGACTAGCAGGAAAGGGAAGCAGTACATGCGAAGCTTCTCTACTAGCTGTACACCAGACAGGTTTGGCTAGCTGGATGACGTCATGCTAATAACATATTTAGCTTTTTAAAACAACGGGGACAGATCCAGCATGCACAGTTAGGGAGTGAGGGATGAGGAGGTAAGGAAACATGAGAACACCAGGACACACATGGAGAACTCTGTCAAGCTACATATTAGGCAAAGTGAACATCTTTTCTTCTATAGTTGTCCTCAGTCTCATCTGCTTAACTTGGTCATGGAGGCATCAACATTTAATTGAGATGGTAAATTAACAGTGAAAACTCATCATAGCTTAATTCAACATCAGTATTCCTAATTACACTTCATGTTTACTTCTCCTGATCTTTACCTCCTATAACAAGGTCCATAGGGGCATCTCAATACATAAACATGTTATATTATATTATATATATATGTGTTTGTTTTATATTATACTGAATATTATTATATATTATATATATTATATTATACTGAATTCCCTGTGAGGGTGACTAAAATAAGATGTCCTGACGTGTTTGTCAAAGTGTTATTTACTGCTTTTTTTCATGTTGGAATAAATGTTAAATATTTAACTGCAAAGTAGTAATGCGTGTTTGATACCTTCATTTGTTTGCATTAAATCATTCTGGGATGTTTGCTGAAATTGATTGGATGTGGCACAGCCCATCTAGAACATGTTCCACCAGCCACCACTGCCTGAAAGTTAAAGCAGGAAGTCATTCTTTAAACTGTGATGGATGTTCACAGGACAGTTGGTAATCATTTTATTCTCCATCATGTGTAAATAAATGAGTCTAACCTGGAGGGGTCACATCCTGTCTCCTCCTACCGCTTGTGTTTCTTACCCCATCAGACTTCTTTTTCACTGCATTACGTAAATCTCTGAAATTGTAGAGTGCAGCGTTATTTCAATGTGACAGTAACGTTCATGAAGTCCATCTACGAGACCGTAGCTGTGATTACACAAACAATATTTCTTCTACCCGATTGAAATCGTTCTGATTAGAAAATTCCAACTTTACTATTTATAATGAGGTGCCCATAAGATGCCCTAAAACATTTAATCCGAATAAATTCTTTTGACTTGTGCAAAGTGGTTCCGCCCACTGTGAAGCTTTTTATCTGCCGGCTATATAACAGAAGAAGAAGAATGAGCCATTTTTTCCAACTTTACGAGAAAATTCAATAATTCAGTGCTTGGAGTATAGAAGAAGTGGTTCATATTGAAGTCATTGACTACGGTTGGTCCACTTGGCACACAAGAGCAGAAAGAATCTATTGATTTTATCCACAGAGAAACGATTGGACTGAGTATTTACATGGTAATCAGACAATAAGATTTTCCTATTGAACAGATTATCAACCAATCCAATTGAACACCAATCCAACCTGATTAAAGAACGGTCGCTTCCCATTGAGGTGGTTACTTTTTTATTCTGATTATTAGTGGAATATGAGGGTCATGTAAACGGGCCTCACGACATGTGGTTGAAAGCTCCCAACAAAACCTCATTGGTGGACTTTAACTTGAGATTGTTTTATTTTATTATAGCTCATCTGATATCTCTGCTCCTGCTGCATTGATTTGGATCTTTGTTTGAACCGTTAATGATGAGTCCGACGATGAAACAGCAATGCTTCTTCAGTGGTTCTCTTTAAAGCCTGGATTTCATTGTCTAGTAGAATTGCCACCCAGAAGAGATTAAAGACAGAAGGCCTTGGTATTCTTTGGAATAAGGCACACAGAAGAACTACAGTTGCAATGAGCATTAAACACCATCGAGTCTTTTTAGTTCCGTCCTGGAAATGAAATGGATAATATTGTGACATATTTCCTCTGTCAGGCGCCAGGACCAAAACAGTGGAGGACATTACAATTCATGAGAACAAGTAGGTGTCACTGGGAGGCTTTGTGAAGCAGCTGCAGCAAGTGACGAGTCGACATCAGCGTGATTCATTCCAGCCTGATAAAGCACCACAAAACAATGGCGTCTGACCAACAGTGAGAACAGGATGAGGAACCAAACTCCACACTGAGACTGACTCACAACACACTTTAGCTTTTTCTGCTTTTTCCGTTGCCTGCATGGCCACACCTGATGATCTGATTTGGACTCTGGTTTGTTCGCAACCACAGTTTAAAACCAACGTAACGAAGCGCCTCTTGTCTGACGGCAGCCGTCATCCTAGAGAGACGTGCTCCATGTCGCCGCCTTGATTGCTGGAGAGAAAAACACGCCGGCAGCAAAATTGGCATCGTTAGAGTGGAGATAGAGCAGTTGTCACGCAGCAAACGTCAGCTCAGAGGGGAAATTAGTGGACATTGGGGCACAGCGTAGGCCTGTCCAGTGTCACTGTTATGTAAGAGGTGTCTTGGTGGCAACAAAGAGCCCCTTGTCTCTTTCTGTCCCATCCCTCTGCGCCGCCGGCCATCTGTGCTGAACCCCATCAACCTCCCGAACTCCATCTGTCCCCGTGTTTATCCTTGTCGTCTTTCTTTCGTTTTTTTCCCTCTCGCTCCGTGCTCATCACATCATGAATCAGCTGTTAGCAGCATCGAAACTACTGACCTTGTGCTTCCTATGAGGAGGATAGATGACCCCGTGTGGTGTTTTCATGATCCTGGTACGCAGATGAAGACTGAAACCAAGGACACACACTTCAAATTCAGATTTTTAAAAATTAATAAATAACACACTTTTTAAGAAAAATTAGAACTCTCATCTGCACACTCAGGTTAAATAGAACTTGAACTAAATCTAAGAGAACATAACTTTAATGGAAACCTACTCTACACATCATGGGAGTACAGAAAACATGATGCAGCAATATAGGAATTGTAGAACTCACCATCTTGGACCCATAAAAACTAAAAGTCGGGATGTCACATTTGATCTATCTTCTTTCCACCAACATTATGGGGACTAAATCACAGGAGTACCCTTTTAAGAAGTACAAGAGTAAACTTACTTAAACCATCAAGAGTACGCTATATTTAGAAGTATCTAACCTAAAAACCAGCCCAACTCTTTTCCAATAAAGGTAGCTAGCAGCACTAGCTCCAAAAGTTGCTAATCCTAGCGAAAAAGTTGCCAAGTCGACAACACAGACAGCCCGCCCCTTCAGGCCTTCCTCCAAACCCATGCCTCCAAAATGATCTCATTTCTGTGATCAACATACATGGCTGCTGTTGGTACTCGCAGCTGTTAACATAGCAGCTTGTGGAAAACTCGATTGACGAGCGAGCATTCAGGCCGGATGAATGATTGGTTTATTGGTTATTACAGTCCACGTATACCAGATATGTTTTTCCTTTTTTTTGGTCAGAGCCTTTTTTTTTTATTGATGGCATTCGGGATGTAATGAGACTTTCAACAAATATTGCAAAAAAGGTTTCTAAAATAAATGACCCACCTAGCTTTAAATGTCAGAAGGCATTTCTCACCACTGTCCTATTCCCAACCTCGCCACCCCTGAAAAAAATAATGGTTTCTTTTCTCCAATCGTTGCCTATTTGCTACATCCTGTCTCCCGTATAGCAGCTCGACTTCCCACCTCCTCACTCCCCTCTTTCTGTCGCTGTCTCTCGCGAGCATCATGAGTGGATGGGGAGAGACTAGTTGTTGAAGTACACAATAGTTCTGGAGGCTGGCTCCACATCAAGTATAAGTAGTGGGTGTCCACACATGATTTAAAACTAAAGCAGAGGTGGAAGAAGTAACGTGACTCCGATTTTTTACTGTAGTAAAAGTAGTATGCCTAACAACACAAAGAATAATTGAAAGAACACTCTTATCAGGAGTTGGTAGGCAGGGTTAGGAAAGGTGCGCCATATCTCTGCGCCACAGCGAAAAAAGTGACGACAGAAAAAGTCACAAGAAGAACAGAAGAGACAGACTCAGCTGTGCAAGTCTCCTCCATTTGTATCACTTTTTGATTATTGTGAAAAACGTCACGGTGTCCTCTGACGCAACCAGGGGGGGATGGTGGGGATGTCCGGCACTACTGATTGGCTAGGACAAAATAATAACGTCTTCCAAACAGAAAACGTGGACATAATCACCTGTGATAATTGGCACAAAGATATCTTTGTTTCGCAGACAGCTCACCAAGTGTAGGAGAGAGAAAGGAGAAAGAGGAGCCATGAAATTTAGAAAAATGGTGAGAAATGACTTGAGTGAGGCCAGGATATAAACTTACATAACAGTCTGTGCACCTCCTCTGTCAGGGTTGGATGTGACCTCTCTCACTTGCATAATGCACAGCAATGGAATAACTGGGCTTGTCCTGTCTATCAACCAGACCTACAATGATCTGCTGGTGCGACCTACATAAAATCACCCACGTGGACGTTCAAAGCTATAAATAGCCAAAGTGCAGTTACAATTAGCATTGTTTATTTGATGTGGTTGTGTCCTACACATTAGAGAAATGTCCTCAGAAGACGCTGTCTCATTAGTCAGGTGCCTGACTGTGTAGTTTGTGCGGTAACCAAACATTCTGTTGGTTGTCACTTAGTGCTGATTACATTATCATTTAATAGCATGCTATTATATATAAGGAATTCAAACAGTCAACAGACCGGATTTGTTCCAATCCCTGAAGGGGCTTTTGTTTACCTCTTGTGGCCACGCAAATTATTAATTTGTCTCTCAGAAGGAAAGGCAGAATGTCATAATGCCAAAAGTGACCTTGACCTCCAGTTCTGCCGACGCGGAAGTATCTTAAAACTTGCATGCTCTTTGCTGGCCAGCAGGGGACGACTCAGAGCGTATGAACTAGAATTGTGTTCATATATTTGCGGTCAAAATTGTTGATATATGTTGACAACTTTGAAGACATTTATTAGAATTATGTTGAATAATTTTTTTCTACACATTTTTGGTAAAATGAGCTTTGATGCTGACGTTGCCATTTTTTCTCTCACAGTGAAATCGGACAACAAGGACAAGCAGGAGAAGACGGACATCATGTCCGGCAAGGCGGACAAGTTCGACAACTTTGACAAGAAAGAGAAGGACAAGCAGCAGAAGAAGGACACCAACCCGGACAAGAACCAGATGTCTGAGAAGATCCTCAAAGACGAGGTGGAGAAGATGAACGCGGAGAAAAGCAACAAGGCCAACGAGAAGGCCGAGAAGGTGGACAAGCCGGAGAAGACCAACAAAGACGACAAGAAGGAGGAGGAGAAGAAGCTGGCGGAGAAGAAGGAGGAGAAGGGGGGGAAAGGGACGGCCAAGTCTCCGGCAGGCAACGGCGGCAAGACCCTGTCGAGCCCCGACGGCAAGAGCAAGGTGGGTCACACTCACATGCAGAGCACTGCTGTCCACACACGGTAACAGAAACAGCCCCGTCACCCAGAGGTCACAGCATTCACCTCCGCCACAGCCGGTGTGTCCAACGACAGCCTGGTCAAGTGTCCTTGAGTAAGACACACAGACCCCCCCTGCCTGTTCACACACATGGAGGCGTCAGTGCACTGCTTCTGCTGCCTCTCATGGTCTCCTGTGTGCGTGTGTGTGCGTGTGTGTGTCTTAAATTCACTCCTGAATTTTGAAAAGGCAAAATGTCCTTCTTTCAGTAGAATCACCACAATCAGAGGATTTGTTAAATAATTGTCCTTTCTTGTCAAGTTCTATTTTGCAAACACCAGAAGCAAACCATCTTGAAGAAATGGAACGCCAGAGAGTTCAAAATGGAGGAAGCTGTCACTGCCTATTAGCTGTGTTGCACCATCCACTTTCTTTAGTCAGGGCTGCAACAAACCTTTATTTTCATGATGGAATTATTGAAATGGAAATGCCAGAGAACAGTTTAAAATGTCCATCATCGTTTTCTAAAGCTCGAGACAATGTCATCATGGCCCGTTTCGTTCGACCAACTAAGAATAACAGCGAATCCCAATAAATGACCAGCTGAATTGATGAAATAATGGATTCATTGATTATCAAAGTGGTTTCAGGTTATTCTCTCTTGATTGACACATCGATGGATTCATTGACTGAATCAGAGTATAAACTGCACCACCAAAGAGGCAAGCTTGTTTGCTTGTCCCGCTAACAAGCTTGCTAGCTGACAGCTGGCTATGTGGGAGAGCTGTTTTCCCCTCTTTAATAACTCTGAATTGAATAAAATGATGTGCAACCCTCAGAACAAATGTTTGGATTGAGTTATAGTGCAGTACAGAGAAAATATACAGAAGCTTTGAGAGCTGTTGTGACTGGCTAGCGCTAGCATGTTCCCAGGCGGCTAGCGTGTAAGCAGTTAGCTCGCCCACTACAGTATTTCACTAGCTAGTCACAGCTAGATGTCACCTCGTCACCAAGCCCTCAGCACCGTTTGGTGAAGTTGCTCTGCCACTTTCTGTGCCATGAGTATGTGTTTGCAGGTGCTAAATATTGTTTATCATTTTATCTGAGACCTGATTTCCATATCATATGCTAATTTTGGACGGCCGCTCATTTCATCAGATTTGAGGCTTATAATTTTATAATTTACTACTCATGAGCTCTGAAAAGTGGCTTTACATTGCTAACTTTATGTCAGATTTTATTTTATGATTGTCATATGGTTGCTAGCTTTGCTGCCATATCACGCTGTCATGGCAATCAGTGATTTCATCTCTGCTTTTTTCTTTCTCAATCTCTATCTGTCCTCCTTTTTCTTTCTTTCCCTCCCTCTGTTCTTTTTACCGTGTTGTGGCTTCTTTTAATTCCATTATCACCAGCCTGACGTGGGTTCAACTAAGCCAAACCCTACCAAATCCCGCCCATCCACCCTCTCCACCAATGGCGAGGCCAACTTGGCCAAACGCCCCTCCCCCACCACAGCCAATAAAAATAGCCCTGTACCCAAGGCGACCACACCCACCGCCGCCAAGCGGCCACCGACGGCAACTGGCTCCGCCAAGGTGAGTAAAAACCACACGGGTCGATATGTTTCATGTTCCCTTTTAGTGAAAGTGCGGGTTTCTCGGTCTGTGTTCTCGTCTGTCTTTGTGTTCTTGTGAAACATCACATCCAAAGTCTCACTTAGCTCAGTCCAAATGAACTGAAGTGTTAATCGAGGATACTTTGGGCGATGACTTTTGTGTTATAAAATCCCAGCATGTATCTCTGGTTTCAAATTAACCAGAGGCAATGCCGGAGGTTACGAGTGTGTTTACCCTCATCTCGTCAACTGCGCTGTCACCAAATGTTTCGGTATGTTACTTTCAAATATGTTGGTGTTTTATTCAAATAAGATGCAGTCTAGACAAACAATCTATTCAGCTTGTACTCAGTTATAGTTGTTGTCTTAGTTGTGTTCTTCTGTATGACAAGGTAGAATATCAAAATGTTTTATAAGCTATCTGTGATCCTCATAACCCCCATGTTACACAATTATTGTATATATGTGATCATGTTGATGGGCTAGAATTCTCATGTAATGCAGCCATCATATTAGTATAGCGCAGTACATAAATCAGCTGCTGGACCTGTTCCTCTAAAACTAAAGAAATCATGACTCAATAGTCAGAATACACAAGGCACAAGACTATTGTTAATTAGTGATCTGTCAGATAATCTGACCATCAGACCTCGGCGTCTGTACAGATGTTATTTCCAGAATCCTCACATCCTGTGTGCTAAAAGTTGTGTAGCACTTGATACCTCAATAATAAAATCAGGCATATTGGAGGCTAGACCTGCAGTCTACGAGAACCATCAGGAATGTAAGCTGGATGTATTCAGCCACTCTGTCTGATAAAAGTGGACCACACAACATTTATTCTGTAAACAAAACAAGACTTCACAGTGATAAATCAGAAAAAAAAAATCAAAATCTCTCCAAATGGCCGTTTTCTATAACATGTAATGTTTTTAATCCAATCAGCTCTTAGATCAGGAGAGAACCAGGGGTTTCCACAAAGGTAGGGTAAAGCGTCCTCCTGTTGAACCATTTTAAACTCTAGGACAGGAGGGCTTTAGTTCCTTTTGATTTAGACTTTTGATCTACATGTTTGTTCTTAACATTAATCTCTTGCCTACTGTGGCTTTAGAAGCTCTTATGTGACCTGTGTGACCTCTGATATGAGTGACCATGCCACTGTCCCAGATGTCTTTACTGCAGTGACTGTATTAGGGTTGGAGGATTGTTTCTATTTTCATATCGTCCAATGGTGGTTACTCAAGCTCTTCAACAGGCTTCCCGATGGCCAGGGAGCGGTGGAGCCTTGAAATGGTCCAACCTTTAAGCTTTCCTCTATATATATATATATATATATATATAATATGTTTCAAATATTTCTTTCAAAAGTATGTTTGTGCTTCACACACAGCAAAATGTTCCGTTTAACATTATTACATAATCATATCTTTGATATCCGTTACTATGAAAGATCCAAAACTAGGGCTGGAGGCTACCAAATAGTTCATTCATAATGTTGACTTTCAGATTATCTTTATTATTATTATTATTATTATTAATAATAAGAAGAACTTATAGATCCTTCTTTCTCCTCTTCGCCTTCCTGTTCTCTGCTTCTGCCATGGTTGCAAGATTGACCTCTCATAACAGCGGAAAACAGGATAACATGGCCTTCGTGCACACAGTACTCACACAGACACACGGACGGACTCTCGCTCACTAACTGTTGTGTTGTCCGTTGTGATTTCCAGACTCCTGAAAATGAGAAACGCCCACCTGTGCCAAAGGTCGCGTCCACGCCCCGCAAGAACGGCTCCTCTGCGACGCCTGCAAGTAAAACTGCTGGTACGTGCAGAGCTTCATCATCTCTATTACAGCCACAGTGTCTGACTGTGTGATATGAACGCTGTTGTCACAGACAGTATTTGCCCTCTGCTTTGGCTAGTTCATCGGGGTGAAAGTGCAAAGTGACCTCTCCAACGGGCCCTGAACTCTCTACAGCAGCTGTAAAAATGACTCACAGTGTGAACTGGCACCGCTCCAGGCAAAGGGGATAACTGAAATGCTAGCGTATGTTACGCTTTATGGGATTCTAGTGCTGGCTTTTGAAGACACCAGACTGGTATTTTTATCCGCACATCACAAGCAGTTTCTCACCTCTCCGAGAGAGGAAGCTGTGACTCAGTCAGAGCTATGCTAGTCAAACAGGCCCCCCTGCCTTTTATGCACTTCAGCTCAGCACCCTCAGGGAATGTGATTCATTCACCCGCTTTCATTTGTGCTGCATGAGTGAACTCCGTTACCTGCGTGGCCGTTGCCCCGGTGGCAGCAGTTTAGTCAGGTTCCATAATGCGTCTGCCACGTGACGGCCACGTTACCTACAGCACAACCTCATCAACATGATGGACAAGCTGTCGCTCCTTTATCGCTCAGACTGCAAGCAACACAATCTTCAAGTCAGTACAGTTGATCAGTTGACAACTACTATGTGAGCCAAAGGATTTAGTTGGGCAGGAAACCTTGACAAGGCAAGACTTTGGATTGTCAGCCATCGACACCTGCAGTGTGCATTTAAATAATCTATTAATGAAACTAAGAATACATTTATACATTTGTTACTAATGTATAGCATTCATTTGGAGTCGTGTGTTCGACCACCACAGAATAGTAGACTCTGTTTTGGTCCTTAGAAAAACATCTGGCTCTTTCGCTGCGTAATGTTCGTTTCTTCACCAGTTAATCTCGAGCTTTGTCTGTCTGCTGATAAGTGAGTAAACTGTAAGGGTGATACACCTGGTAAGTACATTTTTAGTCAACCCTGGTAGCAGTGTAGCTACGTGAGAACTACTTTAGATCCTGATATAGTAGATTGTGGAGTGTGTAGGTATTTGGTAAAGAGTGCCAGTGTCATGTGTCACTGCGCTGTGTTTCCTGCTTACAGCAAACAAGAATGACAAGACTGACAACAAGACGGGAGAGACCAAGAAACCCAAGACTACAGGTAAGAAAACCAGAAGAGATAAGAAAGAGAGTTCAGGAATACAATTTCTAAATGTCACTAGAATAAAATAAAGATTGTAGATAGAAATGTGTTCATGGTAGAGTCAAAGCTGCTTCAAGCAGCTCAAAGCTGGGCAGACAGAACCTGTGACTGTTCACACGTACGGATCCAGACCATCTTCCCCTTAAAAACACACTCTGTACAGTGTGTTGCTGAGTGCGTAACATACTTAACTTACTAGCTTATTTAACTTATTTTACAAAGTGAAATGGTTACGTACATAACCTATGTTGCATAACAAACGTAGTTTATTGATCTTTTCCTAAACCTAACCATGTAATTAGTGACCTTTTCACAGCGTGCTCCTGTCGCTGGGTCTCTCCAACAGACACATATACTGTACGTTTAGGTACGAGGACGAGTTGTTCGGATCGATTGACTGGTCCCAATGTAAAAGAGATGAAAAGAAGAAAAAAGCGTTATCTGTAGGAAAGTAAGAAAACGTCACAGAGATTCAGACGATGTGGTCTGTCTGTTCTGCAGCCAAGTCTAGTTTTATGTTGCAGCAGTCTTTAGACTACCGTTTTATCCACAATGTGTGAAGTAAAACAGGCTCCCGACAGTTGATAACAGATCAACAGCAGCCTTCCTCAAACAGCACATCAGATGACAGGCGAGCTGGCAAAAACTTAATTTGCTCAATCAGTGTCTGCCCGGCTTTATGATAAAAATAGAAATACACTTTTTGTACAAGAGATATGGCTCAAAGTGCTTTACAAAAAATATATATAATTGCCACACCTTTCAACAAGGGCAAATTCACAATAGAATGCACCATAAAAAAACTTAGAAAGAAGTAGAAGTAAAACACAAAACCATTAAGAGTAATACAAATGAAAGGATTAGTAAAGAAAATTATAATAATCAAATATTGGTTTTCAGCTGTTGATCAGAAATGTTCTCAGAGCCATTATCTTTTGGAAGGATATTCCAGCATAGCATAGCTGAAATAAGTGTGCACTGCCCATCTTCTTGTGTGTGTATCTGTGTGCATTTACAAACCCAGCAGTGGAGGATCTGAGTGCCCGTGAAGGATTATAAAACAACAATGATTCTGCAATGTAAGCCGGTCACAAACCATTAAAGCCCTTAGTTGTGTTCTCAAAGATACTGGAGCCAATGGAGTTGAGCGTCACTCGGGGTAATGTGCTCTCTCTTCCTTGTGTTGTTTGAACATCTCGCAGCACAAGTGGAGTTCTTTCAATTCGACTGTTTGACGAGACCAATAAAAAGAACACTCCAATGATCTGATCTATTTCAAACTGAAGTGTGAATGAGATTCCAGCATCTTTATAGGAACAATGTGGGATTCTTACTGCCCCATTATACAAATATCCACTTCACTGCTCATTGATGTGTTGCATTGCATTAAAGCATATGTTGATCAATACTAAGACCACAGGCTCCTCTTCTCTTCCTGCAGCCCGTCCTCGCCCGGCCTCCACCATCACTCCTGCCGCCTCCACTAATGGCGAAGCCTCTCACCGCCGCCGCGTCATCACTAAGCCCCCCGTGCCCAAGCAGACCCCGATGGAGAAGAAGCCGCCGGTGCCCCGTGCTCCTCGAACCCCCCGACCCATCAACGCTCCCACACCCGACCTGAAGAACGTCCGCTCCAAGATCGGGTCAATCGACAACATCAAGTACCAGCCCGGTGGAGGAAAGGTAGGAAAAAAGCAGATGTACACAAGAAGAGTTAATGAATAGTAAACAGGGAAGAAACGGTCACGGTTCCTGAGTAAATGTCTTGTATCAGGTTGGTTTGTACGTCTGAGCTGTACATCATAAGACCATGTTTTACTCTGGGACTCAGTCGGCCCGAGAGACGTTTAATGTCGAATCTCAACTCCTATTAGGAATATTAGCCTGCTAGTTCGCTAAGAAGTATTGCTGCTGCCCCTTCACCTTTAATAATGTCACTATTTAATAATTAGAACATTATGTGACAAAATTATCATAAATTCTGTTTAATGACAAGCAACTATG
Source organism: Anarhichas minor (assembly GCF_050575085.1). Taxonomy (NCBI): domain Eukaryota; kingdom Metazoa; phylum Chordata; class Actinopteri; order Perciformes; family Anarhichadidae; genus Anarhichas; species Anarhichas minor. Next base: position 2,862,460 of record NW_027466452.1, read on the forward strand.
TTGCGTGACTGTGTACAACCACATTTAAATGAATGAACACAGACACATCTGAGTGGGAATATGGAAGATTTAAAATGACTGAATTAAAACAAACCAAAGACAGAAAAACACTTATGGTTAAATGTATTTCCTGTATGCATTTACTGTGTTCTAGTTCAGGGGTTCTTAACCTTTTTGACCTCGGGGCCCAACTTTTCAAGTACAAAGTGTCCCGGGGCCCATTCAAATATTAACACTATTAGTTTAACTAATTGATCTCACTCTTGGTTTGATTTGTATTCAATAACTATATTGTTACCTGTTCAACTCCACCCCTATTTTGGAGCAAAACCGCCTAAAATGACATACCCAAATTAAAATGGCTGTAGCTTCTGAACCACTCTGACTATATGCATCAAAAGTGTCAGAAAACCTGTAGGTCATACAGAAACAGAGCAGTGGGCCTTTGGAGTCAGTAAGATTTTTGTCCGCATAAAATAAAAAAGTATATTTCAGTATAAATAACTGCCTGTGGCTGTATCTGTACAGGTAAAGGACAGTATAGGGCTGTAACTACACTATCAGTGAACAACTGCCTCAAATTTGAAGAAGGTTGGACAAAGTATGACCATTCTACAGTGTTTCTTCCATGAAGAGATCCAGGCGGAGCTCTAAAAGGATATTTGAAGACCCAAATGGACACATGGTAACCAAATGATATTCTGACACACTAAAGGTGTTTCTCCCTTTATATTTTGATATTATATTATTTTCCTTTTATTTTTAGCCTTTGCAAATTGCAAAAACTATGTATATATCGTCGAAGACATGGTGTGTGAGTAGCGGACTTGTTGTGCGTAATGGCTGCGACCGAGCGCACGATCGAGTATGCGGGTAGCTCAGTTACACAAGGTTATACGTTGGTTGACGGCTTATAGAAGTGGGAGATAAGGTTTGTACTAACTAGCGTTTTCTGAAGCCACTAGCTCCATGGTAACATCCGCTAGCACATTGTCGGGTCTGTAATGTGTCTTTTTCCGTCGAAATGCCGCAAGATCCGACTTGCAGCGGTTATGGCGAATTTGGACAGTGTGTGTTTGGGCTCCTTTTGTGAAAAATCCATAAGAAATGAAAGAAAATCGATGATTTCTTTGCAAAGATAAGGATTTTGGGCATGCTGGGATACCTAACACAGCCATGTTTTGTGACGTAGTTTGCGCAAGCAAGCCGTAGGAACGGAAGGGGAGGGGATCGAGGACGCCGGTGTCCTCGCGGAGTTGAACAGGCAAAACCCTTGTCAAATAAATGAGATGATACAATGTGATGATCACAAAGACATTTATTTATCATGTGTATGTAAACCTGCATACACAACAAGAAGCCCAACAGGCTTTCCCACGAGCGTTGGATGTTTCGTCGCTAGGTGTCGCTTTATTTTTGAAGGCTTCAGTGCTTCGTTTGATAGCATTAGCCCACATTCCACACACTGAGCCCTCGGCTCAGCCTCGTTGCCTCCGTTCACAAAGCCGTACTTAAGAAAGTCAGGATTGTACTTGCGCACACATTTGGACTTTTGGGGGGGTATGGCACCACTATTTTTTCATTTTTTCTTTTTAAAAACGTATCCATAACTTTCGCTACAGGCTAGCGGCTAGCTGAGTGTCTTCTTCTGCTTATTAGAGCTTGTTAAACAACTGACTGACGCATTACCGCCACCAGGTAATGCTATAAAGCTATATTGTAACTGAGCGTCTCATGGATAACAGTAATATCTCTGGTGTCTTCAATTGATAACCTATGCGGTCCCGCGGCCCACAGCTGCAAAACTGAAAGTTTTTTGTGGCCCTCTAGGTGGCCCCATGGTTAAGAATCACTGTTCTAGTTAAAGGGATACTTTGCATTTTTGTAAAGTATTACTACAGTAGATGGACTTTGTAGAAACAGACAGGAGCACCAGCACGGGAGCAAAGAGATGTACTGCTGTGGACACCTAAAATAATCAATAACAGTTTAAGTGTACGCTGTATTTAGAATATTTTCACCTCTTTGACTTGCTGTCAGCCATTTTACCTCACAGAACACTAAAGCTGCTGGTCTACCGCTGCCTCCATCTGTTAGTTTCTATTCACCAAATCACACAAGGATGTATTCTAAATATATTAGACACGATCGCACTGGGCCAGTTAAAGTGAGATCAGTGCAGAGAAGGAGCCGCAGTTGCCTCCCCTAATTGTCTCTGTGAAATTGGCCTGACCTCGTGTTTTCCTTCACTCAACAGGGAAATCTTGTCTCTGGTTGTCGGCATCAAACTGTAATATATTTGTGGGCACCGTTCACTCTATTTCAGGCAGGTGTGCTGTGTTTTGCAGGAACAGGTCCGTCCCTTGTTGTACCTTCCCCTTCAAACGCAGGCTCCCACTCTTTTTGTCAGTTTTGTCAGAGCAAAGTCACTTTCACACACACACAAAACGCGTCGCCGCCATGCATCACAATCAGTGGCGCTGACTCACTCAGTCTCTCCAGTGAGACTAATATTGGTTTGTCTGATATGTATTTTAATATGTCCCATTCAACAGGAGCTTAGTGGTCTGACAACCTTTTCATCCCCAGTAATGAAATCATTTGTCTGGTGTTGTTTTCTGCTCGTGTAATTATTCTGACTCTCTTTTGTTTGTGCTGAATATTTGAGGCTAGCTCACAAACTGTATCGTGTAATTCATTGTCACGTTCACTGCCACTGGCCGTTATCCACTTGAAAGAGAGCATCTGATTGGCAGCTCTACACATACTTGTATGTGTATGTATTTTCCTCCCATTTGATTGGCCCATAATTACTACTTACGTGTAATTGGTGGTAGTAATGATTCATACACCCACACATTTAGCCAAGTGAATTTGATCTTTTTGATCCATGCTGTTATTCTCCATACAATCACGTGCCTCCCTTTTGATTGGCCGTAATGATTAATCTGATTGATCCAGCTGCTAACCCGTCAGTTCCCGTGTCCGCGCCCCTCCACCTGCTCTCCCACTGCTTTGTGTTTTGGCGTGTGGTTGCTTGGAGGTTATATTGACCAGGTGTTGTTGTCTTTTCCAGGTCTCCTCCACCCCGAACAACAAGGCATCAGACCCCGCCACCCCCGCCGCCAAGGCCAGAGTGAGTCCCTACCATCTGCACCCTCACAACTCTCACACACACACACACACACTCACCACATGCACCATCCACACCCTCGCTGATTATACCTGTTAATGCCACATGAAGAGCTAAGTAAATATCAGTTGTTTCATTTTGAACATTATTACCAAACAAAAGCTTTCTTAAAAGCGGCATCACTGTTCATATGACTTGACCAAATACAATCTAAATCTAAAAGTCTTTGGTCCACAAAGGTGTTTGTGGGTATTATTCTGTGTAACCTTAGTTTAAAGGGACAGTGTGTAGGATTTAGTGGCATCTAGTGGTGAGGCTGCAGACTGCAACCAACTGAATACACCTGCGCTCACTCCTCCCTTTCCAAGTGTGTCGGAGAACTACCATGAAAGGTTATGAATATTATATTCCATTTCTGCTAATAGATTCCCCAAAATCCTACACACTGATCCTTTAATACATTCATGAACAAAAGCAAGAAAACACAAACATGTCTTCTAGCAAGAGACTGTGCTCTTACCTTGTGATAAAACATTAAAATGTTCTTACAAATCTGTTTCATGTGAGGAGAAAATAAAGATTCAAAGTAACCAAACCGTGCCAGTAATACTGTCAGCTAATATTAGCTGAACATGGCACTTTAATACCAACGATATATGCATGTTCCTGGTTTTTTACAAGCCCCTTAAAATCTATTTGTCGTACAGTCAGTGTCTATCTTGAACATTAAAACCATATCAAATGAAATGAGTTTGATAGCAGCAGTGTCATGAGGCGTAGGTAATTGGTTCTGGCAGCTCCTAATACCATTCTGCTTTTATTGCACCTTATGGCACCCAGAGACACTCACCTACACAGAGACACCGTCCCATCATACATTAGAAGCTTTTTTGCGGATGGGATGCCAGTGAGGGATCATTAACCTTGTCAAAAACAAGTTGTTGCTTCCATAAACTCTGATGCGGCTTTGCAGCTTAGCCCTACCGCTCCTCTTGTACTTGTAAAGTGTCTCTTTTTCCACAGCAGATTTCGGTATCATAGAGACTCAATCAGAACTCAACGACTTCTTTTCATTCACACTTTCATTTCAATTTATATACGTTAAATACATTTGTCTAACTTCCCCAGTATCGTCATTTATACATCCCTATATTTCAACACTTTCCAAAGGACACCCCAGCGGGGAATGATGACCCATTTTACTAAATGAAACTGATTGAAGCAGCAGCTGTGAGAAGATAAGGTAGAACTTTATGTCAATCCCCAGGGAAAGTGCAGCAGTTGCAGAAGAAGTCCAAGTATAAAGTGCGAGTATGAAATAAATCCAGAATATATACAATGCCAAAAAATATGGGTAACAGGGATGGGGAGTATGTATGTATGTATAATATCAAATCTGAAGAACAGGTAAGTGTGTAGGGTTCAGAATGTCCCTGATTATGTCCATGATATTGCACATTACGTCCCGTAAACCTGCTGTAATGATTGTAACCAGAGAGAAAGAGAGTCCCAGCTGAAACGTCTCTCTGCATGAGGCAGATGAGTTTGACTGGATTTCCTGTGGCGGTAACAGTTTAGGCTGAAGGTGCGTGAGCAGCACATGAAGTGGAGACCTTTGTGACTCTCGTGGAGAGGGTGAGAGTCACTGTCCATGATGCACAGCATCCTCCTCTCTAACACTGAAGAACCCAGCTCCACTCCCTGGACAGAGCCAGCCTTCCTGATTAGCTTGTTGGTTCTGTTAGAGAGTAGCACTGGCTACCACAGACTGGTAGAACGTCCTCAGCATGGTGTTGCAGAAAGTGTTGCAAAAAGTAGCTTGGTGCCCAGGTGAACTCCCAGGTACTTGTAGTCCTGCACAGTGTCTACATCTGTCCCCCCGGATGGAAATCTGCCTGCTGAAGTGAACCACCAACTCTTCCGTCTTGCCAGTGTGACGCTGCAGGAGGTTCAGCTCACACCGCTTAACAAAGGAGTCCGCTGCTCCCCTGTCCTCTGCCTCCTCCCCTTCACCGATGCAGCCCACAATTGCAGAGTCATGGGAGAAACTTCTGCAGGTTTCAAGGCTTGGATTTGTATCTGGAGTGTTCGAGGTGTAGAGGGTGAACAGACATGTTGACAAACCGTGTTGCTCACCACAGTGTCAGCCGTGCAGTCTAAACTAAATGCTAGCCCTAATGATGTCACTGTAAAACACACAAATGACTTCTACATGCCTTTTGCACCAGTCTAAATGCTCGTGCACGCGCCACTACAAACCCCCACAATTTAAGCTCGGGTTGGTTATCTTGAAATACTTGCAAGAGTACACTAGATTTTTTAAATTATCCAAAAGAAAAACACAACCCAGTGTTGCCAAGTCTTTTCTAGTCCCTTCAGGCCTCCAATGACCAACATGAATGTAAAAAGCAAACATGGTTATTGTTAGTACTCACAGCTTTCAAGATAGCAGCTTGTGGAAGACTCTGGTGACGAGCAATGAGTGCATTGGCAGAATGTAGGAAGGTAGACAGGCAGGTAGCCCGTCCAATCACTTCATTCAGGCTGAACGAAATGATTGGACTTATTACAGACAATCAAAGATACCAGATATCTTTCTTTTTTTGTCAGAGCATTTGACTTACTGACTGCTGTCAGGAAATAAAGAGAATTACGACAAAAACTGTTTTTGAAGATTACCAACCCTAGCTTTGAGTCATGAATGATGTCATACATTTGAAATATCATTGTTTACAGTCTAACTGGCTGTGTGTAGCTACGTAGATTGCTGGTCTGTGCATCCATGAAGCCGAGCACTTTTTCTCTCAACTGCGTCCAAGACCAACCAATGACAAAGGAAGCTGCCAGTTGCAGATTTGTCCACTGCACCCACTGCACAGGACGACCCATCACTGGTTGCAGACGATGTGCATGAGGAGTGCACAAAGCACATAGGCACAGAAGGTATCCTGAGAAGGACCTTATGAGTGAACTGGCCGGGTGTAGTCATCAGACGTGTGACACTCTATGAAATATGGTCACCTCTCCCTGGTTTACTTTCACTTCGTTCTGTTTCTTCACTTGCACAATAATAATATGGGGAAACATGTTCAGCATGCTGCTGCGTCCCATTTTTGCATTAGCAACATTCCTCACTAAAATTGAGGAGACATTATAAACAAGAACCTAGGAGCTACAGGTGTGTGTGTGTGTGTGTGTGTGTGTGTGTGTGTGTGTGTGTGTGTGTGTGTGTGTGTGTGTGTGTGTGTGTGTGTGTGTGTGTGTGTGTGTGTGTGTGTGTGTGTGTGTGTGTGTGTGTGCGCAATCATGCGTTAAGCGCACGTGTGCTAACTGCTCAGTGAGTCATCCTTTGCTGGAGCCACCTGCGTCATCATGCCATTTTCATCCTGGAGAAAGAGACTGAGACGGAGAGAATGGAGGAAGGCGTCTATAGTCTGCAGGGGTTTTTACGATACAACCACCGAGGCAAAGAAACCAATACCACAACACAATGGGGAGAGCTTATGTTGGTGTGGGAGAGGGGTGGGGCGAGTCCCTCTCAGTGGTAGAACAATACAAACAACTGACCATTGCATAAATGTGAGCTTATTTGATTCAAGCAATACATCAAGTTCCTGAGAAAATGAGCCATTCAAATAGCCATTGGGGAGGAGAATATAGGGACTAACATGTCCCTGGTAGGTTAATAGTTTCAATCCTGCATGCCGACTCCTCATTGTCAGTAATGTTGAGTGTCAGTAAGCAACTATCATTATGTCAAAAGTGAGATCATGAATGATGCGTATAAAAGATGATAGTGGGGTGTCGTAGTCGTTTACTCCTTTTGTTGCGACTGAATCCAAAATTATTCTCAAGTGGGATGCACCAAACTCCAAACCTCTTAACCTCTTGACTTTCACAGATCTTATGGTTTACTGTTTTTACACTCTAGTTTGGGCTGAAAATAGCATCAAATCAAGGAAAGTAGCTGTCAGCCTCAACGTGATCTCACCCTGTTATGAGATAGAATATTAAATATTATCATATTTTGCTGCTTGGGCAGAAGCACTCGCATGTCACTTTAACGACAGCATAGTATCTTGATACTGAAGGTTTGTGCGTTGTAAAGCATTCGCAGTTAACATTGCAACGTATGTTTAACACTGTGAAACGGTTGTGGTTAACGTTGTAACGCGTGGTTAATTGTGAAACGGTAGTTACGTTGTAGTTACTTAACAGCTCGGTGCGTCTCGTACTGTTCTGAAGGGTATAGCTTGTGTGTCGGTAACACTTTCTGATTCACGCTTCAGATCTCTTGTTGTGAAAACAGACACCAATCCACATTTATCTCAAGTGCATCGGCACTGCTGAACTGCAAATCATCTTCATCCTACTGGCCACTTGATTTGTATTTATAAATATTAATGGTGTCCCTTTGAAACCTGAGATGCTGATTAATTTATATTGTGTTGTGTTTATACTTTTCTTGGATTTTCTGGCTCTTTTTGGTGTCGTTGTGATGCAACCCTTGCTGCAAAATCATTTACCCTGCTTTTAGATGTAAAGTTGAAAATCTAAGTATCAACAACATGGCGTTCAACACATCCCACATGAGCTATTTTGGTCATCACATAATACTTTGGTTAACCAATGGGTTGAACTCTCTAAATCCCTATGTATCGCTTTAAGGAAATCCAGACAATCCTGGCCAACCCATCCATGCAACATGTAGTTTGTGCTTAAGTCATTCTTCATGGCAGATCAACAGGCTGATGGGTATTACGTAGAAGCAACATCTTTTGTCTTCCACAGTATTAGTCGCTTGCAGTCGCTTCTCTGCTTAGAACGGCATGCATTAACACAAAATCACTGACTGTCCCGTGTAATATTCTGTTGCATGTGCTCCGTCTCCCCTTCCACTGTCTGTCCTGTGCTCAGTTTCTGTTACTGATCATGGAAGCATCTGTTGTCATTCAGTCAGTAACCTCCATCTTTTGATACGTCAGCATTGATTTTTGGTAGGAATTCACAAACCTTTCCTTTAAGAATCCGTCCCATCAGCTGCACCCTGTATTTCAACCCGTGATGTCCTTGCATTAGGTCCCTACACCATTTCTACAGTGCCATGTGCTGATAAATTTATCACATGCAGATAATCACCAAACTGGTGTGTAGGAGGGATCCTTTGATTTGAATGACAGAACCTCTTCCATACTTACAGAGCAAGGCCACTCTGTATCCTGTTAACTTATGCTGCCAGCTGATCTGCTCTTCTCTGCTGCTCTTGTCTGTCTGCCTTTCATGCCCTTTCTTTCTCTTTCTTTCTTTCTTTCTTTCTTTCTTTCTTTCTTTCTTTCTCTCCCTTCTACCTCCTCACTTTCCTGCTTGTGTGTGTGTCTGCCTGCCTGTCTTTAGGTTCAGATAGTGCACAAAAAGCTGGACTTCAGCCATATCACGTCTCGCTGTGGCTCCAAGGACAATATCAAACATGTCCCTGGAGGTGGCAAAGTAAGTACTGCTAGAGCTGGAGGGAGACTCTGGTGAGGGTGGATGCGCATCATATTACGAGCTTATAGACCCTCAATTGCTCAAAAATTGTGATCAATTGAGGATGTACTTTTTTGATCCCAGCCACTAAAAAAGGAATTTCTATGTAATGTTGGTTCACCATGGCTGGAAGCATGTTGTATCTCTTACACCCGATTGGGCTGTATTTACCCAGAAGCATCATTTTCAAAGCAACTAAGAATGATTGCACTATAATCAGCGCATTTATGGCTCCTCTCTGTTTGCATTTTGGATTGATTTCACTCAAATGGACCTGACCACAGGTCTCTCTGCCCACCCTTCCAGATGTTGCTCCCATCTGCTCCAAACACCTGCTGCACTATCATAGTCCGTCTCTGGGCTGCCCTCACAACCACCACTTTGCTGTCTCTCATAAACCAAATGCAAAAGGGTATACAGGAATCGGCTCATAGTGTCCAAGAATGTGACATCAAATACAACTAGAGGCCGGACCGATGTCACAATAATAGCAACTGTTAACAGTTTTAAAGCTGCAGTTGGTAACTTTAATGAAAATAACTTTTCATCATAATTGCTCAAACTGTCACTATATACTGACAGTAGTACACAACATAGATAATCTGTGAAAAAATCAGGTTCCTCTGCCTCCTCTTTGTGCTTCTAATGGCATTTACAAGATTCCACTGCCCGAAGGAAAACAACCATCAGAGCCCAGGAGTCTCTAACGCAGCTGTTTCGTCCCTTTCCTCATGATCACCAATGCCTCTCAACCCTTTGTACTATTATGCCATGTTCACACCAAACGCGCCATTCGCGCCGCGTTCACTCGCCTGGGACCATTTGTGGTCATTCGCGTAACGCTCCGGAGAGGGGGCGTGGCTTATCGCCCTGGAAGCCGTTCAACTGTCCGCCATTTATTTCCGCCATCAACCATGGAAAAAATAACCTATTTCTGCTTAGTACATGTTGTGGAAGTCCCAGAACTAAACGCCGTCTTGTCTGGGTTCATAACTATTTTATCGACCTGTATTCACTGTGTCTAGCAAGCCACACGTCTGCTGTTTACTACAGCTGTATGAACACAAAACAAACTGATTTTGCTGTAGTTTAACTGCTATAAACCAATAAAAGGGATGCCGAAATAACTACGTAATGATGCCGATTTGTAAAAAGTCTGAATTCATGTTTTGTTAGTTCTCTCTGCAAATACTTGTTTTCTTAATGGAGCTCAGATCGATCGGTGCTAGGCTAAGCTAACATTGTAGCAGCTCCATCAACACTCAAAATAACGTCATCTCGGCGTAAATACGGCAGTGTCTTTTTTTTGTACCATATGGTTTACACACACATTTATACACACAGTTTGGTCCGGTCTCTACTAATATGAGGAATCGTAGAGCTCTGGGTGGACACAGACGGCTACAGTATTTATTTCAACAATGGCAGGACGTCAGTGGTGACAGGAGGAGTGTCTCAACGCTGATAGGCTTCACGCGATTTTTCCGCTGAAGTTGAAATATTTCTGTGCCTTAAACTGTGCATAGACTTTGTATAATCTACTCACGCGAATAATTCGCGCCGCGTTTGGTGTGAACGCACCTTTATTGTTATGCAGATGTTCATTTTAATCTTTACTTTGTCTTGCCCATTTTTGTCTAATTTTTTAATTTACACAAGGTATGTTTTGGTGTATTGTATTGTTGTTTACATATACATGTAAAAACAACACATGCGCAACACATGTAAAAGTAAATATTAAAGGGGAACACCACCTAAATGAAGAATTCCAAAAAGGATATATCAATATTTGTGAATATGAGCTACTCTCTCTGCAAGCCAGAAACCAGAGAAGGAAGTCTCGAACGTGTGATAACATCCAGTATGAAGTGGAGCTGCTCCATAGACAATGAATAGGAGACTGATTGTCTTTCCTTTGTTAACACTCAAATGAGCGTAACTCTTTTCTCCTGATCTCAGTTGTGAAACAGAAAATGTAGCCATATACAACATTCCCCTGGATGCTCTGTGTCATCCATAACATCTTTCCCAATATAGTATCTATGAAGTAGTTCCTAATTTGGGTTTAAACCCTCTAGTATTGGATTTGGGAGATAATTGTTAATGTCAACTAATATTTTTGGACTGTCTTGGACCATAGGAATAACAGGAAGGAATTTTGCAAATGGGTGCAGTTCCCCTTTAAGAGAGTATTCAAGCGACCTGCTGAAAGTGGATTAACATACACACAAACTTTATATATTTGCTCCATACATGTATGTGATAAAAACCTTCTTTTTCCTAAAGTGTGTTCCACATAAAGCCAGCAAATACAAACACAATACACAATCCTGTAAGATAGTAATATCACAGTACAAAACAAACTCATGGAATGTACTGCAGTAGGCTTAATACATATACATTTTCACCAATATTAAAATGTTCTATATTCACTGAAGTCATGGGTGTGTTTCTCAGTCTGAAATGACATCATGAATATTTAGATTAGCTGTTAAGAATTCAAATATTGGTGTTGTATTATAAAATCAGGTGATTAATGTTAGAACCTGTCAAGCAGCCTGTAATGAGGGAGCGCTCTAATGTCAATCAGAAAGCAATCATGGTTTGTTTGCTAACACAATTTCAACAGCTCTGAGGGTCACAGTTAGCCGACTGCCTGTCCGTCCTCACACACATGTATATTTGATTGATCTCATCACACGCTGTCAGACAGGCCACCGCCTCCTAAGATCCATCAGCTGCCTGTGATACTGAACACACACACTCATGATGGGGCGACGGTCTCATAACTGGCTTCTTGCTTCCTCCAATTAAAGCCTGTGTTGATTCACAAGCATAGACGGAGCGTCGTTTACCAGCCTGACAACACATAACAGCACAGGTCAAAGTATGCAGCAAGGGCAGGTAGTGCAGCATCTGCTGTGTTGTGTCCCCCACATACACCACCGTATGTACAGATTGCATTCTCTACTACTGCACCAGGTCCATGTTAATGACTGTGATTTCCTAAAGTGGACAGAGTAGACGCTGAAGTGTAGCTGAATTGCATTGCACTGGATGTGGCCTCTTTGTGAGTTTTGTATAAAGCGGCTACATCGTGATTTCCCCCCCCCCTCCAGGTGCAGATCCAGTACAAGAAGGTTGATTTAAGCAAGGTGACGTCCAAATGTGGCTCAAAGGACAACATCAAACATAAGCCAGGTCGGACTTATTACTTCTATTCTCCTCTATTTCATGGTTCTATTTCAGCTCTCATACTAACCTTCTTCTTTTGTATTTCTTTTTTTAATCTCAGGTGGAGGTGATGTGAAGATTGAGTCCCATAAGCTAAACATTAAAGCTAAGTCTAAGATTGGATCCATGGACAACGTGGGGCCAGGCAACGAGCAGACCAACGGACACAAGGTCAAACTCTCACAGTCACTCATTCTATCAGTTACCTTCTCTGGCTCTGCTGACTCACGGTGCATTTACTGGTCGACGCCACAAGATGGTGTGGTAGCATGAGATACTACACTATAAATAAAAGTGTGTGTGTGTGTGTGTGTGTGTGTGTGTGTGTGTGTGTGTGTGTGTGTGTGTGTGTGTGTGTGTGTGTGTGTGTGTGTGTGTGTGTGTGTGTGTGTGTGTGTGTGTGTGTGTGTGTGTGTGTGTGTGTGTGTGTGTGTGTGTGTGTGTGTGTGTGTGTGTGTGTGTGTGTGTGTGTGTGTGTGTGTGTGTCCACAGGAGGAGAAAGCAGAGGAGAAGACATCTTCACCCCAGAGTGGTGCTCCGACAACAGGACTGGCGGGTGTTGCTAAGGCAACAGCACCAGGAGGTGTTGGCAAGGAGAATGGGGTGAAGGAGGCCACACCCACTCCTTTCGGGGGAGACGGACTGAGGGAGCATAGCATAGACAAACACATCACTGAGACAAGTGGGTGTAAACACACACACACTATCATAGATAGATATAAACTTTATTCATCCTCAGGGGGAAATTAGTTTGTATAAAGTTTCATATCTAAAAACATTGAAGTGCACGTCTGTGATTGTAGCCAACTGAGTCTGACTGGCTCTGATTGGACAATCGCTGTTTAGGGGTTTAGCAAATACAGATACACGTGACGATAGGGATTGTGCGTGCATGCATGTGTATACCTGATCTCCGCTACGTGTCTGATGGAGAGTGGTGGTAAAAATAGCAGACACTTTGCTACTAAATGGAAAGACCTACAGACTGAAGATTAGCCGGTCTTAGTGGATAAAGTCATCTCTGGCACTGCAGCCGGCCTCCAGACTCCCTGAGTTCAGAGGGACGACAGACGATGTGGTTTCCAAACTTGGTCTAATTGATGGATGGCTGTAGTGCTAATACAATTAAAACAGGAATGGTTTATAATTTGGTCTATAATTCAGATGAACCTGGGTGCAGACTGTAGCAGCCTGTCAGTTAAAGTAACACACCATCTGGCTGGTAGAATTGAGACTCAGAAAGTTTCCTCCCTCGTCTCAGTATCACTTTTCTCTCCTTCTCTTAACTTTTTTTCGTTTTCCTTTCTCGTTTCTCAATCCAATTTCTTCCCCCCAACAGATTGAGTCCCAGTGACCAGTAGATTTTGGCGGGACACGCATGGCGCTCGTCGACCGACCAACCAACCTACCACGGCGCAGTCACTTACCTTTGGCCCCGCCCTTCATCTCGCCCACCGCAGCACCGAACTGACCGATCGCCTCTCTGTGTTTCTCTGGGGGTTTCGCCTGCCGGCTTCCTGCTACCAACCCCTGACCTTTGACCTCTCAACGGTTGACCTTTGGCCCCGCCTACCACAGAGAAGAGCACTTCCTGTTTGTCTGTGTTTCTTGGGGTTCCGCCAGCTTCTCGGCTGATAAAATTCCCTTGTAAGCACTGATTTAGAGGACTTAAACCCCAAATTTAACACCCCCACAATAAACCCACTATTGTAGTCAATGCTAACGGAAGTATATTGAACATAGCCAGTCTTAGAATATTTCCACCTATGAGTCTTATACTGTTTTAACACTCTGAGGCTGATCTATGGTCCCTCCTACAGGCCTTCAAAATTCAAAACCACTTTGATCTTCAAACCTTGTTAGCAGACCTTGCTAGCGCCCCACCTCCATTCTTAGTCCATGTCCACTTAGCCCCTGACCACACTAACCAGCTGAAGGCCTGGCAAGTCTGCTTTAAATCTACACATCTACAGTATCTACAGCAATGCACGTTGTCAAGTCAAACATTATCTCCCAATACATCTCTTACATCATTGCACCAGTTTGTCTCACCCAGATGTATGACAACAATGCTTCTTTATCTTCAGCAGTAGCAGCGATCAGCGCAGAGGACCGGGGCTTATGTGGAGTAGAGAGGATACTATTGGAGACGTTTGGAAACGGATCTGAAGGTGGAGTTCCAAATCAGTGCAGAAAGTCGGAGTTTAGGATGTCAGACGATTCCTGTTTTAGGTTTCAAGAAAAGATGCATTCAATGACAGTACAGTACAGAAATGTAGAGGCTATAACAAAGCAGACGGCTTTTGCCACAATTGGAAACATCATTTAATGATGTGATTAGTGCACGAGAATCATCAAGAGGCGAAAAGTGATGGGGCTGCTCTTACCTTGGCTCAAGAAGAATTTGGCTCTGAACACAGGTATTTGATCTTGAAGTGGAATGAGTTGGGATCACAGTATTTAACCTTGAAGGGTCTGATCTTGAAAAGGACTACTCAACCCTTTAGAGTAAGTGTTAAATCTTGGAGTTCAACTGCTAGCTGCTGCACCTTTTAGTCAACATGAATGAGTCAATACACAGAATACTGAATGTTACTGCGGACAACGTGACCCATCATGTCACACAGGCTGCTGGGTAAAGGCCCGGTCACGCCAACACATCAAATGGCGGGATTTGATCAATTTGTGACAATGGAATCGGCATGATCTGCGATTTAGCTCACGCGGTGCAAGTAAAACCGTGCAAAATTCCGTCCTGGTCACGTGGTCGTAGCATAAGTCCACAAACTACTGTGGGTGTTACAGAAAAACAGACCAAAAATAAAGCACCGTTTCATGTGTAAGACTTACAAACCCCTTAACCTTTATTCATAAAAAAGCTCATACACTCTTATGTCCGACCATTTGCGTGGCATAAAGTTTGGGGGCACTTAACCTTTTAGTCTTCTCAATAAGACTATTTCTGAGGGGTTGAACCCAAACCTCCCATGTATCCTTCCGTCCCACAGTAGACTCCTGTGAGCGGCCCCAGCAGTCCCCCTGAGATGTGTGCAGCATTCACAGTTCACATATGGCTATCAGAGACAGACAGACAGACAGACAGTGCCCTCTTTCTCTTGCTCATGTGGTACTTCCTGGTCATGTGGTACACCCCTGGTGGAGAGGGGGTGGGGCTACAGAGCCACACCCTCTTTTGAGTCCTCCCACTAGCCGGTGCGTCTTAGAATCCTCTCTGTGAGACCCAAACACACACACCGACACACAAGCACAGATATATACAGGAAAGCACACACATGCTTGTTGGTGTGCATGCCCACGCACACACACATACACACACACACACACACACACACACACACAAACAAACAGAAATCAGCACATGTGCACACACGTTATAATACACACAAAAAAAGCACCCTGAAATAAAAAACGGCACGCTGTCCATAGAAGCATTTCTCTGTTAATGGAAGCAACTCTTTATCGTGTTTTTGGTGGTCTATGCTGATATCGTTACATTAATGATGATCTGTGTCGGTGTGCCGTCCCTCCCGTGGTCATTGTCTGACATCATCATCATCATGTGCTTGCCTCACCCCGCCTCCTTCTCGTCCGCTTCCTCGTCTCGTGGTTCACTCCGACTCTCTGACAGCAATACAGTGATCTTAGTCGGAACGCCTCCTGTTACACACGGCACACACCCACACACACACACACACACACACACGACAGAGACAGAGACAGAGGACGACCACCGAAGTTGAAGGGTGTGAAGGGAGTTCACTTGCAGGACGGAGTGTCAATTAAAGGGGAATAATGTTACATTCATGGCAAGTCTGAAGTTGGCATTTTCTTTGCAACCTTTTAGTGTCTAATTAATTCACCAGAGACTGTCTAGTAGATCGAACCATCTCCAGTACCAAGCCACTTGAGGTCAGGTTTCAAGTCTCTAGCGTATGTTTTACTCATTAGTGTGTAAATAGATTGAAGTAAATAGCTTTTTAAATGCATTTTAATTAAACATTTTTTCCAGCATTTTCTAGTTTTTTGTTTTCTATAGGATAACACTGGATGTAAAAAAAAATCCTAAAATTCTCAAAGGTAAAAAAAAATTCTCTATCAATTATAAATAGTTTTACTACACTGGACAGGAGGGACTGCCCAGCTCCAAAATGCCATGAATGCAGCAGTATTTCAGCAACAGCAGAACCAAGAAGGAGCTGCGGAGACTGCAGCAGGGACCGTGCAGTGGTGTTGGAAGATGTCTATCTAGCGAACACATCTGGACTTGTAAAATAGAGTATAGCAGCGAATCATTTCAATTTAACAGTAGATAATACATTTGCCTGAAGTCATAGGGGATTCGTTTTTCTCTTTTTCCACAATTGTTAAATGTCTTAAATGATCTTGTGTGGAGAAGAAATTTAACTTTTTTTTTTTGCCTGTTTGTATTGTTATAGGAAATCACTTAAATTCAGTGCAATGCATTTTATGGAAACACCACTGTGATGTGACTTTGATTTACAGACCAGAAGCGTTGCGTCATGTGTCACGGCAGATAAAAAGGAGTGTAAGCGGCTGATGCTCACCGAGAGGTGCCCGTTCTACTGGCTGTAAGTCTATGCATGGTTCTGAGGACTGGTCTCTGTAACTATGTAACTGAGACGTGTTGGTGGGGCGCTGCCGCAGTTCTCAGATGTGTGAAGTGTTACTACTGCATCCATCCTGTAGAGAGCGCTGCTCAGCCTCTAGAACACTGATAGTCTGGCTCTGAGACTTAAAGGCCGACTGAGAAACCTTACATCACCATTAGAGAAGCTTCAGGCCAGCTTCACGCTGTTCTCATTGATGATCTATATTATTGTATCTGGAATCACTTAATAACTCCAAAATCCTATTCATTATGTACAGTTCCCCTTAAAAAGTCTTGTGCACTTTGAACACAGTCTTGTTCATTTCTTGATGCACTGAAGTGATATAAAAGTTGCTTTGCTGTTTATTGCTCAAACATCGTCAGCAGTGTACTGTACATGTGTGCTTCTGGGAGCAAAGCAGTCTGTAAAGTTATGATAATCAAAGAGCAAGTGATCAAATAGTGAACAACAGAGAATAGGCAACTTAAAACACCGTTAAAGCATATTTAATAGTTCCTGTTCCCTCCAAATGGTCATGCCCATGAGTTGCCTGAAAGTACATAAACATGTGAAAGCGATCATGTGAATCTGTCTTCGGAATAGAAGAACAAAAGGGATGAAAGCGCTTTGACAGGTGTAGACAAGAGGAACAAGTTGTAGTCTTAATGTGTGTTAGAGTTTGTTGCCGTATGACGGGATGACCTGATGTTGTGCATGTTGAACGGCACATCGGTGCCCCCTTCGTCTGGGTCGGCTCAGTGGATTATAGTGGGACATTGGTCATCGATGGATTAACAATTAACTCTCCAGTCTGCCCTCATGTTGTTCCTGTCAACATTCACTGGTTATTACTTTCTGACCGAGCTACAAGTTGATAGTCAGCTAAAGGATGTTTTGAGAGGACTAGCATCAAAGACACCTCTTGCAGATCCTTTTGTCGTTGATTGAATCTTATTCCTTTGGTATACAGCAGGTAAACGGTGCTAAATTCAAAATTTAGAGCATTAAAATAGCAAAAACCTTGGTATATGTAAAGATATAGTGGAGTAATGTCTACCTGGGCAGAGACTGAAGTCACTTTTGTTCCAGTCAGCGTCCCACTGGCTAGCTAACGGCCGCCACTCTGAACTGCACTCATGAACCCACAAGGGTTGGGCCCGTTATGGCACGAAAATAAAGACATCAATCAATCAATCTAATGCTTTTAAAGAAAAGCATCCAAAACCTTGAGATTCGTCCCTCGACCTGAAAAACAGGTGAGATGAAAAAGCTGCCCTTCAAATTAGATTTAAAAAAGATTTAAAGCATTGTTAGATTAGTTCACACAGGAAGTGAGTGACAGCTACTATTGATAGTAGAGAGTGATACAGACTGCTACATGCTATACATTCTTTTAATCCAGTTAAGGGTCAAATTTTCTTTGTAATTCAGTGGGATTAAAATGAAAGCATAGTAGATTAACGGGGTTATCTGTGCCTTTCTAAATTACACGGACAGGAAATGAGATGGTGCTGACGTAACAAAGGTCAACATCTTAAACCGCTGGACGCAGGGCGATAGATGACAGCGAATCATCAGAAGATTTATTGTGACTTGACATGAGCATCAGGTCGATTTGGGCTGAAAGCGGATCGGTGTCAGTGTGTTTGTTAAGAGACCACGAACAGATGTACACAAGGAACATGGTCCTTCACAAGAGAACGTTCATTTTTCAACTCTAAAATGTGCTGCTCAGTGCAAATATTGGCCACAACTCAAAATTTAAGGGATCCTTATGAAAAATGAATACCAGCAGAATCGATACATCATTATCAATTTTTTTAATAAATCAATATTGTTATATGCCAGAAAACTGTATTATGGCTCAGGCTGTATTTGACATGCTGTATGCTATAGCAATAGCACATGCAGCTGTCTGGGTCCTGTCTGGGCCCCCTCATCCCTTAAAGTTCACATTTATTATAATCATAGAGGATATGATTAGGCTTAAGACTAGATTTGTGGAATACAGTTAAGTTTGCAGCTTGGACAAAAGGTAATAACCCGATTCACTCTGTTTGTTCCCCACTTATATCACTTGAACACCATCTTACACTAGTATCTCACACTGTCCCCTGTATATAGTCTCCACCATGTTTCTATCACTCCAGAATTAACTCAAAAAAATACAAAAAAAAATACGAAAATCGTACTTCTTAACAGGGTGTTGTGGATGTTGACAGCTGAGCATTGACGTTCATAAGCCTGTTACCGTCAAGCTTAATAATATTATTATAAGAGAGGAAAAGTGTACTTTTTCTTTTGTTTCAGAGTCTTGCCTTTTTTTCCCCCCGTTAAGAAAAAGGGCTGCTGAAGTCTCAAGAATGTTTTTAAAAATGTATTAAAGGTGCAAGATGTACGAGTACGTGTATGAGGTTTGTCTCTGTTCTGTTTTTGGAAGATAGATCACATACGGAAAACACTATTTGCCCGGATTCTAAATCGACGGGCAGGAAGGGAGGCAGCGTGTGTGTCGGGTTTCATGCGACTTAAGGAGCATCAAAGAAAAACAAAAATCAAACCAAGTAAACCGCACTTCAGAATTGGTTGGTTCATTACAAACGGAAGGAAACAACATTTCCGCTTTTGGGTTTTGGAAAGCACTGCTGTACATGCAACACCTGACACACACTGGTCGGCCCTTTCTCTCGCAGACCTCCCCCCTCCCTCCCCATTAGACTAACCAGACTTAGTCTTTTGGCTTGTGGTAGAATGTAATGTTGTGTATTTAGACAGCTCCTATATAGACACCTCGACATACCTACCAACACGGGACTGAATTATGGGATGTCTCGGGGCCTAATTATCTTCTCGGCGTCGATAGCGAAGGCTGAAAACATTTTGGAAACGGAAATTGTTTAAAAAAAAAGTTTGAGCTTGAACTGTACCTTTTAAGAGCGACGGCGAATTGCCTGAAATGTAACTGGGAATAAAGGGTTAAAGAAGAAAAAAAGGGAGTGTTGGTAGATATGCACCTGGAGCCTCCTAGCTGTGTCTCCCACCTACAGAGGCTTGTCAGCATCATAGCACTGAAAAGTTTTTTTATCCCCTGTTAGTGTCCTCTGCCACGCATACAGCAGTCTGTTTATCAAGGCGAGCACACTTTGTAGACGGCACACGTATTAATTTTATTTATAAGACGGGATTTGTTGGACTGTGATTTGTGTGACTTTTTTTTGTGTTCTCACTTGCTGTAAATCTTGGTCTTTGGTCAGCGGTATTAGCAACATGTTGAGATCTGTCACTACAACACGCAAAAAGAATGTGCTTTTCAGTGCCGTGAGTGGAGCCACTGTGGTGTGTGCTGTATTATTCTGTAGGGCACAACAGCATAGCAAGAGCATGCAGGAGACAAGAAACAATCTGCTGGTTGTTAGAGGCATCTGTCCTGTTAGATAGAGCTCACCACCCCCCTCAATTCTGAATATTTGGTATGAAAGAGATGTTCATTGTGATTCATTGTTAACCAGTGATGTGAATATTAATCATGAAATAAATAAAAAAAGATGAGCAAAACATCCGCCAGTATCGCAGTTGTTATTTCTATTCTACTCTCATCGTTATTTAATTATGTTTGTAACATTTACTTATGTTTTGTCAATAATGTATCTCTATCGAACACCAAGGTTGAAACCTTTAACCAACAGTAGACCTGTTAACCCCAACTACACACTCTAGATGTTGGTGTAATATAAGCATCTACATTCTGATGTATGACCTTTAAGTTTTAGAACCCCAACTCAATCCATTATTTTTAATAGCTGATCAGTGTATTTTTATGACATACTATACTATGATATTATTTATGACATACTATATCATTATTTTTCATGATGAAACTATATTACAAATTTTAAGACATACTATATTTTAGGACATAGTATATATATATATTTTTTATATTATTAAAAAAGAAAAACTGAAATATCACATGGTCATAAGTATTCAGACCCTTTGCTGTGACACTCATATTTAACTCACATGCTGTCCATTTCTTCTGATCCTCCTTGAGATGGTTCTACTCCTTCATTGGAGTCCAGCTGTGTTTAATTAAACTGATTGGACTTGATTAGGAAAGGCACACACCTGTCTATATAAGACCTTACAGCTCGCAGTGCATGTCAGAGCAAATGAGAATCATGAGGTCGAAGGAACTGCCCAAGGAGCTCAGAGACAGAATTGTGGCAAGGCACAGATCTGGCCAAGGTTACAAAAGAATTTCTGCAGCACTCAAGGTTCCTAAGAGCACAGTGGCCTCCATAATCCTTAAATGGAAGAAGGTTGGGACGACCAGAACTCTTCCTAGACCTGGCCGTCCAGCCAAACTGAGCAATCGTGGAAGAAGAGCCTTGGTGAGAGAGGTAAAGAAGAACCCAAAGATCACTGTGGCTGTGCTCCAGAGATGCAGTAGGGAGATGGGAGAAAGTTCCACAAAGTCAACTATCACTGCAGCCCTCCACCAGTCGGGGCTTTATGGCAGAGTGGCCCGACGGAAGCCTCTCCTCAGTGCAAGACATATGAAAGCCCGCATAGAGTTTGCCAAAAAACACATGAAGGACTCCCAGACTATGAGAAATAAGATTCTCTGGTCTGATGAGACCAAGATTGAACTTTTTGGCGTTAATTCTAAGCGGTATGTGTGGAGAAAACCAGGCACTGCTCATCACCTGCCCAATACAATCCCAACAGTGAAACATGGTGGTGGCAGCATCATGCTATGGGGGTGTTTTTCAGCTGCAGGGACAGGACGACTGGTTGCAATTGAAGGAAAGATGAATGCGGCCAAGTACAGAGATATCCTGGAAGAAAACCTCTTCCACAGTGCTCTGGACCTCAGACTGGGCCGAAGGTTCACCTTCCAACAAAACAATGACCCTAAGCACACAGCTAAAATAACAAAGGAGTGGCTTCGGAACAACTCTGTGACCATTCTTGACTGGCCCAGCCAGAGCCCTGACCTAAACCCAATTGAGCATCTCTGGAGAGACCTGAAAATGGCTGTCCACCAACGTTCACCATCCAACCTGACGGAACTGGAGAGGATCTGCAAGGAAGAATGGCAGAGGATCCCCAAATCCAGGTGTGAAAAACTTGTTGCATCATTCCCAAGAAGACTCATGGCTGTACTAGCTCAAAAGGGTGCTTCTACTCAATACTGAGCAAAGGGTCTGAATACTTATGACCATGTGATATTTCAGTTTTTCTTTTTTAATAAATTTGCAAAGATTTCTACATTTCTGTTTTTTTCTGTCAAGATGGGGTGCTGAGTATATTTTATTTTTATTGAGAAATAAAATGAACTTTTTTTGATTTTAGCAAATGGCTGCAATGAAAATGAAAAATTTAAAGGGGTCTGAATACTTTCCGTATCCACTGTATGCATACTTTGATCATTTGTTCAGTGTTAATCAGTAACCTGATTCGGTGCTCAAGCATTCAATGTAAAATATTGCGTTAGAAGTCATTGTGCAGAATGGCTGAATTCAAATGTTTATTTTTATGTTTTATGTGTACATCATATTGCTGGGTGGTTAGATTGTGAATTCACTCCGGGGATCAATGAAAAATCATACATAATGCAAAAATACATCATGATAAAAGAGTTTATTTGTTATATTTTTGTTTATTTATATATTGTAGTTTGTTTCGAGGAGTTGCTGTGATAGCAAAGCTCTGTAGCTGCCAGTTTATGGACAGATGACCTGCAGGTGTTAATCCTGTCAAGACGAATGCATGACCCGCCCTTCTCTGCCTCTGATTGGCTAGTACTCGTTCCCAACGTCGGTTGGAATGGACCGTTAAGGCTGGGTAAGCCAATCAGAGGCAGAGTAGAGCGGGTCTTGTATTGGCCACGTTCAGGCTCGTGTCCGGTGGCTGACAGGTGAGGAACGGCAGCTCATGAACATGAAGTAAGTGTATCGTGTCATGAGGGGGTGCTGTCGCTAGTACCTTAACATTGTACTCAACTGTAAGTACAGTGCTTGAATAACCAAGTTACTTTACACCACTGGGGGGGTGTCTAGTAGGCTAACTGAGGTGGAATAAAAACATTGACATTAAACCCTAATATAAATGTATTCAGTAAAAGGTGCATACTCAAAAAAGGAGAAGAAAACGGACAGCGCTAAATTGCACTGGTTCAAAAAAGTGAAGGATAAGGTTACTCTCCATACTAGCTAAGGTACCCTTGTATACTGAATCATTTTGTCAATGAATGAATGTTGGACATAAAAATGACTCTTTAATAAAGACAGAACTTAATATTCAATACAAGTAACTTCTTGTTCAGGTTAATTCAACTAAAAGTATTACATTTATATAAACCCTGTAAAGAAAGAAGTCAAGTATTACATGTGTTATAAAGAAACAAAGGCTGCAAAATAGTTACTTATATTGAGATTTTTATGACCTGTTTCTAAAGCATCTTAAAACCTCTTGCACACGACAGAACACGTCAGAACCCCCTCTCGGGCTCAGAACCCCTGAAAATCATGTACGGAAAATAGCCTTATTCTGCGGTAATATTGTGGATTGGTCCAGTTTTTTTTCCGGATTAAACAGCAATGTATGGGCAACACTATCATATAAGTCACTTCTTAC
Organism: Anarhichas minor; assembly: GCF_050575085.1. Classification (NCBI taxonomy): domain Eukaryota; kingdom Metazoa; phylum Chordata; class Actinopteri; order Perciformes; family Anarhichadidae; genus Anarhichas; species Anarhichas minor. The sequence continues at coordinate 2,885,623 of NW_027466452.1, forward strand.
ACACTCCAAACACAACTATAGACTACTAATATAAGCATCTAGAAAACGTGGCATAAAAGCATGAAATCCTGGCCAGAAATCGCCGTTATGAGTACCGCAAATCAATATTTGCACCCTGATGCTAGCGGCTACCTAGCTTTGCAATGCATTTAATAGCATTAGCACTCCTGGCCAAACGCTTAAATAACTTCGGTTTTCCGCTCCGTGGGAGCACTGGACAGCTGTGAGTGGTCAAACGTACTTTCGTACTGCTCTCCGCCGAAAAAAATCGTAGGTATGTGGCCAAGTTTTATGAAAAATTAGTACAATAACGTCGCAGATTATCCGTTTCAAAGCTGGAGTCATTGTTGCCAACTGCATCCTGTTTACTTCCGAGCTGTTTCCACATTAAGAGCGGTCAATCCAGCATGGGCGAGCTGCAACAGCTGGTTCGAAAATGATGACCTCGCTTGACCGCTCTCTACTAAAGCCTCTTATTCTTCACTTTATCCCACTTTAACCTTTATTCAGCAACTACTGATCGGTTGTGCTATGATTTGGGAGAGTTTTTAGGGAGATATCTGCATTATTTCAACAACCTTATATCAATAAAAGTGTTTTTTTTTCAGGCGAACCTGATTATTTTCAATTTGAGTTGTGTAATGTCTTCATTACTATATTAACCAGCAACATATACACAATATTACCCATCTGAACAATCTCACAAGTGTTGTGATCTGATTATAGCAACAAAAATTATTAAAATAGACCTTGTAGTTACAGAACTATGGTCACTTTAGTATGGTATGCTATTTTCGAGAAGATGCCTACAAATAGGGCCCGAGCTAAAGAGGTTAAAACGAATTGGCCTATTTTGTATAATCCCTAGATATGTAAAGTGTACATGTAAGAGGTACACCACCAAGCACCACATTCACTTATTGGGCCTACGGGCACTACGCAATGGTCGTGATTACGGAATTTTCTGAATGAATTACATGTATGATGTTCGTCAATTTAAAAGATTAATATGTAAGTCAAGAAAATAGCATTTTGTTTTTAAACTGTTGAAGTGTAAGACTACTTGCATGAACAACAGGTCTTGCCCGTTCTTTGTTTCCCGGCTGATAAGAACAGTAGCAGGATAAAACACATCATGTAAGATAAGGTACATGTGGATGTATATAGCTAAGTTAGCTAGCTAGCCAAGGTAACGACATGCATGATGCTAGACCAGAGATGTAGTTCACCGATCGGTTTTACACGAAGCTAAATGATACTACGACAAATGTATGACAATCTGTGACTTTTTTGACTTGCAAAATCAAATATTAAATTGACAAACATATGTGTAATTCATAGCACAGTTCAAGCTGGATGAAATAAACATTTACAGTATTTATAAAGTAAAGTCCCACAGGACACCGGAAATGGCTTGACTTCATCTCTCTATTAACTAACAAGAAACCAGTAAGCTAATTAACGGGTTATTTGTAATATAAAACAAGTCATTTTTCACCATCTCAACTAACTCTCCTGACAACAATATGAAGCAGTAATGTTTGCTGTGGTAACGTTACAGTCAGAGTGTTATATAACTTGTTTTGTTAGTTTAACCTGCAGTTAAAGCTGTTCAATTACCATTCTTTTTTTGATCTTAAATTAGACTTTGATGTACAAATAACCTTTGTTCATAAGAGGCTGATAGTATCATTCTGTAGTAATCACTAATATAATGCAGGCCCTGTAGGAACATGACTTTATATATTCAGTATACAGAGACATAAGATAATCCATTATTAGTCCACAGTGAGCCCTCACATAGAGCTGAGATGGAGCTGTCATTTGTTGTGGGTGTTCTGTAGTTCTGCTAGTTTTAACCCTTTATTGCTCATACACATGGAAGACAATAATATTGTTTCCTCTCTTAGGCAAAGAGAACATTGATCCACATCTGCGCTTTGGCTGGTAAGTACGGACATACTGTAACTGAAATTGACAATAGACCACATAACTTGATGTGTTTAACTGTTAAGTATCTTAGACCATTTCATTGTGTTTAGATTCACACCAGATTCATTTATTTTGTGTGATTTATTTATCTCTAAAGCAACTTAAAGATATATATTGAAGACTAACATAAGTTCCCAGGAAATTGTAGAGCTTTAATGAGACTTTGATAATTAACAAGGAAATAAAATGAGCTGTAAGGTTGGTTTTCTGAAATTAAACCGAAAATGTCTCCCTCACCGTCCCTCACCCTCCCTCTCCTCCTATCCCCCCCTTTCTGTCTCTGATTGCAGACCATCACTGTGACTCCTTGCCATCTCTGAAGTGTACGTTCACACACATGAATTATGATTTTGCTGTTACTAAACTAATATTACATTGGTTTACAGTTAAGAATGACTTCCCATCCAAATGTAGCCTTAACAGGAATTACATCCATTCATTACGTACTGAACGACTAAATGACCCACCCTGAATAACAGTTTGATCTAGATTGAAATGAGATGTGACACACTGGTTTTCCGAGAGGAAAGTAAAGATCATTTATTTCTCTCTTCACTTCTTCTGGCCTCCTCCTTCCTGTCTCTAACTGCAGATCAGAGTTGGTGTGTCCGTGGTGACTTGACAGTAAGTTCACATATCAATCAACACTTTTACTTAAAACACTTAATTAATACTGCAGGTTTTAAACACGCTGTAGTGAAGTTGTAGTTAGTAAAAATGTGAGACTTCTAAACCAGCCGTACTTCATATCATTTCATTATATTTCACATAAATCTGCAGTATTACCTGTTATACTGTCATGATGTTTTTACATTATGTCCATGTGAGCAGACACTTCACTGATCTTTTATCTTAAGGTAGAAGTTACTTAGTTTGTTATTCAGACTGCTGTCTAATGTGTGTCTTTATTGTGTCTGACAGGTGTCCTGCTGTCTCCCCTCCCCTCTATCATATTGGCTCTCTGTCTTTCCTATACCTTGTATCCACTCTGTCTAAACATTTGTTCCTCTATCTTTCCTGTACCTTGTATCCACTCTGTCTAAACATTGGTTCCTCTATCTTTCCTGTACCTTGTATCCACTCTGTCTAAACATTGGTTCCTCTATCTTTCCTGTACCTTGTATCGACTCTGTCTAAACATTGGTTCCTCTATCTTTCCTGTACCTTGTATCCACTCTGTCTAAACATTGGTTCCTCTATCTTTCCTGTACCTTGTATCGACTGTCTAAACATTGGTTCCTCTATCTTTCCTGTCAATCTACCGCTCTGTCTTTGATATTAGAATTCATTCTTTGTATCCCCCTTCTATCCCACTCTAGCTGTTACTGAACTTTCCAAACCTACTGAACCTTCTGAAAAACTTCTGAACAAATTACTGGAAACTGATTTCTGAAATCCTGAATTCTGAACTAAATTACATGGTTATAACAACCTGTCTGTTGAACGAAAACCTGAGAGTCTCTCATCTCTCCCACTCTCTGTCTCTCCACTGATCCTCTGATCCACTCACTTGCTTTGGGTTACTGGTACCTGATCTATCTTTTAAGAAATCTGAGAGATTCTCCTCTCTCACGCTCACCTCTTTCAATCTTCTATCTACATCACATACATCTATAGAATACTATTACTGTTTGTACAAAACATTTGAAATATACTATTAGAGATTTTTTCAACAAAATTGAACATATAATTGAAAAAGACATACACATAATTTTGTTGTGATTGAAAAAGTTACACTTCTATCACAAACATTTGGACATTTGGTAAAATAAATTATTATTTAGAATTAAATCTGGTAAATTTCCAAATATATAATTTCTTGTAAAAGTTCATGATTAAGTTAACATAATTAAAGGAAACTGCATTCTGGTTAATATACATAAAAAACAACTAGTGAAAATCCACATCAGAGAATAAGTCTATTGTTCCTGATCTTTGTTGCTGTGGAGTTCTGTTGGTTTGTACCCAAAGGTTTGTTTTGGTAACAGATATTTCACACTCAAACTGTTTACTTGACTAGTCTACATACGAGAAAGTAAATACCACTACATACATTGTATTCATTATTATTTAATTTATTTAGATTATTTTCCATATAAATTATAAATATAATTGTTTGAATCATTCAGTGTGTATCAGTGTTTTGTTGTTTAAATAAAATCCAGACATCTATCAGGAGGAACTGCATTTATTTGGAGTGGCTGTTTCCTGTCTGCAGACCCAACGTTCTTCAGAAGCATTCATCTGTCATCTCACTGCCACGACAACTCTTCCTGATTCTGAATATCCATCCATCCATCCATTTTCCTCCGCTTATCCGGGGTCGGGTCGCGGTGGCAACAGGCCAAGCAGGCTGACCCAGACTTCCCTCTCACCGGCAACATGTTCCAGCTCATTCTGGGGGATACCGAGGCGTTCCCAGGCCAGCTGGGAGATGTAATCCCTCCAGCGTGTTCTGGGTCTTCCCCAGGGTCTCTTCCCAGTTGGACGTGCCTGGAAAACCTCCAGTGGGAGGCGTCCAGGAGGCATCCTAATTAGATGCCCGAACCACCTCAGCTGACTCCTTTCGACGCGAAGGAGTAGCGGCTCGACTCCAAGCTCCCTCCTGATGACCGAGCTCCTTACCCTATCTCTAAGGCTGAGCCCGGCCACCCTACGGAGGAAGCTCATTTCGGCCGCTTGTCCTTTCGGTCACGACCCAGAGTTCGTGACCATAGGTGAGGGTAGGAACGTAGACCGAGTGGTAAATTGAGAGCTTTGCCTTCCAGCTCAGCTCCCTCTTCACCAAGACGGTCCGGTGCAGCGCCTGCTTTACTGCTGCAGCCGCACCGATTCGTCTGTCGATCTCCCGCTCCATCTTACCCTCACTCGTGAACAAGACCCCGAGATACTTGAACTCCTTCGCTTGAGGTAGGCACTCCGTCCCCACCTGGAGGGAGCAATCCACCGGTTTCCGGCAGAGCACCATGGCCTCAGATTTGGAGGTGCTAACTCTCATCCCTGCCGCTTCACACTCGGCTGCAAACCGCCTCAGTGAATGCTGGAGGTCACGATCCGAGGAGGCTAACAGGACCACATCATCTGCAAACAGCAGAGAGGCGATCCCGAGACCCCCGAACCTGACGTTCTCCACCCCCCGGCTGCGCCTAGATATCCTGTCCATGAAAGTCACGAACAGGACCGGAGACAAAGGGCAGCCCTGGCGGAGGCCAACAGCCACCGGGAATGTGTCTGACTTATTGCCGAGAAAGCGGACACAGCTCCTACTGCAGTCGTACAGAGACCGGATCGCCCGTTGTAATGGGTCCGGCACCCCATACTCCCGCAGCACCCCCCACAAGAACCCCCGAGGGATCCGGTCGAAAGCCTTCTCCAAGTCCACAAAGCACATGTAGACTGGTTGGGCAAACACGGCCGGGACGGAATCCGCATTGCTCCTCTTGAATCTGAGGTTCGACAAACGGTCGGAGCCTCCTTTCCAGCACCCTGGCATAAGCCTTCCCCGGGAGGCTGAGTAGTGTGATACCCCGGTAATTCGAGCACACTCTCCGGTCCCCCTTTTTGAAAATGGGAACCACCACCCCGGTCTGCCAATCCATGGGCACTGATCCCGACCCCCATGCGACATTGAAGAGGCGTGTCAGCCAGGACAGCCCAACTATGTCCAGCGCTTTCAGCATCTGAGGGCGGATCTCATCCACCCCCGGCGCCTTGCCACCGAGGAGCTTTTTGACTACCTCAGCGGCCTCTGCCAGGGATATGGGTGAGCCTCCCCCTAGATCTTCAGGCGCTGCCTCCTCTGCAGAGGACATGTTGGTCGGGTTTAGGAGTTCCTCAAAGTGCTCTTTCCACCGCCCGACGATGTCCCCTGTCCGGGTCAGCAGTCCCCCCCCCCCCTGCTGAGAACAGCCTGGGGTAAGCCCTGCTTTCCCTTCCTGAGTCGTCGGATGGTTTGCCAGAACCTCCTTCAGGCCAACCGAAAGTCCTTCTCCATGGCCTCCCCGAACTCCTCCCATGCCCGAGTTTTAGCATTCGCGACCACCGCAGCTGCAGCCCTTCTGGCCTGCCGGTACCTGTCAGCTGCTTCGGGAGACCCCTGGGCCAACCACGCCTTGAAGGTCTCCTTCTTCAGCTTGACAGCTTCCCTCACCTCCGGTGTCCACAAGAGTAGTAGTTTCAGCAGTTGAAGTTATAGTTGTAGTAGTAGCAGTAGCAGCAGCAGAAGTGCCAGTGGTGTAGTAGAAGAAACAGTTCCATCAGTAATAGTAGTAAAAGAAGTAGTAGCAGCAGCTGCAGTATTAGTAATGGTAGTAGTTGTAGTAGTGGCAGAAGCAACAGCAGCAGCAGCTTAACAGTAATAGTAACCAGAGGATCTGCGATAATAGCAGCAGTAACAAAAGTAGTAGTAGTAGCAGTAGTAGTACCAGCTGCAGGAGTAATAGTAGCAATATTAGTACCAGGAGTTGCAGTAGTAACAGTAGTAGTAGCAGCAGTAGCAGGTGTAGTCGTAAAAATAGTAGTAGTCTCAATGTTGTTGCACGTATAAAGCAGACAGTGACCTCATTACAAATATGTTTTATTTGTTTACATTTAAATTACCATTTTGTGAATCAACTATTTTGAAGTCATTTACACAGTAATTAGTATCAGCAGCAATACATTACAAGAAATCATATTAAGACAAACAGACAAGCCTAATATAATGATCATACATGAATATAAATCACTATATTTCAAAGACTAAAACAATAGGGTGGCGGGGGTAAAGGCGAGGCAACGCAATCCGACCGAAAAGGCCCAGACTAGAGGTTTGAATGTGGGCGCCCGAAGATACTCGCGCGCCTCGGAGGGTTGGATCCCCCCTCGGCTATAGACGAGACTGTTTACTAGTTTCTTCGTGGAGAAAAAGGTACCATTAGAAATGGTGTCGGTGACAACAAACGGGGCTCCCGCCATGACGGGCCGGCATGCAGGCTTCATTGCGCAATGTAAAGGTGACCCAGACTTCCCAAAATTTCTACATTACCACTGCATCATTCACCAGCAGGCGCTATGTGCAAAAGTAACCGGCTTTGATCATGTGATGACTCCTGTCGTGAAGATCATAAATGGCATCCGCTCCAAAGCCAAACAACACAGGATATTCATAACTGATGATTTGTATAAACATGGGACAGAGTTGATTTGTTGATCATGATTTGTTCAAAAATGTTACAAAAGTGGTTAGTACCAACGAGACATGATGTGAAGATATGACAGTTAATAATTTCATAAAAAATGTTAGAAGTGATAATTTTTACAAAAATATAACAGGTGTGATTTTGAACCAAATGCTACAAATGTGCTTATTCATACAAAACTATCAAGAAAGATATTTACAAAAATATCACAGATGTGATACCTCTGACTTTCAAATGTTTCAAACAGAATAACAGAAATAAATGTTTAAATATATGTTTCCTACCATCATGTTGTGGAAATCATTGTTAATAATTATTGTGAGGAATAATTAACATTGACATGTGATCAGACAGTGTCTTCACACATATTATTATTATTATTATTAAAAGGTGATCTGTGCAACTTTGTTATTCAGGAAGTTTGTATGAAACAAGTAGCCCTTCGTACTACTCGGTACCCTTGAAGTAGCTCTCAGTTTCAAAAAGGTTGGTGACCCCTGCCCTAGACTAATAGAAAAGGGGACATAACAGGATCTATACAGTTTTGTGTGGACTACTGCAAGGTGAATGACATGTCAAGCTTTGATGCCTACCCAATGCCCGGGTCGGCGAGCTCCTGCACCGGCTCGGCACTGCTCGATTTTTCATGACACTAGATCTGACCAAGGGCTACTGGCACATTCCCTTGTCTCCAGAGTCCAGGGAAAAAAATGCTTTCTCCACTTCGTACAGGTTGTACTAATTCGTCCCACTTCCTCTCGCGCTGTTCGGTGCCCCAGCCACATTACAACCTAGGCTAGGCCGGACGGCTCCCCGGCCTAAGTCGGGCGTTGGGGGTATGTGGTAGTGGGCATGGTCTGTGCAGTGTCAAGTTAAGTTGGCACATCTGTAACCTGTTGCCAATTATTCTTCATCCTGTTAAACAGTTGCAGGCTGGAGCTCTGGTGGCCGGTGACACACAGAGAAATAAAGTATGTATGTGTGATAATTAACTGCTCAAGACTCTGTTTGTGTTGAGGAGGATCCGCGAGTAGCAGTGAGTTGGCTACAATCACCTTCATGATTTTCTGTACCAAGACCTTTTTGTTGAGCTGGCTTTTTTGAAATTCAAAATCATGTAGAGACTAGGACTTGACACAATGTGCCAGCAGCAGCATCATTTTGCAAACCTGTTTATTACTGTATTTTATAAGTTACATAGAGTAGTCAAATTAGACAAGTTATGATATCAGGATTATACCACCACGTTTAAAACGGGTCGGTACCCTTGCTTCTTGTCCTTGCCTTCTGGCGTGGCGTTGTATCCTTGAGCCCAAAGATAACCTGTGAAATTCCTACAGGCTGCCTTCATGGTAGCGATGATTTAGTGGACAGCTTGTGACACAGGCCAGAGGAGGGAGGTTTTTACATGGAGAGGAGCAGCAACAGGTGATATAGCAATAGACCGCCAATCATTTACTGTACAGCCATTTGAAACGGGCAACAACAGTATAGCCTACTAGAAATCAAGACACAAAACTAGCCTTATAAAAAAAAATTTTTTAATATTATATGAGTTGTTTATTAAACTTACTCAGACATCGTTTGGATGCAATGCATGGCAAGATTATTTTGTATTTTGATGTTAGTTACTTTAGCTTTTAGTCCACCAGTTTTTATCCAATGAAAATTGATAGGGGTCTTATTTCAATAACATCTTGTTATGATAGGAAATATCTGTGCTCATTTTCATCTGTGAGATGCACAATCCTGTAAACGTCTTCTGCACCCACCCATATTTACATATCTTTGATCCTGATATGTAAACCAGATCAAACTCTGGTTCTGTTTCTCCCAGGGCTGATTAGACTAAATTCAAATTGATACTTGTTTTTTTTAGGTAGGGTAAGACACTGTAGCATATTTGTGAATTTCTTGCAGCAACTGGGAAGAAAGGGTGAACTGGAAGGAAGGTCAGTACCAAGGACAGTGACCTCTCCCACTTCTGCCACAGTGAGGTGTGACAGCCCAAATCCAAGTACACATCCCATTACATTTTCCCCATGTTACATCCTAAGTTACAGAAACCACTCTATAACGATATGCAATATATTCTTGAACCAGACCAACCAACCATGAAGTGAACCATGTAAGTATCTAACACATGGGTGGCCACACCATGGTCCGTGGCCTGCTGCCTGTTTTTAAATGGCCCGCAGGGAATTTTTAAAAATAAGCTAGAATATGGCTTGAGCATATTTCTAATAAACATTTGGCCTACACAATGAGTACCTTCACTTTTATATTTTAAGTACATTTCCTTGATTATTTCGTTATATACTTCAGAGTAGAGCAGAGTGCAAGTCAACGCAACTTCCGGTAACATTAGCTGTTAAGCTCAGCTGCATGCATGGGAATGAATTACAATATAATAAGTGTCTGATTCAGTTAGTTGTTCCAAATGTTTTAAGGTGGTTCCTCCATGGCTTATCTTTGACTTGCAGTTGTGACAGATAGTGAGTTTTATGTCTTCTTCACTCCCCCATACAAAACTATCATGCAGCGCCGGCTCACGTGTGTACTTCTGAAGCTGATTATCTGAAATCCAGCCCGTTTCGATCGGCAGCCACGTATAGTCAAATTCATAACATAGGGCAAATTCATACCGGTGTGTTTTCTATAACTTTTATGCCCTACCCCTATGATCAGGGCATCTTTAAAAGTTATACTTTCTTCCGCATTTTTTCCTCTTTTTGCTGATCGGATCCTTTACTCAAAACCAAGAGAAGATCAGAACCTGTTTTGTGATCTGCCTCTCCCCTACAAATGATCTACTTTTATGCCTCTGTGCCAGGGACAACTGTGGCCGGAGGCATAATGTTTTCGGGTTGTCCATATGTCCGTGAACCCGATATTTCAAATTTTACACAAGGTCACTGTGACCTCACAAAATGCGTCTTTGGCCTTACTCAAGAAGTCATATTCTGAAGAAAGCCTCCTGCTGACAAGTGTTGTAAATGAGCTTTTCACTACAGACACTAGTGCATATGGTTCTTGCTCATAAATGTATGTTACAATTCCAAATCTACAGTGATGTCCACAGCAAATAAATTAATTATGACAATTGTACATAAATGTGTAGGCAAAAAAAAACTTAATTTATACTGTATGCAAAAAAACAAACAAAAAATTGTCCACAAATGCACGTTATTATCATAATGGCATATCTGTTAAGGGGAGACTTGTGGGTACCTACAGAACCCATTTTTATTCAGATATCTGGAGGTGAGAGATCAAGGGAGCCCTCTGAAAACTACCATGTCAGTTTTCCTTCTTTACATAGTCATCCAGCCCCCTTTCACATGGCTGGTACCTATGATACCTTTGATTGATCAGGTTGTCTCCTTCGGGTCTCTGAGGCTTAGGGTTGTTCCTCAACAGCTTATTTAGGACTTGCTGTTGTGACAAATTATTAGCTCTCTGTTTTCTTTACTCGCCGACACATATTGTGTGTGTGTGTCTGTGAAGCTATCAGCCTAAAACTGGGCGGTTGCTGTCAGCTGCCGATCGATTGGTGCACCTCTAAATTACTTCGGACATGCAAATCAAGCAAACATGTTCAATAGGTAACCATTCAACCGGAACTAGCATATCATTTGTGACTCAATGTCATCCATGATAGACTTTCTGAAGGATGCCATACACTAGGCCAGGCCCTGATATACCAATACCCTGTCATTGAACCTCGCTTAATGATAAGGTAACAACAGTCACTTATTTAGAACGTCCTCCATACAGTGGACATACAAAAAGGTTGACAATGTGTTTTCCTTCATACCACAATTCTGAACTCCTTTACTTCGCTCTTATCTATTCCAGGCGTTGGTGGGACACTCAGTCCTCCCTCAAAGGTCCCATTCCCAGCTGTCCTCAGTCCTTAACCCTCTGACTTGTTCTGCCATCACATGTGCGCACACAAGGGAAGGTGTGAGGCACCTTGTCTCTCTTAAGTTTGAAATCTGAGCCAGCTGTGGTTTCAGATGAGGTTGCTATTGTTAGAATTGTTATTTACTGAGGGTCACTTGAGGAGGTGTTGAGTATTGGGCATGCCTCCATGTGTCCTTCTCTTGTCTTACCCTTCTCCATTCAGACAACAAAGTGAGTGGTTGGTGCAGGTTGTGCTCAGATCTGGAAGATTAAATGTTTCTTCTGCTGATGAATACTGAACATTGCACATAACAGAGAGCGAGAAAGGTAGGGTTTGAATAACATTATATTTTAATGACTTTGTTTCATTCATTCCTTCAGTAATACATTGGTCATTATGTGAAATGTTTCTCGTGACATATGCTTAATCTGCAATTTGTGCTCATTAAATATTACAGTTTTCATGAAATATTGTAATATTGTTGGACAATTATCAGATATTGCATTTTATATAAGTGAGCTTACTTCAATATATTGTGATACACTTAAGTGTATAGTTTATTGCAATGCATTTAAATGATTTGCTGATATGTAGACATTTCACTTAATCTGTAATAATATTGTATGTTTGAAGTTACACTTACCTAACAGAGAGCTGAAGTGCCTTTGGTCACAATTTCTATAACATTTCATGCTCGTCTTTTTGAAAAAAGGCTTTTATTGTGAAACACTAAGCTTCGGAATGAGACACCTGGTACACAAGAGTCAGTACACCAGGTGAGCCTATAAGAGAATTTCCGCTTTGTATTGCAAATAGTATCTGTTATGTTAATGACACTGTAACATGATCATAATATGTAAATAATCAGACAAGTATCCATGACAGATATGTAAAGAGGTCTTGACTATACGGCAGTGTGAATCATGCTGTGGATGTAAATACTGTCTCTATTAATGAAGTGTCACATAACAGAGATTTCTCTATTTATCACAGTACTGTTTATTACTACCCTGCTGCAGTGATGTATTGTACTCCCAGATGTGTCCCTCCTCTGTGACCTCACTGCTGGGTACACTTTTGACCACATCGAGCCCCCCACCCCCCTATCGGTGTTGCGGGGTATGATCAGAGGTCCTTCACAGGATTAGTGATACATAATAATAAAAAGATGACAATAATATATCCATAACTAATCACTGTATTCTTAATGTATAACAATAACTATGAATTCAATATTTGACATATTTGTGGTATCGTACATTTAGTTGATTTGATTTACCCGAAATAAAAATTAAATGCATTCAACTAATGAACATTAAGCCTTTCTAGAGCTGTTTTGATGAATTACTGAAACCATTAACATATTAGTCAAGTTTTTTAACTAAAATCCACGTTTTAACTAGAAGGTGCAGATCTCTGCAAGATGTGTCTGCAACGACCACTGTTGAATGCATGAATACGACCCACAATCAGGGCTGAACTGCACATAATTCAGGCCTCACTCAACAGACTTGCTCTTATTTTAATCTCTGCAGGTGTCTGCACCGGCTCTGTGCAGGTGTCTGCACCGGCTCTGTGCAGGTGTCTGCAACGGCTCTGTGCAGGCGTGCGTCTCAGCTCCATCCCACAGGCAACGCATCTAAATTATTTAGACTTCCACACACATTTGTGCCGGAGATGATAATCATTTGCACAAGAAAAGATCCAGATTTCTTTTTTAATGCTTTTTGCAATTTAAACAAGGAGATGTATTGTAATTATGTAATAGTAATGGCCACATCCTAGTAGACCTGCTATAATACCCCAGTTAACTTAAGTTTCACTAGTATCCTTAGATTGTTTTCTAAGTTCTAATGTATTTTAAAGTACATTTAACAAAAAAAAAGCCAAGGCACAGTTTGAGCTGCAGATCAATTTAATTCTACTGAACAACTAACATGCTTAGGGAGACACCATTATTCACACATCAGGTGTCTCAGAAACACAAATTCATTCCACGAGCTTCATTCTTCGTCGTGTCCTTTCTGAAATAAGAAAAACAACAAGTAAACAATTTAAAATGTTATTTTCAAAATGAATTATAAGTCGTGAAACTTTTAAATGTTGTAGATTCACTGTCCTACATATTAGTTAGAGGGTTATGTGCACACTGTACACAATTTAACTGGTGGCATTAAGGGATTCTGGTAGAAATATAATGACCTTTGACCCCACATCTCGGCTCTTGACCCGTAGCTTGTTGACCTGAGTCTCAGCGATGTCCGCTCTCTCTTCAGCTTCATCAAACTCATGTTGGAGCTTACGAAACTTGCCAAGATTATTGTTGGCCTGTTCCTCCTGTAGAATACAAACACAATAGCACATATATTTCTGCACTAACAGCATTCCTTATATAATGAAACATTTAAATTTTGATTTTCCATATTTCCCAGCTCTACCACATGGCTTTTTACTGTATTGAGCACATTGACACATGTGCTGTGGGGCATGGACAGTTTCTATGTTTTTGATCTAGATTAGTAGAGTACTTACAGCTTCCTCTGAAACTCTCTTGTAGGATTTGACCTTAAGCTGCAGCTTGTCTACCAGATCTTGCAGACGGGCAAGATTCTTACGGTCCTCTTCTGTCTGGATACAAAAAACAAACCAAAAAATTATAATTTAGATTAGAAATAAAAATCTCAGTGTTCCACTATGTGGTAAATGGATAGAAACTTGCCTGATAGGTCAACTCTTTGATTCGTCTTTCATATTTTCGTATTCCCTTGACAGAATCACTGGACTTTCTTTGTTCAGCCTCTAATTCACTCTCCAGTTCTCTGATCTGTTGAGGGAATGATGTGAAGTTATTTTAATATTAGTTTGTTGGCTTTTTGAATATGGTGAAAAATAATAATTCTAGAATGTTAATTATCGTCAGATTTTTCAAATTTAGGGATGACATTGTTCATTTCAAATATTTGATACTCACCCTGGCCTCAAGCTTCTGCAACTGCTTCTTGCCTCCCTTCAAGGCGATCTGTTCAGCTTCATCCAGACGGTGCTGCAGGTCTTTGATGGTTTGCTCCATGTTCTTCTTCATGCGCTCCAGGTGAGCGCTGGTGTCCTGCTCTTTCTTCAGCTCCTCTGCCATCATGGCAGCATCAGTAATGGCCTTCTTGGCCTTCTCTTCAGCATTTCTGCACTCCTGCACCGCATCTTCTACTTCTGTCTGAAGCTGGGATGTATCAGCTTCCAGCTTCTTCTTTTGGTTTATCAGGCTGGTGTTCTAGTTTTAAATAAGTAGTTGAATTTGCATTGTAACAGTGCATGTAAAACAAACATGCTAGGACATATTGATATCCACGGCATCTTACCTGTGAGTGCAGTAGCTGCACCCTTTCACTAACATCCAGCAGCTCTTGCTCAGCAAGTTTGCGACCTCTCTCAGTTTGCTCCAGAGCAGCCCTGAGCTCCTCCACTTCGGCCTGAAGCAAGTTGTTGCGTCTCTCGACCATGGCATTGTTTTCCTTCAGATCATCATTGGCTCGAAGAGAGTCATCAAGCTGGAGCTGAGCATCCTGGAAGATGAAATCAAAAGGAATTTCAATTTGAGTTATTTGCGCGTAAGCGATAGATAATCATTATCATTTTTCCTGAGTTCTTCATACCTTCAGATGGGCATTAACAGCCCTAAGTTGTTTCTGGGCCTCAGCTGCCTGCCTGTTGGCCTGGCTCAGCTGGATCTCCATCTCATTGAGGTCTCCCTCCATCTTCTTCTTCAAACGGAGAGCCTCATTCCTGCTGCGAGTCTCTGCCTCAAGAGAGCTCTGAAGAGTATCCACAATTCGCTGTTGGTTTCTCTTTGCTTGCTCCATCTCTTCATCTTTCTCGGCCAGCTTGCGCTCAATATCGGCCTTAATCTGGTTGAACTCGAGCTGGGCTCTGAGAATCTTCCCTTCCTCATGCTCCAGTGAGGCCTATCATGAAATAAAGGATGAAAATGAAATATATGACAAGTTATTAGCAATAACAAAGAAATGTTCATGAGGTCCCCAGTAGAACGTTCAACATACTTCTGCTTCCTCCAGGGCTGTCTGTATCTCACACTTCTCTTGGTCCAACTGTTTACGAATCTTCTCAAGCTCGTGAATACTCTTTCCACTCTCACCAATTTGCTCAGTGAGGTCAGATATTTCCTCTGAGAAACAAAATGTAACATTGTCAATGGTTTGGTCATGAGAACGAATTCTACACAGAGGTGTAAGCTGGTTTTACCCTTACCCTGCAGATTCTTGTTCTCCCTCTTCATGGTCTCCAGATGTTCAAGAGATTCTTCATATGAGTTCTTGAGTTTGAAGAGCTCAGTGCTCAGAGACCTGGCTTCCTTCTGAGAGCTCTCCAACTCACACTGAGACTCTTCATACTTCTGTTTCCATTCTGCCAACACCTGAAATATGTATGCTTAAAGGTCAGTTCTACTCTAATTGTCCGTCTAAAGGAGCCAAGGTGCCAGATGTATTCTAAGTTCAACCTTGTCAAAGTTTCTTTGCTTCTTGTCCAGAGCAGCAGCAGCAGCATTAGACCTCTCCACATCCACCATGAGATCTTCAATCTCATTCTGCAGCCTGTGTTTGGTCTTCTCCAGAGACGAACATTTAGCGTTCACTGCTTCAACAGCCTCCTCAGCATCCTGCAGACGCTGAGTCAGCTTCTTCCTGCATTATGCTAAAATTGATTCAGGGTTGATTGCTTTTAAACTTTGTTGAATTGTTCCGGTCAAAATACGTTTTACTCACTTGGCCTCCTCCAGTTCCTCGGTTCTCTGGATGGCATCAGTTTCGTACTTAGTTCTCCACTGAGCCACCTCAGAGTTGGCCTTGGACATGCCGCGCTGCAGTTCAGCCTTGGCCTCCTGCTCCTCCTCATACTGCTCCCTGAGGAGGTCACAGTCATGACGAGCTGACTGCACTGCATGGGCTAAAGCATTCTTGGCCTGAAATGAAAGCATATCTTGGTGTGCATCTTCATGTACCACCATCTGTAACAAGTTCTCTCTGGTATTTGGAACCTACCTTCACTTCCTCCTCTAGTTGTCTTTTAAGGTCTTCAATTTGTTGAGTGTAGGACTGTTTTCCTCTGGTAAGTTGAGACACCAGGGAATCCTTTTCCTCAAGCCGCCTTGAAAGTTCACCTAATTTTGATAGAAGAATAAAATGAGTATTTCATGATATCCTGAACAAAACAGACTGTTGAAATCAAATGCATACCATTCTCAGTTTGAAGCTTCGCTTTCTGCATGGTGAAGTCATTGATGGACCGCTGTCCCTCTTCTGCCTTTGTTTTGTATTCATTCATCTGGTCCTCCAGAGACCTGCACATTTTCTCCAAATTATTCTGAAAACAAAAGGCATTAACAAGGAATGAAAGGTGTCTTAGACTAACAGAATAACATGTTAATCAACAAATAGGTAGTAAAATATATACATGAAAGTATTTTACCTTAGCCTTTACAATATGTTCCATATTGGAGACCACGTCATCCAGCTCCAGTCTGAACTCACTCTTCTCCTTCTCCAGTTTCTGCTTGACTCTCTGCAGGTTGTCAATCTGCTCTCCCAGGTCGGCCACACTGTCGGCTTGTTTCTTCCTGAGTGTGGCAGCAGTGGTTTCATGCTGCAGAGTGGCCTCTTCGAGGTCTCTGCGGAGTTTCTGGAACTCGGCCTCTCTCTTCTTGTTCATCTCAATCTGGACGGATGTTGCTCCACCGGCCTCCTCCAACCTCTCACTGATCTCCTCCAGCTCTCTGGCCAAGTCTGCTCTCTGCTTCTCCACCTTGGCTCGGGCAGCTCGCTCTGCCTCCAGCTCTTCCTCCAGCTCCTCAATGCGGGCCTAGACCAAAATGATGGACTTAGAATGCCATGATCATGCACCAGTTTACCAAAATGTCTTTATCCTGTGGAAATTATTACCTGTAACTCCTTCAATTTCTTCTGGAGCTGGGCACTCATCAATTGTTCATCTTCTATTTTACCATTGAGTTGGCTGATTTCAAAATCTTTCCTGTGGATAGAAAAAATAACTAAAATATAACTTCTTACACTTAGTTGAAGATCTATTTGCGTTTTACATTGGCACTTTTCATTTTACTTTTTCAGCCTCTCTTCAACTTGCTGCTTGTCATTTTCCAGGTCCATAATACTCTCTTGCGCTAACTTTAGGTCTCCCTCAAGCTTCCGCTTTGCTCTCTCAAGGTCCATACGCACTTTCTTCTCTTGCTCAAGGGACCCTTCGAGCTGTGAGTCGTAATAAATAACTTGTTATTCAGTCATGATTTCACGTTACAGACAAATCCACCGTATCTCATAAATTCTTACATCATCCACTTGCTGCTCCAGCTTAGCCTTGGCCTTGGTCAGAGTGTTGACTTTGTCTTCTTCACTCTGCAGATCATCCAGCGTTTGCTGATGAGCTTCCTGTAAGGCTTTCTTTTCCTTGGTCAACTTGGCAATGATTTCATCCAAAGCAGCCATCTCTTCCACCAGGTTCTTCACCTATGGCCAGAGGACATTTATATATCAAGGACTTCAATGCAGATGTTATTTGGGACACTTTACAGTGATTAGTGTACGTCATACCTTGTTCTCAGTGGCATGCTTCTCTTTCTCCACTTTAGCCAGAGTCAACTCCAAGTCATCAATGTCTTTCTTCAGCTCAGAGCACTCATCCTCCAGCTTCCTCTTCTTAGCAGTTAGTTCAGCATTCATCTCCTCCTCATCCTCCAGTCTCTCAGACAGCTCTTTGGATTTAGCCTCCAGCTGAATCTTGCTCTTGATCAGCCCCTCGCATCTTTCCTCAGCATCACCCAGATTATCTTGCTCCTGTTGTTATTTGAAAGGCACATCGTTAAACATTTGCAGACTTTGTTTGATTTTGATATCATTTGTAAAGCTGACAGATTTTAAACATACAGATTGAACTAGGAGCTGCAAGTCGTTCTTCTCTTGGAGAAGAGTCACCATCTTTTCTTCAAGTTCTTTCTTGCGGGCCTCAGATTTTGCGTAAGCCTCTTTTAGTTTGGTGAACTCTTCCTTCATGTTGGCCATCTCCTTCTCACTCTCTGCTGATTTCAGCAGAGGTTTGATCTTGAAGTACATCTTCATCCAGGGCCAATTCTTGACCCCCATGAAGGCACGGATGTTCCACTGGATCACAAGTAGTGAATCCCTGCAGACAACAGTTCATTGTGAGTTTTTTTCTTCTTTCTTTTATTTTAAATTTGAAACAACCATACAAGCTATGTACACATATCCTCAAATGAAATACACATACTTATTATACTTCTGTCCAGCATGAACACATATATAAAAAACTAAAATCCAGTTTTAACCTGATAAATGTCCATTTCAATTACGACCTAAATCGATTTCCATCCCTCACGATGCTCTCCTATTTTAAAATATTTATTTCAAAGGCAGTTGATTTGTCTGTGTATGTAAGGCAGAGTACATCTCCATTATGAGGAACTTTTTGTCATAGATTATGGTTTCTTCGTATTAATAGGTAGAGTTTTTCCATATCAAATTAAGAGAGAGGAGAGAGATTGTATGCTGCACGGATTGTAAAACCCCTTGAGTCAAATGTGTGATTTGTCATATTGGGCTATATTAAATAAAAATAGCCTTAATTTACTGACAGAGTTTGGACATGCTGTGAGCAGTTACCTGCGTTCAACGATCTTCTGGAACTCAATTCTTGCCAGAAGGCCTCGAGCCCGGGCTTGGATACCAGTGATGATTAGTGCTAGACGGTCATCACGCATCTCCTCTAGCAGACCCAGCAATCCGGCTTTGAAGAACACCTTTTTTTATAGAGTCAGATTAGATAGTCAGTAATAACATATAGATGTTATACAAAGTGCATCTATATAAACTACTGACCTTGGTATGCCCCAGTTTGTACTGGCTGTGGTCAATATCCAGAGAACCCAACAGTTTCTCGGCAGCCTTCTTGTTGTCGATGAACTGTCCCTCAGGAATGGCATTAGGATTCAGAATACGGTATCTTCAAAACCAACACATAAATTGTTTTGCATGTTGGGAAATAAGTTGTAAACAGCACAGCAATTCTGACAAGACAATCATTTGTTTTCAATGGTAGTTTTAAATGTGGTTTTGTCCATCACATGCAAACCTCTGTTTGAAATCTCCATAGAGGATCCTGTTGGGGAAGCCCTTTCTGCAGATCCTGATGCCTTCCAGCACGCCGTTACAGCGCAGCTGGTGCATTACCAGAGGGTTCTCCATGGCCCCAGGAGTCTTGGTCTCATTGGGGATGATGCAGCGGACAAAGTGAGGGTGAGTGGACCTCAAGTTGGTCATCAGCTTGTTCAGGTTCTCCTGCAAGTTTTCAACACAAAACCTTAAAGACATTTTGTGTTTTCATTTTGTTTAACGCAATGAAATGTGTGCCTAAATAATTAAACTCGATACGTTATCAGGAATCAGTTATTGTGTCATAACCGTGGGAAAATATGTACACAGTACTTTTGGTAAACGATTAACCTGAAGAAATTTCTTTGTTGGTTAGCTTACATCCTCTTTTCATCAATGCTGTTTTACAATAGCCTTGCAATATTTGACCAACATTTGAAAATGTCAATGAAAAAAACAAACATTTATATTTTACCCTGTGCAAAGCTGATACAGTTTGGAAGGAAGAACCTTTCTTCTTTGTACCTTTCCCTTTCCCACCAGAATCTAAATATAATATAAAATAGAAATTAAATTGAGCAGACAGAAAACTGTAATGTTAGTCATTGTTAAATATTTCTGTAGGCTTTAATGTATTTGTATTAACGTCAACTAGTGAGTGTCCACATACCTGCATCAGCTCCTGCATACCCAACAAAAAGAGTAGACAAAAGCTTAAGGGTAGACTTCTGGAAGAGTCCGACAACGGTCTCGTTCAGAGGATCCTTGTTCTTCACCAGCCAGTTGTTGATATTATAATCAACAGTTCCAGCGTAGTGAACCAGGGAGAAATGAGGCTCTGGTTTTCCTTTGATAACTCTGGGCTTCTGGAAGTTGGCAGATTTCCCCAGATGGTTGTCATAGAGCTTTGCTTTAAAGGTGGCATCAGAGGCTTTGGGGAACATGCACTCCTCTTCAAGGATGGACATGATACCCATGGGCTGAAGGGACAACAACATGAGCGGTTTGAAGAAAATAAATCAATCAATCTTCATGTATGTCACTCTGAACATGTAATCGTCCAGTCTCTCACCTTTTCAATCAGGTCAATACAGGCCTGCAAGTCCATACCAAAATCTATGAAAGTCCATTCAATGCCCTCTTTCTTGTACTCTTCCTGCTCCAGCACAAACATGTGGTGGTTGAAAAACTGTTGCAGCTTTTCATTGGTGAAGTTGATGCACATCTGCTCAAAGGTGTTGAACTGTAATGACATCGATATTGAGCAGAAATTAACTCAGGCATGAAAATGTTACTACTGTTTATTAGTGTTATATTCCATTCCAAACTCACATCAAAGATCTCAAATCCAGCAATGTCCAATACACCAATGAAGTACTGGCGGGGCTGCTTGGTCTCCAGGGATTGGTTGATCCTCACCACCATCCACATAAACATCTTCTCATACACTGATTTAGCCAGTGCACTAACAGAATAGGACACCTTGGGAAAAAATAATCAGTAATATTTGTAAAATGTCCCGTTTTATTCAATCAAACTTTCTTCAAAGGGGTTCCTTCAAGTCATTACCTGAGCGACATTTTGTCCCTTGGTGACCCACTCATTTCCTACTTTGACTCGTGGGTGACAAAGACCTTTGATGAGGTCGGCAGAGTTCAGGCACATCAGATATGAAATTTTGTCAGCAACTGAGAAAGTAAAGATATACATAAGTGTTTTTTCTTTACCCTGGCACTGGGCATGCTCTTTCAGCTCCCCTATCTTTCTCTTTAGGGTTCTTTGACACTTAAAGTATGGACCGGTGGTCGAACAAACGTGGTTGAACATGCCAAGGTGGAAACATAGTGTCATGTAAATAATGCTTTTCTTTGATACCGTCTCAATTTAATTAATTTTTTACAAGTGGCTATTCCAACGGATTCTTTTTTACAAGCTTGTTAGTGCAGCTTTAAAATAACTTCAGATTGAGTTGATGCAGTGGCTCAGCTGTGGTTGTCATGTGGAGCACAAGGATTCGGGAGGGCACGCTCTGCCAACTGCCCTCACAATTTCATTCTCATTCATTTGCATTTGTTTAAGTCTTTTGTTTCAATGCAACAAATGCAAAATGTTAGGCAAAGCCTCAATACTGACAGGAAGTGCTGAAAAAGGCTTGCTTCTTGACTATATCTTATAAATACATTCAGTTGTCAGTTTATTAGGTGCAGCTAGCTAAAACTAATGCAGTCTAATACAAACGTCCTGCAATAAATCCTACCATCATTACGTAATCATCATTATAACGTAAAATCTTTATTGAAACAGTTTAATTGTATTTCATTACACTAACGTCTTTCTATTATTTTGTCCACACCATTTCACCAAAGAGGGTAGGTTAAATAACAGAAACATTGTATAATGCAATTGGGTTCAACACCAACACAAACTACATCCTCCAAAATGACCATAAAGTTGAATCAACACCTCACTAAGTGGACCTAACAAGCTGGAGCGTGTATGAAAAAAGCATAGATGACTTTACATCATCAAATTGTTATTATGTTTTAAGATGGTTAAGAATGTTGGATCTCCACTACGCCAAATATGTAATAATAACAATGATAATACCTATCTACATATGATAACTTCTCTCACCTTCAGTGCCATCAGCCTCCGCCTGCTCTTCTCGCTGCTTCTGCTTGAACTTCATGTTACCATAATGCATGATGGCACCAGTCAGCTTATAAATACTATTCTTCTCTTCTTGAGTGAAGCCCAGCACATCAAAGGCATCCTGAATGAAATAATAAGAAGAAAAAAATCTTGCATTTCCTAATATTGTTCTTAATTGATGTTTGATTAAAAAAATCTTTGCTGCTGTCAATCAAAGATTCAGCTCACATCAGTGGCTGTCAGCTCCTCAGAGTCATTGATGGAGGCTACTGTTGTCTCTCCTTGGGAGATGAAGGCGTAGTCATAGGGGTTGTTGGTGATGAGCAACATTTCTAAAAAATATATATTCACAAAATAGAAAATATTTATTTTATGATACAACGCATGATACAGTACATTAATAAACGTACATCACATGTATATTGTGCACTTACCCAGAAGTTCGGGCTTTGCCTGAGACAGGATCTGGTAGAAGATGTGGTAATCCCTCTCAGCTTTGAGCTGGTAGGTCACACGAGACTTTTCCAAAAGGTCTGTTAGAGGTTTAATATGTTATGTTATTTTGTTCCGGAATAAATAAGTTGCTATCGGTGTAGGCTTAGCTATAACTACTGGCATTCTACCGCTCATTGATGCAACAATACAACATCAACAGGTTTGTAAACAGATAACACATTTACTAAAACAAAACGGTCAGAACTGCGAACTGTGAATTAAGTGTGAACAAACATTATTTAATTACTTTTTATGAATTCATTTTTAGTTTACATGTGTGGCACATTGGTTCAGTGATGACAGCAATGAGCTCCTGGGTTCTTTGTGTAAGGCGTCTGTATGTTGGCTCTAGTATCAGTGGTTCCTTGGGTCGCTCTGATTTAGTACTATGCGCAGATTAGACAACTGGAGACTAAGTGGCACATAGGTTTAAATGTAAGTTGGAAATGAGTGTGTTCCTGTCCATCCTGCCTCTCACATGCAGGGATTGGCTCCAAATAACAAATGCACTAGGAAACGGATGATTGAATGGATTTAGTTTTACTTACAAGTCTCAATATCAGCAGAAGCCAGCTTTCCTCGGTTGTCAAAATGAATTCTGATGAATTTACCCTAAGCGGAAAAAAAATGTTCATCTATTTCTAAAACAAAAATAATTACCATATTAGTGATAATCAAGAAGCCCAACTGCAGTCACGCAGACACTCACAAATCTAGAAGAGTTGTCATTCCTGATGGTCTTGGCATTCCCAAAGGCCTCCAAAGCAGGGTTAGCCTGAATGATTTGATCCTCCAGGGTTCCCTGAATTGGTCCAGTGCCAAGTAAAAATACCAAATGTGTCTCAGTTATTAGAAATTATTTTCAATGGAAGTGAAATTGTGCTTTGCAACTGATACTTTGCAAAATATTCAGAAATATTTATCATTGAACAGACCTTCTTTTCAGCTGCTGGATCTTTCTTCCCACCCGGGGCGGCAGCGATGCTGGCAAAGTACTGAATGACACGCTTGGTGTTGACAGTCTTTCCAGCACCGGATTCTCCACTGAGTGGGAGAGAGACAGAACGTTTTAGTGCAAAACCCAAGACCCTTTAACTACTGAGGTCATTTTATTTGGGCCTGTGTGACTTACGTAATAAGGATAGACTGGTTTTCTCTGTCTGTCAGCAAGATGGATATTCAAATCATCAGTAAAAAATGGAATTACATCAAAGTTGAAAATTTAAATCAAAATGAAGGGTAAAATAGATTATTCACCTGACAGCATGTACTGGTAGCCATTGTCAGAGATGGAGAAGATGTGAGGAGGAGCTTCAGCCCTCTTCTTTCCTCTATAGGCAACAACCACCTCTTGGTTGTAGACTGGCAGCCCCTTGTAGGGGTTGACAGTCACACAGAAGAGTCCAGAGTAGGTCTGTCGTAGTAAGAGAGGAGTAGAGGATAGTGGCTTCAGATGCTGAGTGTCTAACTAACGAAGGAGAGTTACGTATTAGGAAATTGTCTTACATAGATCATCCACGCTGCGTAACGCTCTTTGAGGTTAAATAGCACAGCTGGCTCATGGAGGAAGGTGAACATCGCCATGTCTTCAATTTTATCAAACTTTGGCGGGTTCTGAGGGTGGACATCACAATCCTTCACTGTGACAGTCTGAAAAAAGAGATAGCACAGTCTCAAACAAAGGTCAAGACTTGTATTGAGAAACATTTGAACTGAGCTCCATTGATATGATGTGCATACCTTTCCAAACTCAGTCTGAACAGTGACTTTGTCGCCGTCCCGACTCGTGATGGATGCCTTGACGTACTCAACCTCGGGGTCAGGAATGAAGCACTCCTTCTTCATGTCAAATTGACGAGTTTGGGCCTCTAGACGCTCCATATCTGACTTCCTAAGAAAAGAAGCAGCGGCCCCAAACGCTGCCATTGCGGCATCGCCCATTTTTCAACCTATTAAGAATAGAACATCTTTAACGTCCTGTGATTTTGCACACACGTGAATGACCCGTAGAGCATTCACATAAGACAAACATCGTTCAAAATGCATTTGACATAATGACTCTATAATGAAAATGTACAAAAATGTAAATAATGAAAATGTTTACAGTCATTGTGTTGTTAACATACCTGTATTATTTAAAACTTTTTATAAATGGATGCACCTCTAACATTAGAGTTACAGACATGATAAGACGTGCCAGTTACAGACATGATAAGATGTGCCAGGGCTTTTGATATGCAATGAAAACAACCCCAAAATGGCAGAATCAGAAAAGACATTTGTTTGTTGTTTGTTGCTGACACGTATCAACAGGACAGCAAGATGCTGAATCATTGGCTTAACTATTGCACTGTAAAAATTGCACTGTCACATTTACCTGAGGTGTTTCACTCCACAGGAATTTGGAATCTGTGTTATTTATATTTAATAGGCAGAAGAAAACCAAAATATTATATTACGTCATTATTTAATGAGACAAATCAAATGACAAGTAAAAAACAAAAAAGGTTTACAGTAACACAATGCATCTTCTCAACTAAAATGTTTTACTAACTACATACAAAATGTAGCTAGCACCAACAACTGTCTACATATAGCTGGGACTAATTTGAACAGACAACATAACAGTGTCTCACTTGAGTGGATGTTGTTCTTACCTTTGACCGTCAACCTTTGTCTAGTAAAACGGATCCAGTGGCTGACACCAGGCTGCCTCTCCACTAATAAAGGTTGTTAGTCAACCAAATATGGGGATGCATCATCAGAGAAATGGCATCCAGGTTGCCTATCGCAAAAAGCATTCTCCAAATTGGGTAGAGCCCAGGGCTGCTATTTGTTGCTCTCACCTTGTGAACAATAGACTCATACGATACTTGTGATGGCAGATGAAAAGGGAAAGGCAGGAGGTGGGGGCGCAGGGACAAGCTGCAATCTATCAATGTATTCTCTTTTGTCCCCTTTATATCAAGCAGTTTGGGAATAATAATCAACATCAGAGTGGCTTCAAAAGTAAATGATAAAATAAATCCAAATTAAGTAAATGCGGGACATTTCATTATTTTAAGTTTCTATGCTTGTTGATTATACTACATGAATCAGTGCCTTTATTTAAGGGCATGCTTGTTGTAAAGGGAATACAAGTCCCCATCCATCTACAACACTGATAATCTTCAATGAATCATTCGTCTGTATCAATCCATGACCAAGACATGATAGGACTTACTCTACTGTATGCCCCAAAACAGCACTCATTATTGGTATGTGTTGCTTACAAGTTAGATCCACTGTGCTTTTGTAATAATCCATGTCTGTCATTCATGTTCAACAATAGTCTGTCAAGTGATATGGTGTGAAATACATTTCAAGAGGGAGTATAAAGAGCTGCAGCTGTTGTCGACAGATAGGCAAGACAACGCCAAGGTCACAGCTGTGAAATCCCCTTTTCATCACTCATGACTCTTCACAGATATTCGCCCATCTAACAATGATCCCTTGGCATCATTTTATTTTCCTTACCAGCAATAGAAATGTTCTGACACTGTGCAGTCCAACTAGTGTTCATCTTACATGAAGCTGAAGTTACTTGGGCTGGCCTTTTGAGACAGACACTTCTCAATGACCTGGACCAGGGCTGGCAAACACATGGGCTTACAACAAACCTAATAGTAATTGGCAGTGAGACACAAAATTAAAAAGCATAAATCTGTAGGAACTGTCACTGACAGTGGATGCCTCCCTGGATGCCAATACAGATACCATCTGCAAAGCCAAGAGAAAGCTGAATAATCATGTGGCCGTTTATTATTATACAGTATTTGATGTGTAATTGATGGAGGTGTAAGATGTGGAATTATACCCTAACACGGTAACCTGACGTGCCAAATGGTTTGTTAACACAGAACCACGCGATTGCCTATGTATACAGATAGATATGGATATAGTCTTGTGTTCTAATGTTATCATCACTGTAATCAGTACGATAGCCTCATACTGAACATCAGAAGAAAACATTAATAGAACGACAAGTGTGAAAACGGTTGGTTGCATTATTGCGTCAGGTTTTTCTTTTAAAGTTATCATGCTAATAAGACATAAAAAGTGTTACAAATTGAAATAACTTAAATAGAAATTGTATTTACATTAGTTTGGCAGAGCCTTTATTTTATTGCTGTAATTGCTACATGTACAATTATTAAACAACCATCAGGATAAAGGCCTTTTCACAGCGGTGACAAAAACAAAGAACTAAAGGAAAATGCGTAATATTTGTTGTTTTTTGCATTCAAGCTTTTCACACCAAGGCTTACACAAATATTGGCAATCCGTGCATTCTAATGAAAATTAAAGTTTGCACTGTCACACAGTCATCAATTCATAAGTTGTTTTTTCAATAAGAAACCCACACTCAACTCTACAAACTAGAGACTGTGTAGAAAAGATAAGTTGTGGGCGTATTTTCTATAGGTGGCGCCAAAGAAACATGTTTTTGTAACACGTGTAAAGCTGAGCTTCATTGCACTGGTTTTCATCATTCATGACTGGACTGAATCATATGTCATCTATGTGTATTATTATGTGATACATGGTCTTTAATACAAGGCCTAATGTTCAGTTTATAATGGTCAATTTATAACAAGCTTCATCCATAACTTTGACATTCAAATTATTATTATTAATAACTTACAGAAACATGGCTTGCAATGGTCCACCTCCCATCTTATCTTACACACAGCGAGTCTGCCTCTCTGTAATTGTCTTAGTCCAAAAGCCAAAATTCAGAAAGATATATAATCATTTCCAAAATTGACAACATGTTTTTATCAATATATTCTGCTTCAATCCATATTTGTTGGCAGTTAGCCTTTCAAAATCAATATTTTCAAAAAGCTGTTTGCCGTCTTACTACATTTATATTCATAAGTAGAATACCGCAAAATCATATCTTTCCCATTTTTAAGGATGATGACCAAAAAATTTAAGACAGACGTTCTAAGCTTCATTGGAAAACCTCAATCGAAGCTTAGAATGTAAAGAATTACATTTAGTACAGCTCTAATGGTAATATACGTAACACTATAACTTATCCTATATGGTCAGGTTTATAGTAGAGACTGACTTTCAAAAAAACATGTTATTTCTGAGAGGTGAAATGTCCATAGCATACATTCGCTAATGCATTTGGAAATGAATGGCTCTCACTGTACTTCACAACAAAGTACTTTTACCGCTCTTTTGTTGGCTACTCACCATCACAAGCGAGTTCAACTGCTATTCATCCATCCAGTAAAATGTTACGTTTCAGGTTCTTTTTTTTGTGTGTGAGTGTGAAGGCATTAACAGAATTCTGACATTGATGTCCGGGATAATCTACTGATTGTGTGATTGTTGGTTAACTTGTTTTTATCGGCATGCGAAACAATGAAAAAGCTGCAAAAATCAAACGTATACTGCAGAACAAAATAAGAAAGTTTCAGATGTGGCATTGATAGGTTCGTAGAGATAAATGTGTTACAATTTCTGAATTGTTGTGTGATTTATATGCGCAAATTATTTGCATTTGGTCTGGAAAGACCTTAAGGCTGCAGGCTAGATATGCACATTCCAGGTTTTCTAGATTATACTCTTTTCTTTCTATGTGCAGTCTTCTTTTTACAGGCTATAATTATTATCATGACAAACATATAATGCTCACTGATTTTGTTTTTTACTGGTTTTAAGCAAAGAATTCCTGGATTTGAGGAATAGTTGAGTTCATGATCAGATCAAACAAAGCGCTTTTTAAAAGTGGTCCAAAGTTGCTGTGTTTTCCAATGGCACAAATTAATAATAAAAGATATATAGACATTAAAGACAGAAAAAACAAAATTCGGCTCCTGGGTTTGGAGATTTTTTTAATTAGATTTTTACATTTTCAATATATATTTTTTTTTTTCTCACAGTATACTAATTCAGACAAATTCCCATAATTTGTTTTATAAAAACTTAAATACCCAACATATGTCTGTGACACATTCGTGTTGTTGTAACCTCTACTCCAGGCTTCAATCCAAACGTTGGGAATGCTGCGAGTGCCCTTGGCCTGCTTCTGCTGACATGGCATTGTTTTCTTCTCTCTGTCCTTGGGCACAAAGATAACTTGTGAAATTCCTGCTGGCTGCCTTTGGGGGGCTTGGGGACAGCTTGTGACGTAGGTGGTCAGGACAGGTTTTCATTTTTCTTTGATCAGCAGTAACAAGTGATAAGCCCACGAGAAACCCAATTATGTACTGTATGTACAATATGTCGAACAACTCAAGCGTGTCATACTACAAAGAGACATATCGACCTGAACTATGAATAATGGCAGGAGCTTTCTGAAATATATAATATGATTTTGTTGGCCTGACACGGAATTTAGAACCAGGTAGTGAAACTCTGGTACAAATGAAATCATACAAAGCATGCTGGCCAGCAATGCAATGGGAACCATTACATTAGGTCTGACCAGGTCTCTTCCCTGCTTGCTTGCCTTCAAACTAGAATTCTCATCTCCTTTACTTATCCCTGTCTATTCCAGGCTCTAGCAGAGCCCTCAGCCGTCCATTAAAGGTCTTATTGCCAGCTATCCACAGTCCTTGTGTCTCTTACTTTTACAATCACATGAACATGGGAAGGTGTGAGGCACCTTGCTTCACTTAAGTTTGAAACTAGACCAGCAAAGCTATTGTCAGTATTTGTTCTTTGTTGTTGTGAAAGGTCACCTCTAATGGGTTGTTGAGCTCTGGTGGAGGCAAGGAGGTGATTGTTCTCTTGTCTTCTTCCCACTCTTTCAGACTGTGGACCTCTGCGTGGACTCATATCCTGAGCACTGCTAGTGCAGGACATGGACAAATAATAGAAAGGTACTGTTGATGATATAAAACTTTTATTGTGTACTTTTTTTGGATGCAGAACTTTTAATCTGTTGGTGAATCTGCTAATAAGGAAAGCTGATAAATAGTTCATTTTGCAACAATATTCTCTTACTAGCAATGTTCTATTTTGATTGCTGAAGCGGTATTGCTGGATTTCACGAGGTCTCTCTTGGAGTACTCTACCCCAGAATACACCGAGTCCAGACTACCTGATGTCGGTCAACAGCTTACATTACCTTCCTTTGTCTGGCTTTGAAAAGAAGATGTTTGTTACCAGAGAAAGACCGACCTCAACTACTGACATGCAGGTTGGTAGTTTTGACTTTACTAGTCTTGATCTTTTGACAGTTTAGTCTGTAATCTTATCCAAACGTAGGGAAACATGAGTTACATTTATGTAAAAAGCAATGGTTTGTAAAAATAAATAAATGAGTAAAGTTATTTTTTGAGTTGTAATTACATAATAGTTATACGATAATAGAACATTTCATCTATCAATAGTTCAAACTACAGCAGCTTTTATACCTTTGTTTTATTACATAATATTTCCATTGCACTAAAAAAAGATTAGTACGAACTCATAGTTCACATGCCAAAAAAGTGTGTCCACTACTGTTCTGTAGGCATCCATATTGGTTTTACTAGCTACCCAGATTCTCTAATAATCCTAAACGTTCCGCTTTTGTTAAAGAGCTACTGCAAACTCATAATACTATGTTATCTGAGCAGTGGACAGTTCCCATAGAAAAGCTTTTATCAAGTGGGAAGTAGTGAACTAGTCAAGTAAATTCTTTCAAAATACTTTTAGTTTCTTGGTCAGTGGGTCCATGTTTAATAGTGAGAATGTGGAATTTCTTCTCAGTTGTACTAGCAAACTCCACCGTCAGTCACCTTTCTCAATGAGGGATTGAGGCAACAGCATTCTGCAGTCTGTTCTCATCACATTGTCACTTATGTGAGGCTTCTTCTGGAAAGAGAATCTGATTTAACTCCAGAAACCTTGTAAAGCATTAAACATTAATACTTAATGTGGGTAAATACTATATTTATGTTTTTTTTTTATTTGGAATATTGCAAGAAAAATACATTGTCAATCTTTGGATTTTAAAGAAAATGAAAAACCATAAACACCTTTCAAATTATTTACCAGCTGTGTAGTGTTATTGGTATTAAATAGCACAATAGATGTTCAGTATAAAAGGGTTTAATTGTTTTTACTTTAAGACAAAAAAATGAGGAAATAGAATGTTTCAGCGCACTCTGCTGATCATGATGCTGAATTACTCAAGCAACATCAGACGAATGAGGTCGTATATTCACTTGGCTAACACATGAAGTATGTGAACATAGAGTAGGTTATATTCCCTCCTAGAACACATAGTTTGAAACCACAAATATGTCTTTACTTTTTAGATACTCATATAATGATATCAGCCTGAATGAACATGGTTTTACATTGTCAGATTAAATATAGAAATGAAAACTTAATTTTATACATGTAGACACTTTAAATTTTGATTAGTGTTTTTTCCTTCAGCATAGTTTATTTTCCTGAAGGGAGGGTAATTATGTGAATAAAACCATTACAGGTTTCACAGCTTTGTTTTCGGATTTTCACTGAGGAATCATAAGGTCCATTGATTTTGAATTCCAACCTTGAGGAGTATGAGTGGCATAATCATATTTTGCACATTTTGTATTTTTCATCCATTTGTTTGTTGTGCAAACAGTTATTGAATTTCTCAATTTATTTAAAAAAAAGTTTTTTTATTCATTGTAGAAATAAGTCAAGTTTAGTTCCCTGTAACAATGAACTACAAGAGAATTTGTCAAATAGTCAAGAAACAGTTTCAGATGCAAATTGAATTTATTCTACTGAACAAACGACATGCTTAGGGAGACACCAGACAAAGGGTGCCTCAGAAACAATCATTTGTGGAGAGTTCACTCTTCATCAAGTCCTCTCTGAAAGAAAATAAATAAAATATAAGGTCATTAGTGAGGTTTTTATTTAATTTAATAGTATTATTTCAAACTCTTGTGTCGTAATGGATTGAACCACTGACAAATCAGTGGAAGACCTCATTGTTGCAAAGTATAAGAACAAGGTGCAAGGCATTTCTCTCAATACTGACCTTTGACCCCACATGTCTGCTCTTGGCCCGTAGCTTGTTGACCTGAGACTCAGCGATGTCCGCTCTCTCTTCAGCTTCATCAAGCTCATGTTGAAGCTTCCAAAACTTTCCAAGATTATTGCTGGCCTGTTCCTCCTGTAGAACGAACCCACCACATAAATGACTTATTACGTCTTCTCAGATTATACTTAGTTTCACGAGCAAGATGCAAGTTTTGCATTCTAATTTCCCATACTTCAGAAGCCTTCTTGTAGGATTTGACCTTAAACTGCAGCTTGTCCACCAAATCTTGAAGACGTGCTAGATTCTTACAGTCTTCTTCTGTCTAAATTGTGCAAAAACAGCATTAAATTGTATGTACATTTTGATTCTGTATTCAATTTCCATAGCATAAGCAGATTTAGGTCCTCATTAGTTACCAGACAGGTACACATGTGGACAAAATAGTTGGTACCCTTCCGTTAGAGAAAGAAAAACCCACAATGGTCACTGAAATAACTTGAAACTGACAAAAGTAATAATAAATAAAAATGTACTGAAAATTAACTAATGAAAATCAGACATTGCTTTTGAATTGTGGTTCAACAGAAGAATTAAAAAAAAAAAAACTAATGAAAATGGCCTGGACAATAATGATGTATCCTTAACTTAATATTTTGCTGCACAACCTTTTGAGGCAATCAGTGCAATCAAGTGATTTCTGTAACTCTCAATGAGACTTCTGCACCTGTCAACAGGTATATTGGCCCACTCCTCGTGAGCAAACTGCTCCAGCTGTCTCAGGTTTGAAGGGTGCCTTCTCCAGACTGCATGTTTCAGCTCCTTCCACAGATGTTCAATAGGATTTAGATCAGGGCTCATAGAAGGCCACTTCACAATAGTCAAATGTGTCCACATTTAGGTTGTGTGTGTTAAAGACAATGGCTCCAGCCCAGCACAGCCAAATTTCTGTATGTCATCACAAAGGTAGTAATATTATGAACTAAAGCCGGTGTAGCTTAACAAAGTAATCTCTAGTTAAAGGTACAGTGTGTAGGATTTGCTTTCATCTAGTTGTGAGGTTGCAGAATGCAACTTCTCCTGTGTGCCAAGCGTGTAGGAGAACTACAGTGGCCGACACAAAAAAGCGAATCGTCCCATCTACAAAAACAAAGCGAATGGTCCTATCTAGAGCCAGTGTTTGGTTTTTCCCCCATTCTGGGCTACTGTCAGAACATGGTGGCGGGCTCAATGAACAGGACCCATACCCATGTTCGGTAATTATTTATCAATGTAAAATGAAGTCAGTCATTAATTTACATATGAAGTAGCCAATGACATATTTATGTATTTCTACTAACCCTGTGCAAGGCAGACACAGTTTGGAAGGATGAACCTTTCTTCTTGATTCCTCCTCCTTTGCCGCCCTTTCACCTAACGAACCATTGTACAACTCATTCGATTTCATTAACAGATACAGCCATAAGTTATTCAATATTGCAGTTGTTAGTGTGGTGGGAAAAAAACTATTCAATAGTACCGAGTGAGTCCTACAATACTGAAACATTGAGGAAAGAAGTTTGTCTTTCAATCACCTAAATAAATCAATCTTCATGCATGTCTGAACATGTAATCGTCCAGTCTCTCACCTTTTCAATCAGGTCAATACAGGCCTGCAAGTCCATACCAAAATCTATGAAAGTCCATTCAATGCCCTCTTTCTTGTACTATTCCTGCTCCAGCACAAACATGTGGTGGTTGAAAAACTGTTGCAGCTTTTCATTGGTGAAGTTGATGCACATCTGCTCAAAGGTGTTGAACTGGAATGACATCGATATTGAGCAGAAAATAAATCAGGCATGAAAATGTTAAGCAACATGTTGCTAATGTTTGTTAGCTGTTGAAAGAGTGGGCTGGTTTATTGTGTGCTAATGAGTAGCAAGACAAGAAAAACATGCAATTTCCAAACAAGATATTCATGCCAAGGTACCTGATTCAGCTCCAGCATAATTTGCAAAGATGACAGATAACACCCTGAGATTAGACTTCTGGTAGAGTCCTACAACGGTCTCGTTCAGTGGATCCTTGTTCTTCACCAGCCAGTTGACAATATTATAATCAACAGTTCCAGCATAGTGCATCAGGGCAAAATGAGCCTCTGGTTTTCCTTTGACAATTCTGGGCTTCTGGAAGTTGGCAGATTTCCCCAGATGGTTGTCATAGAGCTTTGATTTAAAGGTGGCATCAGAGGCTTTGGGGAACATGCACTCCTCTTCAAGGATGGACATGATACCCATGGGCTGAAGGGACAACAACATGAGCGGTTTGAAGAAAATAAAATCAATCAATCTTCATGTATGTCTGAACATGTAATAGTCAAGTCTCTTACCTTTTCAATCAGGTCAATACAGGCCTGCAAGTCCATACCAAAATCTATGAAAGTCCATTCAATGCCCTCTTTCTTGTACTCTTCCTGCTCCAGCACAAACATGTGGTGGTTGAAAAACTGTTGCAGCTTTTCATTGGTGAAGTTGATGCACATCTGCTCAAAGGTGTTGAACTGGTCCATATGAGCAGGCATAATAATTTCTCCAGAGCGAGAGCGAGAATCCCCAAACTGAAATATCACATGGTAGAGAGATATAGAGATAGATAGATAATGTAATCTTTTCAATCTCACATCAAAGATCTCAAATCCAGCAATGTCCAGTACACCAATGAAGTACTGGCAGGGCTGCTTGGTCTCCAGGGATTGGTTGATCCTCATACACTGACTTAGACAGTGCACTAACAGAATAGGACACCTTGGGAAAAATAATCAGTAATATTTGTAAAACTTCCCATTTTATTCAATCAAACGTTCTTCAAAGGGGTTCCATTTAAGTCATTACCTGCTGGACAGTTTGTCCCTTGGTGACCCACTCATTTCCCATTTTGACTCGTGGGTGACAAAGACCTTTGATGAGGTCGGCAGAGTTCAGGCCCATCAGATATGCGACTTTGTCAGCATCTGTTGAGAAATGTATCATAGTCATTGCTGCCATTCAAGGTCCTCATCATTTTTTCATCCCCAGTTGTAGTTCATTTAAATAAAAAATGTCTCACCTTCAGTGCCATCAGCCTCTGCCTGCTCCTCACGCTGCTGGTTCTTGAACTTCATGTTGCCGTGATGCATGATGGCACCAGTCAGCTTGTAAATGCCGTTCTTCTCTTCTTCAGTGAAGCCCAGCACGTCAAAGGCATCCTGAAAAAGATATAAGATCAAAAATGCATTTCTGGCCAAGCAAAAGTTGGATTTATAAATTTATTTTTGACTTGGATTTGAAGATTCAGCTCACATCAGCTCCTCAGAGTCATTGATGGAGGCTACTGTTGTCTCTCCTTGGGAGATAAAGGCATAGTCATAGGGGTTGTTGGTGATGAGCAACATTTCTGAAGAGAGAATGAAAGAAATGCGTTATTAGATATCTCACTGTAGTCAAGATACAGTAATAACTCCCTTTAGATGGCTCTTGAGAATGTTAGCATTTTTGTTGGATATATACCCAGAAGTTCAGGCTTAGCCTGAGACAAGATTTGGTAGAAAATGTGGTAATCCCTCTCAGCTTTAAGCTGGAAGGTCACACAAGACTTTTCCAGAAGGTCTGTAAGATAAATCAATTGCTATTTTGGTACACCAATAAGGTGATAGGTATTACCTTCAAATCTTGTGTTACTTAAGTTTCAATATCAGCAGAGGCCAGCTTTCCATGGTTGTCAAAATTAATGCGGATGAATTTACCCTACCAGGAATAGAGGCACTCATTTCAATTTAGAAATTACCATTTGCACTCATGCAGACACTCACAAATCTAGAAGAGTTGTCATTCCTGATGGTCTTGGCATTCCCAAAAGCCTCCAATGCAGGGTCAGCCTGAATGATTTCTGGTCCAGTGCCAACTAAAAATACCAAATGTGTCTCAGTTATTAGAAATTATTTTCAATGGAAGTGTAATTGTGCTTTGCAACCGATACTTTGCAAAATATTCAGAAATATTTATCATTGAACAGACCTTTTCAGCTGCTGGATCTTTCTTGGGGCCACTCGGGGCGGCAGCGATGCTGGCAAAGTACTGAATGACACGCTTGGTGTTGACAATCTTTCCAGCACCGGATTCTCCACTGAGTGGGAGAGAGACAGAACGTTTTTAGTGCAAAACCCAAGACCCTTTAACTACTGAGGTCATTTTATTTGGGCCTGTGTGACTTACGTGATAAGGATAGACTGGTTTTCTCTGTCAGCAAGATGGATATTCAAATCATCAGTAAAAAATGGAATGAAATCAGAGTTGACTATTTGTAGCAATTTAATCCTAGAATAGATTATTCACCTGCCAGCATACTGGTATGCATTGTCAGAGATGGAGAAGATGTGAGGAGGAGCTTCAGTCCTCTTCTTTCCTCTCTAGGCAACAACCACCTCTTGGTTGTAGACTGGCAGCCCCTTGTAGGGGTTGACAGTCACACAGAAGAGTCCAGAGTAGGTCTGTTAGAATGATAAAGAGCAAGCAAACATTTTTCAAAGATGCTATTATATTACACATTGCTATATGAATGGAGCATGTAGTTGTACTTTCGATGAGTGGTACAATCTTTGCCTCAACTCACATAGATCATCCACGCTGCGTAACGCTCTTTGAGGTTAGGAGGAAGGTGAGCATCGCCATGTCTTCAATTTTATCAAACTTTGGCGGGTTTTGTGGGTGGACGTCACAATCCTTCACTGTCACAGTCTACAAAGAACAATAATTTAAAGTCACACCGACCAAAGCCTATCCAAATGGGTTGCAGTAATATGTACATCAGCTAAAATGCATCTACCTTTCCAAGTTCAGTTTCAGCGGTGACTTTGTCACCACCGCGACTGATGATGGAAGCTTTGACGTACTCAACCTCAGGGTCAGGAACGAAGCACTCCATGTCAAATATACGGGTCTGGGCCTCCAGACGCTCCTTGTCTGACTTTCTCAGAAAAGAAGCAGCAGCCCCAATCTCTTTCATGGCAGCGTCGCCCAACTTTTAACCTGTTACAGATTTACAAAGTTTTAGACATTATTCATGATGGTATAAACATGAAGCAGCATCATGCATTCTGAATGTGTGTACAACAGTACTCACAACTTTTCATGCACTACATTAGCCATCAGCATACCACAAGTCCAATAATAACAAGGTAGATAGTACCATCACAGTACTATCTGTGCAAACTGCCTCTTTAGTATACAAATGACCTTGAGCTCTTGGGTCATGCCGATGAACAATGATGTCCAACATTGTGATTTAAAAGCCAACAAACACCGGGATGCAGCTTGTTAAAAAGTAACAATGCTCATTTACCAAAGGTTGCACATTTTGCGAGTGCTGTGGTGTGGCAACCCGGGGGACATGGAGGCAAGATTCAGAGATAAAACAGGTGACTCAGAGACAGTAACCATATAACAAAAAGTGTCCTTTAATAAACAGGGTAGGGTAAAGGGGGGGGTTAAACTCAACAAAAGATTCCTCCCGGTCGGGGTCTTCGGTCTACACCCAGCGTGAGATGATTCCTCCGTCCTGTTTGGGCAGAGCAGAGGAGAGAGGTGAGTCCGCTGAATAACCTCCGGTCTGCTGCAGCTCCTCTCCAGAGGTTCAGGAGATCCTCGTATTCTTCTGCCCAGTCTGTCTGCCGGTGCTGCTTTACAGCCCTGGGAACATATGCTCATTCTAATTAGCTCATGGGCTGCAGGTGTGACCACTGCCACGCCACGTGCCTAGTGGCTGCAGCACCTGCACTGGATAGTAGACTCTCTCTATCACCTCCCCAACCTGAGCTTGGGGATCCGCCTCCTGTGCTGTGTCTGCTTGGCTTTTCCCCCTGGTTTGCCACAGTGGACACTTGGGCTCTCACAATAATGCCCCTCTTAGTCGATTAGTTGACAACTAATCGGTCCTTTTGGTCTTAGTCCACTAAGATTTCTTAAGTCAATTAGTTGTGTTTTATGCTTTTTTCATGCTGAATGACTTATTTCCAAAAAACTTACGCGCACATCTCTGGTAAACACAAGATTTAAAGTGTAAAGTCCTCCATTAGTCGACTAAGAATTTCTTTGGTTGAGGAACAGCCCTAGTTCGGACGACTTGTGCAGTCAAGCAGCGTGCTAGTTTCGAATGCATCATCCCAGTTCAATCAGTTCAAATGATCGTACCTTTATAGGACTGCCCAACCCTATCTTAATTATGTATCAACTAAATGTCAACAACTATACATAAACAAACAAAATGTACTATAAGTCATATTGTTGTCATGATGGAATACTTTTTACACAGAATAAAAAGTGTTTTTTACTGTTGGTTGGTGTTCAAAGGAGACCATGTAACGTCCCGTTAGTTTCATCTGTGTCTCTGATTGCACTCATCCAACTCACCTGCCCAGTCCACCCAGCTGCCTTCAATCTTCTCATCACCCCACACATATATATATACTCCCCTGCTTTCCCTGTTCTGGTTGTGCCTGTTCATCCCCTTGTGCTCTTCGTGTCGCTCGTGCTGATCCCTCGTGTTTGTTCAATGGTTTTTGACTTTGCCTTTTTTCTGGGTTTTTTGCTCGCTCCCTGTTGGAGTCGCTTTAAGTTCTTGTTTATTACCTTTTTGTGGACCAGTAAAATCCCTTGTTTTCAACCTCGTCTCCAGTGTCGATCTCTGCTCTTGAGTCTTTGCTCTGCCCCAGAATCGTGACAGACAGGGTCAGTCAAGGACTTGCTATTCAAACCAGATAACATGGCAAAACATGATTTCATTAAAATTGCCATACCATCATCATGTGTTACCACCAGCAAATAACATGATATACCTGTGAGACACGAGGATTACTAAAACTTTACACTAAAATGTCCGATCCCATATCACTGATTCTACACGTTTTCTTACCTTTGACTCTCAACCTTTAATCAAGAGAAGTGATGAGCCCCGTAGCTGACAGCAGCCATTAATAAAGGATGTTTATCCACCAAATATGGGATGCATTTTTGGAATAAGGTTGCATATACAAAAGAAAGCATTCTCCTAATTGGGCAGAATATACTGCTGCTATTTGTTGCTTTCACCTTGTGACAAACAAGGCGAGGACAATACACGGTACAAAGAGAGGGGAGGGGCAGAGGTGTGGATCAGGGACAGGCTCGGCTTTTGTTTTATTCAGATAAATAAATAAGAATTTATCATTTAATGTCAGGTCATACAAGGTGCTGACTTGATTCAGTTAGCTCTGGTGAGTGTGATGTCATCGTTTCATTTTTAGCTTTGTTTGATTTTAGATATAGTACTTTTATTTGGTATTTTACATATAGACTTTTAAAGGGCATTTTAATGTTAAACATAAATGTGTAAACCCTGTCTTGTGTTGTAAAGTAAACTTTATTATTTTGCCATGATGGATGTAATGAACTCATAGCTACATTAACTGTTATGGTCACACCGTATATTTTGATTTGGGTAAGAGGTTTATGATTCACTTTCATTTTGATAACCACAACTAAAAAACTGTTAGACTTAAAACATCAAAAAAATGATTTCAAACAATCCATTTGAATTCTCATAACCTCTTATTCTCGGAGCCGTTTTTGAGGTCTCTGAGCGAAAAAACATAGCCCTACAAAACTGACCATAGCTCTGTAACTACAAGGTCGATTTTAATAGTTTTTGTTGATATAATCAGATCACAACACCTGTGACATAGTTTACATTGGTCATATTGTGAATATGTTGCTGGTTAATATAGAAAATAAGACATTAACACAGCTGAAAGTGAAAATATTCAGCCTCGCCTGGGAAAAATGCACTTTCAGTGATAAAAGGTTATTGAAATAATGCAGCTAGCTCCCTGAATCTTTCCCAAGTCATAGCATAACTGATCAGTAGTTATTAAAAAAAGGTTAAAGTGGAATAAAGTGGAATAAAGTTAAGAATAAGAGGTTTTAGTCAGGCGAGGCATCATTTTCGAACCAGCTGTTGCAGCTCTTACATTGTACTTTTATACACTATATAACTATATATTTCACTTTCTTTATCACTCATATGATTCAATACATCCAAATACAGATAATAGGAATCATATTCATATTCATAACATCATCAGAGCCAGTTTTGGCTGTCATCTGTAGGATTTTCTCATTTCATGTGTGTGTGTGTGGCTGGATCTCAGCCTATCCTCGGTCGATTTCCAAAAACAACCCCTCCTTAGACGCGTCACAGGCTTAGGAAGACTCATGCCAAATTTGGTGGTGATCGTCAAAAGATTTCGTCCAATAAAGTTGCCAGAAGTGAGGCGTGTACCCCGGCGGAAATTTCCGGTCGCAGGCAGTCTGACCACTCGCCCAAGCCCCCTTGACCGCTCTTATTCTGGAAACAAGTCGGAAGTCAACAGTATGCAGTTGGCAGCAATGACTACAGCTTTGGAACGGAAATTCCGCGACGTTATTATCCATATTTTGAGAAAACTTGGGCACATACCTACGATTTTTGTCGGCGAAGTTCAGCATGAAGGTACGTTTGATCACACACAACGGTTTAGTGCTTCTACGGATCGTAAAACAGAAGTTAGTTACGTGTTCCGCCACGTGTGCTAATGCTAATAAATGCATTGCATGACTTGGTAGCCGTTAGCATGAGGGTACAAACATTGATTTACTGTACTCATAACGCCGATTTCGGGCCAGGATTTGGTGCTTTTATGCCACGATATTTTTGTGCTTATATGAGTAGCCTATAGTTGTCTTTGGAGTTTATAATAAGTGACTTATATGATGTTGTTGTCCAGACGTTGCTGGTTCATCGAAAATAAAAAGTGGCCGTGTCCACACTACCGGCTAACAATCATGCTATTTTCCGCATGTGAGTTTGAGGGGTTCTGAGCCCGAGTGCCCCCAAATTTGGGGGCGTCGTGCTCAAGAGGTTCTCATAAATATGTAAGGGAAAAAAAAAAATAAGTGAATTAAAACAACATGATCCACTCTCTCTCTCCAATGATGCTCTTTGAGCGTTGCAGCTGTTGCAGAGTGAGAGATAAGGTTAGGCACACTGAATTATCACTCATCACCGTTCTGGTCATCACCCTTTGTCCCGTGGTGTCGTCATGGCATTGTTCCCTTTTCCTTGAGGCCTTGAGGACAAAGATAAACCTGTGAAATTCTTGTCTGGATTTTTTCTCTCTGTGATTGAGGGCAGTGATATAGCTGAAGTGCTGTCTCTCGTTTCATGATGGACGAGGGGTAACAGGTGTATGGCACTAAAGAATATACCTAGAAACCGCCCTTTATTAGGATTCTCTTGTTCGACAGTGATTTTTAAATTTGGGTCAATGTAAGTTTTTAAATGCCAATAAAAAGCTGGTCTCCTTTAAATAGATATTTAACTGCCATATAATTATGTTTACAATCCATGTTTCCCCTGTATGTAGGTGTATTAGGGAGAAGGTGAAGAAACCTCTGAAATTACATTTCGACCACCATGAGTAACTTTCCACTGAAGCATATTCTCCAGAGGGCTAGCTGTTCTTTCCTGTTTTGATTCTATTTACAGATATATTTACAGTTTTATTGGTGTGGTCAGGAAAGGACCTTTACTAACTGATATATAATATATTCACATTAAGCCAAGATTGTTCCCCTATATTGTCAATGTGATCATTTAGTCACAATCTAGTCATAAATGTATGAACTTTTTAGGATTTAGGGGTGTCAGTAAAAACAGTGAAAAAATAAACCTCTCTGCAACAAAAGAAAGTCCGTTCAGAGTGTCAGCACAAGGTGGCAGGAGTGACCTTTAGTAACCCTAGTCCATTTGTGACCCTCCACAGGAGGAGAATTTAGTAGTTTTGTGTCAGGTTTCTTTTGTGCTTTCTAATGCTAACCCTTCTGATGTCTTCATCTACTGAAATTCATTTACCAGCTGGGTGATAGTTGTCATGGGTCATGAAGTGAAAGCTGGTGAATACATACACGTGATATGACTTATCTTGGTTAATTAACATGGAGAATTCTGCCTGATTGAAATGAATGAGGACTCTACACGTTAATTTGAATGCACTTTTTCTTTATTCTACAGAATTACTTTGAAGACAAAGGGGACCACAGCAAAGGAGATCCCAAAGGTCTTAGGTGGTCGTCTGAGAGTTTCACTCCTCATCTAGCCCTTTCTGTGATGAAGAATGATAAGAGAGTAGACAAAGAGACACGGATTAGTGACAGCGGAGCAACAAGACCCAACAAGTGTTACCAAAGGTAACTTGAAGATGTTACTCGTGATTCAACATGAAGGAGGTTTATTTTACTGTCAGGTTACCTTTACCGTAGTATGTTGGCTTGGCACAAATCATTTGAAATGCTTGAGTATTATTGTGTAATTTGTGGGATGAGATGAATCTAAAGAATGTAGCAATGAATGAATTTGGAGGAGAGCTAAAATGTTTAAAAAACTGAGTTCTGTTGAAATAATTTAGTTAAAACATTTATTTTTCAAGATAGAAGGTTAAAGTCAGGATAAACCAAAAGTAAACATGTCTTCTGAGTTTGTCACAACACAAAACAATGTGTTAATAACCGCCCAGCCACATTTGAATGATTATAAAATCCGTAAGTATACAAATTAGGTTTCAAAATCATAAAAAAGGCAGTGTGATGGATGAGGGTTGATTTCAAATGTACAGTTACTGTAAATACCACATATTGTACACCTCACTACTGCATGCTACTTTTGCTGAATGTTAACCTCATGTTCTATGGGCAGAGCAGGGGCAACAGAGGCTTCCGGCTTGACTTTCTGAACGTTCTTGGACCAAATTGCTAAAGTTCTGATAGTGAATCGACACATTTTGTGGAGGTTGTGACACAATTTATACTCCGTTTAACAGTGACAATAATAGCGATGGAGCAGGCTACGGCGGAGCCTATGACCTAAGCAGAAATTAAACCGGAACAGACATGCAGCACGCTCTCACGTACAGGCACACAGAGAGGGCAGGTAAGGAGACAGACAGGGCGGATGACCCACTGGAGTTTGTCCCGGTATGTCAGATGGCCAGTACACCACAGCTGTGGTAAGTAATGGTAGTAACTGGAAATTTGATCAGCAGAAACGCTAATGCTATGTGTGTTTAGACACAAACCTCAGATTTCCCGGACTTTAACAAAAATGTGGGTAAGTATACCAACACTGCCACAACATCAGCATATCCCACTCACTGCATAAGGGCTAATAATACAGTTGGAACTGTCAACACTAATTATTACTATTTATCTATATAAATTATTTAGTTTACATCCATTTGATTGGTTGAATGTTTATTGGTTTCTCTGCATTCACAAAAAAACACTGATAGTTATTATTATAAAGAATATACTTTTTTTTTTTTTTAATTAACAATTTGAATCTTTTTGTAGTCATAGTTGGCTTTTAAATTACCATGGTACCTTCTGTGTAACAAAAAAAGCAGTACTACTAACATTAAATTTCACTAATACAACTAACTAAATTAATTCAAAGAAATGTAAATAAAATTGATCTATACAAAAACTGGTTTGGCTTATTTACTCCTTAATACTTCTATTTAAAATGATGAACATTTCTATAATTACTAATTAAAAGGGATTAACACACATCTTAAATGGATTACATTGAAATGGTTAATGGATCATTGAATAGTAGTGTGCAGTATTGTGAAGGCAGTAGGACAGTACATGAAGTGGAGAGAGGCTTCTTACCTTTGAGCCCACATCACGACTTTTGGCACGCAGCTTGTTGACCTGAGACTCTGCGATGTCAGCTCGTTCTTCAGCCTCGTCCAGCTCGTGCTGCAGTTTACGGAACTTGCCCAGATTAGTATTGGCCTGCTCTTCCTACAGGATTCAACAAAAACAAAGGCCACAATATACTATTACTGCAAGAAGCAATGAACCTGGGGCCACATGCTCTTCAGTTGTAAGGGTTTTCACAGCTTCAACATTGTAGTTTACCAATTAAGTCTAAAACAAGTCATAGTGGAGGCTGAGATGTTTTCTGCCTCAAACTTAAAACTGCTGTTTTAATAGTATTTTAGCAACTACCAAATGTAATAAATTGTACAATATAAAAAGACACAATTGACAAAAGTGAAGTAGCACACAGCACAAATAAAGGACAACTTTTCACACTTACAGCCTCCTCAGCAACTCTCTTATAGGCTTTGACTTTCAGCTGCAGTTTGTCAACCAGATCCTGCAGACGCACCATATTCTTGCGGTCCTCGTCAGTCTAAATAAATGGAGGGAATAGGTATAAGCCTCTCAAGTTTGATAAGGAGAATATAGAGAATATTCATAAAAATGTGTTGATCCATTCATAAAAAAACAATCACCTGGTATGTGAGCTCTTTAATGCGTCTCTCATATTTACGGATTCCCTTCACAGCTTCAGTGCTCTTCTTCTGCTCTGACTCCACCTCACTCTCCAGCTCTCTCACCTGAAAAACATCAGAAAATGACTTATTGAAAATGCACTGTTCCACAAGAATATATTTTAACATTTAACTCCCAAGATAATTATCAGTCCACTCTGCGGCACAGCTGAGCTTTTTAACCAATTTCAGCTCACCGTTTTTTTTACATTCAATGGCATGGCACAGTCTCAAAGGTCTGATACACTGTACACTACTTGCCCATAATCAAACAGCAGAAAGAAAGTTAGCGACAACCTGGTGAAGGAATATGATTATCTAGCAAACTGAAAATAAGCATTTTCCTTTTTCCATTTGAAAGATTCTGCATGGTGGGATGATCATGTTGTCTGCTTACGAGTTCAAACTGTGATACTAAAGCTTCATGAATATTAAATGAATGTTGGTCCATAGACTGTATATAAGAAGTGGACGTAGTCACTGTGACTTCACCCATTGGTTTGTGGACTATTTAGAAGTCTCTAGTGGGGCATGTTAGACGTCACCATCTTGGATTTTGGCCAACGGCATGTTGTTTTTTTTGCAGTGACACAAGAGGGTGGAGCTAAGTACAATTAATACTGAATAAGACATTTTTAGGCGACCAAAATGATTACAATTAACTTTCATGATCTGAAAACACACTGAAAGGGTTAAAGTTCTAAAATGAAAACCCAGAAAACTTCCAGACTGGACAACACCGTGGTAGCACCCTGTCAATCCCAAGGTAGACCCGCCCTAACTAATACTCCTCTTTATGGTCTATTTGACTCTAAATGGACCATAATTCACTAAATGAACATCATGCTGTATTGAAGAAGACTTGAAACTAGAGATTGAGACCATAAACTCATGTTTACAATGTTTACTAAGGTAATAAATCAAGAGAGAAGTAGAGTCATTTTCTCATAGACTTCTATACAACCAGAGGAGTCG
This sequence comes from Anarhichas minor, assembly GCF_050575085.1. Lineage (NCBI taxonomy): Eukaryota > Metazoa > Chordata > Actinopteri > Perciformes > Anarhichadidae > Anarhichas > Anarhichas minor. The sequence continues at coordinate 2,930,468 of NW_027466452.1, forward strand.
CCCCCTGATGGACATTAGAGAGAATGCAGATTTAAGGCCCTTTTGCATTGGCTTCACTTTTCAGAACCTGAGAATTGTACTTGCAGAAGTGTGTAAAATTTGTATATTGGCTAATTTCTCTTACCCTGGCCTCGAGCTTCTGCAACTGTTTCTTGCCTCCCTTCAAGGCGATCTGTTCAGCTTCATCCAGACGGTGCTGCAGGTCTTTGATGGTTTGCTCCATGTTCTTCTTCATGCGCTCCAGGTGAGCGCTGGTGTCCTGCTCTTTCTTCAGCTCCTCTGCCATCATGGCAGCATCAGTAATGGCCTTCTTGGCCTTCTCGTCAGCATTTCTGCACTCCTGCACCGCTTCCTCTACTTCAATTTGAAGCTGGGAAGCATCAACTTCAAGTTTCTTCTTCTGGTTTATAAGGCTGGTGTTCTGATATGTGAGATTTGAGAGATTGTTACTGCAGTTAGAAATAGTAATGCCTTTGATTTCTTCATAATGTCCAAAAAAAACAGTCAGTCATCCGTGGTTGTTGCAATTGATTATTAGATCTTACCTGTGAGTGCAGTAGCTGCACCCTTTCACTAACGTCCAGCAGCTCTTGCTCAGCAAGTTTGCGACCTCTCTCCGTTTGCTCCAGAGCAGCCCTGAGCTCCTCCAGCTCAGCCTGAAGCAAGTTGTTGCGCCTCTCAACAATGGCAATGTTCTCTTTGAGATCATCATTGGCCCGAACAGCCTCATCGAGCTGAATTTGGCAATCCTTTATGGGATGATATCAACCACATGAATGTTTAGAATCAGTTTGAATTTGAAACATAAGAAAGTCCGCCTTTCTTTTTCTAGTTTACCTTCAGATGTGCATGAACAGCCTTAAGTTGTTTCTGGGCCTCTGCTGCCTGCCTGTTGGATTGGCTCAGCTGGATCTCCATCTCATTCAGGTCTCCCTCCATCTTCTTCTTTAAACGAAGAGCCTCATTCCTGCTGCGAGTCTCTGCCTCAAGAGAGCTCTGTAGGGTGTCAATCGTCCTCTGCAGGTTCCTCTTGGACTGCTCCATCTCCTCGTCTTTCTCAGCTAGCTTGCGTTCAATATCAGCTTTGATTTGATTGAACTCTAACTGGGCTCTTAGAATCTTACCCTCTTCATGCTCCAGGGAGGCCTGGTGGACAGGGGGGTACAGAGTTATACACTGCAGCAGACAGTTTGAATTCTAAAATGTTTAATTCAGAGGGCCTGTACCTCAGCTTCCTCAAGAGCAGACTGGATCTCGTTTTTTTCCTGCTCCAATTGTTTCCGTAATTTCTCCAGTTCATGGATGCTCTTCCCACTCTCACCAAGTTGCTCAGTGAGGTCGGAAATCTCCTCTGTGGAATGGCAGGCAGAGTGATTAAGATGGCTTTATAATTTAATTCATGAAGTATGTCTGCAAAAACTCGGACACAAACCCCGGCAGTAGATCTTACCTTGTAAGTTCTTGTTCTCTCTCTTCATGGTCTCCAGATGATCCAAAGACTCCTCGTAAGAGTTCTTCAGTTTGAAGAGCTCAGTGCTCAGAGCCCGGGCCTCCTTCTGGGAGCTCTCCAGCTCACACTGGGACTCTTCGTATTTCTGCTTCCACTCAGACAGGACCTACAGTGGATAGTAAGGCCAGCAATAAGTGTATATGCGCCAGATGACGTGTTTGGGAATTCACTTTATGTGAAACAATTTGTCCTATTATTGAAAAAAACACTCCAAGGTGGAGTTAAAGATAACACAAAGGCTGCATTTACACCAAATAAGGCGTTGCAGCAATTACCGCAGGGTTGTTGAACGGTGTGGGAGTGTCACTTAAATTGCTCATGTTTGTACAGTTCTGGAAAAGTCGTCGTGGCAGCGATCAGTCTCCCCTCCATCTTTAGAGCTTGGTAAACAGCGGAATGCTACATAGTAACCAAGGTTCTTCTTCTGGTTGGCGTCTTCTGGTCTGATCACCGGTTACCCCAATGTGAGGTCATGTTGCGTTTCTCCAAAAGTTTATTGGGTTTCAATCTTTCGCCAAAATACGGTTGTTTTTTTACCCAGATCCAAATGAATGGGAGGACTGGCATTATTTGCCGAACGCCAGATTTGGTGTAAATGCAGCCGAACAAATTTGCTCAATAGGTGTTATAGACACATTTGGACCGATGGAGAGTCACTCCTGTCTTGTAAAGCCACTATTTTATATCTTTTACAGATGGTATAGGCTTTTTGTGGAAAATATTGAGTGCAGGTTTAAATTTATGCAATGTTTTAGCCCAATCATTTGTATGCCAGAGTGTCTCTTTCATACTACCACTAGGGAGCGACAAAGTTAGACTTTGTCTAATTTTACACACTTTGGCTTTAATAACCCATGTTAGTGTTCCATTGGCCAATGAACTTCAAGGGACAATTCACCCCAATATCAAAAATACATATTTTCCCTCTTACCTGTAGTGTTATTTATCAATCTAGATTGTTTGGTGTAAATTGCTGAGTGTTGGAGATAATGGCCGTAGAGATGTGGCACGACTGGAAATAGCAGTTTTAAAAGTAAAAATATAATAATTTCCTAATATTAGTTCTTCAAAGGCTCAGAGCCTCAGACCCTGCCAATTGATAGTTTTGGTGCTCACAGATACTTAGCAGTATTTCACCTTGTCAAAGTTTCTTTGCTTCTTGTCCAGAACAGCAGCAGCAGCATTAGACCTCTCCACATCCACCATGAGATCTTCAATCTCATTCTGCAGCCTGTGTTTGGTCTTCTCCAGAGACGAACATTTAGCGTTCACTGCTTCAACAGCCTCCTCAGCATCCTGCAGACGCTGAGTCAGCTTCTTCCTGCATTATGATAAAATTGATTCAGGGTTGATTGCTTTTAAACTTTGTTGAATTGTTGAATTGTTCCGGTCAAAATACGTTTTACTCACTTGGCCTCCTCCAGTTCCTCGGTTCTCTGGATGGCATCAGTTTCGTACTTAGTTCTCCACTGAGCCACCTCAGAGTTGGCCTTGGACATGCCGCGCTGCAGTTCAGCCTTGGCCTCCTGCTCCTCCTCATACTGCTCCCTGAGGAGGTCACAGTCATGACGAGCTGACTGCACTGCATGGGCCAGGGCACTCTTTGCCTGTCAAAACAAAATCATATGAATGAGTAACACTGTAAAACACTTTGATTAGAAGTTAATGTCCTGTGATGTTATTGTGCACTGAAACTTCATTACACCTTGGTCTCCTCCTCCAGTTGTCGCTTTAGATCTTCAACCTGTTGAGTGTAGGATATTTTTCCTCTTGTCAGTTGAGACACCAGGGATTCCTTCTCCTCCAGCTGCCTTGTGAGATCACCTTGTATCGGCAAATGCAGAATCATATTGTCAGTGTCCCAACGAACCTTTTTTAGAGATATTTTGTCTGGTTTTCTCTGTATTCAAGGAAACTTGAAAATTGTCAGCTATCAAATACATGGAGCAGATATCAATATACCATTTTCCGTTTGAAGTTTTGCTTTTTGCATATTGAAGTCGTTTATGCAGCGTTGAGCCTCTTCAAACTTAGTCTTGTATTCATTCATCTGATCTTCCAGAGTCCTGCATGTCTTCTCTAGATTTGTCTAGATTTTAAAAATAAACATTTTGAATATTACCATTGTACCCCGAATTATACCCCATATCCATACAATTTCAACATTAGCAAGAAATCATTTCAGCCAACCTTTGTCTTCACAATATGTTCCATATTGGAGACCACGTCATCCAGCTCCAGTCTGAACTCACTCTTCTCCTTCTCCAGTTTCTGCTTGACTCTCTGCAGGTTGTCAATCTGCTCTCCCAGGTCGGCCACACTGTCGGCTTGTTTCTTCCTGAGTGTGGCAGCAGTGGCTTCATGCTGCAGAGTGGCCTCTTCAAGGTCTCTGCGGAGTTTCTGGAACTCGGCCTCTCTCTTCTTGTTCATCTCAATCTGGACGGATGTTGCTCCACCAGCCTCCTCCAGCCTCTCACTGATCTCCTCCAGCTCTCTGGCCAAGTCTGCTCTCTGCTTTTCCACCTTGGCTCGGGCAGCTCGCTCTGCCTCCAGCTCTTCTTCCAGCTCTTCAATGCGGGCCTGTAAATGCAGAACTAGTTGGTCACTATTACCATCAGGGGTTTTAACCATTTTTAACCATTACACATTACTGTAATCATCTATTACCTGGAGCTCCTTCAATTTCTTTTGAAGCTGAATTGTTATGGCCTGCTCATCTTCTATTTTGCTGTTGAGCTGACTGACTTCAAAATCTTTCCTGTGATGAAATACAGTAGTGAGGATTAGAACAACTGGTCATCGGCTCTGCTTTTATCTGTAGAGCTTTAATGTCTTGTGTGAGTTCCAGGCATACTGTACATACAGTAGTATAATGTGCTTACTTTTTCAGATGCTGTTCAAGTTGCTGCTTGTCATTCTCCAGGTCCATCAAGCTCTCCAGGGTCAATTTCAAGTCTCCCTCTAGTTTCCTCTTAGCTCTCTCCAGATCCATCCGAATCTTCTTCTCTTGTTCCAGTGAACCTTCAAGCTGAACAATATTATTGCAGAAAGTCAAACTATGTATCCCAATATGCAAGGAGCATATGGTATTACTGAACACTTAGGGATTGCGACAATACGTAGTAGAATTCTTACATCATCCACTTGCTGCTCCAGCTTAGTCTTGGCCTTGGTCAGAGTGTTGACTTTGTCTTCTTCACTCTGCAGATCATCCAGCGTTTGCTGATGAGCTTCCTGTAAGGCTTTCTTTTCCTTGGTCAACTTGGCAATGATTTCATCCAAAGCAGCCATCTCTTCCACCAGGTTCTTCACCTATGGCCAAAGGACATTTATATATCAAGGACTTCAATGCAGATGTTATTTGGAACACTTTACAGTGATTAGTGTACATCATACCTTGTTCTCAGTGGCGTGCTTCTCTTTCTCCACTTTAGCCAGAGTCAACTCCAAGTCATCAATGTCTTTCTTCAGCTCAGAGCACTCATCCTCCAGCTTCCTCTTCTTAGCAGTTAGTTCAGCATTCATCTCCTCCTCATCCTCCAGTCTCTCAGACAGCTCTTTGGATTTAGCCTCCAGCTGAATCTTGCTCTTGATCAGCCCCTCGCATCTTTCCTCAGCATCTGCAAGATTATCTTGCTCCTAAATTGAAATGGTCATTACTTTGTTATCATATGGTAAGTTGCAAGATACATGATTAATTAAGAAGAAAAAAAAAATATATATATATACATTATATTATATATTCATATGGTATATACCAATCATTCTCAAAGACTGGGTCGGAACCCACAGGTGGATCGCTAATCAAATTTGCAGAATTTCTTTTAATTAACATTTATATCGGTAGTACACCAGAGCCACAGAAGTCTACAGCAGTTAGAAAAGGCTTGCGTACATTTTCTTTGTTTTACTGATGAGTACTCTGTTTCAATAAAAAAGAGTTGTGATTTATCATTTCCAAATGTTTTTTTTGGCTGGTTTACCTATTGAAGATAATATAAGGTGATGTGGAAATGGCAGTAAAGATGGTTAGGTACGTTCATTTATGCACAAATTTGGTTCGATGGTTGGTACAAATGAAAGTAAAAGTCGACGTTTAACAAGAAGTAACATAACGTACTTAACTTATGTCACCTACGTAACGTTAACATGTTGAAGTCAATGGGACAACCCGTTTAAGAATTAAGAAGGGATACCAATGGGTCCTGACAAAGCATCCATATTTGACAAGTTGGGACTGAGATTGTGCTTTATATACTGTATGGTTATATTACCACTTTGATATTAAGAATAATGTCATTAGACTCACAGACTGGACATGGAGCTGCAGGTCATTCTTCTCTTGAAGAAGAGAGATCATTTTCTCCTCTAGTTCCTTTCTACGAGCTTCAGATTTTGCGTAAGCCTCTTTCAGCTTCAGGAATTCTTCCTTCATGTTGGCCATCTCCTTTTCTGCCTCTGCAGATCTCAACAGAGGTTTGATCTTGAAGAAGAGCTTCATCCAGGGCCAATTCTTGACCCCCATGAAGGCACGGATGTTCCACTGGATCACCAATAGTGCATCTCTGTCGGAAGATCAACCAGAGTTAAATCTCAATGAATGATCGTTATAATTTTCTTGGTTTTAGTTAATTTTTTTAATTCCTGATTTCTCTGACCTCCTCTCACAAATCTTGTTGAATTCCAGTCTTGCCAGTAGGCCTCTTGTTCTTGCCTGGATTCCAGTGATGATGAGTGACAAACGGTCATCCCTCATCTCCTCCAGTGTCCCAAGAAGACCAGCCTTGAAGAACACCTTTAAGTACATGAAAACATATGTTCCTCTTAGAAATTCAAAGTTCAACTTAAATGGTCCCTTGCTCAATCCAATACACTTGTGGATTTTGCTGCTACAGTCCTATTTGGTCTGGTGTAACCAGTAGCTTATGGTGGCAAATTGTATTTAATATAAGAATACTCTATAAATGGCATTATTGAGTTGGTGTCATAGCAATAGAATAGGAGTAGAATGGACATTCCCATTCAAATCAATGTAGCCGTTGTAGTGGCCAAACTTCCATATAAATTAAACCCACTTACGACTAGTTGCGGACTTACTGAGGTGAGGTTTTGCAGTAACGACTAAAAAGTGGAGTAGTAACGTTATGAAGCGTAGAGAGTCAGAGTAAATGAGTAAATTTAAACAACTCAACGCTTCGGCCACACGCTCATGTCACACCATAGGAAAACTCATTGCTATCGGCAGATGCGATACAACTTTGTTTGGCTCATTTTCTTTTACCAGTGTGGAATTTACAAGCTAGCTAACTAACTAGCTGACAGTTGACTAATTAGCTAGCTTGCTAATTCCACCATGCTTTAATGCTACACTTGTTACAGTAAATGAGCTGAACAGTGGGCTGGTAGCCAGTGGTAGCGCTGGGTCTAATGGTCCCTCTGCCTCAACCAATGTTGCCCTGGAGAAGGACAAGCTAACTATTTAACTAGCCAGCCATCCATCTCAGGAGCAGCATCCATTCTCTTCCCTGCGAGCTGCGACAACACTTTACGACCCCACTGACGTGTCTTGTCACCATAACAACTAACAACTATCAGCATTTTCTTTTATATTAGTCAAATGACCAGTGAAAACAGTTCAAATCTTCTTCTTCATCTGTTTCTCTGACTGGTTTACTGACTTGATGAGACTTCTTGATTATTTTCTTCTTCTACTTTTCTGCCACATTTTGCATTTACCATCATTCTGTAGTTTGTTATTGCTTAAACATTTGTAACAGATGTGCTTTGGACTCGTCTTGTTGATTAATTACCTTTGTATGTCCAAACTTGTACTGATTGTGATCAATATCCAGAGACCCAAGAAGTTTCTCAGCTCCCTTCCTGCTGTCAATAAACTGGCCATCAGGAATGGCAGCAGGATTCAGGATGCGATATCTGGAAAATGGAACGGTGAAAATACATTTTAAAATTACATAACACCTTATTTTAGAATTATAAACTATGTGACTAAGCATTTCATAATAATAATCAGGTTTATTGAGAAGGTGGTTTTCACATACAAGGAATTTGCTTTGGTATTTGGGGCATACAATAGACATAGACAAAAAAAGAATCAGGAAAGTACTACAAAAAGTTGAGAAACATAAATATGAAATGGAAACATCTCAATAAAACAAACATATTTGACATACAAAATAATACCTCTGTTTGAAATCTCCATAGAGGATCCTGTTGGGGAAGCCCTTTCTGCAGATCCTGATGCCTTCCAGCACACCGTTACAGCGCAGCTGGTGCATTACCAGAGGGTTCTCCATGGCCCCAGGAGTCTTGGTCTCATTGGGGATGATGCAGCGGACAAAGTGAGGATGAGTAGACCTCAAGTTGGTCATCAGCTTGTGCAGGTTCTCCTGTGGATGGCATTAAATCCTGTGCTTAACACCCATTTTATATGATTGTTGTGATATATATCTCCCCGTTATCAATGTAAAATGAAGTCTCAGTCATTCATTTATATGTGAAGTAGCCGTTGACACATATTTATGTATTTTTACTAACCCTGTGCAAGGCAGACACAGTTTGGAAGGATGAACCTTTCTTCTTGCTTCCTTTGCCGGCCTTTCCCCCTTCACCTAATGAACCATTGTACAACTCATTAGATTTCATTTACAGACACAGCCATACGTTTTATTGCAGTTCTTACTGTGACAAATGCAGTACATTCAGTTCATTCCTACCTTCAGATGCAGCATAATTTACAAAGAGGAAAGATAGCAGCTTGAGACTAGACTTCTGGTAGAGTCCTACAACGGTCTCGTTCAGAGGATCCTTGTTCTTCCCCAGCCAGTTGTTGATATTATAATCAACAGTTCCAGCGTAGTGCATCAGGGCAAAATGAGCCTCTGGTTTTCCTTTGACAACTCTGGGCTTCTGGAAGTTGGCAGATTTCCCCAGATGGTTGTCATAGAGCTTTGCTTTAAAGGTGGCATCAGAGGCTTTGGGGAACATGCACTCCTCTTCAAGGATGGACATGATACCCATGGGCTGAAGGGACAACAATAAAAGTGGTTTTAAATGACCACACATTTTTACTTTTTAATTCATGAACATGTAATCGTCCAGTCTCTCACCTTTTCAATCAGGTCAATACAGGCCTGCAAGTCCATACCAAAATCTATGAAAGTCCATTCAATGCCCTCTTTCTTGTACTCTTCCTGCTCCAGCACAAACATGTGGTGGTTGAAAAACTGTTGCAGCTTTTCATTGGTGAAGTTGATGCACATCTGCTCAAAGGTGTTGAACTGGAATGAAATGTGACAAAAGTATTTATAAGTAAGTAGTCATTTTCATACTCATATATGTGTTACCTGCATTAAATTGAAAAAGATGGAGTTGATTAAATAAAGTTGCCTGTATAATATATATTATATAGAAGAAGCTCACTTCAAAGATCTCAAATCCAGCAATGTCCAGTACACCAATGAAGTACTGGCGGGGCTGCCTGGTGTCCAGGGATTGGTTGATCCTCACCACCATCCACAGAAACATCTTCTCATACACTGATTTAGACAGTGCGCCAACAGCATAGTACACCTAAAGGAAAATCCAACCGTTGAAAGCTACAGTAAATAGCCTTTGTTTTGCAGTCAGTGTTTCTTCCTTTATCTATTGTACTTTAGGAACACCTTACAATAAGTTGCATTATTACCTGCTGGACAGTTTGTCCCTTGGTGACCCACTCATTTCCTACTTTGACTCGTGGGTGACAGAGACCTTTGATGAGGTCGGCAGAGTTCAGGCACATCAGATATGCGACTTTGTCAATACCTGAGAAAATGCATAATCTCTTAATAAACTCATTCAATTCTGACATGTTTCATGTCCCTGATCAGAGAGCTTGTCTCACCTTCAGTGCCATCAGCCTCTGCCTGCTCCTCACGCTGCTTGTTCTTGAACTTCATGTTGCCGTGATGCATGATGGCACCAGTCAGCTTGTAAATGCCGTTCTTCTCTTCTTGAGTGAAGCCCAGTACGTCAAAGGCATCCTGTGGACGAGCACAGGATAAGTTCTCAACATTTGTGCTAGTTTTGGCATCCTAAATTGGGAAGAGGGATATTATATTTGATATGTCATTGACTTTTTGGATTGTATTCGGGTACACAGTAGAGTGGCAGGAGAGATCCGGGGGATAAGATAGAATGTGCTCTCTGAGCCACCATGATCCCACGTTATAACCATAGTTGGAATCTAATCGAGTCTATTTAAATCTTTGGCTAGAGACACAATGATACTGGGTTATAAGTGACATCAAGTTTCATAATGCTAGATCAACAGCTAGATGCGAAATAACATGCAGGAAGCCAGAGCATTTTTCAACAACCCTCACCCTTTATACTAGCCATCATTAATAAATGGTAAATTGATAGTTAGTTCAACTTTAGTTAATAGTTATTATCCTGTTAACAAACAATACAATAATAATGAATAATGTTTACTAATTATTAGTGATGCTTTAATTTACTTTATTTTAACCATTAGACATCATGGTTCATCCCTACTCACATCAGTTGCCATCAGCTCCTCAGAGTCATTGATGGAGGCTACTGTCGTCTCTCCTTGGGAGATGAAGGCGTAGTCATAGGGGTTGTTGGTGATGAGCAGCATCTCTGAGAAGCAACACAGAAGTGTTAGATTCTGTATGCCAGTTGGGATGTAGCAACATTACAACTACTTGTTGCTACTGGTCACAGATCAGTTTTTCATTTACCAAGCAGCTCAGGTTTCTTCTGAGACAGAATCTGATAGAAGATGTGGTAATCTCTCTCATTCTTAAGCTGAAAGGTGACACGGGACTTTTCCAGCAGATCTGTAAAGACATTTGCATTATGTGAGTGGGTTTGGTGATCATTAAGAACATGTGAACAGACAAAATGAAAAGCAAAGAGAAAAGACTGCTTACATGTCTCAATATCAGCTGAGGCCAGCTTTCCACTGGCTGCAAAGTGGATTCGGATGAATTTGCCCTAAAAATGATGCCAATGAAAATGTGTTAAAATAGAATTGGCACAAAGGGGTATTTCATTACAGACAGAAACTTACAAATCTAGAAGAGTTGTCATTCCTGATGGTCTTGGCATTCCCAAAGGCCTCCAAAGCAGGATTAGCCTGAATGATTTGATCCTCCAGGGTTCCCTGAAAGAATTGAGGAGTGCAACATTTGTTCAAATAGTTCAAATCTAAAGAACATTATTCAATGTGCCGTTAAATGTTTCAGCATTATAACCTTTTTGTCAGAGCCTGCGTCCTTCTTCCCGCCTGCAGCTGCGATGCTGGCAAAGTACTGGATGACTTTCTTGGTGTTGACAGTTTTACCAGCACCAGATTCTCCCCTGAAGACACAAATGTGTTTGATAAGTTGACAACACACAGTGCAGCCTCTCCAACTATTCAGGTTGTTTGATTAAAGACAATATTGATGCTTTAGCATCATTTTCTTACACACATGGCAGCCAAGTACTGGTCGCAATAAACACGTGGTTAACTTACGTGGTTAACGTTGTTAATTTAAACAAAAACACTTGCTTAGGTTTAGGCAACAAAAGAACTTAGTTAGGTTTAGGAAAAACATCATGGTTGGGTTTAAAATAAGTATGTAAACTTAGTTTAGGCAACACAACCAATTACTCAGGTTTAGGAAAAACATCATGGGTGGGTTTAGAATAGGTACGTGAACTTAAGTCACAAACATAACTAACATAACTTCAAAATGACTCAACAACACTTTAGGACAGCAGCACCTGTCTCTAACACCGGTTGAAAGAGTGTTTTCTGTCAACGTACTACATCCTTACATCCTGAAGGTCTAATAATGTAGTGGATGGGTTAACATTGTAGTTACTTGGGAGCCCGGTGCATCTCATGCAGATGGTAAAGGGGATGTGTGTCGTTATCAGATGCTGAGGGATGTGACAAAGCGCAGTTCTTTGACGTCATTGGTATGAGAACAGGCTGAGAATACACCCTGATTATTGTTTGGCTATTTCGTTTCTTGCCAGTAAATCTATAATATAATGTTAATGTTCATATTTAGGTGCTTTATTCCACTGTGGCATCAACAAACGCAACTGTTCACTGATAACATACCACTTAAAATAACAATATACATTACCGGGAGTAACTGAAGCATATCAGCAAAAACTCACAAAACAAACTATTTCTCACAGATATATATCATTCTCAACTGGATAACACGAAAACACAACTTACGTGATGAGAATTGACTGATTTTCTCTGTCTGGAAAAGAGAAGAAAGTATCACTGGAGGATTCTAGGATTCACCTCTCTGTGAACGTTATAATAACTGAAGGGGAATTACCAGTCAGCATGTACTGGTATGCATTGTCAGAGATGGAGAAGATGTGAGGAGGAGCTTCAGTCCTCTTCTTTCCTCTATAGGCAACAACCACCTCTTGGTTGTAGACTGGCAGCCCCTTGTAGGGGTTGATAGTCACACAGAAGAGTCCAGAGTAGGTCTGTGAGAATGAAATAGAGGAAGTTAATGATTTTAAAAGATACTATTATGCTGTAGTTGTACTATAGGTGAGGGATACAGTCTTTGCCTCAACTCACATAGATCATCCACGCTGCGTAACGCTCTTTGAGGTTAAACAGCACAGCTGGCTCATGGAGGAAGGTGAGCATCGCCATGTCTTCAATTTTATCAAACTTCGGCGGGTTCTGAGGGTGGACATCGCACTCCTTCACTGTGACAGTCTGAAAATGGAGATAGTGAATGTTAATGTAATGCTTTTCTGTGTGATCCCGCAGTAGGAGCATCAGTCTCCTATTGTTTCATTGCTCTGTAGAACTAAAGGACAAATGGACCTGAATCATCCCTTGCATTGTACCATTGTGTCTTAGTTATGAAACCAGTTGCATCCAGAGCAGCTGTGCCTGCCAGCTCACTGACCTTCCCTTTTGCAGTCTGAGCAGTGACTTTGTCCCCCTCACGGCTGGTGACAGAAGCCTTCACGAACTCCTCGTCCGTATCCGGAACGAAGCACTCCTTCTTCATGTCGAAGGGACGGGTCTGGGCCTCCAGACGCTCCCTGTCTGACTTCCTCAGGTAAGGGGCTGCTGCCCCGAAATCTCTCATGACAGCATCGCCCATTTTTCACCTTGTCTACAGGAAAAAATGATTGAAATTCAGAATAAAAACACGGCATATGCCAATATTGTCAGTTTTGTATTAGTTAATTTATCACATATTGGTGTTCGATTTTATTGCTTTTCCAATCAAACGCATTTTCATTTTTCAGTTGCTCTTACCTTACCAATCCCTACCGAGGAGACTGAGGTGTAATGGTCCTGAGGAAGTAAATAATGGAAATTGATGAGAGCAGTCTGAAGTCCACACCAACACAGGTAATGCTCAAAGTGTTGTGTGAGCCATTGTCCCCGCACCTTACCTTGAGATAGAATGGTGACCTGTTGGGGGTTTCACCATGAGTTCCCCTTATAAACAAAGCCTCTCTGCCAAATATGGAGGAGCGTTCAGGGTCCAGGAATGTTATTGTGTCTGCGTGGGGTCGGGGGGTGCGTGAGGGGAGGGGGTTAATGAGTGGCGGAGAGCAATATAGAAATCAGCAGGTCAGAGTGTTATCAGCGATGGGGTCTCCTGACGAGGCCATATTAGGAGCTCCATGCAGTGCAGTGATTAATCATAGGTATCCTCAAGCAGCCGGGGGACCACAACTCACTCTTTAAATAGACACAGGGAGGAATTCCTTTCTCATCATCCCTTAAGTGAGCTTCTGTTACAGGAACAATACATGAGCAGAAGCATCCTCACTTCGGACAGGCAAGACGGATACCTATCAAAAACTGTTTTAATGGATTTGAATGGTCTATGATTAAAATAGATGTGGTGATATTTAAACAGATGGTGACATGATAAACTTTAGGATGTTAAAATCTTTCTAATTTTATCTTTAAAATTCTATCATTAAATATTTATTGGTCAGACCTTTTCTTTTTTTGTCAGGCAGGTCGATCAAAGATGATCATTGATGTAATTGAAATGTGGACAAACAGCTGTTTGCTATTAGAGGACAAATGGAAATATTACCAATATAAATGAAAATGAGAGAAAACATGTTAAAAATATGTTTATATACTATTATATAATGTTTCCTTGATGATCTGCACTTTCACGCAAAGTAAAAAAAAATCATCCAATAAAAAATGTAAGCAAGCATTTTAGCATATCGCTAGAATCTAGAGTGAAAATAGTCAGGTATTATATATCTGTTTTGAAAATTAGAAATCATCACATTACATTCTAATTCAATATATTTCTAAATTTACAAAAGATAAACTTTTAAATAATAAATGTTGGAGATTGACAAAGAAATAAGCAGCAAAAAAACTAAAAAGGAGAGTTAACATTCTTTGCATAATGAAAATGAATCCAGAGTATTCCGTAAATGCAAAGTACTGGTATTGTTTTCTAAACACAACGGAAGACGCAGAAAATATTTGGCGGGATATTCTAGATAAGCATGTCATGTATGGGTCTCAATTACCCAGAAGGCTTAGGTGGAGTCGCAGTGAGGCATTGGTAACATATTGCGTTAAGTTATCATAGAATGGACTTTGGGGTAATATAAACAGCCACCAGATACCGCATGGGGCGGTCTAAATAAAGAACAGGACTCTGTGAGATTAACCAGGCGACAAGTGCGAGGCAACACAGACAGAGGTCTGCCACAGGTGACATGCTTGAGATTCACTGAAAGGCGGTAATGATGATACACAATGGAGGGCTATGTCAGCGCGACATGCTCCGATGCGATGCCGAGGTCACCGTGGAAGCCTTCTCCCATTATCAGTCAGCGGCGGGTGCGAGCCGGCCCTCGCAGTTACAGTGCCGTTGACATGGCGTCGTGTCTTTGGAGGACAAAGATAACTGTGTGAAATTCCTGTTTAGCACACGGCACTGATTGAGGAGAACAGCCTCAGAGGCTTTCGGGACCCTGCCTTTTGCCTGCTTCTGGGATCACTTGTAGCAGATGATGGCCTCCAGCTGGGTTCTGTCTCGCATAAATATTTAAAGGCAGAATATATGATATTCAGAGTATTGATAAAGCAGTTAACAAGTATTATCTAAGACATAGAGGAGTAATGTCTACCTGAGCAGAGGATGAAGTCACTCCCCCACCCACGCGCTGGTTACCCCTCAAGTAAACACAGTTAGCTTAGTCAGCACTGTTGCCAAAGTTTGCCCTGTTAGTGCTGTTAGCACTATTAGCTACAAGCCGCCGGCTCAACCGTCACCATGTTCAGAGCCATTGAGAGTCAAATCAAAATGCTCCTAGTTTTGTATGTAGCACCTTTAATCATGTATAACCCATACAGCTTATTCAACATACATTAGTTATTATGTATAGCAACCAGGGACATAGGCTACTGAGACTGTAATTTAGTCTGGGACTTTAAGATGGAATCAGTCAGATCTCAAACTGGGAGGGGCTGCTTGTAACCCCCCTCAGTATTGAAAGTATTAGATTGGCCAAGTCTGACAGTCAGCGATCCGCTCTGTGCCTTCTGTGGCTCCGTGGGCCCACACGCCACGACTGAGGACCATACAGTAACTACTGACATTAGAAATGGAAAGATAAAAACTCAATGACCACTGGCCTAGAATAGATCGGCCATTCGGGACTCTTCTGGAACTTCCCGATGGTCTCGACTCCCCTGTTAGGAACTATAATGCACAACCTGTCACTAGCACCAGTAATCACGGCCCCTTCAGAGGTCAAGAGACAAAAGGAGGGTCAACAGCTGGTGACAAGTGCTGAGATTATTTCCATTCTGATAGGTCGGCTCCCGGCCCCGTTACTGACAGCTGGCGTCAGGGTGCCAAATGGAAGTGAGAGATGCCATGCCCCTGCTAAAGACCAAGTGAAGACAACACTGACCTCACAGTTCAAACTTGTATTCATTAAAGGAAACATGATTGACATGATTTGTTTATGTCACAACCAGAGAATATTGTCGCCACATATAGTTAATTACATACAACCTGGAGAAGGAGAAATAGATGGGGCATTTAGATACGTGTCTCTGGCCTTTAAACTGGTCTTCATAGTAACCTTTTTTCTTTTTATTTGAAACTCAATTTTGCCAGAAAGTTTTCCTCAGATTTTACCAATAACTTTATAATTGTTTTATTGTTTTCTTATACGAGTGCTTTATAAATACAGTTTATTAATATTGTTTTAGTCTCTAAGTTGTTGATCCAGGTTGGTACATAGAGTACAGCAGGTATTTATGGTTCTGTTCATTTCTGCAATTAAAGGGACAGCGTGTAGGAGCTAGCATCTAGCAGTGGCTGCATGAAGAGGACCAGCTCCCTTTGTAGATATATGAATGAAAACATGACGACTCTTAGTTTCAGGTGTTTATGCACCAATGGAAACATAGGCATGAATATTATACTCCATTTGTGCTGATAGATTCCCCAAAATGCTACACACCGGTCCATTAACTAGTGAATCATTATGTATGTGGCCCCTGGTCTTTGTCTTTATTTAACCTTTACTCCCCGTCTTTGGTGCATTCTGGTCATTGCTCTGGTGCTTTTGCATCAAATATCATCTTGAGGGGTGACATCATCCTTCCTGGACATGGCGTTTTTTTCTTTATTTGTCCAACCCAATGCATGGTAACAAACCAATTTTACTTTTCCCAAACTACCGCTGATGTTGCTGCTGCTGCTGGAGAAGAAAATGAGTAGCAGAGGGAATACCCTGAGAGAGACCTTGTCTTTCATACACAGCCTATAAATATATCACCATCGTGCTAAGCCAGTCAGTGTAGCAAACCGCGTTTTTTGTAAAAACTATGAAAGTGTTAAACTCCTGAGTTAAGACCACAAGCATCATCAACCATGTTAAAGATGGTCTAATTATAGAGGTGGTGAACTGTTCCATCTTCGGTCAGTCCTCCTCGTCATTCTGACCGTGGGCTCAGATGTCCTGTTAATCGTGCTGATAATCCTCAACACATACTGCGAATGTGCTTTCATTAGCTAACAGTTACCTGCGTGGTCGCTCAGGGAGTTAAGTACATGACACGTAATAAGAGACGTGACAGGACTCCCTGAATTTCACACAATGGGGGTCTGGGGCCTCCCTCCTCCTGCCCCAAATCATTATTTAGTCTCCAGCAGCAGTAACAATGACTGAGACCTGGCAGCCAGGCAAAGCTCTAGACTGACAGGTAAGGGTAGCACTCTTGGTTCAGTGTTAAAGAGAACATTGATAAATATAATTTGTTGTTTTTGCTTGTTGTTTCTTTTCAGTATATGAACCAGATATTTGGTTATTGATTCTTTGCAGTCCTCCCTAGCCATTTGGAGGAGCAGGCAGGCATGGACAAGTATTTACTGAGCAGCTGCAAGTGATTATGCATGGTATTATGGTGGGCCTGAGTACGAGCATTGGGCTATCGTTGACCTTGAGGCCTGGGCTCTCGGGCTTTCTTTAACTCTATTTAAAGATAAAGGGGATTTGTTTTATCTCGCTCTCTTTTAGCAATCACTTCACCTCCACTTGCCACTTTTTAGGCCCTCTGCCACCACGGTTTATTGCCCCTCCTGAGTTTTCCTACTTACGGTCTTTCTGCTCATTCCCACATTGACGCCTGGCTTACATGATAATTTACAAATAAACATTTTGATCAATCTCACTCCACTTATCCTCATAGAAAAGGGAGTATGGCCACCATCAAATCCTGTTTACTTTACAGGAATTGATGATGGCAATTTTATTGGTTCACTAAATTGTAACACTAAACTGTATACCAATTCATATGTAGAATTATGTATTTCACCCCTTATTGTTCTTTTTATAATCCAAAATATAACTACTGTAACTTCTATGTTGCTACTGACCAGTCAATATAATATATGTATTAAAGCTGCAGTTGGTAACTTTTAGGAAAATAGCTTTTTGTCATGTTTGCTCAAACTGTCAATATATCCTGACAGCAGTACATGAGACAGATAATCTGTGATACAATTAGGTTCCTCTGCCTCCTAATGGCATTTAGAAGATTCCACCGCCGGCCAAAGAAAAAGTTCAGATCAAACTGTCAAAGGAGGCAGCGCTGATCAAATATGAATGAAGATTCTGTTACCGTATTGTCTATTTCTTGTCTTGAATGTGTTCAGAAACCCTGTTTAAGCGTACTGTTTAGCTGTAAAACGAGAAAGTTTGTTCCAGTCGGTGGGCGGTGCTTGGTTTTGGCTCGACTGTTTTCAACATGTTTTTTCATTTTAAACAGTACACGAAAATATGTTTCTGAAATCATTTGAGGCAAGAAATAGGCAATGCAGTATCATAATCTTGATTTATATTAAATCAGCCCTGCCTAGTGACAGTGTGATTGACAGTGATTGACAAAGTCAAGAGACTCCTCGGCTCTGATTGGCTGTTTTCCTTTGGGCGTGGTGGAATCTTGCAAATGCCATTAGGAGCACCAAGAGGATGCTGATTTTAGCACAGATTATCAGTCTCCTGTACTACTGTCAGGATATTGAGTTTAAGCAAATATGACTAAAAGTTATTTTTATGAAAATAACCAACTGCAGCTTTAAGTTACTTTAAATACAGTATTTCCTCTACAAAGTTCCATGAACACAATCGTTGTTGCTGTTTTGTATTAAATGAAAGAAAACAATGTTGTGCAACAGCTTGATGAGATTTTATTAAGCACTACAGGCTGTGAATAGTTAATAGTTTAGGGATATATATGATGGAGTCTTAAAACCACTGTTAGAAAAAAAAAAGATCTGAGATTTCGAGAATTAAGTCATCATATTACAAGAAAGAAGTTGAAATATTTCATGAAAAAAATTCTCAATATTTTGAGAATAAAGTCAAAACAGAAAAGGTTGCTTCTACGCATACAGTATGTTATGCTTATAGTTGGATTGCAGGGGCATGTTTTAGCATTTCTTGACAGTCCATAGGCTACTGTGGCCTACAGTTATTTGGACTGATGTTTGGACCGTATTGTCACGTCTCCTCTGCTCCTCCCTCCCTTTCAGTCACCCTTGCTATGTTTGGGTCTCTCTACTCCAGGACGCTTCCCATTGAAAAGCTGAGGAATCCAGCTGTGTGCAGCACTTTATCGGAGGTGGTGAAGTTTACATTTTTGTGGACAATTAGCCACACAATGGTGAGATTTATGATGTTTTTAAACAGTTAGTTTCAGTTTTCCACCTCCAGTGAAGAGCAGTGCACAGACACTTCCCTAAACCTAGTCTCATCCAGAGAGAGTCCCAGGGTGAGATGAGGTGCTATCATATCAGCAGAGTGCAGAGTAATAACATAATGCACAGTAGACTGTAGGACAGGTAGAGTTTGGCTGCCATCACATCATTCACATCAGCACCATGACGGAACTCTGTTCTCAGCTGTCTGGAGAAAATCAGAACACTGCTGAGCTCCAGCTGCTGCTACAAAACCCATCTGGTTATTGGCTCATCCATCATGTAACTGCTTTCATCTTACTCTCATAATAAGATTGGTGAAACATCAATCATTTGACGACACCGCTCTCATCTGTTTGCTACCACGAGTATGAAAATCTCGACTTAAAGTTACGTCTTCATTTTTCTAATACAAGTTTTTTGGGGGGGATTATTAAGACTTTAGTCTAATTGAATTAAAAATGAATTATCGCAATTTATGTCTTTTTTCTCAACGTATTAAAACTATATTCTCGAAATTTCAGGAAACTCAATGTGGGCCGAGCACTTGGTTGTAAATCTACATCACACAGCCGGCAAAAGGATTTCTCCAGGTTCCAAAGCTTCACTCCTCATCAAACCCTTTCTGTTACAGCCGGGGAAATTGGAAAGAAAGAAAAAGAGAAACAGCTGTTAGGGCTTCAGATTAGTAATGCTTGAATGCCACAAAGCAACGTATTCATTAACAGACTAATACAAACCGAAACTCTGCAATGTACCAAACATGTATTTGTGCTAATGCTTGAAGAGCAGTGCAAGGTGTTAAATGCAGCCAGCAGAGAGCAGCATGTGGTAGGGTGAGGCGCTGTGCACCTGCTGCAGAGTGCATGCTTCAAACCTTGGAGCCAGCGTCACGGGTCTTGGCACGCAGCTTGTTGACCTGAGACTCAGAGATGTCGGCTCTCTCCTCAGCCTCATCCAGCTCGTGCTGCTGCTTGCGTAACTTGCCAAGATGAACATTAGCTTGCTCCTCCTGTTTAGGATGAACAAAATAAATATGTAGTTACACATTGAAAGAGGAAGAAGCCGGATCAAAACTTACATCTCTACACTTACAGCCTCTTCAGCAGCTCTCTTGTAGGCTTTCACTTTCAGCTGCAGCTTATCCACCAGATCTTGGAGTCTGGCAATATTCTTGCGGTCCTCCTCAGTCTTTGTGAATAAGGTTATTACGTTATTTTTCTTTTTGAATAACTTTAACCACACATGCCAATTAATGAAGCTAGCTTCATGCTACGAACCTGATAGGTCAGTTCCTTGATGCGGCGCTCGTATTTACGGATGCCCTTCACAGTGTCACCACTTTTCTTCTGCTCCATTTCCACTTCACTTTCCAGCTCCCTCACCTGGTCAGGGAAAATATGTTTTGGATAACCCACCTAATAACTCCTTCGCCATAATTGCCAAAAATAACACATCACGAGAAACACTCACCCTGGCCTCGAGCTTCTGCAACTGTTTCTTGCCTCCCTTCAAGGCGATCTGTTCAGCTTCATCCAGACGGTGCTGCAGGTCTTTGATGGTTTGCTCCATGTTCTTCTTCATGCGCTCCAGGTGAGCGCTGGTGTCCTGCTCTTTCTTCAGCTCCTCTGCCATCATGGCAGCATCAGTAATGGCCTTCTTGGCCTTCTCTTCAGCATTTCTGCACTCCTGCACCGCTTCTTCTACTTCTGTCTGAAGCTGGGATGTATCAGCTTCCAGCTTCTTCTTTTGGTTTATCAGGCTGGTGTTCTAGTTTTAAATAAGTAGTTGAATTTGCATTGTAACAGTGCGTGTAAAACAAACATGCTAGGACATATTGATATCCACGGCATCTTACCTGTGAGTGCAGTAGCTGCACCCTTTCACTAACGTCCAGCAGCTCTTGCTCAGCAAGTTTGCGACCTCTCTCCGTTTGCTCCAGAGCAGCCCTGAGCTCCTCCAGCTCAGTCTGAAGCAAGTTGTTGCGTCTCTCGACCATGGCATTGTTTTCCTTCAGATCATCATTGCATCGCAGAGAGTCATCAAGCTGGAGCTGAGCATCCTGGAAGAAGTTCAGAACCTCCGGTTACAACGATTCCATAGTAAGGTGCTTGAAAAAATAAAATGTGTGTCCTTAGTTTACCTTCAGATGTGCATGAACAGCCTTAAGTTGTTTCTGGGCCTCAGCTGCCTGCCTGTTGGCCTGGCTCAGCTGGATCTCCATCTCATTGAGGTCTCCCTCCATTTTCTTCTTCAAACGGAGAGCCTCATTCCTGCTGCGAGTCTCTGCCTCAAGAGAGCTCTGTAGGGTGTCAATCATCCTCTGCAGGTTCCTCTTGGACTGCTCCATCTCCTCGTCTTTCTCAGCTACTTTACGATCCATGTCTGCCTTAATCTGGTTGAACTCAAGCTGGGCTCTGAGAATCTTGCCCTCCTCATGCTCCAGAGAACCCTGAGATAGACATCAGGAATTTGTCAAACTTTATACATTTTCCAACTCACGGCTTCCTTTTGAGAAACTGAGGATTTGAGATTTTAGTCTTACCTCAGCTTCCTCAAGGGCAGACTGAATCTCGCTCTTTTCCTGCTCCAGCTGCTTACGGAGTTTCTCCAACTCATGAACGGTTTTTCCTCCCTCACCAAGTTGCTCAGTGACGTCAGAAATCTCCTCTGTGTATGAAAGTAGTTGTATTTAAGTTGGCACACACAATTAGCATCTATTACCTGTTTAGACACAATCGCCGATATATTACCCTGCAGATTCTTGTTCTCCCTCTTCATGGTCTCCAGATGTTCAAGAGATTCTTCATAGGAGTTCTTGAGTTTGAAGAGCTCAGTGCTCAGAGACCTGGCTTCCTTCTGAGAGCTCTCCAACTCACACTGAGACTCTTCATACTTCTGTTTCCATTCTGCCAACACCTGAAATATGTATGCTTAAAGGTCAGTTCTACTCTAATTGTCCGGCTAAAGGAGCCAAGGTGCCAGATGTATTCTAAGTTCAACCTTGTCAAAGTTTCTTTGCTTCTTGTCCAGAACAGCAGCAGCAGCATTAGACCTCTCCACATCCACCATGAGATCTTCAATCTCATTCTGCAGCCTGTGTTTGGTCTTCTCCAGAGACGAACATTTAGCGTTCACTGCTTCAACAGCCTCCTCAGCATCCTGCAGACGCTGAGTCAGCTTCTTCCTGCATTATGATAAAATTGATTCAGGGTTGATTGCTTTTAAACTTTGTTGAATTGTTCCGGTCAAAATATGTTTTACTCACTTGGCCTCCTCCAGTTCCTCGGTTCTCTGGATGGCATCAGTTTCGTACTTAGTTCTCCACTGAGCCACCTCAGAGTTGGCCTTGGACATGCCGCGCTGCAGTTCAGCCTTGGCCTCCTGCTCCTCCTCATACTGCTCCCTGAGGAGGTCACAGTCATGACGAGCTGACTGCACTGCATGGGCTAAAGCATTCTTGGCCTGGATGAATATTGATAATGTGGGTATTTCTCTCGGACATTCACTTATTTTTGAAACGTAAAAATAATTTATATATTTTTGTCATTTTCATACCTTTATTTCCTCCTCTAGTTGTCTTTTTAAATCTTCAAGTTGTTGATTGTAGGAATTTTTTCCTCTGGTAAGCTGAGAAACAAGAGATTCTTTCTCCTCCAGCTGCCTTGAAAACTCATCTAGAAAGGCAAAATTTTGGTTTTATAATTACATTGTTCTACGTTAAATGTTTAAACTTTATTTTTTCAAGTGAAAAGAGTAACACTGACCGTTCTCAGATTGAAGCTTGGCTTTCTGGGTGGTGAAGTCATTAAGAGATCTCTGACTTTCATCATACCTGTTCCTGTATTCATTCATTTGATCCTCCAAAGTTCTGCAGGCCTTCTCTAAGTTAGTCTGCAAAAGAAATGAACCATAGTTCACAGGCATTGTTTACTACTTTTCAACATTAGACATGTATATACTACCTTGCACTCCCAGTTCCAGCCTAGAGGGATAGAAGAGTTTATGATTTGTCTGGTCCAACTAGCCCAGAGTTTGGCAACGCTTTTAATATAAAGTTCCAATTCAATTCTCTTGTTAATATGTGTGCCTGTTTCAACATTAAGATTAACATTCTTTTTAAAAATGACACTGCATCAAAATGTAATTGTTGGATTTGTAATTGTATTGCATCCATATAATGTGCATTATATGCATTATACATTTTTGAAAAATATGCCAATCAACTAGCCAATCAGAGGCAGAGTAGGACGGGTCTTTGCTGAATGCGGGTGGGGAAAAAGATCAATTGAACTACCATAACTACAGGCTGCACAACTGCCAATGGCTGTGAAAGAGGTTATTTGGCATGCTGATGAAAGGGCACTTCAACATTTCTGGCACACTTATTGCTAGTTCGTCATTTTGCCTATCGCAGACCTAGCCTGATAAGAACAACAGATTTAAGTTGGAAGTGTTCTTGGTCACAGTTTACTGATGTTGCATCACCTCTAGGTATTAAACAGTCATCATTCAGTTTACTACACGGTTGTCAGTTAGTTCCACCAGTGTGGAAATTTACCTTGAGCATCGTCATGAGCACATACCTTAGACTTTACTATTTGTTCCATACTGGAGACCACGTCATCCAGCTCCAGTCTGAACTCACTCTTCTCCTTCTCCAGTTTCTGCTTGACTCTCTGCAGGTTGTCAATCTGCTCTCCCAGGTCGGCCACACTGTCGGCTTGTTTCTTCCTGAGTGTGGCAGCAGTGGCTTCATGCTGCAGAGTGGCCTCTTCGAGGTCTCTGCGGAGTTTCTGGAACTCGGCCTCCCTCTTCTTGTTCATCTCAATCTGGGCGGATGTTGCTCCACCGGCCTCCTCCAGCCTCTCACTGATCTCCTCCAGCTCTCTGGCCAAGTCTGCTCTCTGCTTCTCCACCTTGGCTCGGGCAGCTCGCTCTGCCTCCAGCTCTTCCTCCAGCTCCTCGACACGTGCCTAGTGTCAGAACGTGTCAAAATGTAGCAATACTTTGGGAAAACATTAACGTTCCCTTAAGACCCACGAATGCACGTTTGTACCTGCAGCTCTTTCAGCTTCTTCTGGAGTTGAATAATCAGGGCCTGTTCATCTTCAATTTTGCTGTTCAGCTGGCTGATCTCAAAGTCTTTCCTGGAGCATTTTTTTAAACCAGTGTTAGCTAATTGAAACCATGTACACTGTATTAAATGACCAAAGTTAATTAACAATGTCATGATGAATTAGTACTTTTTCAGGCGCTCCTCGAGTTGTTGCTTGTCATTTTCTAAATCCATCACAGTCTCCTGGGTCAACTTTAAGTCGCCCTCCAGCTTTCTCTTGGCTCTCTCAAGGTCCATTCGAACCTTCTTCTCTTGCTCAAGAGATCCTTCAAGCTTAATGCAAATAAATGTAATTACAACATTTGTGAATTGCTTGATTATCAATACTTACAATATCATCTAAGTAGTACAATTTTGATATGGATTCTTACATCATCCACTTGCTGCTCCAGCTTAGTCTTGGCCTTGGTCAGAGTGTTGACTTTGTCTTCTTCACTCTGCAGATCATCCAGCGTTTGCTGATGAGCTTCCTGTAAGGCTTTCTTTTCCTTGGTCAACTTGGCAATGATTTCATCCTGAGCAGCCATCTCTTCCACCAGGTTCTTCACCTATGAACCAAGAAAAGATGGGTTACTGGATGCCGCATTAAGCTGCTGATATGAAGCAAATGGTTAAGTTAGATGTCATACCTTGTTCTCAGTGGCGTGCTTCTCTTTCTCCACTTTAGCCAGAGTCAACTCTAAGTCATCAATGTCTTTCTTCAGCTCAGAGCACTCATCCTCCAGCTTCCTCTTCTTAGCAGTCAGTTCAGCATTCATCTCCTCCTCATCCTCCAGTCTCTCAGACAGCTCTTTGGATTTACCCTCCAGCTGAATCTTGCTTTTGATCAGCCCCTCGCATCTTTCCTCAGCATCACAAAGATTATCTTGCTCCTGACAAACATTTGATCTCATTAGCACATACCTTCATGACAGGTTCAAAAGAAAATGGCAGTAGAGTGGGATTCTCACCGCTTGGACTTGGAGTTGCAAGTCGTTCTTCTCTTGAAGAAGAGAGACCATTTTCTCCTCGAGTTCCTTTCTACGAGCCTCAGATTTTGCGTAAGCCTCTTTCAGCTTCAGGAATTCTTCCTTCATGTTGGCCATCTCCTTTTCTGATTCAGCAGATCTCAACAGAGGTTTGATCTTGAAGAAGAGCTTCATCCAGGGCCAATTCTTGACCCCCATGAATGAACGGACATTCCATTGGATCACTAGTAATGCTTCTCTAAAATACACATTTTAAATATAATAGAATGCTTTAGTTAGCTGTACAAATCACAAACCATTAATCTTTGAATCGTTGGACATCAGCTGGACACAAAGGTTACCTGCGTTCCACCATCTTCTGATACTCAATACGAGACAACAGACCACGGGATCTGGCTTGAATAGCAGTGATGATTTTGGAGAGGCGCTCGTCTCTTAGCTCCTCAAGTAGACCCAGCAAACCAGCCTTGAAGAACACCTAACAACCCCAATAGGTGTTTTAATTTTTTGCCATCCTCTTCATCTTCAAATAAAATGTTTCACTTTTCCCCAATGTCAGAACAACTTCAGATGATACCTTTGTATGTCCAAACTTGTACTGATTGTGATCAATATCCAGAGACCCAAGAAGTTTCTCAGCTCCCTTCCTGCTGTCAATGAACTGGCCGTCAGGGATGGCGGCAGGATTCAAGATGCGATATCTGGAAAAGAAAGAAAATAAATCTTGGAGGACATTATTTAACATTTGTTTGGAATTGTACAGTATCTGACTTAAATTAAATAATACCTCTGTTTGAAATCTCCATAGAGGATCCTGTTGGGGAAGCCCTTTCTGCAGATCCTGATGCCTTCCAGCACACCGTTACAGCGCAGCTGGTGCATCACCAGAGGGTTCTCCATGGCCCCAGGAGTCTTGGTCTCATTGGGGATGATGCAGCGGACAAAGTGAGGATGAGTGGACCTCAAGTTGGTCATCAGCTTGTTCAGGTTCTCCTGATGATATTAATATAATAAAGCATATATTATTATTATTATTTAGCATCAAACAAAATACCATATCCAAGAATTTAAAAAGTAAATCACAATACCCTATGAAGAGCGGACACAGTTTGAAACGATGATCCCTTCTTCTTCTTCTCTTTTTTGTCAACCCCAGCTGTTCAGAAAGATAACCTGAAAGTGTAAGTAAGTGTAGCAAGACAAGAAAAACATGCAATTTCCAAACAAGATATTCATGCCAAGGTACCTGATTCAGCTCCAGCATAATTTGCAAAGATGACAGATAACACCCTGAGATTAGACTTCTGGTAGAGTCCTACAACGGTCTCGTTCAGAGGATCCTTGTTCTTCACCAGCCAGTTGACAATATTATAATCAACAGTTCCAGCATAGTGCATCAGGGCAAAATGAGCCTCTGGTTTTCCTTTGACAATTCTGGGCTTCTGGAAGTTGGCAGATTTCCCCAGATGGTTGTCATAGAGCTTTGATTTAAAGGTGGCATCAGAGGCTTTGGGGAACATGCACTCCTCTTCAAGGATGGACATGATACCCATGGGCTGAAGGGACAAAAACATGAGCGGTTTGAAGAAAATAAATCAATCAATCTTCATGTATGTCTGAACATGTAATAGTCAAGTCTCTTACCTTTTCAATCAGGTCAATACAGGCCTGCAAGTCCATACCAAAATCTATGAAAGTCCATTCAATGCCCTCTTTCTTGTACTCTTCCTGCTCCAGCACAAACATGTGGTGGTTGAAAAACTGTTGCAGCTTTTCATTGGTGAAGTTGATGCACATCTGCTCAAAGGTGTTGAACTGGAATGACATCGATATTGAACAGAAATTAAATCAGGCATGAAAATGTTAAGCAACATGTTGCTAATGTTTGTTAGCTGTTGAAAGAGTGCGCTGGTTTATTGTGTGCTAATGAGTTAACTTACATCAAAGATTTCAAATCCAGCAATGTCCAGTACACCAATGAAGTACTGACGAGGCTGCCTGGTCTCCAGTGACTGGTTGATTCTAACAACCATCCAAAAAAACATCTTTTCATAAATAGCCTTGGATAGAGCTCCAACGGCATAGGTCACCTTGGGGACAGGCAACATATTTAATATCAAGCATACTAATTAATAAAACGTTTTTTTCATGCAACTTTTCAGTCTCTTCAGAAGTAGTCATATAGAAAGCATAAAGTTTTCCTGGATATAGAACCTTGTGTATAACAACAATTTAAGTTGACTTTTTTGCTTCTTACTTGAGCGACATTTTGTCCCTTGGTGACCCACTCATTTCCTACTTTGACTCTTGGATGACAAAGACCTTTGATGAGGTCGGCAGAGTTCAGGCCCATCAGATATGCGACTTTGTCAACATCTGAAAAGGAAAAGTGAAGGCTGTTAACAGTGTCTCGCTTGGTTGGTTCTGAGCCAACCTGACAAACAGAGCTTGTCTCACCTTCAGTGCCATCAGCCTCTGCCTGCTCCTCACGCTGCTTGGTCTTGAACTTCATGTTGCCGTGATGCATGATGGCACCAGTCAGCTTGTATACAGAGTTCTTTTCCTCTTGAGTAAATCCCAAAACGTCAAAGGCTTCCTTTGGAGGAGCACATGATAACTTCTAAACATTTGTGCCGGTAATATAATTTTGACCAAAATTATAAATTTGTGACTTAAAAACATGCAGCACCCTCCTTCATTAATATTGCCAGAACGCAGAAAGGTCCTGCAAAAGAACACGGTCGTCCTAAAAAATTTTAACCTGGTTAAACCCCCAGCAAGATTGTTGTCCAATCAAATACATGCAAGTGCACATTCCTGGTAGATCACATTCTAACCTGAACGCCTTCTTTTTACCATACCGTATTTCTACTGCACCGTATTTTGACCATACCGTATTTCTACCATACCGTATTTCTACCATACCGTATTTCTACCATACCGTATTTTAACCATACAGTATTCCTCGCGATCGTTGTGAGAAAAGATGAAATAGTTGCTGCCGTGATAGCTTTCTAGAGATGGAAAAAACTTTATTATAAACCTGTTTGCAGTCTTTTGGCATCTAATAAGTCTTTAAACACATTAATCTGTTACTCCTCCTGGACTTTGTGGATTGTATGTCATTGTTATGACGGTCACTAAACCATCACAGCCCCCCTGCATTTTTTTTTTACACAGGGTTGTTTCGATATGAGTCCCATGTAACTCATTGTGTCATTATGATTAGAGTTCAATGTATGATTGTGAAAAAAAAGGGAACGAGTGAGAGCCTGACATCTGTTGCCATCAGTTCCTCTGAATCATCAATGGAGTTCACTTGGGTTTCCCCCTGAGAGATGAAGGCGTAGTCATAGGGATTATTTGTGATCAACAGCATCTCTGGAGGACAGAGAGAGAGTGGAACAATGAAAAGCAAATGACAGCTATGGTTTTCCATTTGTTTTCCACTTTTTCTTTCAGTGGTGGCCAACCACCGCTGAGCCACTAACCCAGGAGTTCAGGCTTCTTGTTGGACAGAATCTGGTAGAAAATGTGGTAATCTCTCTCAGCCTTGAGCTGGAAGGTCACACGGGACTTCTCCAGAAGGTCTGTGACAAAAACAAGACAGAAAAATTGTCATGTCATTGTCATTGTCATGTCAACTATATTACTACTGTATGCCATAAAACATGAATAAGATGACATTTACAGGATTAGTGAATGTAGGATGAGGGTGTTTGTTCTTACATGTTTCAATATCAGCAGAGGCTACCTTTCCCCTGGCATCAAAATGAATTCGGATGAATTTACCCTGAAAGGATACAGTTTTTGGAAAGAAAACCTTAATATCTGCTCCTTCCACTGATTGTGTTTTTATGGAAACTGAATATATAATATTCACAATTTAGTCACATAAAGGTTAGACACTCACAAATCTGGAAGAGTTGTCATTCCTGATGGTCTTGGCATTACCAAAGGCCTCCAGAGCAGGGTTGGCCTGAATGATTTGATCCTCCAGGGTACCCTGTCAAAAAGGAACATTGCATATGCTCAATCAAACTATAAAGAGAGGAATCTCTATCTGTCTGTGTGTCTTTGTCCTCCCCATATCTAGAGAACTATTTATCCAATCAATGTAACACTAGGCAGTTGGATTGCTCAAGATACAAAAGAGTGCAGTGTCGAATGTGGTGCAACTTGGCCAGATGGTTGTGCTGTACCAGCATCATCTAACTATAAAGGAAGGAATCTCTGACTGTCTCTCTGTCTGTCTGTCTGTGTTTGTATATATGACTGTCCTTCGCATATCTAGAGAACTGTTCATCCAATCAACTTCACACTTGGCGGATGCAAGCAGCTACTGTTGTGGAATATTTCTTATGACTAGTCGGGAGAAGAAAGTGGAGGTTTTCTATCAATATAAAGTAAAACAGAGTTTTGATGAACGATCAAGGTTTGTAAAGTCAATTTATTTGCTTGCAAGCAAAGAGAACAGTCTCACAGACACATTGCAGTGATCTGTATGAGTGCTCTGCCTAACAGTCACAATGCATGAACATTTATACTCAGACAGCTTCCTGTTATCTGCTTAGCTAACAAGAATACACAAAGAACACAATAAAAGGCAGGTCATCCTTCGAGCCTTAGTATACTTCATTTAAGACAGTCAGGAAGATGCTTTATCTCGTGTTTGCAAATCCCTTTGTTCACAGTTTGCCTTACAATAAACAGTTTAAACTCACAACAGATGCTTCCTTTGAAGCCACTGTGACATCGTTAAAATGACCATTGCAGAGACAGAATAGACATTCTTTACCCTCACACATCATATCTGCATGCAAAGGTTTACGCCTTTACAACTTCAGATAACGCGTCAGCAAAGGAAGTCAAAAGTATTTCAAACAGAGGATCTCTGTTAGTCAAGGCCTCTCTGTGTCTCTGTCTTACGAAGAAGAAAGAAACAGTGCACAATGATAACAGATAACAAGACACCTGGATACTAAACTAATTAAAGTCATTACTGAAACTACAGTTTGGTGTCTGCTCTTTTAGGACTTACATTCTGTAAACCTTCACATGAGACTATGACATATTTTCCCATTACACTACCCCGGTTCTCGACAAACGACTAAAGCAGCCCATTCCGGACGTGCACCGCACTAGTCTGTTATTAATGTTTCACGCTACACATAGAAGACTTCAGCAACCTCTAGCGGCAGTTTATGAAATTTTGAGGAACTTCTTAACCTCCAACTTATGCAACACAGAAGCTGTTAAAAGTGGAAATCCTGAAGAGAGTTTAAGCCGTTGTTGGTGAATTTGTTATTTGACATAAGTTTGATTTGTCGCCAGTGCACTGTTGTTACTTTACACCAGGAATTTAACTAAGCAAGTAAGACAAGTATATTGTATTTCAGTGAAAAGGTGTAGTAGCGTCATCTGTAGTTTTAGCCAGTTTAAGACTAACCAGAACCCCTCTGACAACTCACACCTTTGACAGAGCTTATTTACCTTGTCCTTGGCATTGGGGTCTTTCTTTACGGTTCCAGCTGCAATACTTGCAAAATACTGGATGACTCGCTTTGTGTTGACAGTCTTTCCTGCACCAGATTCTCCACTGAAATTGGAAAGTCAATGATAAAAACCTACAGTGACGTAATGAAGAATATTTTTTTTTATTTCGAGCATATAGTGTCATTTATGCGTTTCAAGTATAAGACATTACATACGTGATCAAAATTGACTGGTTTTCGCGGTCTACAAAAACAAGCATAGAGTACAACTTTGTTAGTATAAAGACTCAGCATCATTACATGTAACAGAAGTTAACGGTATTTGTGTTATTAGGTTTTACCTGCCAGCATGTACTGGTAGCCATTGTCAGAGATGGAGAATATGTGAGGAGGAGCTTCAGCCCTCTTCTTTCCTCTATAGGCAACAACCACCTCTTGGTTGTAGACTGGCAGCCCCTTGTAGGGGTTGACAGTCACACAGAAGAGTCCAGAGTAGGTCTGTGAGACACAGAAAAAAAGATTACTTTTTTATAGGTGCAATATACAGGATTCTGAGCATTTATGTTGCCTCTCAGCTGCTCTCAACATGGCCATGGCTGACAGCAACAGCTAACAGCTAACAATGCTAACGGTGCAAACAATGGCAAGTGTTTACCTGAGGGGGTTCTGGAGGGCGGGCGCTACACTTCCTCGACAATGCCGTCAACTTTGGCAATGGTTTTTAACTCAGTAATCTTTCTCACAGACAGGAGCCGGCCTCTGCCCTGAGCTGAGGGTCTGACTCAATGCACAAATCACTCACTCACTCACCCACAAGTCCCATGCCACACTCTGCCGACACTCAACTGTCCATGCATTTTAATGTATCCCTTTTTAATAGTTTACTACTACTCGATCGATTTTCAATCAGTGTTAAATTAGAGTTATTTTCTATATCTCAGAGTTGGGTTAAGTTGTTCACTGCTCCGCTACGTGACTCAAGTGACTTTTTACAGACTTGAGTCAGTAAAAAGAGTGAAACCTCAGATCTCTAGTGGAGAAAACGAACATGCAAAGTAAGTAAAAAAAAAAGGCAAAGTAAGGAGAAGCTTGGATAACGACACACACTTCATACTCTGCTGAGGTAGACTTTACTCCACTGTATCTTTACAAAGCACATCGTTTTTGTTGTTATATTTAAGCTCTGTATCCCGTAAATTACACCACATCAACCATTTGCCATTATTTTGTTTTTGTCCACAACTTATAGAGAGAACTAATGCCATTGCAACAATATTTATTTAAGTATAGGTGCAAAATTAACCACGGACACATCTTTAATGAGTGACAGCATACATAAAACTTGTTTCTTGGGTTGTGGGTTACTCACATAGATCATCCATGCCGCATAACGCTCTTTGAGGTTAAATAGCACAGCTGGTTCATGGAGGAAGGTCAACATGGCCATGTCCTCGATCTTGTCAAACTTTGGAGGATTCTGTTGCAGAACCTCGGATGCTTTGACCACCACAGTCTAAGGAACATTAATGCACTTCTTGGATTCATTTTTATTTTTTTGGAGTGAAAAAGTGTTTACAGAACAAGTGAAGTCAATTACAGTGACACATCAGCCAAAACAACATATATAAAGTAAAATCTGAAATAAAACAAAACAAAAACACCAACTGGACAAAAAGCAACGTGTGTGTGTGTGTGTGTGTGTGTGTGTGTGTGTGTGTGTGTGTGTGTGTGTGTGTGTGTGTGTGTGTGTGTGTGTGTGTGTGTGTGTGTGTGTGTGTGTGTGTGTGTGTGTGTGTGTGTGTGTGTGTGTGTGTGTGTGTGTGTGTGTGTGTGTGTGTGTGTGTGTTGTCGTATTTTTATGAGCAAGTAAGCCGTTCAGAAGGTTTCTGTTGCTGATTTTGCTTCCTGCATGTACCACCCTGTGTGTGTAACACAAAGCCTGCCGCACATTGTTGACAGCTTTATCTTTATACAATTTATTCTTATTTATTCTTACTGGAGACAGAAAAAATGTATTCAATGTGAGGTAATTGCCTTCACACTGATGTTTGTGGGTCAGACATAACTTTTATATTCACCACCAATTTACAAACTCTGTCTCCAGCCTTTCTTCTGGTTACCCCCACATTATTAAAATGACTGTATTTGAGCAACGTGCCAACACTTATTTTTATACAGGTTTTGTATAGGTTTTATACATGTTAAGGTCAGGCTTCAGGTTGTAATTCTATCATTGCAGCAATGATAAAAAAAAGTATGCGATGTTAATAATATAAACGTGCCTGAACAATAAAATGTAACCTCTGACCTTCCCGTGCTGCGTCTCCACGGTGACCTTGTCGCCATCTCGGCTAGCGATGGTCGCCTTCACAAACTCTTCCACTGAATCGGGGATGAAGCATTCCTTCTTTATGTCGAAGGGCCGCGTGGAGGCCTCCATGCGCTCCTTGTCCGACTTCCTCAGGTACGAGGCAGCCATCCCAAACACAGACGTCACTGAATCCCCCATGGCTGCACTGATTTACACACAGGTAGAGATGAGGTTCACTCTGTCCGTATCCCATACTTCAACCTCATAAATTTTGACTTTACTTTTCAGCCTTTGGTTTCAAGGAAAATCATTTTTTGGATTTGGATAGAAGTACATAGTCAGACCAGTGTCTAAGTCTACGATATGAAATGCTATGTAAGCATTAGGAAAGGAGAATTTACCGGTGGATTCAGCTCAGATGACAGGTGAGACTTCAGAATACCTCAGTGACCTGAAGTGGGCAGAGAAAACGATGAATAAGATATTGCAACATGAATTAAGTCTGAATTCCAGTAGCTTACTAACATCATTATTTAGTATTTTGGATCATTAGTTCAAACTAGTTAGTGAAAAGGTTTAAAAGTGTATCTGATTTTATCAGTGTTAGATATACTTCCAAAAGAAAAGTACCTTCCATCACGTATATATTTACGTTCGGTTTAAACAACAGAAAAATACAGCATGAATAGAAAAATACAGCCAGTTGTGCAGACTTACGGAGGCCAGGTGAAGAGGAAGCTGCTGCTGAGACTGTAACAGGGCAGACGGGGATCAAATATATAACCCCAGATAACCCTGCCTTACAAGGCCAAGGGTACCACCCTGACCTACTGACTAACACACACACACATCTGAACAGCTACACTTCTTCCACATAACTCTTTACACACACATTGTAGTAATCGCCATCACTTTCATCACCTATGACAGGGCTCTCGAAGGCTCTCATGATGTCTGGCTGCCCTCCACACCCACGTCAAAATAGTGTGACTTTTCGGGAGCAGTGCCAGGAACTTTCTCCTGCAGAACTTGTCTGTCATTCACCCAAACATAGCCTCTCTATCTCTAATTCTACCACAGTTTTGTTTTTTTCTGGCATCTCTCGTGCTAAAGTCTTTTTCCAAGTGAGGTCTGGCTGTGGACAGAAAGCAGATTCTATTTATTCACTGTTAGGGGGAGAGAAAAGGGGTGCAAGCCACGGCGTTTTTTACTCGCTCTTTTTCAGAAAGCAGCATTGGACCCTCGTCATTTTACAGTCCAAAAACTAACATTATCTTTTCTTTTTTTAAAGCAGCTCAGCAGCAATGTTCAAACCCCCTCCGAACTACAAAAGATGGAAGACAAAAAGAATGTGAGTTTTGAGACACAATCTATATTAGGTTAACCTAATATTCTGAATATTCATAGTGAGATCATGTCGGAATATATCATTTTGAAAACATCCTCAAGTTTATAAAATATCGCTGTTGAATTGCTGTTATTTTTTTTACATCTTTATTTAAAGGAGCACCGTCAGTTCTCCACTGTGCCTCTTCACTCCACTTGGTCATGAAATTTTTAATTTTTTTTTGGAAATCATGTATTGCGTCTGTAACAAGAACAGCTCCTCCCGTCGTTGCAAAAAGTGATTGCTCTTTGCTGTTAATCAACCGGTTTATAATCTACAGCTGCTTTTATGTGGATCAAACAGTCATAAAGATATATTAACACAAAAATTGAAATTAATAACTAGGGACAGGGACAACGAGTCAAGAAAGGTAAATGTAAAGAGCACCAATGACTTAGACATATAAAGATATCGTTATATTGTACAGCATGTAGAGTTTGTATTGACAGTGACAGATTATATGTACCTGTTTAAAATCAAACTGTGCGATAATCTGTAATGGCCCGGTATTATGGAGGGTAAGAAGAGGGTTATGGAGGACAAAAACACACTTTTTAAAATGTTTTTCCCTTATTGTAACTGCAGCAAAAGAAGAAAACACCATGGAGGAAGTGACAGAAGAAACTTTATAATCTGTTTTGACGATTGAGGGCCAGAAAGTAAAGTGTACTCTACTATGATTGTTTTGACAGACATCTTTTTTTATGGCTATTGTTATGAGTGTATGAAAGTTTTTGGTACCAAAAAAGGGTTCCATGCGCTCCAGTTCTGGTGTCCTCCAGACCCTTCAAGTGCCTTTGTTCATTCAGCAATCTCGACAGAAAACAGACATTTACACCAACATCTCAAGTTTCTCCTGCTCCAATAACAGACACAGACTTTTGTAATGTTTTTTATGACATACTACACAATGACTTTTTATGACATACTATACTATGACTTTTTATGACATATATATGACTTTTATTTGGAGTTAATAGGAACAGTAGGAGAAACTCCTGTCTTGAAAACAAGATGGTTCATCTTAAGGCGTTTATCATCACATAATTGAACTATTGACTTTTAACAAATTAAAAATAATTATTTATAAATGCAAGGGGTTGTGCAGAACCCCCTTTTTTATATTTCAAATATCTGGCATGAAAGCTGGTATCAAAGAGGCAAAGAGAGAATTGTAAGAGACCTCAACACCAACAACATTAAAGATATGTGGCAGACAATCCAAAATGTCAGAGGCTATAAATGCAGGAGCATCATGTGTGAGGCCACGTTGCCAGATGAGCTGAACACCTTTTATGCTCACTTTGATCTCCTCAACAAAGAGTCAGCTTTCAGATCTGCCCCGCCTCCAGAGGACCGCCCACTGTCAGTATCCTCAGCGAATGTGAAGAAAACCCTGATGACAGTGATTATGAGTAAAGCTGCTGGGCCTGATAACATCGCTGGCCGTGTACTAAGAACATGTACCAACCAGCTAACTGATGTCATCACTGATATTTTCAACATATCACTGTCACAGGAGAGAGTTCCCACCTTCAAGACATCCACCATCGTTCCTCTGCCTAAAAGTCTGCAGGGTCCAGTCTACATGACTACCGCCCTGTGTCACTCACCTCCATTCTGATGGAGTGCTTTGAGAAACTGGTTCTCCAGTTTTTTCTTTATCCTCTGCTAAGTGAGTGAAGCCTCTGGCACAAAGTTTTTCATAGACGAGCCTCTTAATTTGTCTCTCAAAGTGCACCAGATTGATGCGTTTAACATTAGAACCCACGTTTTCTGGAATACATATACGCTATATGGCCTTTTCAGCTGTTAATTAAATAAAAATGTTCCTGCCTTACCTCCCTTTCCCTGTCACTGATCTTGCGGCAACGCTTTTAACTATAACCATGAATACATCACCTAACATTTCGGCAGTCAATCCAACCCTTGGATGCATACTGTCACCAGGTGCTAATTCTTCTCACCACACTGTTTGTGTCGCAAAACTATTAAGCTCAGCTGGTTTAAGTCCCAACATTGGTCTGGCTTATCACAGTTCATCTAACTCAACTCACTGTTGTTTTTACAATCTCAATGCAGAACCCAGTGCAGGTTTCTGCATTGTTGTCCACAATTCTTTTTGGCTTTTCTTTCCACTCTGTTTTGGTTGACCACAGCAAAGACAAATGTAACTTTTATATACATGAACGAACGAACGGTTTGATCGGCTGCTGGTTCAAAGAACATCTGTTATCGAGAAAATGAAGAGTTGATTCACAGCATACTCTTTAACAGCAGCGTGTTTCATCTTTGGGAGAGTATCCTGTCAAGTCGCAACACTTTGGATCAATAGTTGTCTGTAATGGAGTCCCTGTTTATGTCCTTATGGTTTACAATAAATGGATGAAAAAGATCCTGCTTGGTATGGACACTTGCTCCCAGGAAATAACTAATTGAACCATGAAACCAACTTTTCCCAGTTAAAATAAAATAAAAGTCCAAGTCCAGTCCTAGAGAGTAAGTTCTCTATCCATAGAAAGCTGCACCCCCCACTGTTCTCATATCATTTTGGTAGTATGTGCGCAGTTTATTCATACTCTGGGTGTGATGGATATAAATAAACCTTTTGTTTGCCTGACCACTCTGCATCGCGGACCACACAAACAGTATCTGAGCCTGTTTACTGGCCACAGTATCCGAGGCACTTCGAGCCTGATAGCAGCAGAGAAGATAAGGCTCACCTTTATAGAATTGAATTTGTCATGGGGAGAAAATAGCCACCACGGCTAGACAAAAAACGTAAACTGATAGGAGTGTTAATCCTGTTTATTCTCTCTGTCATAATTTGGCAGCTATACATCCCACAGTGTAGGTTTTATAATGTATATCAGAGTAAATTACTTTTATATTGTGAAGGGTATAGCTGTGATGGATAAGAACCAAATATTGTTATTGCATCACAGATAGGACACATCTGTATCGTTTTTAGTGAAAAACAAACAATCTTATGTAAGAATCATGGATCATAAGGTCCCCCGGGATAAATAAAGGGGAAATACATTTAAAAAAAATGTGAACACTGTGTGAGTCTGTTCTTTTTTTACATGATAATTCCAGTATTTTTTAAAATCAGGCTCTGTTTTTCACTTCTCTACCACGACAGCGAGCGAGACTTTTTTTTCAGGTCACTCATGTGACAATATTCATGATTATCCCGATAATGAAAATTCACCACGATCAACTTATTGTGAGGGCTTCTTATCGCAACCGAGATAAAAATCCTACATCGTCCCATCCCTCCTATTCAGCACGGATTTTGTAAGTGCAGTAAATGACTCATTGTATTCTGTCATTAAAACTGAATTCTGTCAGACTTATTTTTCTCTTTTGTTGGGAATGAACACAAGGCCTCCGGCATGTCCACCAATGTCCTTCCACTTTGGCCCTCTGCTTTGGAACATGTTCAGCAGCAGGACCGGGTGGAGCAGATCAGACAGCAGCTGCTTGTGTTTTCAGTCAGTGGAGGATTAGAGGTGTGATCCTACAGCTGACAGACCCTCTGGATTCCTGGACGCCACACAGACCCCAGGCCCTTTAATGGGCCGCACTGGGAGGGCTCTGAGTATGTGGCACTACATCCTCCTTCATTCAGCCGACAGCACCAACACAATTAAGGGTCTACAAGACTTGTTCACACAAAGCAAGGAAGGTGAGCGACAGTGATTTGGTTTTAACTTCATCAAACAGATGAAATTGAAATATTCTTGGCAGAGGTACGATGACTATGACAGCTAGCTCAAGACACTTGCTGTGCTGTAGGTTATTACTGTTCTCTTGTAATGTTAGAACAAATCAATGATATGGTTCTTTGTTATGTTGTTGTTTAATAGTATACATCTTGTTTTTGTTCCCTATTAAGGAATATTTTCACCTTTATTGAAAACTCTATGAAGATGAAAATATTGTTCCCATCAAAATTTGAACTGCAGAACACAAGATGTCTTCTCCTTCACTCAATGTGACCTGAGAAAGTTTCCACATCACATGTTGTGTATTTCACCAGGATTGGCTTCTACACAGGTTGACTTCACTGTAGAGCCACGAGCTGGTAACAGCACCCTCAAGTTCTTAACTGAGTCATACGATAATTGGTGGTGGATTTTATAGAAATCACAAAAGTACAAAAGTAATGCGCTTTCTCAAAACAAACATAAATAAATAAATAAAATCAGTGGTTTAAGTTAAAAGATCCACTATTGCAAAGCTTAAACATGAACCACTTCTTAGATATTCTACGGAAAAGGATATTTTCCTGATGCCAGTCATGTTCACTTTGTTACTTATGAGTTGAACCTACTCTGGTTAACTT
Organism: Anarhichas minor; assembly: GCF_050575085.1. Classification (NCBI taxonomy): domain Eukaryota; kingdom Metazoa; phylum Chordata; class Actinopteri; order Perciformes; family Anarhichadidae; genus Anarhichas; species Anarhichas minor. Next base: position 2,968,885 of record NW_027466452.1, read on the forward strand.
TGTTGCCAGGTAAAATAGTTCACAACTTCTCTATTTTTGCCCATAACTTCAATGCTAGGTCTATAGCATGGCTAACAACTTGTTATTTTCTTTATCAGGTTAACTTTAAACACAAACATATGTTTGAATCAGAATCGTAAAAGAATAGTAAACCATTTAAATATACCCAACACTGTTGACGGTGAATTAATATACTCCTTGACATTGTACTATTGCAGATAATATATTTTTTTTTATTGAGGCCGGTCATGAGAATATATTCAAAAAGCTTCCTCAGAGAAATGACTTTGTGTGATGCTGGTCACATGGTTTTGGAACAAACCCTTTTTAGTTGTAGGGGGATGTTCAGTTAGTAACATTCATAAACTGATATTTAATTATTTTAAATGGGGTACACCATTTAAGTATTTAGAATTTTAAAATAAATGGATCATGCTAACTTTAATGACTTTCATCAATATTTTTGACTCATTTGAAAAATAGACATTGCAAAAACTGTTAATTAAGGAACATCTTGACAATGTCAAGCTAACTGAAACAGTGCGCACAAAATATGTTTCTGGTTTTATAATATACTGTCCCTTAAGACAGTACAATATGGGATTTATGAAGGAAATAGTAGAAAAAATATAATTATCATCAATGAACATGACATGTACCCCCTATGGTGGTTTATTTTATTATGAATGGCTGTGACCTCAGCCCATTGACAACCTGTGAACCAGTTGTTCCAGAATATCCCAAAAGTCGACAAATAAAGGGCCCTATAGGATTCTGACATGTTTTCAATAAATTCTACCAGATGATTGTAAGGAGCTCTGTGTTGGATGTTTCCAGTAAATCATGTTCACCGTCGTTCTCTCGGCTTCAATGGCAATTACACAGGACTGCATGACTATTGCTTTGCGTATCCAATACTCGCATGTACTGCAGCTTCTCCATGACATTACAACATGAACGCAGAAAAAGAGAGTAGTCTTTGTAATGCATTCACATCCTCTGCGTTTTATTGAAGGCCAAGCCCAAGCATTGTCCATGTATCCAGTAGCAAATGTGTACTCATTGCCAAAGTGTTTTTGCAGCAGGCGTTTTGCTTGAGCATAGCCATAATCAGGAGCCATAAGCTGGCAGCTATGCACCAGTTCCCCAGGCTGCCCTCTAGTGAACTCTTCCAGGTAATACAAGCAATCACCTCTGATGACCTTTTCCTCCACTCCTTGCTCAATGCTCTTTTGAAGGAAATGTACTGAAGAGGATCCTGAAAAGGGATTAGCTTTAATAACATTAAATAAATGTGTTGGACAAGGGCTGCTGTCATTTCATTTTGCACATTTCCATTATGGGGTAAATGTCTCCGAGTTGCCTTTCATTCACTGAACCGGGAGAGTTCCTAAAGTTGTGATGGTGACTCTGCATTTCTGAATCAGTCCACTCCTCTTTGGTCCAGATGTCCATTGTTGACCAGCCATATGAGGCAGCACAGGCGCTGGGTTACTGGCTGGCTCTGACTAGTCCTTACTTTGCTGTGCTTTGCTCTGACTTTGCCATTGGACTGAGACCGTTTGAAGTTGCTGCCTTTCTCTTTTCCTTGTCCAGGTAGGAGTTCATTGCGTTTGACGTTACTTTGGGAAAACGACGTAAGCAGCTAGCATAGCTTCAGGCTCAAGTTGTTCTCTTCTCCTCTTCAGCTGCTCTTGTTCCTTCAATGCATGCTTTTCCTTTAAAGCTGCTCCATGAGCAATGCGCTGTTTCTACTTGTTTGCTAGCAACGTTTGAAACACTGTCCTCTGGCTTAATGCTATCATCATCATTACCCTTTAATGCGAGATGTTCAGAATATGCTACCCACCTTTCAGACATTAGAATCAAATGTATCATTAAACATCATTTTTGCTTTGAAAAATCTGTATCCCGGTGCCAGAGGCTACATCATAGAAATGAGCTGAACATACCTCACGCTTGGCGCCCTGATGATCTTGGGGAATGAGCAGCTCCTGGTGTCTTCACAGTGGAGGATGTTCTTGATAGGCAGGAAAGTGCTGAACACCCCCCAAACAGCATTAGCAGGCATCCGTGTCCTCTCACCTAGGGCTGGGTAATAATTAGGGCCCGAGCACCGACGTAGTCGGAGCGGAGGACCTATTGTTTTTCGATTGTTTATTATTATTAGGGCCCGAGCACCGACGTAGTCGGAGCGGAGGACCTATTGTTTTTCGATTGTTTATTATTAGGGCACGAGCACCGACGTAGTCGGAGCGGAGGACCTATTGTTTTTCGATTGTTTATTATTCTTCTTCTTATTTTTTGTGTTTCGTCGCAAAAAGGAGGTGCTTGGGATACTGGAAAACTTCTGAAATTTGGCACGCAAGCCAGAATTTGCGAAAATTGCAGTCTGATTGGGGTGTCCAGCTGCGTTATGAAATATTGGCTCGATAGCGCCCCCTATTGAGTAGCCCCAACACCGGGTTTCACCTAGCTGTATGAAATTTGGTAGGTATGTGGATCGTGATGGGACGCACACAAAAAATCCTCTTGGAATTTTTCTCTAAACCAAACAGGAAGTCAGCCATTTTGACTTTTATGACTTTTTTGGACCGTTTCAAGGCATCGTACTTTAACGAACTCCTCCTAGAGATTTAACCCGATTGACTTCAGATTTGGTCTGTATGCTCTTGAGACCTTGGCAGTGAAAAGTTACTCAAAGATCAAAAAGTTATCGAACTATGTGTCCGTGGCGTGGCGTCAAAAAAACACCATTCGCCGTGAAACAGGAAGTTGTTGTAACTCGGCCGTACATTGTCGAATCTGCTCCAAATCTCTCATATGTCATAACATCCTGACCCAGAACACATCTATATGATAATTTAGAATCATAGTAATAGCGCCACCTAGTGGCAACCGGAAGTTGTAAATTGTGTACTTTGACATCCTGCTCCTCACAGATTAATCAGATCCCTCTAAAATGTAGTCAGAAAAGCCTTAAGACCTTGATAATGCTTCACTGTGAAGATTGTAAGAAGTTGTTGAAGGGCGGCGATGTGGCGGCTTGGCGAATTTCGATCCTTCGCCATTAATGAATAAACTGATGTAACTCAACTCCACATCATCAGATCTTTACCAGATTTCACATGTTTGATTAGACTCCAGGCCTGAAGACATCTGCAGGCCAATTTTGAATCATAGTCATAGCGCCACCTACTGGTAACAGTAAGTTAAAGGCTTTATACTTTGGCTTGTTTCTCTTAGTAGGTAAATCAAATCAACATCAAATTACTTCCACACAAATGTAAGAAGTTCATAATACCAGTTCATGAAGCTTTTGATGTTTCGTCCAACGCCGTCACCATGGCGACGCAGTCTTCGCCGTTAACAACGAAGGTCATTTTGAGAGGCTAAAAATGCTCGAAACATAAGCAAACTTGGCAAGCAGATTTAAAGTCCAAAATGTAGTTATATAATATGATTTTATTGGTTCAGAGTGGCAAATCGGCTCAATAGCGCCCCCTACAAACTTTCGACGAAGCAGCCCTCGCAGTATGTTTGACCTAGATGTATGACATTTGGTAGGAACATGTATCACATGTGGACTTAAATAAAAGTCTCTTTGGGCCATGCTCTAAACCCAACCGGAAGTCAGCCATTTTGAATTATTTATGAATTTCTAGTGTCGTTTTTGTCATTTCCAGGCACTGCACTTTAACGAACTCCTCCTAGGGAATTAATCAGATCAACTTCAAATTTGGTCGGTACAGTCTAAACACCTTTGTGATGAAAAGTTACTCAAAGCTTGTTATTTCGTGAAAAGCTGTTGCCGTGGCGACGCATTCTTCACCATGAAAAATTAAGGTGTTTTTGAGAGGCTAGAAATACTCGCAACATAAGCAAACTTGGCATACACATTTAAAGCCCAAAATGTAGTTCTATAATATGATTTTATTGGTTCAGAGTGGCAAATCGTCTCAATAGCACCCCCTACAATATTTCGACGAAGCAGCCCTCACTGTACGTTTCACATAGATTTACAAAATTTGGTAGGCACATGTATCACATGTGGACTTAAAATAAAGTCTCCTGGGACCATGCTCTAAACCCAACCGGAAGTCAGCCATTTTTAATTTTGTATGAATTTCTCGTGTTTTTTTCCATTTCCAGGTGCTGTACTACGAACTCCTCCTAGGGAACTAATCCGATCAGCTTAGAATTTGGTCAGAACAATCTAAAGACCTTAGCGATTAAAAGTTACTAAAAGCTTTAGGTTTCATCGAACGACATGGATATGGTGTGATGGCCATTTTACATGGTTCGCCATCATCCATCAAGCTGTTGTAACTCGACTGTACTTTGTCAAAACTGTCCCAAACTTGACATGATTGTTGACTGTCATGGCTTTAGGACTTTTGCATGCCAATATTAAATCATTGTCATAGCGCCACCTACTGATAAGCACGGACGTAAGCAGGATTCTATAAATACAGCGGCCCAAACACTGACCTTATTGAAAGGGTTTGTGGGCACACCATGAGAAAATAAGGACTTCTCTGATCTAAATATGTGCATAGTAAGATGCTTGGAGAGCAGAAATTAGATAAAAGTGGTTGTCAAGCCACTGTCGGTGGGCATTAGCATAAATGATCTGTCCAGAGCTTCTACATGAGTATCAGGTTAAACGTTAGAATGAATGCTTAACACTACAATCTAAAGTTGCAGAAGAACTTAAAATGAAAACAGTGTTAAATTAAAGTGTTCAAGTAAAAGCAAATGGCACTACTATTTTGTTAACTTTCATTTAACTCCAAATACAATCAGCAGGACACTGCAGGGAGTTGAACCCCATCCCAGTAAACTGACAGTCTGTTATGTGACAAACACTGAAGCGCATTCACACACATTTATTTTCTTAATGATCTTAACAGGCTTACATTTATGATTGTATCGGAGGTCCACTCAAAACATTTGAGGCTTAAGACCTGGCAACATGATCTTACTACGCTGCTGGTCGACGCAGGAAATACCGTTTAACTCATGCACGCAGTGTATGATGGTCACAGAAATGCACGACCACGTCAACAAGAGTCCTGCCAGTACCCTCGACGTGCGTGAAGTTGCAAGGGCCCGATCAATGCTGCTCGCAGCTTTAATTATTATTACTTTTCCGCTTTCATCGCAAAAAGGAGGTACTTGGGATACTGGGAATTTTGTGAAATTTGGCACGCAAGCCAGAATTTGCGAAAATTGCAGTCTGATTGGGGTGTCCAGCTGCGGTATGAAATATTGGCTCGATAGCGCCCCCTATTGAGTAGCCCCAACATCGGGTTTCACCTAGCTGTATGACATTTGGTAGGAATGTGGATCGTGATGAGACGCACAAAAAATCCTCTTGGAATTTTTCTCTAAACCAAACAGGAAGTCTGCCATTTTTAATTCTATGACGTTTTTGGACCGTTTCAAGGCGTCATACTTTAACGAACTCCTCCTAGAGATTTAACCCGATCAACTTCAGATTTGGTCAGTATGCTCTTGAGACCTTGGCAGTGAAAAGTTACTCAAAGATCAAAAAGTTATCGAACTATGTATCCGTGGCGTGGCGTCAAAAAAACACCATTCGCCGCGAAACAGGAAGTTGTTGTAACTCGGCCGTACATTGTCGAATCTGCTCCAAATCTCTCATATGTCATAACATCCTGACACGGAACACATCTATATGATAATTTAGAATAATAGTAATAGCGCCACCTAGTGGCAACTGGAAGTTGTAAGTTGTGTACTTTGACATCCTGCTCCTCACAGATTAATCAGATCCCTCTAAAATGTTCTCAGAACAGCCTTAAGACCTTGATAATGCTTCATTGTGAAGATTGTAAGAAGTTGTTGAAGGGCGGCGACGTGGCGGCTCGGCGAATTTCGATCCTTCGCCATGAACGAATAAACTGATGTAACTCGACTCCACATCATCAGATCTTTACCAGATTGCACATGTTTGATTAGACTCCCGGCCTGAAGACATCTGCAGGCCAATTTTGAATCATAGTCATAGCGCCACCTACTGGTAACAGGAAGTTAAAGTCATTATACTTTGGCTTGTTTCTCTTAGTAGGTAAATCAAATCAACATCAAATTACTTCCACACAAATGTAAGAAGTTCATAATACCAGTTCATGAAGCTTTTGATGTTTCGTCGAACGCCGTTGCCGTGGCAATGCAGTCTTCGCCGTTAACAACGAAGTTCATTTTGAGAGGCTAAAAATGCTCGAAACATAAGCAAACTTGGCAAGCAGATTACAAGCCCGAAATGTAGTTATAGAATATGATTTTATTGGTTCAGAGTGGCAAATCGGCTCAATAGCGCCCCCTACAAAATTTCGACGAAGCAGCCCTCGCAGTATGTTTGATATAGATGTATGAAATATGGTAGGAACATGTATCACATATGGGCTTAAATAAAAGTCTCTTGGGGCCATGCTCTAAACCCAACTGGAAGTCAGCCATTTTTATTTTTTTATGAATTTCTAGTGTCGTTTTTGTCATTTCCAGGCGCTGCACTTTAACGAACTCCTCCTAGGGTAATAACCCAGAGTCCTGCCAGTACCAGGAAATACCGTTTAACTCGTGCACGCAGTGTATGACGGTCACAGAAATGCATGGCCAGAGTCCTGCTAGAGTCCTCGACGTGCGTGAAGTTGCGAGGGCCCGATCAATGCTGCTCGCAGCTTTAATTCAATATGATCCTTAACAGTCTTCCATTGGAGTCATATTGTGATGAAATCCAAGAGAGATATCGTGATACACAATTATGTTGATAACAAGAACATACTAACTCAAATTTCTCAGAGAATCTGAAGAGACATATAAATGTAATTTAAAGATTGCTGTATCTTCTCCACATTATTATTCAGTTCAATGCGATTACCAAACTGGATGGCAACATCTCAGTCACAAGCTTCTCCAACCTTTAAGCTCCATTACCCAGAATACAACAGTGGATCATCCTCTCTGGTTCCCCTGCCTGCCTTGACAACGCTATCCATTCCCTGCCACGCTTACACCTCGGTCTGCCTGCCCTGCCTTGATCACCACCCTTATTCCCTGTAAAATAAAACTTTTCACTTTATTTGAACCTTGTTCGTGTCTGCGTTTGGGTCCGCCACACCACCCCGTGACATCGATAATGTCACTTAAAAATATTTGCTAATTTTGCCCTTTAGGTTATTTTAATAAATGATGATTTTCCATTTGTCAAGTATTTCATTCACACAGAGTATACAAAAATAAGCTTTACCATGTGGATATTTCATATAGACTAGTTATCTATTGAACTACCATAACACATGCTATATGGTAATATACTGTATGTCAATATCGAAATATGGAATGACATTTCCTTTGGGATGCATGGTGGCCATGAATGAACTACAATGTGAGGTATCCTCCAGCATTAAAGGGATAGTTTGGATTGTTTGAAGTAGGGTTGTGTGAGGTACTTCTATAGTCAGTGTATTACCAATCATAGAGTGAAACAGACAGGAGTACCAGCACAGGAGCAAAGTAATGTACTGCTGTGGATAGGTGCTGCAGGAAAATGTATTTAAAACCACCTCAACACATACATGTAGTAAGCTATACTTAGATTATTTTCACTATCAGCCCTTTCCGATGGGGATCTGAAACCATTATATCCATCTATGCTCTGTTCAAAGTCACTAGACTCTTTTGACAAAAGCAGTAATTTTACCTCATTTACCCATCAGAAAGGGCTGCATGATGCCAAGGTTAAGCTGTGTAAAGCAGTGAAAACATTCTAAATATAGCATACACTTACATACACACAGATATTTTTAGGTGTCTAAAATACATTTTGCATCTTGCTTTTTGCTATTGGCTAATCATTTCCATTTGAAAAAAAAAGAAAAATAATGCAGATGAAGTCGACCTTTAAATTCAGCAAATTGTATTACAAGCTAAATATATTCCTAAAACAACACGGAGCAAAGAGAAAGCCAAACATGAACTTTTTTCTGTTGACCAAACTGTTTGACAAATATTACAGAAGCACACATTTATCATGGTGCATGATAAATGTGGCATGACCATGTGAGCTGGTTAGCAAAGCGTGTGTGTGTGTGTGTGAGAGAGAGAGAGAGAGAGAGCGAGATAGAGAGTTTATGCCCCACTGTGGCCACTGTAAAGCTCTCATGGATTTGCTGAGATGAATCACTATTGTGTTGTATAAAGCAGAGATAGAGCTATAGATTATTACACTGTTAACTTTGATTAATGTCTCAAAGCAGAGTTCATCATGTTGGCACAGGTTGTTATATACAGGAACTAATGAATCACCTAACTGTTCCTGACTGTGAGCCCTCTCCCCTCTGTGTCGGAGTAAACTGTAGAGTCACAGTTGATCCACACAGCGGCAGTCTTGTTTAAACTGAGCGGGGCTGGAAATAATGCAGACATCCAATATCATGAGTCTAACTTGGTGATATTTTGTTATAGTCATATTGTGTTGGTCTCCTTCCATAGGGAGGTCAGGGTCAGATTCAGAACAGAAGCCTGGGGGTCTTGCTTTAGGCCACATAATCAGTGGGGTTCTTCTCAGAGAGGACATGCGGGTGTCTCTCCTTGCTAAGTCATCTGCAGCCTTACAAGCTTTGTGTAGAAGGAGTCAGCTTCCTCATAAAGTTCTAGTGGGGACTGACAGCAGGAGCAGGATTGAAAAAATAAACTGTCAGGGCCCCCCCTGGCCTTCACCTACAAAATGTGAAGAGACACAGAAAGACCAAAACAACTCGAAAGTAATGCAAGACAGCTGCAAAGAGACACAAAGAGACCACAGAGACGTACTGTCACGGCCAGGCCGTGCCTCCTGCTCTTCCCTGCTTGTCCTTGTTTGTGTGTGTGTGTGTGTGTGTGTGGTATGGGCGTGGCTCCGACCTGGTCTCCTCCCGGCTTCCTCCTGATTACAATTCACCTCACCTGCCCAGTCAACCCAGCTGCCTTCCATCAACTCATCACTCAACAGTATATCTACCCCGGTTCTTCATCAACTCTTCGCCAGATCGTTGTTACAACTTACGTGGTAGTTTGCTCATTCTCAGCTGCTCTGTTTTGAAAGTATTTCAGAGTTTTTCCAAAGTATTTTTCATTGCATTGACCCTGTCTTCCTGTTCCTGCAGTTTGGTTCATCCTCCGGGTTCCCCAGTCTGCCTGGATTTCCCCGCTGTTCACTGATTGTTTTTCCCTTGTGTATTACCTGTAAATAAACCATTACACTCTCGTACTCCCTGGTCTGAGCCTGCGTTTGGGTCCGCCACCACACCCTGTGACACGTACAGCTACAAAAAGAGGCAACACAACTAACCAAGAGGCACAAAACAACAACAAAGGGACATAAAGAGGACCACAAATCAACTAGAAAACAACTCAAAACTACCACATAGAGGCAAAAAATAACAAAGAGACTCACAGCTACAGACAGATGCGTAACAACTACAAAGAGGCACAAAACATCAACAAGAGGCTAAACAAATATAATGTCTGTGTGACTTATGAGGAGATGTGGTGGGGGCTTTTGCACGTCTGTGTCCAGGGGCCCATTGTCTCAAAATCTGCACATGAGTTGGATCTATTGCAGAACTATATGTATTGTGTGTATTATACAGAAGTGTTTCTATTTGTCTGGTCACTGTGTGAACGTTGTTATTTATAGCCTTTGCAACTGAAGTCTGGCTGCAGACTGGATGAGTCAGCAGAGACATCTGAGGATCACTTATATAGCAGGACGAGACCTTTCAATAGATGTCCAATGCGAGCAAGACGTGTAGTTTCCTGTGATCTCATGATCACCTCTCCTTAAAAAAGTAAATTGATTGTTAATTATGGATTTGCCAAATGTGTAGAAACATTGCCTCAATTTGGCAAACTTTTCTACAGAGGGTAACTGTCCTGGCATTTATGTTATTCAGAGGTGAGGTTACACATGTAGTGGATCGAATGCTGTCTGTACCATCAGCCTTTCTGCAAGCAGTTGGAAAGGGAGTAGGCAGACATTCAACACTTCCAAACCAGCTCGACTTTTATTTCTGGACTGACTACAGGCTGGTTCAAAACAGAAACTGACAGACGGGAGAGTCCAGCTCAGACATTTCAGAAATGCAAAGCACAGCAAATGATGAGACAGAAGCAGATTATAGTATGAATAAAGACATAAAGGGACAGTGCACCAAATGAGAGGAACCTGCCAGATGTTGAATTACACACCTCTTGATCCATGTTTTAGTTGTAAGATTAAAAATACATGTAACCTTTTGACTAACCTACATTTGTCCGGGGAGCATGCTCATCCTCCTTTTTTATTTTTAGCGCAAACATGAACACAACATTCAAACTAATTGAACTGAAATACAGACTTTGATTATAGCTGAGATCCAACAAATACAGCAGCCGCAGTTATGACTGTCTTAAAGCAATAGTTAGACATTTTAGGAAATATACTTATACGCTTTTTTTTGCCCAGAGTTAGATGTGTTAGTGTTAGTGATACCACTCTATACTGCTAACAGCTGGTTAGCTTAGCTTAGCACAAAAACTGGAAACAGGAGGAAACAGTGGGCCTGGCTCTGAAAAAAGTTCTATTGTCTGTTGTCCAGCACCTTTGAACCATTAAAGCTGGGGTAGGCAACTTTGTAGAAACCAGCAAGAATAAAATCCCTTCAGTCCTCCCTCCAAAGCCACTCCCCCAAAACACATGAAGGCCCACTGCCTGACTACTGCTGGAGGACGAGTTGCAGTGCATCATTGTCATCGCTAACTGTATCCAACTACCTCATGTCTCATTCACATGCAAGAAAACACCTAACACTATAATAAATTTGAATATGTTTCTACTTGCACTGATTGTTGTTGATTGTTAAATGTTTGCACCTCCCGTCACGCCAAATTCCTTGTATGTTCAACATACATGGCAATAAACGGTTCTGATTCTAATGATTGTAAACAATGGACATGGCCATTGTTAGTATTCAAAGCTGTCAAGCTAGCTAGTAAGTATTGGGAAATTTTGACAGCCTTTCGGAAGACTGGTGACACACAATGAGTTTTTGTACAGATTAAAGAGGCTTTAGAGGTGCTTGCCGGTGGATTGTGTTACCTTTGGACAGAGCCAGGCTAGCTACTTCCCCCTGTTTCCAATCTTTATATCAAGCTAAGTTAGCTGGCTTCAGCTTTAGCGTTTCACATCTAACTGTCAGCAAGAAAGCCAATAACTGTATTTCCCAAAATGTCAAACTTTGCCTTTTAGTAGAACTAATTTGCTTGGACAAACTAAGTCCACATGTCGGAACAAGCCTGGCACCTTTTGGAAGAAAGACCATAAATTGTATTTAAGAAATGAACATAGTCACTGTGACATCACACATTGGTTTGTGGACTGCTGTTTTGAAGCCATGAAGCATTTTGGCCGTCGCCATCTTGGCTTTTTGCAACCAAATTTGACAAAAGCGGGAGCTAAGTACAACCGAGTGTTGAATAAGACATTAGGCGACCAAAATGTTACAATTAACTTTCATGAACTGAAAACATACTGAAAAGTCAAAACGAAAAAAGTCAACCCTGTGGTTAACCCTGACAATTAAAAAGTAGCCCTAAAGCATACTCTGCTTTATGGTCTATGTGACTCTAAACGGACCATAATTTAGTAAATGAACATCATGCTGTTTTGAAGAAGACTTGAAACTAGAGATTGAGACCATAAACTCATGTTTACAATGTTTACTGAGGTAATAAATCAAGAGAGAAGTAGAGTCATTTTCTCATAGACTTCTATACAACCAGAGGAGTCGCCCCCTGATGGACACTAGAGAGAATGCAGCTTTAAGGTACTCTCATGTTGGCTTCACTTTTCAGACCCTGAGCGCTGCACTGACTGAAGCGGCCATAAATCACTAACTCTTGTTAGTCCATCACAGATACAGCTTGCTTATAGAGTATAACCTTTCATGTCTTATTGTAATGAAGTGATGTAGATACATTATGATATTTTTGCCATGATATGAGAGACAGTGTGGTGATATCTGAGCAGGACAGTAAATGTGGACTGTGTGTGTGTGTTACCATACACTGATTGACAGGGACAGATTGCTGCAACAGCTGAGTCTCAGCCCAGATACAGTACAAAGGTTATTGCTAATAATACACTTGAAAACACACGTACACACACAAAATCTGACTCATTGCATCTAATTTCAAATCATTGTTGACACTTAATTTGTGACTTATCCGTAACACTGGTTCTGTTGCCGCTGCTCAACTTACTCTCAACCTCTGACTCTGCTGACAATGGAGACTAAATGAGTCAGAAACCTTGCGATATCCATATTAACACCAAGGAACCCATGTCATTGGTTCAACCTCTCCATACCCTTCAGTCATCTCAGTAGGAGCAATGTGACACCTTCAAGGCCCAGGAGGCATTCGACAGGGCGAGAACATGCTCTGTGTGTTGGAGAGAGGGTGGTGCTTGAGTGACAGAGAAGAGCGGAGAAGACCCAGTTACAGCGGAGATAATTCGATCAGTGGAGGTATTACTCCTGCAACCATTGGACGTCTCTCGGGGTAACGCAGCGGTATTGCATTTCTGCAGAAGTTATCCAGAGGTGGCCAGTGACAATCACAGCAGGACAAGAGGAAAAACAGGGCAGGAGACACGTGGGGAAACCCGCTCTACAAGGTCAGAGAAGAGAAAAGCTCAACTCGTCTTTCTGCAGCGGCAAGAAAAACCAGCAGAGTGACCGTTAGATGGTTTGGTTGCATTGTTCGGCTTAACTCCTGTGCGCTGAAGCTACTGGGAGCTACAAGCAGTACCGAGTCAGGAGGAGTGCCTACCGGACTAAAAGGTGTCATGGTGCGGTTTTACAGGGTGCACGTATTTGCAGTCTGTGGAATGCTAGGGGCTAGCTGTCTTTTCATTCATGTTGTACAGCACACTCTACGGATGGCGAACACTAGCAGTTAATACCAGTCAGCTTTTTGAGATTTTTGGATCTGGATTTGTTGTCCATCAATGCACCAATGGATCCACTCTCAAGCTTTGAATAATATAGTTTGTTTAGATTGATTCCAACCAGACTTTTGGACTTCTTAGAATTGTTCTGTTACGCAATAGAAGTAGTCCACAGCATCCACTAAGTGCATTCTATACAGGATTACAGACTTATCGCATGAAACAGTGCATGCTATTTAGTCTTAGGTGGATAATCTACACAAACTCGCTGCTGCATCCAAGTCCACTTTCATACAGTAATATTAAGCTAAATTGAGATTTGGTTCTGGGTCCAGATGTTCCTCAACACAGTGCTGGTGGTCCTGACGGACTTGGCGGCTTTGCTCCTGGGTAACACTGCCTTCCGGAAGCACTTCCACCTGTTGCTGTCAGTAGTGGTGATGATCGGCCCGGCACTGAGCCTCTGGGTCTCCCAGCACAGCATCTTTGCCAAGAGAAGCCACTTCCTCTACAGGTGAGGCTGACTTCCTCTTTACTTCCTGACCACTTGTCTTCTGTAATTTCTGTTTGCAAAGACTAAATGCGTTGTTCTTTTTTAACTGCAGACACTTCATGTGTTATTCAGACTTTTTTCCCCACTGCAGTGCCTTATCTTCTATCATAAGTAAATACAGTCAATATTGAGGTTAATTCTGTTTTTTACTTTGACTAAGTTTACTTTTACAGTATGAATGCACTGCATACTCAATTTACTTGAGATTACATGTTTGTAGTATGAATTAGTACACAGCATAACTTCTAAAATGGCTACATTTTTACTTACTGAATTCTACAGAAAGTTGGTAAAGTGAAAACTCTCTCTGGTAAATTCTTGATTTTAAATTTGATTTAAAACTGAATTAAGACCGATAGTAACTGAAGTACAATAGATTATTTCTGATAAATTGAATCCTGGCCTTCTATTGTCAGGCTGCTATGTGGAGTATTTTCTACTCCTCAATATGTTATTTGTTCAAATGAATTGCACATTATTAAACATGTGAGACTTCGGTGATAGATAACAGCTCTCTGTGTTTCTTATAGTTAGGAGTAAAAAAAATTAATCATTTTTGTGTCACCACCGCCACATTTTTTTGCCAGTGCCCTCTGGTCGCAACGCCAACCTGGTATGCATCGCCAGGTATCCCAGCATGCTTTGTGCAGCGAATCAGTGGCTTCACATACACAACGAATGAGAGAAAATGTTCTCGCCAGTCTGGTCTCAGTTAGTCAGTGTTCTTCGACTCAGTGGGTGTGTGCTCATGACCAACTAGCTCCTCGGGTCAAGGGCTGTGGGTTCATGAATTACTTGTTCTTCAGCTTTGGGGGTACACGCTGAACAAGAGTCAATACAATTACACTACTTTCTCAGTTATGTCCTGATGTTTAACTACTGTCATAATCAAATCTAATTCATCCCATCACGTCTGGCATCCTCCGGTCTAAAACATCTCTCCTCTCTTTCTTCCAGGATCTTCCTGCGCTCCGGTTGGGGCTGGACCTGCATCTTTGTCGGCTCCTTTGTCTTCCTCCTCTCCTTCTCCGTCCGTCGCTCCCTCTCTCTCTCCGTCCGTCACCTCTCCCGGCTTGGGGTGGCTGGTGGATTGTGGCTTGGTTTCTGTAAACTCCTGGACCTTCTGGAGAACACCACAGGAAGCTGCTACGAACCTTTACTCGCCGGCCCAGAGGTCGCCAACGGGCAGCCTCTGTTGGTGCTGCGAGAAGGGGAGAGTAAGTCAGAATGCCTCAAAGCTGGGATGCTGTGGAGGGGGTATGAAGTTTCAGAAGATGTCTTCCTCCTCTGTCTCTGCTGCCTACTGCTGGCTGAGGAAACAGCCGTGTTTGGCCCTTATCTGAGCCTGGGTGGGATCTCAGGTGCCCCTCTGAGGATCCTCTTCCTCTTTTGTGTTCTCCTGCTCTGGCTCTGGCTCTTTCTGCTGCTCTGTCTCTTAGCTTACTTCCCTCAGTTCCCCACTCAGCTACTAGGGGGCGCTCTGGGATGTCTGAGCTGGAGGGGACTGTACCAGGGTTGGTATCGCCAGGGGCCCAGCTGGTACTGTCCCGGGAGGCCTGGACTGGGATTGCTCAACACCAAGACTAGCAGTACTGAAGCGGAGGAGGCACAACAGAACCATGATCACTGCAATTAACTGAAACTTAACAATGACACAGCTGTATAAAAAAACGAGGTCTGCATGG
The DNA here is from genome assembly GCF_050575085.1 of Anarhichas minor. Lineage (NCBI taxonomy): Eukaryota > Metazoa > Chordata > Actinopteri > Perciformes > Anarhichadidae > Anarhichas > Anarhichas minor. The sequence goes on from NW_027466452.1 coordinate 2,984,120, forward strand.
TTGTTTGGAGACGACTGAGATGTACATTTGTGTTTGTTGTCCGCTTTTAGCAGTAAGACCAGATATCCTGATGAAACTTGGAACAAGCAAATGGACTTTCAAAAAATATATCTCCATATCTCTATATGTATCAAACTTTTCTAATGTAAGCGAATGCAGCAAATACATGCTAGAGTTATCAAAAGGCTTGGTACATCATGACAGGGAGTCCCAGTAGACAGCCAATGGGCCACCGGGCACAGACATGCTAAAGGCTACACCACCTCTCCTACATAGGAGAACGACTCACAGACTTTAAAGCTGTTTAGCCTCTTGTTGTTGTTGGTTTGAGTCTCTTTGTAGTTGATTTGTGTCTCTTTGTGGTTGTTTTGCCCCTTTTTATAGTCATTTTGCATCTCTTCGTGGTATCTGTGTTTTGTGTCTTCCTAGTCTTTTTGTGTCTCTGTAGTTATTTTATGTTTCATGGTGGTAATTTTGAGTCTCTTTGAGTGACATTTTGTAGCTGAACACCAGGGGGGCCTCTGGGCCTGTGCCCAATGGGCACATTCAGTAATCCATCTATGACAGTATATGATTCTCCACAAGACAGGAATTCATGACAAGAGACGGTTGCCATTAAGATACAAGCTGGAAATATTTGAGAGACCCAGTCTAAACCACAGCTTGTTTATAATACAATAATACAAATGACATCCGGAGTGGTTTTGATGGATATTTGACAAGATAATTAACAACGAAATCAATTCGACAACGATTAAAAATGCAATAAATGGAGAGCTTGTGTAATGAACCACCCTAGTTCTGTGAAGCTTTTGAAAGATGGACTAGTAGTACGGTTGACAGATGCTATCAAACACCCATGTGTTTCTCTATCGGTGTCGTATTTTGCATGAGTACACGTTTGATATAATACACTGTGTCAAAGCATCTGAACAGAAAAGTTAAATGTTTGGTTAGACTTTTGCATTGCTGTCACTTGTGTTCTGAGACTTTAAATGAAGTGATTAAAAACTCCACTTTCACTGGATCTTGGTTCTATTAACACAGTCTCTTCACTTTTCACCCAGCTGTTGCATATAAAAAAAGAAATGACACAAGTTCAGACATTGATTGTAGATATCACACAAGTCTTCTGCTTACAATATCCTCAATGTTGTTCCAAATTGAGAGAAATCTGGTATTGCTGTGTCGGCTCTTTCACTGAGGGAGGACAAAGGAAAGGAGAGGCAGCTTTATGTAAAACAAGACAGAGGAAATTCAAGGTAATTTACATTGGCAAAGAAATGCGTTATTACTGTAACATAGAATACAATTAGATGGAATAAATAAAATAGGAGAAAAGGAAATAGTTCCTACATGAAACTGCTCACATCTTAAGAAACCAGGTCATGATTTCTGGAAAGAGACATTGTCATTGAGTTTTTCGAATGTATTTTTTATTTTTCTTGCACCACCAGCAGAGTGGCATCTAGTTCCATTATATTGGAAAGATGGCAGACATCTCTACGCCCAATGTCTCCAAAACTAGGAAACTATATTGTTTTAATTTGGGGTGAACTGTCCCTTTAAGTTCAGTGCTTATTAGCATATGCATGCTGACACACTAGATGGTGAGAGTGGTTAACATTCTATCAGCATGCTGACATTAGCATTTAGCTCAAAGCACTGCTGTTTTTAAGTACAGCCTCACAGAGTTGCTAGCATGGCTGCGCACGATCATAGAACAGGGGGATGATTGATTCGTGTAACTGAGCCATCCGCCGGGAGTGTGTCAATAGTAGCCTACTTTAAGGGTGAGAATTACAATCCTGCAATAGTGCTGCAGGGATGATGTGTTTCTGTAGGCTAACCCGGAAGCATTGCACTGGTCCCCTCGACAAAAAGCAAATTACACTGGATTTTGGATGAAAAATAAGCTCTGTGGGGAACACGTTTATATTTACATGTTTTGTTCAGCAAGACAGAACACCATTTTCCTCCTAAATTTGTTTTATTGATAAAACATCTCCACAAAGAAAATATATACAAAGCATCAGCAATCAAACAGCAGAGAATAAATGCTGCCTGGACATCTGATACAGCAAACACCGGGAGGAGGTTGCACCATCCATCTATTAAACAAGACACTGAGCTCATTGTGTGGAAAATGTTGATAAATTACACTCGTGATTGATTATTACTGTTGGTTCAACTCAATGTCATCATCTTTCCATACTTTTATGTCCAACTTCCATTAACAGAAAAATAAAAATAAAAAAACGGAAGAAAATTCCTTCATTTATAAAAAAACCAGAAGAAAGACATCCTGTATAAACTCGGTCAATTTAACGACCATCGTAGATTAAAAAGGAACCGCAGGGCAAATGATAATTAAGGCAATGTTTGTACTATTGCAGCTTCTGCTGGTGTCACCATTTCATCATGGATCTACATAAAAAAGAAATGATAGTTAAGTATGTTCCTCACAGATATCTTTAAAAGGGGAAATATTGAAGACTACTTCAGTACCTCCTTCCCAAAACTTGGAGCTCTGGTTTATAGAGTTCATACGAAACAGTGTGCACTACACGTCACTGATTACCTCTTGAATATTACCAACATGGTAAACATTAAAATCAAGTGAATAGTTGTGTGTACTTTTGAATATATGAAGAGGAACATCTGTGTGTACTGAGAGAGTGAACTGAAGCTGGCCCTTTTAAAAGGTGTCCATGTGGTACTACATCATGGGAAGTACAAAATCGCTCCCAAAAAAGAAATATTTCAGCTTTAAAGAGGGATCAGAAGATGATTTATCAGGAGAGGGAAGGGATAGGGGAGCTAACAGAGTCCAGGGGTTCCCAGTGACAGCCCATCATGGCGTCGTAGAGCTCCTCGCTCCGCTGCATGAAATCTTTGTTCCACTGCTCCACGTCACAGTCGGGGATGGGCTCTGTAAAATACCACAGCAATGACGTTTACACATGCACGGTGTCACAAGTCAAAAGCAATAACAACACAAACGCTGTCTAACACTTGACGTCTTAGTAGCTTACGAGAACTCCTAAAGACAAGACTAACTACCATTAGATATGCAGTAGACATAACCAGTTATGTTAAATATGGAACTGTCTGATTCAAGCTACCAGCATATCCAGTATGATAATAGACTGTCACAAGACCCGGGAATGACTCAGCATTTTTGCACTTCCTGTCCCCTTGTCTCAAAGTCAGAGAGTTTTTGGTTAGATGTCTGAAATAAGGTCTGTGATTAACCCAAGCTGAAGCGATGCTAACGTTTTGTTTTGTTATGAACCCACTGGTGAATTTTGGAGCTTTTATGTGTCTTAAAAAAGGAGGTTGCTACCGTGTGAGACATGAGACTACTAAAGATCAGAGCTTATTTAAATACAAAATCCTTCTCCTCACTCACAAAGCCCTCCATAATCAGGCCCCCTCCTACCTCACCGACCTGCTTCACCACCACACTGCATCCCGTCGGCTCCGCTCCTCTGATGCCAACCTCCTGTCTCTTCCACTCAGGACCAAGCACCGGACATGGGGTGACAGAGCCTTCTCCATAGCTGCCCCCTCCCTCTGGAACTCTCTCCCCAAACACATCCGAGACTGCACTGACCTTTCCATATTCAAATCCCAAATCAAAACCCACCTTTTCAAAACTGCTTTTAATGTGTGATCATTATTGTGTATTTTATGTTTTTAGTGTATTGCTTTTATATATGATGATTTTAATGTAAAGTGTCTTTGAGTACTATGAAATAATCAAAAAGCCAATGGAAGAATCCTATTGGCTTTTTGTTGAGGGAACCAGTGTGATACTAACGATGCTTTTCATGACAAAAAAAAAGGGTCTTACCTTCTGAATTATCCCCGTCTACATCACCGCCCTCCTCGTGACTCTGCTGAGGAAGACATGAAACACTGGGAATTCATTCTAAACATGGAATGTGTGCATGTATCACATACATCCAAGTAGGGCTGGGCGGTATACCGGTTTTAGTTTCCCATATGATATACCGTCACAGAAGTTGTTTCGGCACAGCCGAAACAACTTCTGTCGCAGGTAGCAAAATATATTGTTCGCCGCTGAGAGCGCTACGTTTGGAGCTAGTTGTCTTAAGTGTATTGAGAGGGAACCCTAGTCATGGTTATAACTTTATAACAACAATTAACAACCCACAACTAACGCTCTTTAACGGGGCAAAACACCACGACAAAACAGTTTGTAACACTAATAATTGTACATTAATAAAATTTCCCCACCGAACTGCATGCTGGGTACAGCTCGCTAACAACAGTCTGCTAACAGCTGGGAGAGGCTCTGTCGCTCCAGTAGCGTTACATTAAAGAACAGAAAAGAGCGATGCAGGATGAACAAAGACTGAATAACAAAAGGTATTTAGGTCAGACACATGCAATGTTGATTACCGTGTAATATGTGTGGTATTTGTTATAAATGTGCGCTGGTACATAGAGGGTGATAAGAAGCTGTACTTGGAGGGGCTTAGGACCCAGGGGAATGTAGGTGAAGGAAGCAGGAAGTGACGGAACGGAAGACACGCCACACAAACAGCTGTTCACCGCTCGCTGGCCGGTTCTTTTCGGCGTTAATTAATTAATGCTTTAACGCGAAAAAAAAATACCGTGATATACCGTGAAACCGCCAGAGTCTTACAAAATACCGTGATATGCATTTTTGGTCATATCGCCCAGCCCTACATCCAAGTCTGGCGATATAATAAACAGCTAACATTTCTGACTGTTGTTACACTGTTTGTGTGTAGAAATATGGCCAATTGTGGTTTCCAAGGACTTTCCTTTCCAGGATGTAGAAATGACTGTCACACTCTGATGAAGCACCATTGGCCCTGATCAGACCGAGCCTTTGTTTTCAATGAGAGTGAACTCTGTGCCCGACAAAGACATAATCCACCTGGCAGGTAGATTGTTACTCATTTCTTTAGGCTCCCCTCGCCAACATCCTGGACCAATCTCTCTACTGACCGCACGAAACATGTCGATCTACTCCTTTAAGCATGGGCCTCAAAGCATGTCCCTCACCTCCACAGCTCCCGACATGTCAGTGGGTGGCATCCCCGCTGGAGGTGGTGGCACCACGTGGCCTGGTGGGGGGTACCCATAGGGCCCGTAGTTGTAGTTGTAGCCACTGCCGCCGTAGCCACCGTAGCCGCCGTTGTTGTAGCCGCTGTACTGGTCATAGCCACCCCACTGAGAGTAGTAACCCCCCTGACCACCATTGCCCTGGTTGCCATAGTAACCGGGCTGGGACTGGTTGTAGTTGCTATGGTAATTCTGGCCCTGGCCACCGTGGTAGTTGCTCATCTTCTGGCTGCAAAACAAGAAATAAAACAGGGTTCCATTAACACTTAGTGAGGGGCACTTTGAATAAGCTCAGTTCTTCAATTCAAGATGGAATTTAAAAGATAGTACAAGTTGTTCATCTCTTCAACAGTCATCATCGGTTAGCCAGTTAGAATTCACCACAAGTGTCTCAATCCAAATGGATTTCAAGGTGTGAGATCAATACAAATCCAGAAAACACGAGCGTAGAAAAGAGGACAAAACTGAAGAATTATTTATGGATGGCCTTTGAGCTTCTGTTTCATGTTCGACAGGAAATTACACGTACACATCTGACATGATGGAGGACTGTTCTCAAGCACAATTTTGAGGTACTTATCACTGACTACTTTCATTTTGTGTAACTTCACTTTTTTTTTTCGACCACTGCTGAAAATCCACTCACATCCACTTTGACACCAACCCTTAATATCAAAAAAGGATGAAGCTGACGACATTCTCACTTGATTAACCCGACTAATCAAATCAAGCCAGCTACATTAAAGTGAAAACAATCTCACGGACCAAAAACCTGGTCAGCACGTTGAATCTTTAAATAATTCCGGCTGTCCTCGAGGCCGATGCATCAGAGTTTACGTTTCTGCCGGCATCACGTGTAGTTATCCGGCAGATGAAATGATCAACAGACAAAATGTTAATTGGGAAAAATTCCATTTAAATAAACTCATATTAAGTAGCCTAATGGGATGCTCGGCGAGATGCGGTGCTGACGTGTGAAGCGGTCATCAGGGTTCAGTGAGGTCGACCCCGACTGGACAAAGCGGGGAAAGACTGCCTGCACCATCCGGTGTCCAGTGCATGTGAGCTCCTCGCTCACGAAGCGGTTCCATCTCTCACTCAAAAGTCACTTATTACAAATATTAATTATATATATTTTTTTTAAATCAAGAAGCTTTGGGACCAAATTCTCAATTTTAAATGAAGTGATTCGTTGTTCTTTTTCCATTTTTTTTGAATGAGCAGAACTCTTCAGCGCTTCTCTTTGTGTAAGCAAAGCAAACCGCAGTGAAAAAGTGTTTTTTGCAAAGCTTAACGCCAACAAATGTGGAGTAAAGCAGAATATTTGTTAGATTAAAAACTTGTTGTGAACTTTGAAAATAATTACATCTATATTGTTTCAATAAATGTGGACGTTTGGCCTTTACAACGCTCTAGAGTTACTGATCACACGAGCTAGTAACAATCTTACCAACAGAATGTAATTCTACAAATACTTTAGTACATTAGGCTACAAGCAATATTAGTGTTGCCTAATCTTTATCTGCAACTGTGCAGAAATAACAGCTTTAAAGACAATCAATAGCCAGGGTTCATACACATTTTGACCAATTGATTTCCATGACTTTAAACCAAATTTCCATGACCAAACATTTTGTGAAATCTCAGTGTATACATGAAAAAGTGAGAAAATGTAGTATTTAAACTAACAATGAGAATTCCAAAGCATACAGTATACCTTAAATGACACAAACGAATGAGAGCCAATAGTTTGATTAAAAGAATAAACATTTATAAATATACTCTGGTTGACACTGACACATCAATAAGAGCTTTAGTAGGTAGCAGCATCCAGCTAGTGCACATATTGCTTTCCCTTTTGTAGTGCAAATGTTTCATTGAACCCTGTTACTGTATGGCTTCATATTAACTTCCACTGTTACTGTACAGCCGTTAGAATTGTGGCCTATCTTCTATTTGCAATTAATATGCATTCAATCCAGTTAAATTATTTAAATGAAAATGATAATCTACTCTGGCTAAGGTAATTTATCAAGAGTAAAATAATAGCTGTGATCTATACACACCTCTGCATTAGCAACCCGCTGAAATGAAGGTACAGGCACCCTAAACCCTCTCATTACTTCAGGGTTCTTGAGAGCAACTGCACGTGGGACTGTTAGTGCACTGGCTGTGGTCATTACAGTGAACAGTGTCTGGCAGTGTGATGAGAGGACATGTGAGCCCTTGTTGCTGTAGTTCATCTCCTTGGAGCAGAGGCTGCATGTAGCATAGCCTGCCTTATCAATGTATTTAAAACACTGTGACAGCAGGAAGCTGTACTCACGTCTGTTTAGACCTCCACCTTTATCCAGGCCCACCTCCACCTTTATCCAGGCCCAGCTCCACTCACAGCTCAGCCCTGCGTCAAGCTGCGCTACACAACCAGCCTCCTCTTCCTGGAGCTCTTTGACCTCATCATCTCATCAGTATCTGGGCCTCATGTTTCGTGGTCATGAAAGTTATTTTGACCACGAAATCATCCTCATTCTACTTTGAGTTAAACAAAACAACCTGCAACCAGATGCGCCGGTGTTTCTGGTTTAACGTTAATGAGTGACCGCGTGAACTGAACCGGAACACGGGTACATAGCATGTTTCATCACGCTACGTTTTTTCCTTCTAAATCGCGATAATGACGAACGTTAACAGTCAACAAAGTTCCGCATGCTGTGGACGTTAACATAACCCAGCAAGTCTGGACGGTAACGGTACATAACGTAACTCAAACTTTAACGGAGGGAAATGAAGACGCTGTAGACATCTGAACGCTGATTGGCCAAGACTCGACACATCAAAGATGTTCTATTGTGAAGATCACATCACATTTTCTCCTCGTCTCACTCCAATCTGAGAAACGCTGGCTGGCAACTCAGCGTAAATGAACGACATGAAAATATTAATATAACAAATTTCCATGACTTTTCCAAAACTTTTGGGATTTTATTTTTTTCCATGACTTTTCCAGGTTTTCCATGACCGTACGAACCCTGAATAGCCATATAAAACAATAGCTGCGCAGGTTTCGCATGTTGAATTAGAATGTGAATATTGTGTGAACATTGAAATTGATGGAACTTAGATTATACCGTTTGTGTTTTAATACTTCATGACCAACAAGCTGCTTATTGAGAATCCCAGCGCTACAACAATTACTATTGAAATCTATGTCACGAGGTGTTTTCATATTGTTATGACGTGGTGCATTAAATCTTGGAAGGAGTGCACGTGTCCGTGTCGGCGTCCTACCTCTTTGCTACAGCGATGCTGAGTCGGAGCGGCTTGCCCCCCAGCATGGTGCCCTGGCACTCCTCGATGGCCTTCTTCTGCTCGCCCTCCTCCCCGAACTTGACGAAGCCGTAACCTCTGCAGGTGAAACCACAGTTAGGCGTCCTCTCCGCACCGACACACACTCCATACATGGCATTCAATAAGCCACTTATAATGAGAAACAGTATATAATGGGTATTATTATGGTAGAACTGAAACTTGTTGTTTTACTTTTAACATGAGGTAGCATCACTTGAATTGTGAGTTGCTCTTGCTTAGCCTATATGGGGAAAACAATAGTTTTAGCATAAAAGACGGGAAGTGAACATTTCTTCAGCCATTTGTTTGGAAAATAGATGAAGATGTACTGGTGGTCAACTTCTATTTACATAATCATTACACCACAGAAACATTATATATTATTGTGTATTTCTTACAATAATATTCAAACAAAGCCACGTCGCTGTCAGCCTCTGTCAGCCGACGTACCTGGAGTATCCATACTGGTCCGTGACCACTTTGGCTCCCTTGCAGGATAGGTACTTCTTGAAAACTTGGTGCAGTTGGAAGTCGTCCACCTCGGAGGCCAAGTCGCCCACAAACACTGAGAACTCTGGCCTGAGAGAAGGAAAAGCTTTGATCAAATATTCCCTCTCTTTATGTGCCGATTGTCCAGCATTAAAAGGGGCAGCTGGGTTTGTGGGAAATGTTGCTATTTTCCCCCGTTTACCTAAAAGCAGACAAATAAATGAGTGCTTTTCTGATGTGAAGACTAAAATCTTCTCATTTCTTTAATAGCATAACAAACACTATCAGCATGCAGTTTCATATCATCAAAGGAACTGCATTTCCTCAAGTCTGAGAAGAATTGCTACTTGATCCCAATGACACACATTCATTATTATAAGCTGACCTTTCTGCTCCGCTCCCTGTGATCACTGAATTACAATATAATAACAGGCTGATTAAGTTTGTTGTTGCAAATGTTTATGCTTATCTTTGAGTTGTGACAATTTGCGTGTTGTATGTCTTCTTCACTCACAGACGCGTGTTGGGTGTGATGTCACTGCCTGTGATGCTGTGAAATATGAGACTGATTGGTCTCTGGTCATGGCAGATCAGCTGAAAACCAGCTGATTTTGATCTCCAGTTACATGAAGCGTGCAGCATTTCTGTATTTAAATCAAACAGTAACATGAAAGTTTGGTGTGAATCACATCTTACCCCGCCTCTGGCCGTTTCCCGTAGGTGGCATAGTTTAGCTTAAACTTCCGGGGCTGCACGGGGAGAGAGAGAAAACACACACACATGAGTCAAACCTCGAACACCAACGACGTGTAGTATAGCACTGATATTGCTGGAAATGGAGAGTGGCGTTATTATGGTTGTTGTTATTTGGGTTTACATACCTCCACCACCCAGACCAGCCTTTAGCCCATTCCTCAGTTAGTTGCTACCAGAGACTCTATTCATCAGCTTCAAACAAAGTACATTTGTGTACAAGCAGCCTCTCAGCAGCAGGTACAGGCCGGTGGACAGGGGAGCCCAGTAGCTTGGCCGGCTCACAGGGGCCAGCAGCGCTTCAAATTCAGTAGCAAGCGGCTAAAGCTCACAACTCGACACACCACTTGAGACTTGGGACAATTTCAAGCTGGCGTCACTTTTTTTGTTTTACATCAGCCGACCCTTAAGAAGACATGCTGTCACAGCAGCAGATAAGGAATATAGTTCCACATAGTACAATATCTGTAACGGGTATTTAGCATTGTTTGTTTAAATTCACTGGGGAGCACAATAGCTGTAGCGAAACAGCAAATCAAACAGATCTGTTGTACTAACAAGAATCGGGTGCGTTTACAGAGCAAACCTCATACTATATATACTATATACTATTGAGTTACTGTTGTAGCAAAAAGAGGACCAAGACTAGTGGAGCTCCACTATCCACAGTCAAATCAACAATTAAATACTGCTCGATAACATAAGTCCAATACTGGGAAAAAAAGGAAGGCAGTATTATATTGTCAATAGTATATGTATATTTGCGAAGAAACAATAATTGTATATATTGCAGTAAGGATTGCATTAAAAAAAGATATATGAGGAAGTATTTTGAAATTACAGCATAGAACTGACCGGGTTTGATCCAGGAACCAGTTTCCCGTTCAGCCTTTGGACACAGCGGTCAACGCTCGCTTCGTCTGCCAGCTCCACAAAGCAGTACCCTGCTGAACCACTGCGCACGGGGACAGAGAGAGAAACCATTTACACAAGCAATGCAACAGTAAGTAAGATTTATTTATAAAGCACTTTTTACAGACATAAGTCACAAAGTGCGTAACCACTCGCAGGGCTTCCCGTTTATGGGAAAACCTCCCAGCACAACTAATACTGTTACAGTCGTCTTCAACACTTGAACACAGGGGCTGGTGTGTGTGCATAACGCGTCTGTATATCCTACCCTGTTATCCTGTGAGTGATGATCTTGACTCCAAACGGCGACTCTCCCATAGCACTAAATGCCTGCTTGATGAAGTTCTCATCCATGTATGGGTCCAACTAAACACACATGGAAAGAAATTGTACATGCATCAATCACCACATACACTTTTACACAACAAATAACAGTGCAGAAGTATGCATACACCTTTGTTTATATAATGTCAAAATGGTGTAACGCTATTCTTATTACAAAAACAGCATTGTTAACGGACCGCTTTAGTTAGATGGTGCTACACAATCAGTTAATAAGTGATTAAGTAAAACTACTTGGGAAATATGACGGATCATTACTTTTAGAATGTAATAAGTAATAAATTGTTATATGGGTGTAGCTAACAACGTTAATGGTGGCTCTGTTCCCCTCTGGTGTCCCAAAACAGTCCTACACGAGAGTAGGAATACAAAACACAAGGGCCTCTACACACCAAAACATATATGGAATGGCGCCATTATTAATGAAATAAACAAACTCAAACATACGCCTTTCGAGTTGAGAGACTTCTCTAGAGCACGCTCTCATTTCGTCTGGCGTTACTTAATGCAAATTCTGCTTATTCGCTTTTGGTTTAATGTGAACTTTGAGGTTAGCTCGAAACAAGTCACTTGGTTAGCCAACACTAGGGTTGAGAGCGGTGTTTGGTGAATCATCTGACCACCATTGTTGGCTACGTGTTAATGTGTCGTGACAGGTTTCACCAGCGAAGTAGCATAGAGCGAAGTTCAGCCTAACCTTTCACGACAGGGGTCACATATCCGGGATAACTTAACACAACCGAGCTAGCAGCCAGCGCGTGTAGCTAGGCTAAGCTAACGTTAGCGTTCCCACGCTGAGAGAAACAGAGACTTCAAACATACATCACCCATCCACAGGCTCGTCTGTCGGTTAAACATCGTGAATTGGACCGGAGATGAAATGGTAGAGCTGTTCGTTGGTGTATGCTGGGGAGCAAAACAAAGCGGAATTTTACAACGTTAAAAGTTCTCACGTTCACGCTAAACAAACCGAAACGCGGTTCCGCTTCCGTTTCAAGCGAATGCTGTCACACTTCCGGCGGGATCGCGGGCAGAGCATTGTGTATTGCCGATTATCGCCGCCAACTGCAGTGAAAAGTGCCATAGATGATGTATTGACCTGTTTAAAGTATTTTCACTATGTCGGGGATCATGTTACACAATTTCCCTCAAAGCAGCCTACAGTTGTACAGTAGAGGAGAAGGTAGTAGGAACAAGAATCTGAGGTTATACAGAAAGTAGGCTACTAGAAAAGGTGTCTGAATGCAGCCGCTTCAGTTAGGACAACAAAGTTCAGAAACTGGCTGAACACAAAACGCATACCAATTACCCCCATGTGAATGTAGGGACATCAATTATTTGTGTTTTCTTAGTGATGAAGTTTAATTGAACTGTCAACAAAAGGCTGCTTCACTCAAAATGTTTCTCCACCATCGTGACGCAGAGCAGAGATACGTCATGTACCTTGTACATTATACTACGTTCGAAAATACTGCATCATCATTATCATAACATTAGGTTCCACCGAGATTTGAACTCGGATCGCTGGATTCAGAGTCCAGAGTGCTAACCATTACACCATGGAACCGCAGTGAGGCCAGATGCGGCGTTCACAGAACTTAATCATAAATCGGAAATTCTATACGTTATACGTTATTAAAGGACCCACGTTCTGTGCGGACATTAACATGGGTACACACTTCTCTGGATGGGACTGCTCATGAAAAAATATTTCTAAAGAAAAATAAAGCTAAATAGCTTAATGCATAGATAGCCTACGCATCTCTACGTAATTTAGAAAATAAACCTTGACAGGACAGTTGTGTTAAAGGTAGAATAATTATTTAGAGGTATCGATTTAGTATTTAATGTAAACTGACTAACTTCTAAAAAATAAAGCATTCACCTGTGACACGTCACATGGTCACATGGTCACATGTGATGTGCCCAAAGGAGTTAAATAAAGTTAGACATTGACAATGATCAAAGTGATATAACTAAAGCATGACATTAAAATACTATTTTACAATCCATAAAATCACAGGTGAAGCAGAACAAGGGAGGCTGCTTTTATTTTAAAAGAGCGTGTTGTTGGACTGTGTTTGTGTTTTACCAAAAGAGACATGTAAAACAGGTCCTTGTCTGTAATTTAAGGTTATTTAAAGCCTGTGATTGCTGAAGTTAAATAAATATAAGCTACAAAGGTTCACATACAGGTTTTTACGGCGGTGACGCTGTAACCATGGAAACAGTACATTCCAGTGTGTGCGGGACAGGTAGCTAGCTAGCAAAGACGTGCGTTAAAAAATGACATCGATACAGAGAGACGTCTTTCAATGCGTGTTGTCTGGGGACTTGGAGATCATTAAGGCGCATTTTGAACACAATGAGTCGCAGGAAATGGATCCGTGTGGAATGAAGGACGAGGCCGGGAGGAATGCCCTGTTAACCGCCTCCATGTTGGGGAGGAGCGCCATCGTCCGAGAGCTGGTCGGACACGGGGCCCGGGTGGACGAGCAGACGGTCAGAGGTGAGCAGGCCGAAAAGTGGGTGCGACAACTGCGTTTTTATGAATAATTACACTGATCAAACTTTAAATTTGGCACATTTGTTGTATTAAAAGTGTATTAAATTTGCCAATGTGAGCCTACAAAAAACAAGTAAAATGTGTGTGTAGAAATGAAACATATCTTAGACATAAATGTGTGTAGAGTACTGTGTATGTATCTGTTCTATTCTACTGAATTAACATTTCCCTTTACAGTGACAATCACCAACAGTCCTGTTTAATGTTTCTCAGCTGGCCGACAAACACACTCTAAAAGCAGCTAGGTTAGTATGTTTTCTTCACCCGTGTGAGCCGCCAGCTGCTGGCCCCATAAGGGATGCTCTTTGTCCCGCAGGTTACTCCTCGCTGCACCTCGCTGCTTGCTGGGGCCACCTGGAGACCGTGAGGACTCTGCTCGACCTGGGAGCTGACATGCAGGCCAAGACCTTCAGAGGGGAGCGGCCTGTGGACCTGGCCAGGACCTACTCCAGGACGGACTGCGCTGACTGTCTCATCCTGGCCGGTGTGTGTATGTGTGCGTGTGTGTGTGTTGATTAGTAATGATGTTTATAATTCATAACCTGTGTTTGTGTGTATTTCTGTGCAGAAGCTAAACAGGATCTGACTTCATATGTAGACTTTGTTAAGGACCTTGTTTCTGACCCAGGGAGGAGCCTTACAAAGCAGGAAAAGGTGATACATTTTCTCTACATCGGGATTCAAAAACATTTACGTGTATAGCTTTGATATTGGTTATTACTAACTGTATATTATGAATACATATAGTGTGTGTAGTGTTAGCAGGGATGAGGGGAGCCGGCCCTTTACAGCTGACATTTCATGAATTGTTTCAACATTTTACATTTTCTCAGCTTCACTAAGCATCCTCCATATTCCCACTTGCTAATTGGTCCTGGGGCCCTATAGAGCGCAGAACTCTGCCAAGTGAAAAACAATCCGCCTCCTGATTCAGATTCAAATTGAACAGGTTCTACTTTGGCTCTAGCTACACCCATCCACCAAGTTTCATAAAATTAAGACTTCTGTTTTTTCCGTAATCCTGTTGACCAACGAACAAACCTGAGCAAAAACATAATCTCCTTGGTGGATGGAATTATATTAATAATGATATAAAATGAAAATAGCAACAGTGCTAGCATGTCTTTCCTTTCTCCCGTCTCTCGTGTCAACCTCTGCACAGAACATCTGTATGCGTGCATGCTCTGCCAAGACGGACTGGATCCAGGGTGTCAACAACCCAACGGTCTCAGACTTCACAGCCCAAAGGAGAGACATCGAGGACACTCTTCGGCCTGTTCTCGACAAGCTGTCAGCTCAGTGTAAGTATTGCTAACATTATTGCACCGCAGTGACTCTCTCCAGAGTAGGAGCCATCTTTACTACTGATGACTGATTTTGAGTTTTAAAATGTTTGTTTTTTTGTCCATAAATCCTCCTGCCACAGAGGCTGCAGTTTCTGCTTTGAATTTTTACGACTGCAGTTAATTCTCCTTTTAAGGAAGCCATGAGAGAAAATCCATTTTTATGAAGTCTATGACTTAAAAAAAAATGTTGTTTCGTAAAACTGGTTACAAAAGTTATCCAGGACCATTTTATGTGTTTGTTGTTGTAATCTTCATTTCAGCCACAAGAGGCTGAAGTGCACCACTACCCAATGTCCTATAGAACAAAAAGCATTCACGTTTTCCTTACCCTCAGATTAAAATACATTTCAAGCCCAAAAGATAGCCATGACAGTAATGCTTCATAACTTGCTAACACACAAGATCTGTACCTTGTGTTTAGGGCGCATGGAGGGACTAAAACCCACCTGGGGCCTGGGTTAGGGTTATTGTCACACACACCGTAATAGATCTAAGCAACACATGAACCTAACGGAATACACACATGTAGTTATAGTCAGAGCTGTCGTGCTCTATATGAAGCTGTGATATTATTAATCTGTTCATTTACACATTCACACAGCCAGCCGTCCTTCCTGCGTTTGTCACTTTAAACTGTTTTACTTTCAGCCTGAATGATGTGCTTAACTTTTACGTATGTGTCCAATATTATAGTTTTCTTTGTTCAGACTTGTGTTTGTGTTTGGTCTGTTGCCTCTCAGGGCTTCCATCCTTGGACACTCTTTCAGCTGTTTTTCAGACCTTATCTTTGATGCCTTCATGAACGCTTACTCACTACTTTAATGTCCTGCTCCACAGGACCTTGTGAAGTCACTTCACCCGTCTGCTGCAATGAGACCAGAGGAGACGCGGCACATCACCATCATGCACACTGAGGTTTTATTGGAAATACACAGCAGAAACAGGACGAGGGAGACTCAGAGATCAACACTCAGATGACGGACAGTCCACACCCTCAATCCACACAGAACATAGGACAGCATGTTACAGGGCGGGACTAGCATCCAGAAGGACTGTAAGAACACGAGCAGTTAGGGTTTTAGGTTTTTTACTGCAACTTCCTATTCCAAACCTGAAGGGAACATTACCCATCCTAAACTTCTGAACTTCTACTTCAGTTGAAATCGTAACACTGCAATTCATTTTCTTTTGTTGATTCTTATCTATATAAACCAAATGTTTTGAAATATCTGAATAAAAATGAAATCCACAGGCTGAAATACATTAAGCCTGCTCTTCAGGACAGGGATGTAATGAGGTCTCTAAAGAGACATTTCTTTAGTCCCAAGTAACCCATGCAGAAAAAAAACAATAAAAACTCGGGTATTTCAAATTCCAACAGCACGCCATTGTTGTGGACATTAATTAACATGTTTCTCCAAATCTGAACTTGAGGAATCAACATGATTTCCAGCACCTAAAGCAGCTGCTACACTCTGTCAGGTCACCTAACAATCCTCACTCTCTGGTGTTGTGGTCAGTGGTTACTGTTGACTGGATCTAAAGTCAACACAAGAGTCTCTCCAGCTCCTTTGTTGGCTCCACTGTGTTCATGAATGCTTAATGAACTTGTAATTATTGAACTTTTTGAACCATAGCTTTCAGGTGTGTAGTGTTAAACACATGGTGCCCCTTTTACAATTAAGATGGATCAGAACCAGATCTTTTTTTATTCCACGCAATCCTCTTCTTCCTACATTGCAACTGGACAAACTGTTGTTTTATGCTCGTAGCGGCTAATGTAGTCTCCAGCAGAGGAAGAGTACTCATTTTCAAACTGGTAGTCTTCAGACCCAACTGAGACCGACTTAAGTGACATCACTTGAGGCCATTCATCAGATTCCACGCAGCTCCCTCTGGAGCTCACAAAAGGCTTGAACTTTCCCCCACATATACAGTAGTGCTCCACAACACCTTTAAACGCACTATGACTCCATATAAAGCCAAACCTGTGGAATTCCCCTTTAATCCACGTAGGCCGACCTGTGGGTGCACTGTACCACAGGACACGCCCCTCAAAACTGTGGCAGTTAGGTCAGGTTTAGGAAAATATCATGTTTGGGTTGAAATGAGTTAACCCCGGAAGTTATCTCGGGGGATGTCGTGTAGTAAAGTGCAGATAGACCCTTCTCCTTTAATTACTACGTCTGACTCACACACGCTTATCTACTTCTTTCTCCTATGAGCACCCAAACTATATAATAGTACCTCATGTGATTCCCATGTCACTGTAATGCCATTTCAATTGAAATCGCTATTGCTGCATCACCCTTGCATATTAACCGTTACCATAGCAACATTCCACAGAAATCATGTTGAGTGGGTGGCTTGTAGGACAACGTTGTCTTGTGCTGATCAAAGGCACTCAGATCATAAAACTGATATTTTAGCACATGAAGGCTCCGACCTCCTGTAGGTGTCACAGCTCTGGTTCCACACTGAAGGCTGTCTTCTGTCATCTCTTTGTCCCTTTTTATTGTCAGCATCACACCATCAGGATGAAGCCTTTAACCTGCTGACAGCGTCTCCTAATCATCTATTATCTTCAGTCTGCAGCCAAACAAGTTGAATGAACGTCTAACTCGTAACCTCCATCCACATGTTGGGTCTATACAAAGGTTATCAATTATACAAACAGATCATTAGACAGGTCACTAGTGTTTTTTTCTCAAGATACATGTGAGCTCACATTTCACTTCAAAAAGTCCAACTTCGTGTCAGTGTTTGTTGACACAATGCAGACGGTACAGAAAGACATTTTCAGTAAGGTTTAAAAGAGTTACTCAAAATACAAAACCATGCAAGTACACGGGTCTTACACAGTGTACAGTCCTCCGTCAAGAGTAGTACCGAGGTGTCACTTTTCAGGTTTGGAGAGTGCACAGCTGATCGTTCAGTAGCAGAAATGGTTTGGCGGATGAGTTCTGGGTGAAAGAACACCACCCAACTGCTTTTCTTCAGTACCGCCCATGTGGCAGACTGCCAGTCCTGAATGAGACTGTGCATATTGGACAGAACTTGATTTTGTCCTCAACAGTCAACGCTGCCATCCTGCCTTTAAATTAAAAAAAAACGACCAACACAGTTGGTACCGGAGAGGTGATAATGCGTGGAGAAACGGAGAGTAACGGTGCTTTATGGTTTCAGTTCAGTCCAACTCATTACATGTATTTACAGGGTGTGGAAGATAAAGGTCCACGTTATTCTCACTCAGGGTTACGGTTCATTAAAGGGGACATATCATGCTCATTTTTAGGTTCATACTTTTATTTCGGGTTTCTACTAGAATATGTTTACATGCGTTAATGTCCAAAAAACACATTATTTTTCTCATGCCGCCACTCTTAATATACATGTATTCACTGTCTGAAACACACCGTTTTAGCACCTTGTCTCTTTAAGACCCCCTGCTGAAGAAGCCCAGTCTGCTCTGAATGGCTTGTGAGAAAAATGTGCTGCACCATGCAGTTCTCAAGCCTTGGGTGGAGATACTCAGATGGGGGGGGGGGGGGGGGGGGGGGGGGGGGGGGTATTATAATGAGACTGCATGTTAATTAGGAAGGGGAGCCATGATATGTCCACTTTAAATGCATCCCTGTCCCTGCACACTCTGCCAGACACAGCACCCCTTCAACTTTGCCCCTCCTGCTCCTAGTAGACTAGGAAGTATATTTTGCTTCTCTTAGTAGACTCTTTGCAGTTATCCTATTGTGCTACGTTTATGTGTATATAACAGGAGTGTAAGGGGGTGTTTCCTTACTCTCTTGTTATATATGCAAACAAAAATCACAACATACCTGAGAATAGGTTTACTCAGACACAAGATAAGATAATAGACAATTTCTTTTACATTTCCCCCCTTTTCAATGGTAACTTAGTAAATCTAATTAATTTGCTATTGTCTTGAGTTGGCCTAATTCAGACAACTTTAGTAGTTGACCTTTTTGTAAACACTCCCAGGCTCGTATGTCAACTTACTAACATCCAAACTTTTGGTGGTTACTAAAGATTATTTTTCCAATATAAGTATTTGGTCAAAAATAGTGATATTTGATTTCCTCCATAGTGCCCAGCCCTAAATGAGTTCTCATTAAATTGATTTTCTTGAAGCGAAGGTTAACCCAATGCTGCACTAAGTCTTTTGAAAATATACTACCTGGGTCCTCTTGACCCAAAGTTTGAGAGACCCGTGTCTACAGTGTGGACAAGGCCAATAAACAGAAATTGTCGCGACTTGATAAATGAAAAACAGCATTCACCGTCGATCCAAGGCTGAAGTGCTCTTGTTTCAGATGACAACTTTGAAGCAGCGGACCACTTTAAGACGGTGTTGTGGTGAACTGTTGTAGTATACTGATGCTGGTGAACAGAGGGTTTGTTGATCGTATTCCATATTTCTATCCAGTCTCAAAACATGATAGCTTGTCGGTTCACTAACTGAACGAAGCTGATGCTGACATAAATGCTACCGTGCCCATCTGAAATACAAGGTGTTCCTTAATCGTGTGTTTTCATTGGAGTCTCATGTGATGTAGATGGGTCTTAATATCATATCAGTCCCTCCTTAGGTTCCGCATTGTGCTCCTCAGTTTGACAGAGTCGTGATCATGTTGTCCTCTGAAAATGAAGGGACTCCGGTGCTCGCTGTGAGCATGTGTTTGTGTGTACCGTTTCTCCTAGCTGAAAGTATGTGTGCATGTCCAGGAGTGTGAGTTCAGAGCCATTGTGTCAGCCATTGCAGTATCCAGCAGCAGCCATGTTGGTTCCTGCACAGTCCTGCTCGGTGGCCCGTGACGGTGACTCCCAGCCATCCAATCGGCGGATGTTTGGGGTCACACGGCGATGAAATGGCACGGAACTGGTTACAGGCCGCTATTATAGAAAATCGCTGCGACATGTTGCCCTCTCCACAACATGACCGAACTACCAATGGCTCTGTCTTTGTGTGCGTCTCAGTGCTTTTCAGGTTCCCAGTTTGGTAGTCTCTCCAGTAAGGCCTTATGGTCCACACCAACACTGGCCACCAGTCCTCCTTTGTTGAGCGGCGTTCCACTGTAGTCGATGTCCTCTCCCTTTAGCGTCGTCATGTGGCCACCTACAATCATGGAGTTTACATGTCATTGGTTCAGTGCACTTCCGCCATTAAAATCCATTTAAGAGATGAAAACGACACATTCGTTAAAAAGATAAAAATACAATTGGGCTTAGTTTGTAGGCCTGTAACCGTAATTACTTTTGTTGGACAATATATACACACTCCCAGAAATAAAATATATTATTGTCATTTTTAAGACTATTTTTATGCCACTGATATAATAATATAACGATAATCGATAACGTAAAAATGATCGAGGTCATGTCCAAATATGGTACAATAAGTCCCTAGCGCAAGACAGGCCTTTTAGTATGTGATCTCCTTTGCAGATGAAATGATATCCTGCTCTTTATGTCTGGTGCAAGATATCTTATTTTCATAGGTAACATAAATGCTGCACAAGCATTTAGCAGAGTGAAGTCGGTGAGGCTCAGATGGAAAATCATCACGTACTTTCATGCGCCAATCTGGATTTACCAACATTGGGATCAGAATGTGCTGAAACGTAGTCCACTAAACAAAAGGTGCAAACCAAAAAGGGTTCTAGTAATATTTGTATAAAATGTATTTAAAAAATGAATTACCCAGTGCATTGAGTAGTGCTGCACCAGCGCAGATGTCCCATTTCTTAATAAAGGTGACGTGGATGTAAACGTCTGCCTGGTCCATAGAACCTGTTTCACTGGAAGGCATCGCCAGAAGTGACAGGACCTTATATCCTAGACAGAGAGACAAAGAGAGAGAAACAGAGTGAGACAGACAAAGAGAGAGAGACAGAGTGAGAGCGAGAGAGACACGTGTTCCATCTAGGAGTCCCAGTGAGCCATAAGGCATAATACTAGTGCATCTGAGTGGATTGCAGACTTTCCGACAGTTGTTATTAATAAAACCAGTGTTTGACAAAAAAGTATTGTAGAAAAAAATATCCACTGTAAGAAAAGCACTGCGATACTGTGGACCAGCCAAATTTCTCAGCCTGTAGAAGCCCATAGCTACATGTGAGTTGCAACAAATAAAAATAATAATAATCAAATTGACAGTATCGTTTTTAACAGTTAAGAAAAAGAAGCAATCTAAGCGTTAATTTGCACATCTCCCTGTGGGTCGTTTCTACTTGATATCATAAATATCTCCTTTGAGCTCCGTCTGCACATGCAGTACTTTAAAAAAATAAATAATTCTGTTCTCACCTGCTCCACCTGCTCCTATGATCGTTGTGCCGTTTCCAAAAGCATCCTGAACAAAGCTTTTTACTTTTCCAGAGTGGGAACGTGATACGATCGCCTTCGGAGGGCTGACACTGTAGGACGGACGGGGTCTCATATTTGACCCCTGACCTACAAACGCCCAGGCTGAGGGGGGTTGGAGAGGGGGAAGAAGAAGTTCAATACATGTTATTTTGTCGACCATTGTCTTAACTATTACAGATCTAGAAAGCAAGTTTGACAGGTTCTTCCCCTAAATGGCATGGAGGCAGCATGCGTAATACACACACGAGTAAACTTGTGGAGGCGCACACACAAACTTACCAGTGAAATCAGTGAACGGCTGGTGTATGACCCCGATGACTGGTTTACCATCTACAGCCACGCACACCATTGTGGTCACATACTTCACCAGATTCTCTATGGGGAGAGAGATGAGCATATAAAGAGAGTGGGAGTTGAGAGGAAAGATGGAGAGATAGATAGTAGAGACAGCCGGAGGACACAGGAGAGAAGAGAGGTGAAAAGAGGTAACAGGATCATGGAGTGAACAAGGACAAAGACGGATGAATAGAGAAGACCAGATACAGAAGTAAGTGTCAGCGTGTCTCTCACATGCCAAAAATCCATATTTGTGCAGATGTGTGTCTTGTAAACCTTTTTGTTTTTATTAATAACAAAAAGAAGACTTCAGTGGTGTTTGAAAGAACACATTTAATTCATGTTTAATTTCACCGCTGAACTGCATGCTGGGTACAGCTCGCTAACAGTCTGCTAACAGCTGGGAGAGGCTCTGTCACTCCAGTAACGTTACATTAAAGAACAGAAAACAGCGATGCAGGATGAACAAAGACTGAACAACAAAAGGTATTTTGGTCAGACACATTTGCAACGCTGATTACCGTGTAATATGTGTGGTAACTTATAAATGTACGTTGGTACATAGAGGGTGATAAGAAGCTGTACTTGGAGGGGCTTAGGACCCAGGGGAATGTAGGTGAAGGAAACAGGAAGTGACGGAACAGAATACACTCCACACAAACAGCTGTTCACCGCTCACTGGCCGGTTGACCGGACGGTTCTTTTCGGCGTTAATTAATTAATTAATGCTTTAACTCGAAAAAAAATACCGTGATATACCATGAAACCGCCAGAATCTTACAAAATACCGTGATATGCATTTTTGGTCATACCGCCCAGCCCTAGTGGGTCACACAGGCACCGAACCGTTTTCTTTCTACCGAACTACACCCGCCAACTGTGTCAATGTACTCATCGATTTCACTGTCAAAAGCCTGAGCCTCTCGTCCATGAGCAGATGCCTGCTTCCTTCTGCGCGGTGATACGGTAAGCGGGTGTATCTCGGCACAAAGAAAATAGTTCCCACATGAAACTGCTCACAACGAGGTCTGCGGATGTATCCTGACCGGGGTCATGATTTATAGGCAGAAACGTTGCCGTTGAGATTTTCAAATGTATTTTTATGGCACTTTGAGCACCACAAGCCGAGAGAAGAAAGACATCTCTACCGCCGATATCTCCAACACTCAACAACTCACACCGAATCTATCTAGATTGATAAATAGAACTACAGGGAAGAGGAGAAAAGTGTTCTTTTATATGTTGGGGTGAACTGTCCCTTAAAAGAGGACTCTGCTACAAAAGGGCCATGAATGTTAGGTCAACACATACCCAAGACAAACAAGTGTGCCCACCAAACCTTATATAATCATTTATGATGTTTTTGAAACTCAACATTTTGCAATGTACCCTTCACTGTGAATCCTATGAGCTTGTTCTGCAAAGACAAACACTGCCCACCTGTGTATTCCTGAGTAGCATCCAGAGGGTCGATCCACACTGTGACGCTCTCAGCGGGGACGTCCTTGCCCCCCTCTATCTTGTCTAGTATGTCGGCAGGAATGTTCCGGTTCCAGGATGCAGCCTTGTCCACCATATTGTCATGCTCCTCGCTGTTCACCTGAACACATGCAGGCACAAGTATGAGTCATGTGCCTTTGGCTTATGTTTAAATGAAGTTTCCCTAAAGGTCCTCCTCCAACATCACATCAAAGCCTCGGTTCTGTGATTACAGCCTGGTTGCTGGTTCATAATATTCTCCAGTCTGTGATATTAACCATCTAGACAAGTGGAACTGGTTATGTTTTGAGATCTGCCAAACAAGTACAGGTATTCTTTACCACGGTAGATAGATAACAGCTACAGCGATTTGCGCTCACCGTGACATCAGGGAAGGTGTTGCTTATGAGGTTAAACATCTTTCTATGAGACTGCAGGTCTCCCATGGTCAGAAGCTCAGTGGCTCCCTCCTTCGTCTTGCCCTTTGACTTCTCCTGCAGGGCATTTTCATGGCGCACCTTCTTCACCTGGGGGGGGGGGGGGGGGGGGGAGAGACACTTTTTAGTTTGAGTAAGGCACCTATTCCTTATGTAGACGGCAGGGTCAAAGAAGTGAGAAATTGTGTTTTTGAACGTCACCAATAGTCATCCAACAACAAACCGGTCAAACATGTGGGGGACAGCACACTCATCCTAAATCTGCACTGGAAAATCCTAAATATTATAAAGTATACTAAGCATGAGACTGGTCCTACGGGTGATAAGGGACACACTGAAAATATACAGGATACTACTCCATAAGGTGTGGAGCTAAAGAGGTCACGTCCTTGGTACTCTTATGACATTAGGTAAAAAAAAATAAAAATTTTAAAATGTTTTGACAAATACAGATTTCAAAAGTAACTAACTTGCTAAGTATCCATTCAGTAGTGAGGTAATGTGTCGTACAGTCAGGTAGCATTGTGTCTGAAGAACATGGTTCTTCATCTCCATTCAGTAGTGAGGTAATGCGTCGTTACAGTCAGGTAGCTTTGTGTAGTCCGTGACGTCCGGCCGTCTGTTGTCCGAGAAACAGCGAGTGCTCGGACATTTGACAAATAAAATAAAGCTGCTAGAATGGCCCAGACGATCACCTGACTTGAATCCAATAGAAAATCTATGGAAAGAACTAAAGATCAGAGTTTATAGAAGAGGCCCACGGAATCTTCAAGATTTGAAGTCTGTTTGTGTGGAAGACTGGGTCAAAATCACACCTGAGCAATGCATGCGACTAGTTTCTCCATACAGGAGGCGTCTTGAAGCCGTCATTACCAGCAAAGGCTTCTGTACGAAGTATTAAATCAATTTCAGTAAGCGTGTTCAATACTTTTTCCCTGTGTCATTCCATTTTGTTGCACATAACTTAATTTCTGAACTTATATGTTTGGATTTCTTTATATGTATGGATTAGTTGGGTTGTTACCGTCATCTGGTGAAGATTTCATGTCAATAGCACCTTTAGAAATATATTTACTGAGAAAAATGGTTCAATACTTATTTTACCCGCTGTATATACAGGTGCTGGTTATATAATTAGAATATCATCAAAAAGTTGATTTATTTCACTAATTCCATTCAAAAAGTGAAACTTGTCTATTATATTCATTCATTACACACAGACTGATATATTTCAAATGTTTATTTCTTTTAATTTTGATGATTATAACTGACAACTAAGGAAAATCCCAAATTCAGTATCTCAGAAAATTAGAATATTGTGAAAAGGTTCAATATTGAAGAGACCCGGTGCCACACTCTAATCAGCTAATTAACTCAAAACACCTGCAAAGGCCTTTAAATGGTCTCTCAGTCTAGTTCTGTAGGCTACACAATCATGGGGAAGACTGCTGACTTGACAGTTGTCCAAAAGACGACCATTGACACCTTGCACAAGGAGGGCAAGACACAAAAGGTCATTGCAAAAGAGGCTGGCTGTTCACAGAGCTCTGTGTCCAAGCACATCAATAGAGAGGCAAAGGGAAGGAAAAGATGTGGTAGAAAAAAGTGTACAAGCAATAGGGTTAACCGCACCCTGGAGAGGATTGTGAAACAAAACCGATTCAAAAATGTGGGGGAGATTCAGAAAGAGTGGACTGCAGCTGGAGTCAGTGCTTCAAGAACAATGCAATGCAGAAGAGCTGAAGGCCACTATCAGAGCAACCTGGGCTCTCATAACACCTGAGCAGTGCCACAGACTGATCGACTCCATGCCACGCCGCATTGCTGCAGTAATTCAGGCAAAAGGAGCCCCAACTAAGTATTGAGTGCTGTACATGCTCATACTTTTCATGTTCATACTTTTCAGTTGGCCAAGATTTCTAAAAATCCTTTCTTTGTATTGGTCTTAAGTAATATTCAAATTTTCTGAGATACTGAATTTGGGATTTTCCTTAGTTGTCAGTTATAATCATCAAAATTAAAAGAAATAAACATTTGAAATATATCAGTCTGTGTGTAATGAATGAATATAATAGACAAGTTTCACTTTTTGAATGGAATTAGTGAAATAAATCAACTTTTTGATGATATTCTAATTATATGACCAGCACCTGTATATTGCGACGTCTTCGGGCAGTAGAGAGTAGTGTTGTCAAAATTTCCATCAAAATTTTCTAGTTCAAACATATTGTTCGGTTTGTAATGCGTACCGAACCGGGAGCCTCGTACTGAACGGTTCCATACGAATACGTGTATTGTTACACCCCTACTTCCAGCTCAAAAGCCTGATCAAACAAAAACAAACTACGTGTAATTGATCTTAGTTAAACATATATGCTATAAAAGCCTACTCAACCTTTGTCCATTGAGCTGTGTAGTTAAACATGTCTTTTTACCTCTGTGCCACCGAGCACAGCAGCCTCCACCGAGACAGCCAGCAGGTCCCTCAGATCCACTTTGCTCCTCTGTCTGCAGAGACGCAGGGACACAACAACGTTAGAAATGACTGGAAGAATTAATAACTTTTACCTGATGAAACTGTGTCAGCCATATCAGCTCCAGGAAAGTAAATGAGAGAAGGAACTTTTTTAACATTTCCCCCTGGTATTCTTTTTAGATGATGCTGAAATGTTGTGCTCATTCACTATTTCACAATGAGACAATTGCAGAGACTAATCCGTGTTTCCCACAGACCACTGGAAGCCAGATGATGGTAATGCAGACACATTGAAGTCTGTACTTTAAAATATATATATAGGTTCAGGAAGCAGCTGCTTACATGAACATGATATTAACATGAACTGTAGTTATGTCTCTCATATAAGGGACTGGACACTGTTTCTAACGTTACCTGCAGTGAGAGAAAACGTTATATCATCATCGTGTAAGGAAATGAGAGAGAGAGGAGTCTGACCTGAAAGCAGCCCAGCGGTTGGAGATGACCCCTGCGTACAGGTGGTAGATGACGCCGACTCCGAGGAGGCAGAACATCGCCACGCCGAGCGGAGACAGCCGGATACCCATCGGAGCCATTGTCCTTTGAAGCTTTTTGATGGATAATATGACTCACAAAACCGAACCAACAGCACAGAAGTGCTCTCAAAATGACAGACCGGAGGGCTATAGCGCTAAGCTAACGTTAGCTGACGTGGCTGTCAACAAATGCAGCTAACGAGCTGCTTCACACCTGGCGTTCACGTTCCTGATTAACACGTCGACTGTCATGTGCGAACAGCTGGAGCTGTCAAAGAACCGACACACGGGCTAATTCAGATTAGCTATCTGCCCGTTTAGCAACGTCCGACGTCTGTCTGACGAAATTCCCCGAATAACCGAGCGTCGTTTCTGTCTGCAACGACATTCCGTTAGTGGGACAGCTTGACTGCGCTCCGTATTCTCCTCGTTAACTCGCTGGTGTCGAGGGCCAAGCGGAACAATCACACCTCTGTTCAGTCATCTCTCCTCTCGTTACGTACACAGCTAAGAGGTCACGAGTGGGCCGCTTCTCTTCCGGGTTATCGCTGGTGTCGTCATCATTTTTATTTTGTAGTCATTAATCTTTATACCTACTATTTACCTATTTACAACGAATATTTAATTAAGAGCAGAAGAAGCTATTACATGGGGATACAATATATGTAGCTTGACTTTTCTAAAGTTACCGTACTTATTATATATTTTTTATTTATTTTAAATTGCATCATAAGGAATGTAAGCAGCAGCAACAAAAAAAAAACACACATATGTATATACAGTATTTATACACATATATTTAGATAGATAGATAGATAGATAGATAGATAGATATGGAGATCAACATGTTCTTGTTCTTCCCTCGTGCACCTTCTTCCACATCGGTCACAGTACAGCAACACAGTTCTATACAATGGAAAAAGAATATATTGACAATGAGGGAGCAAATCCTCCTCTTTATGAAATGACTGCAGTGCAAACAGGATAAGTATAAACTAACTATCTGAGTGTTTATTGTGTGGCTCTACTGTCTCAGATCCGGTTCAACCTCTCTGTGCAGTCAGAGGACTTCATGAACTTCCACTTATTGTTAGTTATTGCGGTTTTTATGCACCTCTCTTGCTTTTGTTTTGTTTTACTGTATTTTGTCCTGAGTGTATAGTTTAGTAACATTGATGCCTTACATTTTATTATTGTTTTGTGTTATTTTTTGCTGCACTACAAAAACAGTTTTTAAAGAGATGAACCAAACTGACTATACTGAACTGAACACGGAGTAAATTTGCATCAGTCTGTTCATTTAAACTGTGTGGTATTGTTGTATTAGCTTTTTACAAAGACTTGCACTGGTATGTTAACATATGTGATGCACATGCGAACCCACAGTTGCACACCCAAAGCTTCTTTTAAGTGTGTTTATCCTGGATGTCAAAGAACTTTCCAGAAGTTCAGAACATTGTGTTTCTAATTTTTTTATTTTGTTTGTTTTACAGTCACTTATCATCAGAGATTGAGGATACCAGCCAGACGCCGCAGTCAAGTCCTCTATCAAGGTGTTACATCTTTAAGTTGTAACACCTTTTGTAACACCTTAATAAGTGATGTTGTAACACCTTAAGTGATGTAACAACATCACAGTAAGAATTCAACGCAGAAGAACTGTAATTCAGTCTCGTCATAGATTTTAACCATTTATTGCAACAAATGGAAATACAGTTAAACTTGGCGCTGATGGTTCCGCTCTTTGAATGCTCCCCGGATTAGCCAGCAGCTACCAATCCAAAACGGGGAGCAAGAAGTAACAACCCCCAAAGGTTTACAGGAATGAGCCAGAAGTACATTTTTAAAATACATTTCAACCATTTGCCATGAAAGATGATCTCTGAACTAGAAAAGGGGTGGAGGAGGCAAAGCTTTGCCAGCAGTATGTTCTGTAACAGCGTAGATGTAGAATGAATCAGTGAGGAGGGAGTCATACTTCAATAAACCTTCTTGAAGTGAGAGTGGGCTGTGATTGGTGTGTGGCCGATTGGAAGCTTCAATCGGCTGGCTGTCAGCTGGTTACAGCTGGGGGTGTATGACTTCCGTGTCCTGCATGAACTAAAGCGATGCTTCATTTATTTCCTAAACAAGCTACAATTTACGGTTTGGACTTCCAAGGCCTCACACGATTGGTGTGATTTGAAGCTACATACTGCAGGACTCTTGTGTTATCGTAACGTGTTGTTTTTAAAGATAAAAAGGGAATCAAATACTTGTAAACTTGAAAAGGTTGTTCTGCAAAGTTTTTAGCTGTGCTGAACATGAACAACAGAGAAAAGCTTGATTGGCATTGAATGCTTTATTTTTCTCATTTTTCGGGTTCAATTAATCACAAAAATACAAATAAACTTCAACAAGTTTCCAATAATGTTGCATCTGGCAGAAACTACTTCCACCCAAAGATTAAAACATGCTGAAACAAAAGTTTAAACATACTGTACATACAAACAGGCAAATATGCATTATATACAGTTCATTCATTAAGGCTATTTCTTGTATATTGTTGGTCTTGATCAAACATGAATAGAAAGTTACTTTTTTTTTTTTTCAAGATAACATCCTCCAAAAACATGTTTACATGGTCATCTCTGTGCAATCATTTCTTTGCCTTTTTGTAATGAAGCACCTGTGTTACTGCCACCAGCTGTGGATCAGTGGTATAGCATGAGATCAGTGGCAGGAATGTGTACTTGAGGGCTCGCACGAACAAAATAGGGACACAAAAAATAAAACTGCTCTCTAGCGCCAGCAGTGATCACAGACTCCACAGGGGAACCTTTAAGGATAAGAGCGTATGATTGGCTGATAGAGAACTATTTGCTTATTTGTGCTTCTTGAACTTCTCCATGAGGTGAAGAGTGATGACGGCAGACACCATGATGATTAGACCCACAGAGAACACGACCATCTTCACCAGGTACACAGATGTACCAGCAGAGGAACCCTCTGAACCTGAAACACAACAAAACAGGTGCTTCATTACAAATCTGACACAACAGATTCAGACTGTGACGCTACAGCACCACAGG
Organism: Anarhichas minor; assembly: GCF_050575085.1. Lineage (NCBI taxonomy): Eukaryota > Metazoa > Chordata > Actinopteri > Perciformes > Anarhichadidae > Anarhichas > Anarhichas minor. The sequence continues at coordinate 3,013,716 of NW_027466452.1, forward strand.
ACCAAATCAGTAAAGATAGCATTTTGTATTCTTTGTAGTTTACTCAAATACTGTAATTCCTACATTTCAAAATTGCAAAGTGCAGTTGAGTTTTACAAACTGCATTGTGCATTGTAAAACAGCATCATAGTTTAATGTTGATTCATTGTTTATTTTACTCTTTAGCTTAGCTGAAGTGTGCTAATTGAAACAATCACGTTCAAGTGCTGGCTTATATGTTCTGTACTGAAAAATGCAGAAATGGAGAAAAATATCAGTTTCTACACCAAACACGTAAATGAGTTATTGAATTATTTACGTCATTTAGTGTTCCTGTAAATAACATTGTTTGTGCTTTCTAGTAGAGTTTGTATTTCACCCTGCAGCCTGACAAGGTGCTTTAGACATGTTCAGAACTAATTCATTTAAAACACACACAATCATTTTCTTTAACAAACAGAAATGCTAATAGGCTCCAAGTCTTAAACTCTAAACTGTTATCAGGAAGTCGTCTTGTCTTTCAGTCTTACCAGCATATTGGGGGCAAAAGGGTTCAATCCTTTTAAAGTCCTTGGTCCAGTTGACGTGGTTGCTGTGTTTACAGATGATTAAGCCATACACCAGGTAGACGTGGAGAGAAGCACCAGAGGTTGTGAGCTCTGGTCGCTCTCCTCCCTCCTGACTGCAGGTTCTGTTGACACATCTAAAAGTGCTGTTGATGTGAGAGTGCTGTGTACTGCAGGTCACAGTGAGGCTACAGGAGTCTGCGCTTCTGAAGACCACTGTGTCCACTGAGTCCACTGTCAGTTCAACTGGAGACACTGGACCTGAGGGGGGGGGGGGAAGTTTCTGTGAAGAAGTTATGAAACATGGCAGCAGAAACTCTCTATCAGTGTCTGACATGTGAACAAACTCACCTTGAACTGTGACCTTGTATTCAGCTAGTAGTTTGTGTCCTTGAAACGTTAACACTCGTGCAGCATAAACTTCACTGTCTGCCTCTTGTAGATTCTTCAATTTCACAGAGAACTTTTTCACAGGAAACTCAATCCTTCCAGTGAAATCAGAATGTACTGAAGGTTCTTTATCAGTTGTAAATATTACTACACCAACCATGTGATTGAATGTCCAGTCAATGAATGAAAAAACATCAGGAACATCAGCATCAACATTCAGAATCAGATCATCTCCCTTCTGCACAAACACAGTAGTCACAGCACTGGGCCCTGTAAAAACAGTAGACACATAATACAATAAACATCACACTCAATATATGATTAATGGGTCAATACTGAATGTTACTCCATCTCTACTTCTTACACATTGAACCATCAGTTTAAACACCTTCAGCTTATCATTGACTAGAAGAGTTCTCTTAACATGCTTACAGCAGGTGAAACTAAGCCCACTGAGAGCAAGATGTCGCTCAAAGTTTTTATTTGTACATTAAAAAGTATTTCCATTCTATCTCTCATGAAAAACAGAGGACTTTCTTTCACCTTGTTCTCTTTTCCCTCCCTCTTATCTAATTCTCTGTAAAAAAAAAAATCTGTGTAATATACGGTAAAATTCCAGCAGCTGTGGTTGCCAGAATTTCACTGTAAAAAATAAGGTGACAATGTATAAGACATCACGGTATGTTTTTTGTTTACTGTAAATTACTATAAAAAAACAGAGATATCATAAACTTATTTACGGTAATTTGCTTTAGAAATAACAGCTATGTTATAAACGTGTTTACGATAAATCATTTTAACAGCAATCATACTGTGAACCTAATTATAGTTTTTCTCAGTGTCTTGTTCCCCCAGTTTTAGCTAGAGAGTCCATGTATGTATATAGTAAATCAGACAGTTAGCGACTATTTCCACAGACTTACTGAGGGAGTTACACTACGGGAGGAGTAAAGTTTCTCTCACTCGTACTATTGTTTACCAGCTTTGATCCTTTCCTCCTTTTGTCCATGTGCCAAAGTGTCTTTGACCAAGAGCGTCAAATTGTTCTTCATGTGTGTTTATATAAGAGAAAAATGTAAGTTGCTTCAGACAAAAGTGTCTGCAAATTAATGTAATGTAAAGACTTCACATTATAATAACACTTAGTATACTGGTATTATGTTTTTTGTGTTTTTATTTAAAGATTTCAGTCAATATTGTTCATTTTTAACTTTTCTTAAATTGTTATGCAGAGGCTTTGACTTTAATTCTTCGCATTGGAAAAAAAACTTTTGTTTGCTCCAATGTTTCCTGAGAAACAAGCTATTTGTTTTAGATTAGGAAGCAGAACTTGTTTTGCAGTTAGTAGTGTTTAGTTTCTTCATTCATCAGGCCTACAGTGATGCCATCTTTATTACCTTAAAATGTACTTTTGGACTTACGTATGTTATGTACGTTTTAAGTCTTAAACCTGTCCATCACTTAAATAAAAAATCTACAAAACAAAGCAGGCCCAAATTAAATGTAATATGATTTGTGTTAACTTTCTCTCAAGTGCTCAGAAATCAGTCCCTCTTCTTAGATACGTGATCAATTAATAATCAATCTCCTCCTGACAAGTGTTGCTAATCATAAGATGAAACCTGAAGCGACTTCATGATGTTCAGTTCATGAGTCACAATAATGAATTCTGCTCAGGCATCACTGCTGTATCTGTTGATAACATCTTAGTTGACAGTGTTCTTACCTTGTGCCTCAATGCAGACCAGCAGCCCCAGTATCACAAAGATAGACATGATAGAGTCTTTGTCCGCTTGTCCTGTCTCACTACACGCTGCAATAATCTGTGTTCTGTTTTGCAACAAACAAACAAATAGTTTGCACGCTGCAGGGCTCCAATCGCCACTTATTTATTGCACCTAGGAGACATTTGCACACAACTGCTCTTCATCTGACTAAAGTTGAGACTGACCTTTCTCCAAAAAAGAAGCTACAGGGCTACAGTCACTGTTGTGTTTTTTCTGTCAATACCACACAACGTCGCTCAGGATGTGAAGAAATGATCTCCTCTTTTTGAATTTCCTCTCTAAGCTCTTTTTTACTGCTTGTGATCTGCTTGTTAAGATAAAGACTAATTTAGTTCATCACTTTGTCAAGAAGGCAGAGTTGAACGTATAAGTCCACAAAAAGATGATTAACAAAAGTACAATTATCTGTTTCAACTAATCCTGCAGGCTTCATTCGAAAATGTGTTATTCAGTATTAGCACTATATTTTTTTTATTGGTTTATTCCCTTAAGAGGAACTAGTTTTGTATGTTGCACCATAATAATAAAGGTGTTAAATGAAAAATTCAGAGCATATCTAGTGCCTCCACATGGCTCTCAACATGGCGGTAACGGTGCTAACAGCATTACCAGAACCAGAGGATGAGCACTACGCTACCACGAAGTAAATGTGGGAAAAAAAGATCAACGTGGGAAAGTGAGAAAGATGTTGTTGTCCCTCAGGGGCGTTTCTAGGATTCGAAGAAAGGGGGGGCTTAGCCCCAAGGGGAGAGGCATGTTTGCGCGCACTTTTTTGCGGGCAATTTTTTTGGGGGCCCATTTGGGGCCGCGGATATCCATTGTTTCAGATTGGTTCAATCAGAAAGAGTGTGATTTTGCTCTGCAGTTTTGCTTGCATTCAGTATATGATAACACAAGAGACCTTTCTCAAATAAAGAAAGAGAAATAATGTTCCTACTTGTAAAGGAAAGACGGATAAACTAGCTTTCATATCCGCGTCACTCCCAAATCCTAATTCTTAAAAGGACCGCACACAATGGATGGAGAATGGACCTGACAGTGTCAACTTTATATCGTTAAGTATGATGATAGGCTATTGGATTGTAATTTGAAGGGGGAGAAAACATACAAACCAGACGCACGCACATATGTAGCATGTTAGAGTTATAAATAACTTGTCCATGTGAGAAACAATAGTTTAATTTAATGACATCACCAAAAAAAATGATTTTTTTTTTTTTTTAAAGCCAATAATGCCAAATTATTTAGGCCTAACGACGCCCCTGTTGTCCCTGCAGGAAGCCCCAGCTTTGGTACCTGGGGTTGAGCCTTCATCTCACTTTCTCACCTGTCCAGATGTTTACATAACATCACAGTAAGAATTCAGCGCAGAAGAACTGTAATTATTTCATAAACGAGCAACGATTTACAGTTTAGACTTTCAAGGCCTCACACGATTGGTGTGATTTGAAGCTACATACTGCAGGACTCTTGTGTTATCTTATTGTGTTGTTTTTAAAGATAAAAAGGAATCAAATACTTGTAAACTTGAAAATGTTGCTCTGCAAAGTTTTTAGCTATGCTGAAGATGAAGAACAACAACAGAGAAAAGAAAAGCTTGATCGGCATTAAATGTTTTATTTTTCTATAATATACGTTGTCATGCATTCAGTGTGTCAAGTGTGTTTACTATAACGATAGCACTGATTGATTCCTTGCTGAAAACTCACAATATACCAGAGGGGGTCAGTGTCACCTTTAGGGTTCCATTAATCCAGTGGTGGGCCGTCAGGGCCTGCAAGGCCTTCTCTGCTGGCCTAGACAGAATCACAAAGTTATAGCTATTTTATAATTTTTAGAGCTTTTATCCAATCAGATTTCACCTCTGTGTCTTTAGGTAAGAAGAGAGGCCCAGGCCTGCAGACTCACAAGTGAATCCTTTTGCAGTTTAAGTGAATGGGGACGATATTGTTGATTGTCATAGTGTTCAACCAATCAGATCTTTAGTTTGACATGTTGGGCGTATTCTTTGACATGTCAGCGCCTGCTAGCTGGCCTACAAGTACGTCAGCATTACGTGCAGCTCAGTTTTCAGGTGCAGCTCTGCAGTGAGGTGCAGCGTGTGAGCACGTGACTATTGTGAAACGAAACTTAAGCTGGCAAAGCTTAGTCGGAGTAGTAAGAGTTCAAATTGAAAGATATGGAAGAAATTATGACATTTTTTGCATTTTGCTTGGTGTAGATCAGTGGTCCCCAACCTTTTTTGCACCACGCACCGGTTTCATGTCAGACAATATTTTCATGGACCGGCATTCAAGGTGTGGCGGATAAACACAACAAAATAAAATGATACAATCGGCATGAAAACAAATATAAAATGCATAAATAAATACAACTCACAATAACGCTGAATCAGTGGAGCCCTGAGCTTGTTTCTCTGCAACAAGACGGTCCCATCTGGGGTAATGGGAGACAATGACACCCGAAGTGTGTTCCTTATGTCCAGTTTTGTTTTGATTGCTGTCACTGCAGAACATCCCGCTTCACAAAGAGGATGTATGAAATGGAAGCAGGGTTTTCAGTGCTTTTGTGGCGATCTCAGGATATTCAGCCTTGATTTTAATCCAAAACACCAGCAGAGTTGTTGTCTCAAACATACTTTTAAGGCCACCGTCATTTACAATCTCCAGCAGCTGATCTTCCTCTGTCGCCACATATTATGCAGAGCGGGCTTGGCACGTGAGAAATACTCCTGATATTTAATTAGACTTAATTAGGCGGGCGGGCAGGCGGGCAGGCAGGCGGGCAGGCAGGCAGGCAGAGAGGCAGGCAGAGAGGCAGGCAGGCAGGCAGGCAGAGAGGCAGGCAGGCAGGCAGAGAGGCAGGCAGAGAGGCAGGCAGGGAGGCAGGCAGAGAGGCAGGCAGGGAGGCAGGCAGAGAGGCAGGCAGAGAGGCAGGCACAGAGGCAGGCAGGGAGGCAGGCAGAGAGGCAGGCAGAGAGGCAGGCAGAGAGGCAGGCAGGGAGGCAGGCAGAGAGGCAGGCACAGAGGCAGGCAGGGAGGCAGGCAGAGAGGCAGGGAGGCAGGGAGGCAGGCAGAGAGGCAGGCAGGGAGGCAGGCAGAGAGGCAGTCAGAGAGGCAGGCAGGCAGGGAGGCAGGCAGAGAGGCAGGCAGAGAGGCAGGCAGGGAGGCAGGCAGAGAGGCAGGCAGAGAGGCAGGCACAGAGGCAGGCAGGGAGGCAGGCAGAGAGGCAGGCAGAGAGGCAGGCAGGGAGGCAGGCAGAGAGGCAGGCACAGAGGCAGGCAGGGAGGCAGGCAGAGAGGCAGGGAGGCAGGGAGGCAGGCAGAGAGGCAGGCAGAGAGGCAGTCAGAGAGGCAGGCAGGCAGGGAGGCAGGCAGAGAGGCAGGCAGAGAGGCAGGCAGGGAGGCAGGCAGGGAGGCAGGCAGAGAGGCAGAGAGGCAGGCAGAGAGGCAGGCAGAGAGGCAGGCAGGCAGAGAGACAGAGAGGCAGGCAGAGAGGCAGGCAGGCAGAGAGGCAGGCAGGCAGGCAGGCAGAGAGGCAGGCAGAGAGGCAGGCAGGGAGGCAGGCAGAGAGGCAGGCAGGGAGGCAGGCAGAGAGGCAGGCAGGGAGGCAGGCAGAGAGGCAGGCAGAGAGGCAGGCACAGAGGCAGGCAGGGAGGCAGGCAGAGAGGCAGGCAGAGAGGCAGGCAGGGAGGCAGGCAGAGAGGCAGGCACAGAGGCAGGCAGGGAGGCAGGCAGAGAGGCAGGGAGGCAGGGAGGCAGGCAGAGAGGCAGGCAGGGAGGCAGGCAGGGAGGCAGGCAGAGAGGCAGGCAGAGAGGCAGGCAGGCAAGGAGAGAGGCAGGCAGGCAGAGAGACAGAGAGGCAGGCAGGCAGGCAGGCAGGGAGAGAGGCAGGCAGGCAGAGAGGCAGGCAGAGAGGCAGGCAGGCAGGCAGAGAGGCAGAGAGGCAGGCAGGTAGGCAGAGAGGCAGAGAGGCAGGCAGGTAGGCAGAGAGGCAGAGAGGCAGGCAGGCAGGCAGGCGGAGAGGCAGGCAGGCATGCAGAGAGGCAGGCAGGCAGGCAGGTAGGGAGGGTCCGTCTACGTGTTAGTCATCTGTTTTACCGTTAATTCGGAAAAACCAAAATACTCGTTTTTCGTTTCAAACCAAAAACGGGAAAACGGAAATTGGCCTTCGTATTTCCATTTTTGGTTCTGAATTCAAAAATGGAAAAACCAAGAACCAAAGTCAAATAACGAGCCGTATTTCGTTTTTGCAAATCCCTCTTTTGTTTTTTCCTTTAAAACGAGACACAGAGCACAACAGGTAACCCGGAAAGAAGAATATTTCAAAATAAAAGTGAAGGCATTAGAACAGGCATGGGCAAACTACAGCCCGCAGGCCGGATAAGGCCCGTTGGGCGTTTTAATCGGCCTGTCAAATATTGTTACAAAATTGTCCATATTATAATTAAGACTAGGGTTGGGTGGTATACCGGTTTTAACTTCGCGTATGATATGAATTCTTCACACACCATTATACCGGTGCATATCCGAAACAACTGCTGTCTGCTTTCAACAGACAGCTAAATGTATTCTTTACTGTTAATGTATAGCGGTCAGCGCTAGTTGTCTTATATGTATTGAGAGGGAACCCTAGTCATGGTCATAACTTTATAACACACCAATTAACAACCCACAACTAATGCTCTTTAACAGAGAAAAACACAACAGCACACAACAGTCTGTGACACATAAACAATTTGTAACACTAATAATTGTACATTTATAAAATTTCACCGCCGAACTGCATGCTGGGTACAGCTCGCGAGCGAGCCTGCTTGCTAGCACAACAGTCTGTTGGGAGAGGGTCGTCGCTCCACTTACGTTACATTAAAGAACCGGAGATGCACCGATAGAGTTTGACACATATACAACGCTGATTACCGTGTAATATGTGTGGTATTTGTTATAAATGTACATTGGTGCAAAGAGGGTGATAATAAGCTGTACAGGGAGGGGCTTAGGACCCAGGGGAATGTAGGTGAAGGAAACAGGAAGAGACGTAAGACACGCCACACAAACAGCTGTTCACCGCTCGTCACGATCCTGTAGACCAGTGATTCTCAACTGGTGGTTCGTCGCGGACCCGTTTTCAGTGGGTTGCGGGACTTTGCTTTATGCAGCGGAGTTATTCACGCTCCTTTCCAGCATTTACGGCACTTGTTCAGCGGTGCAGGAAAAACACCGACCAATGCGTTGTAAATCACGTCACGTGATGCAGTTTAGCCAATAAAATAAGGGTATTCTGATACGTTTCCTGACTGCAGTGAGATGCACCCACACCGTGATACAGGGGGGAGAGACAAGGAAAGATATTACAGAGCAGAACTCTGATAATGTTAGATGTGACAGTCAACCATTTGTATGATCCGGTCAAAGACTCAAACTGCTAAAAAGACCACAGTCATTAACCTTTACACTAAAAACACTGTGTCGAAAATGACTGCTTAATAATTAAGTGCACGATAACATATGCATTAATGCGATAAAAAAATAAATACCTTGTAAGATCCCAGCTAACTGTTGAACACCTCAGATCTGTTCTGAGAATTGCCACAACCAAACTGACACCAAACATTGACGCACTGGTTAAAAAGGGTGACCAACAACACTGTTCCCACTGAAATTAAATTGTACTTGTAATTTATATTAGTTCACACAAACACTCCATTCATCTGCTACTGGCCCAGCCCGTCTGTCAAATTTTAAAACTCAATGTGGCCCCCGAGCCAAAAAGTTTGCCCACCCCTGCATTAGAATGACCGTATGCAAGAAATTAATAAATTAATAAATAAATCTCGGCCGATGGGAGTGCGTTAGCATCAGTAGTTGACTCAGCGTCGGAAATACACGAGGGCAAAGGGCAAAACTGCCCCTATAAGAAATATCATTTTGCCCCTGATATCACTAGGAGAGGGGCAAAAAATGCCCCCGAACTTCTAAACAAATAAATCAATGGAGCGCTTCTTAATCAGACCTGTGACTGCGAGACTGCGGTCAACTCAGCAGACACTTAAATTTTAGTGCACCTATATTCTGAAATTCACGGTAAACTCATTCAAACGGCGCAGATCGGGAGCGAGCAAAGGACTTTGAAAGTTAACGGAAAGATTAACATGAGACAACATCCGGTTCCTTCAGACGAACATCCGGTTTTCAGAATAAGATGCCAACAAAGTCTACATATTGCATAATGGAAATGAGATTAAATGAATTATATTCACATTAAGTATAAAACATGCTACCTGCATACATGCTAAGGTAAAATACACCTAAATTGTGCGCAAAGTGTCTTTATTCTTTGATTTGAGGGTTGCTGGAAATCAATAATACCTGACTGACAGTCAATTAAGATAAAATCTGTAGACTACTGCCTAATAGTCTTATTATTGCCATTTGATGACAATTGCTCATATACTGTAAGCCTAAATAAGTATATTTATTATTTTGAACAAAGGTTAAATGTTATTTCACAAGTTTTAAAAAGTGCCCCCAATATTTTGAAAATGCCCCTGGATTTCAGGCAATGGGGGCAAAAATTGCCCCCTAAACATTTCCTACACTGAGTTGACTACATGCTGTTTAATGTTAATGTATCTATGTACACAGCAATAATTAAGTTTTAGATTAATCGGTGCATTGTTTGATGCAATACAGTTCGTGATATAGTTTAATCAAAGTCATTTTCGTGTTCACAGTTGTAGGCACTGATATTTTTCCACCGTATTGTGCTGTTGATTTAGTGAACGTGAAGTAGATGCAAAGTCAAAGTGTTTACCATTTTTACCAGTAGATGACAGTATACAGTTGTGTGAAAACGTGTTTGCCCCCTTCCTGATTACTTATTTTTTTGCATGTTTGTCACACTTAAATGTTTCAGATCATCAAACAAATTTAAATATTAGACAAAGATAACACAAGTAAACACAAAATGCAGTTTTTAAATGAAGGTTTTTATTATTAAGGGGGGAAAAAATCCAAACCTCCATGGCCCTGTGTGAAAAAGTGATTTTAAAACAATTATAAAGAGAATGTAACTCTTTCCTATATTTATATTTGTCTAGCTCTATAGATCTATAGTTCTATGGTTCTATACTTCCATGAGCCCACATGCTGTACAGGACAATAACTGAATAGATTGGTGTTCGACCAAAGTGAGAACAAGACACCAGAGTGAAGAAGTGTCTGATCCACTGGTCACACTGGAAACATGGTGGACAGAAGAAGCTGATCATGTGACAGAGACTCTTCTCTGTAAAACTAAAGACAGATAAGCCATCAGTAAAGCTCCACCTCTTCCTGTACGCAGATATACACCGAGGACAGCACACAGACACAGAGATGGACAAAGAGACGTTCAGAGAGACGGTCAGAGAGACGGTCTACCTGGACGTCATGGATCACCTGTTGATGCTGCTGCTGTTGCTGTGGAGCTCAGGTAGGACTCTGATTTAGAGAAGATGTGTTTTATTACAATATTACTGTTGTATCTTTAAATCAGAGAACACATACACACACGCACACATACACACACACAACACCTCAACAAGACAATCACAATGGGGACTTTTATTGTGAAGCACTCAAAGGAAACACAATGTATTCATCACTGAGTACTGAGAGACAATCATGACTCGCTGCCTCTGATTGGCTGAACCATTTTAAACCTTTTTCTATGCTGCCTGATAATAATCAATATAATATGTTGTTATTATGTCTTCTTAACTTTGGACATTTCTCTTTTTTTAGCCCCTCCCCTCAGGATGGTCTGCCTTCTGAGGGAAGCCCTTGTTAATAAGAATTTAAATTTAAAAAATAAAACATTTCTTGTTTGTCGTATTGTCACAAAATATATGACCCTTTAATTCACTCTTCTGCGATTGGCTGAAACAGAAGGAGATGTCGAAAACACAGTGTAACAGACTCTTGTTACCACCGTGGGTCCACTTGAGCTAGAGCTACAAAAAAGTCAATCAGACCCCTAAGCTCCGCCTACTTAGATTTTCCGCCATATTGAATTTAGTGTAAAACACATTTCTCTGAACTCCTCCTACATGCTTAGTCCCATTACTACCAAATTTGCTGTGGATCATTACTGGATCTACGTCATCAAAAGTCAACAAAAGCTTTTTGATATCTCTTTTCGTTTACAAGATATGTACCAATAAACTTCTTAGGGGCGTGGCTTAAAATCAATACATATAACTTCTCAACCGTTTGTCCTAAAATTACCAGATTTTCAGCATATGTGCACATTGCATCCTCTAACATACCCTGAGATTTATTTTGCATTCAACAACTAGGGGGCGCTACAGTAAGCCCTCGAATTTGTGCTTTTTGTCACTTTTTGCAGATTTCAGCCTTCGCACTTTAACAGACTCCTCCTACAGATTTTAAGCGATCAACTTCTACTTTGGTCAGGATGCTCTTAAGACCTTTGTGATTAAAAGTTATCAAAATCGAGAGTTTTCATCAAAGAACCTTGACGTGGCGGCCATTTTGCCTCGTTGTTTATGAAAAAATAAGTTCTTATAAGTTGTTATAACTCCAAGGTACATTATCCAATCCGCACAAAACTTCTTTTCGATGAAGCTACTTCAAGCCTAAACATACTTCAATTGAAAAAAATTCAATAATTCATAGCGCCGCCTACTGGCTAAAGGAAATGTCATATTGTATACTTTTAATTATTCCTCCTAGCCAGGTGACCTGATGAGTCTAAAATTTGGTAAGGATAGCCTTAAGACATTGATGATGCCTCATCATGAATTCTGTGAGTTTTCGTTGAACGCTGTTGCCGTGGCGACGCATAGTTTGCCATGAAAAAGGAAGCTGATGGTTTAGTGGGTTGGGATGCTCAAAAACTCATGGAACTTTGTACATGTGTCGCAGGTCATTGGAAGAAATAGTTTATATGATTTTTTTTATTGGTCGTTTTAAATTGCCTCTATAGCGCCCCCTACAATATTTCAAAAGAGCAGCCCCAGCGCCGCCTACTCTACAAAAAAGCCAATCAGAACCCTAAGCTCCGCCTACCAAAATTTTCCTCCATTTTGAATTTTGTGAAAAACACATTTTGGCAAACTCCTCCTACACGCTGTGTCTGATTGGTACCAAATTGACTGTGGATCAGTATTGGATCTATATAATCAAAAGTTACTAAAAGCTAATTGATATGTCATTGTATTAAGAATATATGGACCAATGAACTTCATAGGGCGTGGCCTTCTACAGCAATATATATAACTTCAAAACCATATGGCCTATCATCACGAAATCTGTAGCATATGTTCACATTGTGTCCTGTAACATGCCCTCAAATTTTCATTCCATACAACCACTAGGGGGCGATGCAGTAATACTCCCATTTCTTTGCATTTTTAGGCATTTTTCATCGTTTTCAGGCATTGTACTTTAACGAACTCCTCCCACAGAATTTATACGATCAACTTCAAATTTGGTCAAGATGATCTAAAGACATTAATGATGAAAAGTTACTAAAATGGTCTACTGACATTGAACGACCTTCGTTTTATGTGACGCCCATGTCACGCACATTTCGTGCTGTTCGCCATGAAAGAGGAAGTTGTTGTAACTCCAAGATACTTTATTCAACCTGCCCCAAAATTGTTATGCATGATGCTGGTCCAGGCCTGAGCACATTTCCATGGCAATATTTTCACAAAGTCATAGCGCCACCTACTGGCAAAAGGAAATGACAAGCTTTATACTTTCATGTACTCCGACTAGGAAGTTACCTAGATCAGTCTCAAATGTGGTAAGGTAATTTGTAAGACATTGATGACGCTTCATCATGAATATTGTGAGTTGTTGTTAAACGCTGTTGCCGTGGCAACGCGTCATTCGCCATGAAAAATGAAGCTTATTTTTCTGTGACTTAGGATGCTCGACAAGCCTTGGAACTTTGCACAGGTGTCATAGGTGATGGAAATAAATATTTCATATGGCTTTTTGGCTTGACCCTTTCAAATTGCCTCGATAGCGCCCCCTACAAATATTCAAAATCGCAGCCCCAGCGCTACGTTTGACCTACATGTATGACATTTGGTCAGATCCACTTCAAATTTGGTCAGTATAATCTAAAGACCTTTGCTATTAAAAGTTACTCAAAGCTTTACGTTTGATGGAATGGCGTAGCCGTGGCGGCCATTTTACGTGATTCGCTGTTAAACAACAACCTGATGTAACTCCACAAAACGCAGCCCCAGCACTACGTTTGACCTACATGTATGAAATTTGGTAGGAACATGTATCACATGAAGATTTTAAAAAAGTGTATTGGGATAATGCTCTAAAATTAACAGGAAGTCGGCCATTTTAATTTTTGTGTGAATTTTCCCTTGATTTCTAGTCGCTATACTTTAACAAACTCCTCCTAGAGACTTTTGTCAGATCCTTTTCAAATTTGGTCAGTACAATCAAAAGACCTTTACAATTAAAAGATACTCAAAGCTTTATGTTTGATGGAATGGCGTAGCCGTGGCGTGGCGGCCATTGTACGTGATTCGCCATTAAACAACAAGCTGATATAACTCCACTGGACTTGCTCAAATCTGTCCCAAACTTGCCTTACTTGACGACAGTCATGGCCTGAGGATGTCTACAAGCCAATTTTCACTCAAAGTCATAGCACCACCTACTGGCAACAGGAAGACAGCATTATGTGACAAACTAAATCCGATTTACATGACATTTACATGATGTGGTCTTTACTTGATGTAGAGCAACATAATGCATGTTTGCGTGTGTTCTCTAGCGCCCCATAGTGGATACAGGAACTGGTGGAATATTTTCACTACATAATTTCCAGCGTCACACAGTCCAAGCATTAAAAATACGTCTAACTTGTGCGCACGATGGTCGCAGATATGTATGGCCGCGTCTGCCGGCATCCCTCCAGTATCCCCGAGACGCAGGAAGGTGCGAAGACCCGTACATCGCTGCTTGCAGCTTTAATTATTCTCGGCCGTGCGCTCTCCTGCCGTGCCCCCGAGCGCACCGCCGTATATGCTTTGGTGAGGATTAGTGGTGTAACGGATCACGGATCGATCCGTGATCACCCCTCACGGTTCGGATCACTTGTGAACTGCGGATCAACTGAGTATTTTTTTTTTTTTATAGTGTAATCATCATAGTGTGTAATAAAGTTTTACTGCTGGTGTTCCTTTTCAAGTAACAAGTCCCTGAATATCAATTTAAAGTGTCAGTGAACAGATATAAAGCAGTAGTGTGTTCACGTGAACGAAGCGTGTCAAGAGTATTTAACGGTGAAAGTCATGGCGAGCGGAGGAGCGGAGGAACTTGAGAGGCCACCGGCGTCTTATAAGTCGCAAGTTTGGGAGCATTTTGGCTTCCCTGTAAATTATAATGACGGGGTAAGCGTGGTAGACAAAACCATTACGGTATGTAGGCATTGTTTACATAGAAAGCCATACGAACGTACATCGAGCATGGCCTATGAAGGCAAATCACTGTCAAAATCCGAGAGCGCAAATGAGATCCATTGAAAATCAAACACCCGCGCATGTATTTTACTTTGACGAGCGATTTTACATCACTCCGCGAGCAAAATTTCGTCTCGTGCGAGCAGAATTTACTCTGGCGCGAGCAAAAGTCGCTCACGAAGCTTAAACCTGCTCGCTAGTCTTTTATCTGCTCGCTCGTGAGCAGTTTTTCTTTTTGACAGTAAGTGGGCGGACCCAGTCGCCATTGTATCTCTACATCTAATTGGTTACAATCCTCGTCTTGGGATAGACCGGATATCATAGTCAGTTTAGTTAAAACAGTGTAAGCCAGCGCCGGTCTGCTCTGCTTTCTTTCTTTTTCACTTTTTTGATGCTGTAGACACTTGCTGTTTTTTTTCTTTCAGTATTGATTAAAGGAAGAGGGTATCAAGTCAACATAATTCATGTTGCACTTAAACAGAATTGAGTATTCCTGAATGTTTTATTTTGATTTATTTATTTAATTTTGTTTCAAATTGGATACCTTCAATATTTTTGTTTTTATGTGAGACTATAGCCCACAATTCTTTGCTTTCAGTGTTCTTGAACTTCTTTACTTAATAAATGGAAAGCAAAGTTATATTCGACTCCTCCCCTTCTCTTTGCTGATCCGAAAAATGATCCGAACCATGACTCCTGAATCCTAGTGAGGATGGTCTGTCGTATTCTCCGTCGCCCTGCCAGCCTGTCTCCTGCTCACTTCTCTCTCGCGCGCCTCCGTCCCTAATGTTTATATACGAGAGAGACAATCAAGGATTGGTTTCACCTGTGGCTAGCCCAGGCATGGGCAAACTACGGCCCGTTGGGCGTTTTAATCCGGCCCGTCAAATATTGGTACAAAATTGTCAATACTATAATAAAGACTAGGGGTGGGCAGTATCTGCTTTCAACAGGCTGCTAAATGTATTCTTAGCCGATAATGCTCTGCGGTCAGCGCTAGTTCTCTTATATGTATTGAGAGGGAACCCTATGGTCATAACTTTATAACACAACAATTAACAACCCACAACTAACGCTCTTTAACAGAGAAAAACACCACAGCACACAGACATGTGTCTGTGACACATAAACAATTTGTAACACCAATAATTGTACATTTATAAAATTTCACCGCCGAACTGCATGCTGAGTACAGCTCGCTCGCGAGCCTGCTTGCTAGCACAACAGTCTGCTAACAGCTTGGAGAGGCTCCGCCGCTCCAGTAACGTTACATTAAAGAACAGAACAGAGCGATGCAGGATGAACAAAGACAGACCGGAGATGCACCGATAGAGTTTGACACATATACAACGCTGATTACCGTGTAATATGTGTGGTATTTGTTATAAATGTACATTGGTGCAAAGAGGGTGATAAGAAGCTGTACAGGGAGGGGCTTAGGACCCAGGGGAATGTGGGTGAAGGAAACAGGAAGAGACGGAAGACACGCCACACAAACAGCTGTTCACCGCTCGTCATGATCCTGTAAACCAGTGATTCTCAACTGGTGGTTCGTCGCGGACCCGTTTTCAGTGGGTCGCTGAACTTTGCTTCATGCAGCGGAGTTATTCACGCTCCTTTCCGGCACTTGTTCAGCGGTGCAGGAAAAACACCGACCAATGCGTTGTAAATCATGTCACGTGATGCAGTTTAGCCAATAAAATAAGGGTATTCTGATATGTTTCCTGACGCCAGTGAGATGTACCCACACCGTGACACAGGGGGGAGAGACAAGGAAAGACATTACAGAGCAGAGCTCTGATAATGTTAGATGTGACAGTCAAATATTTGTATGATCTGGTCAAAGAATCAAACTGCTAAAAAGACCACAGTCATTAACCTTTACACTAAAAACACTGTCAAAAATGACTGCTTAATAATTAAGTGCACAATTAAATATGCATTAATGCGATAAAAAAATACCGTGTAAGATCCCAGCTAACTGATGAACACCTCAGATCTGTTCTGAGAATTGCCACAACCAAACTGACACCAAATGTTGACGCACTGGTTAAAAAGGGTGACCAACAACACTGTTCCCACTGAAATTAAATTTTACATGTAATTTACATTAGTTCACACAAACACTCCATTCATCTGCTACTGGCCCGGCCCGTCTGTCAAATTTTAAAACTCAATGTGGCCCCCGAGCCAAAAAGTTTGCCCACCCTGGGCTAGCCCCTTCCCGGCACCGTTCCATGAACCGCTCCCCCACTCTGTCCCCTCTGCAGCTGCGCCCAAACACGCCCTGCCACCACACAGTCTTGTTTTTTAATGCAGGTTCAACTGTCTGAATATTAATGTAACAACATCACAATAGGTTTTTGGTGAAAATTGCAAATACATTTCTATTATATTTACTTAAAACAACAAATATGTGTCTATTTCTCCAGGACTCCAGGCTGAAGGAACTCACACATCAACAGGTAAATAGAGAAAGAAAAGAGAAATAAAGAACCAGTGAAGCAGAATCAGCATTCAAGTTTTAGTTTGATATTTTATTAATTAAATTAATTTCTTTACTGACGACTCTCTTGTTTCTACGAAGGGCTACTTGTTTACGAAGGGCTACTTGTTTGATACAAACTTCCTGAATAACAAAGTTGCACAGATCACCTTCACAGATCATGTGAAGAGACTGATCACATGTCAATGTTAATTATTCCTCACAATAATTATTAACAATGATTGTGTATTTTGTTCAAAATCGCACCTGTTATATTTTTGTAAAAATTATCACTTCTAAAAAAAAAAATATTTGTTTATACAAATTATCAGTTATGTAAGATAAAAAATCAACTCTTTCACATTTTTAAATGAATTTAAAAATCCTATTACATTAGTACTAATCACCACATTTTGGGAAATCTGGGTCAACTTTGCATTGCGCAATGAAGCCTGCATGCCGGCCTGTAGTCTGTAGTCACCAGCTTTTTTTTGGGTACCTTTTTCTCCACGAAGAAACTAGTAAAAAGTATTGTCTATAGCTGAGGGGGGGATCCAACCCTCCGAGGCATGCGGGCGTCTTTGAGCGCCTGCGTTCAAACCTCTAGTCTGGGCCTTTTCGATCGTACTGCGTTGCCTCGCCTCTACCCCCGCCACCCACGAGTTGTTGCCCCGCGGCCTGTTCCGAGGCGATCGCGGCGGGGGCGGCGCGTCTGGTGCCAACGGGAAGCGCCCGCAATTCGGAACCTGAAAACCTAGTGCGGTGCGTCGGCCTCTTCCTTTTAAAATCTACATGAATGCAAGCGTTTTTGATTCAAAAAGAACAGAAACTACAATTTTTAGACGGAGCTCCATGGGGACCTAGTGCTATTTTTAGAACATGCCTTGCGGGCGACTCACATGGTCCCTGCGGGCGACCAGGTGCCCGCGGGCACCGTGTTGGCTACCTCTGGTGTAGATGTTATAAAGTAGTGGGGCCAGCACACTACCTTGAGGTAGGCCATTCCGTTGCTGTCGCCAGTGACTGCTTGTTATTCAGGACAACAAAGAAGAGCCTGTCATTCAGAAGGGCTTCAATGAGGTCTGTGAGTGCCAGGTCTTTTGTCAACTCCAAGATCTTTTTTAGGAGGAGGCAATGGTTCACAGTGTCATATGCGGCAGACAGATCAACAAAGACTATTACCAGTCCTTTCTGGAATCCGTTCTCAATGTGATGAGTGAGGTTCAGAAGTTGGCTTGTTGTAGATTTGCCAGGTCGGAATCTGGCTTGTTGAGGTATGATGGCTGGTTCAGCAACAGGGGCAAGCCTGTTGAGAATCAAGCGTTCAAACAGCTTGTAGAGGTGGCATAGCAGAGAGATTGGGCGGAAGCTCTTTGCATGCGCTGGGTCTTTTCCTGGTTTGAGAAGGGCAATAATCCTGGTTTTCCTCCAGATTTTTGGGATGTTTTTTGTCAGCATGCACTTATTCATCAGCTCGAGGATCCATTTCCTCATCAGAGGTCCAAAATGCTTGATCTCTTCAGTGAAAATGTTATCCAGTCTGATGGCTTTGCCGGTTTTAAAGGGTGTTGATGCTGATATTGAACTCTTCAGGGGAGAACGGCTTGGTCAGTCCCATGGTTTGGGAGTGCTTTACTCGGTCTACCTTTGGTCTTGGATGTTTAGTGGTGGGTTTCCCATTGAGCAGCAGCTGGTGCGCAACTTGGTTGGCAGTGGTCGTATACTGTTGCTGAGTTGCGGTTGATGGATTGTTGCTGATTTTTCGGATGAGGCGCCATGCTTTCTTGCTGTTCTTTGCCATATCAGTTGTCTCCAGCAGGTTTTTCCACTTCAGCTGGCAGCGTTCTGAAATGGAGGTCTGAGTCTCTCACCTACTTCGGTGGTAGTTTCAGCAAAGGGGTCAGATTCATAGAGCTGTTGGTATCGCTCGTACAGTTCGGTACTTGTAGCGTTAAGGCCCGGGATGTATTGAGTGCGGCATCCTCTTGGGATGTTCTTGCGGGCTGCTTCGTGCACAAGCTTAGTGAATTTGTCATAATTCCTGCAGTCTGCTGGGAGATGGGCAATCTTCCTTTCAAGATCTTCTTGGAAGTCAGCCCAGTTCGCTTTTCCAAAGTTGAATCTTCTTCGGAATGGGACTGTGGCTGGGGTTATTGCAGCGTTGACTGTGATGCCGATGGGATGGTGTTGGGTCCTTGGCAGTAGCTCCAAGACCAGCTTTTTGCTTAATCCGGCGATCTTGTGGCTGACAAACACAATATCATGGTTGTAACCTGCTCTCCATCATCCGCTGGAAGGAATTTGGTTGTCTTGCGTCGTGGATCAGATTAAGCTGGTAGTTTTCGGCCCACATTTCCACTGCATCTCCATCTTCGTTGTTGTTGGCATATCCCCATTGCATGCTGTGGCTGTGGTAACTCCTCTGAGCTCAGTGGTTAGGACTTCAATGTTGTTTTCATCGCTCTTTGATGTTGATTCAGCGAATGTCCCATTTTTTGCTAGCATGATGCTGCCATATTTCTCATGTGGTGTTTCTATGAGGGTGGTCATACCTTCCACACGGGGGCGATGGTTTTTTGGTCCGCGGTGGGTTTCCTGTAGGCAGAGAATATCGCACTGGTATTCTTTGCAGAGTTTTGCAACAAGTTCTTCTTAAGTTGCACACAGTCCTTCAACATTGAGAGATATGATGGTCAGTGCTGGCCTTGGAGGCGGGCATTGGCCTCTCTTCCTGCTCCGGACTGGAGGGCTGCTGTCATTTGTTGAGCATCTGGACATCATTGTCTTTCACTTGGCTTCAAATGTTTTCGCCACTATTTACGGTAATAGTTATTCCGTTGAACAGGGGAACACCAAGAAAATGAAGCAGTTACGGTTTGGACAGCACCTAAAACTTCTGACGAAGCAGCCTGACCATATTTATCAGATTGACAAAACGGTCCGGTCTTTACCTTGATTGTTGAGCGGCTTGAAGTAAATGAATGCGGAGCGCATGAAGCTGCAGCCACGAGGAGCCGGCGCTGAGGACATGAGCTTAGGGATTTTTGGCCCTGTGGCGTGCATGGATCGTTTTCTGGATTTAGCCGGAGAATGCGTGGTGCCGAACAGGTTGTTACCTGCACAGAGTGACCCGGAGTAACCGGTGAGATTCCCGGCAGGGAAATGAGAGGAGGAAGATGCTTTCTCTGCTGAGAAACTGGTCGTCGGCTTGCTCCTAAAAACGAGACGGGAAAAAGGTAACGTGGACGTTTTCCGATCGCGTCGGATCATAATGAAAACACACAGACACCGGGCTGATGGAGAGCGCGCGTAACAGCAACCTGAACGTCATGGAGGGTTGCATAACAGCAGCATGAACGTACTGAAGGAAGAGAGACAATCAGATTTAGGAGAGACAGCAGAAAGATGATAGGCTAACGATGTAATTGTGTCGTTGTGCTATTGGATAGAGAGACCAGCTGATGTAGACAGCTGATATCATGATTGACAGCCCCGAACCATAACAGCAAGGAAATAATGAGTGTGCATGCACGAGGAGTGATAGCAGATGTATGAGAAATAAACTACGGGCTTAGGCATGCAAGAGTATAGTCTTCCTGACTGAACTTACGCTAGAGCTTCATTTAGTGTCTGATGTCTTTTATCTCGCTCTCTTTCATCTTCTATCATCTCTCCAGACTCTGTCAGGCTGGTGAATGGGACTAGTCGGTGCTCAGGCAGACTGGAGGTGAAGTCTAACCAGTCTAACCAGTCTAACCAGTGGTGGTCCTCAGTGTGTGATGACTTTGACCAGCAGGATGCAGAGGTGGTCTGTAGGGAGCTTGGCTGTAGGGCTCCTTCAGTCCTCCAGGGGGCGCTCTATGGAGAAGTGGAGGCTCCAATGTGGACCAAAGAGTTCCAGTGTGGAGGCCATGAGTCTGCTCTCCTGGACTGCAGAAGCTCAGGCTCAGATAGAAACACCTGCTCACCTGGCAAAGCTGTTGGACTCACCTGCTCAGGTAGAAGAGGAGCTGCAGCTGTGATCTGGTTCATTTCTGTTCTACTGAAACTCACTTTGTTCTTTTACTGACGACTCTCTTGTTTCTGTTCAGAACCTGTCAGGTTGGTGGGAGGAGACAGTCGCTGTGCAGGAACACTTGAGATGAAACATCAAGGAGACTGGAGACCAGTATATGGCTCTATCTGGAACCTGAAGGAAGCAGCTGTTGCCTGTAGAGATCTGGACTGTGGCTCTACTGTTTCTATCAGACGGAGAGAGTCCTCATGGAGATCTGTGTGGTTTATCAAGTCTAACTGTCTTCAGTCTGGATCTGCTCTGAGAGAGTGTTTAACATCATGTTTCACTCCCTACATCGTGGATCTTACCTGCTCAGGTAGGCCCAACAGTGACATCATCTATGTGCCAATCTACTTCATATGTTTTGGTCCAGTCCCTCCCTAACTAGATCCTGGTAATCTGTCTCTAAAACACTCTCTGAGGTGGTTCTATCTATCCCTTCATGAGCCTTCACCTGTCTCTTCCTTATTCGGTGTACCATTAGATTCCCCATTGTCTGCTTTCAAACGTGACTTGTTTGCATGTTTAACTTTACTGGCTCAGCACCTGGTGTTGCTGAAGTGGAGACATGTTTATTCATCAAGTTCAAGGCACATCTTCCGAGGTGTGGATACTTGTGTTCCATCAATAAGTCCCATAGCTCTTCATTCATGCCAGGTGTTTCCCTTGATTTGATCTCAATGTAAATGTGCAGTGAGAGAATCTCTTTCTCAGCAGCAAAGCTGTCCAGGTGAAACACTGATACTATTTAGCTCTCATTAAAGCTCTTCTTATGTTCTCATGTTGCTCCTCATAGATGTCAAGCTGCACAATGTCTTTGTCCTGATGTTTCACTTCTGTCTGCATGTGAGGAAAGTTCACAGCGTTAAAGCCTACTTGACAGCAGTTGTGTCTTTTAAACGTGTTTCCTTCACTGATCCTGTTGATGACATGTTCATCATAATCCTGCAGCTCTAAATCAGCTTCGTTGAACAGTAAAGGGAGATCTGTCACAAACACTGAATCCAAAAGCCACTGGTAGTCCCCTAGTTGTGCATCTTCTGCATGTAATGAAAGATTCAGAAAGTCTCACTGAATGTCAACAACAATGTTCCTCTGCTCAGCCATCTTACATCAGTGTGCAGCAGTAGGTCTCTGTGTTCAAAGCCCTTCTCCTCCAAGTGAGTCCAGAATACCATTCTCTGTAGAGTCCTGGTCCCAACACAACTCACAATCTTCAAGGCAACATCCCTCCCTTCTTTCATGTTGAACATCTTCCACCACAACGCTTGCTGGTGAATTCTACATGATAAAAAAGGAAGTAGAGGAAAATGTCTCTGTGTTAGTACAACATGATGAACCCAGTAGCACTAATCCGTCTCTGAGCTTCTGTGCACTGTTTCATAATGCCGCTCCAAAGTGCTCTACTTTGGTAAGACCACGCTCACATTGCAGACAAGACAGACGCTGTTCAGATTTTAGTGAACTAAAAAAGAATCCTCCTCCCAGTCTGACTAAAAATGTTGAGTTCATGATCTTTTGATATTTGTGTTTTGAGCTAACTTAGCTAGCTGGTTACTGATTATTATTATTGTAAGCGTCGTGGGTGTATGATAAAGGAATTAATCAGTCCAACACGTTTTGGGTTTTTCTCATAACTTTAGTCAAGCTTCCACGGAACCGCACCAAGTCAGATCACACTCTCCCGCTACTCTTCCTCTCCCGTCACATTATCACCATCACATCAAACCCCGTAAACAGCGCCAACTATTGGTGATAGTTGATCATCACAGGATTTCAGTCTTACACATCTTCCCCCCCCCCCTTTACAAAAGCGTCCTCGCTTCAAAATAGCTGAATTTATAAGTACAGTTATCAACTTACACTAAACACCAATATAAACAGATGTAAGTAATAAACAGAAACAACAACAAGGATTAATGTGGAAGCCCAGTAATATTCATTATGTGGGAAAAGGCTGACTCACATAAATGAGTAGAGCCGAATAATGCAGTCAAGAAGGTATCACATTTCCTCATGTTTGGGTACTTTTCCTCTGTGAGTAAGTTCCCAAACTGACCATGAGCCCTGGACTTCAGCTGAATGTCAGCCTGTAGTGTAAAAATCTCATCCTCTACTCCAGACGAGTTCAGGTGAAACAGTGTTGCAATTTTTGATGCGAGTGAATCAACCTCAAAATCTTCCCGAAATGGGTAGCACATAAATGTAGCGACTGGCTCGAGTAAAGCAAAGTCTTGAAAGCGTTTGTCAAACTCTGACAGACACTTGTCAATCTGCTGTGTAGCGCGCACTGTGCGCGCCTTCCGTTGCGTCTCCAGCTTGACGCGAGGTTTTGGAAGTTCCCCAAATCATGGCACTGCAGCTTTAGCTTCTTTAGTAGAAATAAATTGGAAGATTAACTAATTAGCTCGCCTGCGTTTTGCAGTAGCTCGCGCGGTTGACCGCGCATACGTGGTGACCCGTGTGTTAGAAAAGACAATTTTTCTCTGTATTTGAACCAAAATAAATATACTTTGATTGGACGAAATAAACAAGTAAAAATTTAACTTTTTCATTCATTTTTATTTTGAAATAATCTTATTTCCGGGTTACATGTTGTGCTCTGCGTCTCGTTTTAAAGGAAAAAACTAAAAAGGAACGAAATTCGGCTCGTTTTTGACTTTGGTTCTTGGTTTTTCCGTTTTTGAATTCAGAACCAAAAACGGAAATACGACCGCCCATTTCCGTTTTCCCGTTCTTGGTTTGAAACGAAAAACGAGAATACTTCCGTATTTCTAGGTCCGTGTACGTTTTAGTCATCTGTTTTACCGTTAATTCGGAAAAACCAAAATACGGAAATACCATGGTATTCTCGTTTTTCGTTTCAAACCAAGAACGGGAAAACGGAAATGGGCGGTCGTATTTCCGTTTTTGGTTCTGAATTCAAAAACGGAAAAACCAAGAACCAAAGTCAAATAAGGGTCCGTGTACGTTTTAGTCATCTGTTTTACCGTTAATTCGGAAAAACCAATATACGGAAATACCATGGTATTCTCGTTTTTCGTTTCAAACCAAGAACGGGAAAACGGAAATGGGCGGTCGTATTTCCGTTTTTGGTTCTGAATTCAAAAACGGAAAAACCAAGAACCAAAGTCAAATAAGGTCCGTGTACGTTTTAGTCATCTGTTTTACCGTTAATTCGGAAAAACCAAAATATGGAAATACCGTGGTATTCTCGTTTTTCGTTTCAAACCAAAAACGGAAAAACCAAAGTCAAATAACGAGCCGTATTTCGTTTTTGCAAATCCCTTTTTTGTTTTTTCCTTTAAAACGAGACGCAGAGCACAACAGGTAACCCGGAAAGAAGAATATTTCAAAATAAAAGTGAAGACGATATAATGACCGTATGCAAGAAATTAATACATTAATTAATTAATTAATCTGGGCCGATGGGAGTGCGTTAGCATCAGTAGTTGACTACATGCTGTTTAATATTCATTTATCTATGTACACAGCAATAATTAAGTTTTCGATTAATCGGTGCATTGATGTTTGATGCAATACAGTTCGTGCACTGCTGTCTGTCCACAGGTCTCAGTTTTCGGTAAGTAAGCAATTTATAACCATATGTGTGTTGTATTTGTTCTAAAACAGAGTTTTCTTTACACTTTAAAACAGTGTTTGATCGAAAAAATCATTTAGCTGACTATCAATTGTGTGTTTGCTACTTTAGCTAACGCCACAACAGCTAACGTTAGCTTAGTTGCTACTTTATCTAACGTCACAACAGCTAGCTTAGTTGTGTAGTAACATAATGTGAAGGTGATATGTATGTTAACATTAAGCTAACATGATATTGCTCTCAAGTGTAATGCTCGGTGAATTCAATTTGAGTAGCTTTTAGACTGTTTTAGTAGCGTGTGGACTTCACAAACATGCAAATGTTAATGGACTATTGAATGAGTGGCCATGCTGATTGCCAACTGTATATTCCTGACTGGTTGCAAGTGTGCTTTCAAATATTTTTAGTGTGGTAGAATTAGACAAAGCTAACTGAAATCACGTTAGTAAATGGTGTTGAAGATGCACTTAATAAACAGCAAGGGGTTAATGTTACCGTCCCTCATAATGTAAACTGAACGGTGTGACACCATAACGTTAACGTTGTATTTCAGCAGCAAGCTGCCGTTCAGTCAACACAATGACGCTGAGTCATTACAGAGCAACAGCAGCTCACTTTGTGCAAGTCTTAAGTCTGAGTTCACCAGAAGCAGGCTTCAGTAAAGTGAAGGTAATCACCAGGTTGTGCTTCATGAGAATAACTATAAGTAAAGGTAGTAGGGTCATGTAAGCAGAACTAAGATAATTAATTATTCCATTAAGAGAATGTATAATGAAGTCAGTGTATATTTTAAGGTCACCATAGGTCCTATATATATTCTAAACATGTTTTGTAATTATTGATGTTTTGAGGGATATTTCAACAACTGTAATCCTTTTATACAGGCGACAAGTGCTTTCAAGGGCGGCCATCCTCTAGGCATCCAACTTGAGGAAGATGATGGGCATCTCATTCTGAAGTATATGGTAAGTCAATGTAACCAGCCACATGTACTGTTTTGTATTACAGAAAATGTTTTAAGATCCCAATATCACTAATAGTTATAACAAGTCATTGCGACAGCACAAAAAACTCAGTTCACACCTGTTGAATAGGTATAGAACATGTCTGATTTTGGGAAAGGAAAACAATGCTGAACTTTTTTGCTTTAACTTGTCATTGTGAAGTAAATGTTGATTGCTCAGTGTAAGGGCTATAGAAAAATGACACCACGTTCCTTTTGTCTTCCCCAGCATCGTCTGCTGTTCAAGTTAAAATGTGTCAGAAATAAAGTGATGGGATTTACTAGGTTACATGTGTCACACATCAGTCATGTGAATTAGTAGAGAGTGGGAACCTCCACACCACTGGTGGTACCGCTCCATAGAGGGATGTACAGACTACTAGCAGTGTTTTAAATAATGAAGCGCATTGTATTCATATGTGAATAAGGTCTATTAATTCCTAATAGGTAGGGAGAGATCTTCCAACTGTATATTAATGTGTTCCATTGATTCTCTCATATACAGCACGCCTTGGCTGGCAGCACAGTGACGGTTTCAAAGAGGGCCTTCCTGCGGCTTAATCGATCATGACCCTTTTTTGCCAGGAGCTGGCTGCTCTGGTGTTCACAAAGGAGGTCCTTGTACTGTCCACCCTGACTGGGAAGTCTGGGAAAGTGGGACCTCCTAAAAGACAACTGGACGTTGCCAAAGTGCAGACCATAACAGGTAGGTAATTGTCTTGAGTCGTATGTAGATAATTTAAAGCTTCTGTGATTTATAAAGCAGCAGAATCACATGTTCAACACACCACCAGTGATGAAATATGTTTGACCTGCACTGGTAGGAATATTGGCATATCATATTGATATAGTTCCTCAATATTAATCCTGATTTTCTGTTCAAAAAATAATATTGGTTCAACAGGATTTCCTGTGTGGTCAAAATAGAAGAAACTGTTGTATGAATATGCTGTGTGACATAGTTTCTCGTCTCTTAACAGATGCTGTTATTCAAGAGTTTCCGCAGACGAGTGCCTCGGACGTGCGAGCGGTCATCAGACGGAAGTGTAACAACGAGCAGTTCAACCAAAAGAAAGGAACATAATGTGGAGCATGTTTGTGTTTCTATTTAGTGAGCGAGAGTCTGCAGCGGTGCAATTTGTTTTGATGGTTCTGTGTTGTTTTAATTTGAAACATGGTCATTCTGTTTTGTTTAGTAATACATGTACCATATAAACTTAAATCAGAATTTTTTTGCTCTCTGTTAAGTATATTTTTGTTATATTTCTCGAAAATGCACTATATTACATTTATTTGAAAGTGTGTTTAAAGATTTAATTTGCAAATTGTTAGACGTACAATGTTAGTATATTTTATATATTTGCAAATAGTACAATTATTGGCAATGTATTTGCAATGTACTATTATATATAATATATTAAGAATATATTTGAAATTCAATAAATGTTTTTGAACTTTTTATTATTGTTAAATCTTATTGTTCAAAACAAGATCAATTACACCAGATATTGTTAATATTTGTGGTTACACTTATCACAATGTGTTTTCTGTGCATGCATTACACTAGCAAACTTAGTTTTTCCTTTACTACTTTGACTTGAAAGCGAAATAAGTACCACATAAAATTCCAAACTTTTTATTTAAAGGAGACGCGTCATACTGCCTGTATAGAATCACAAGCACCTGCTACCTGGAAGGAGATCTGATCATTTAAACCACTATGAAGGCCAACACAGTGTACTCAGGCAAAATGTGACCTTTGACCTTCGTGATGATAGAGCAAATGAATCCAATTTACAACGAAAGAGGAAACTAATATTGTATCTCACTAGAAACATTCCTTTTTCCTACAAAATTACATTCCAATATCATTAAACTGCAATTTCAATTACATTTCGAGGGACATGTTTTTCTCTCATATCGCGGTCGCAGTTTTCAACAGTTTTCAACAGCCCTCCTCCCACAGCAGTCTTCTGCAGACCAGTGTTATTGAATGGGAACTTAATTTTACGAGACAGTGTCATGCTGGTGTGTCCAACATGCTAAATAGCTGGTAGTCTGTTGCATTGGTTCCCAACTCAATTCATCCTGACGGTCTGCATCCGCCTACAGCTCCAGAGATCAATCTGAGGGGTCACGAGACCGGTAACATGGCAGCAAAGAAGAAAAGAGAACCAATTAATCTGGTTTTTGCTCTTGTCTTTTGAGATTAGGGAACACAAATGAAAACATTCTAGAGTCAAACTTTCTGTAACTCAATGGCATTAAAACTGAAGTCATTTTATTTGGACTACAGCATTTAACCCACATAAGGGTCCAACCTGAAAGCTCTTCTTAACAAGAAGAAAGCAGCTTACAGGGACGAGCTCAGGAGAGTCCAGCGCGACCTGAAGTTGATGATCAGAGAGTGCAAGGACTCCTACAGGAGGAAGCTGGAGGCCAAACTCCAGCAGAACAACGTGAAGGAGGTGTGGACGGGGATGAAGCAGATTACCGGCTTCAAGGTTGGAGGCAGACAACCAGGGGGCTCCCTGGAGAGGGCCAACGAGCTAAACTCTTTCTTCAATAGGTTTAGCTCAGAGCCCTCATCTATGTCCTCCACACACCACACCTCCCAAACACCATCACCTCCCCCTCTGTCCCCCCTGGTGAGCTGCATGGACTCAGAGCCCTCCACTTCAAAGGGCTCTGCCACCACCGACACTATGACCCCCCTCCCCTCTCTGTGACGACTGGCCAGGTTAGGAGACAGCTGGAGAGACTCCACCAAGGCAAGGCTGCTGGACCTGATGGCATCAGCCCCAGGGTCCTGAAGACCTGCGCCAGCCAGCTGTCTGTTGTCCTGCAACACCTCTTCAACCTGAGCCTGAAGCAGGAGGAAGTCCCGGTGCTGTGGAAGACGTCGTGCCTGGTTCCTGTACCAAAGAAGACGACACCATCTGGCCTCAATGACTACCGACCAGTTGCCCTCACATCTCATGTGATGAAGGTGCTGGAGAGGCTGGTCTTGGCCCACCTCCGACCGCAGGTGAAATCCTCACTGGACCCTCTGCAATTTGCATACCAGCCTCATGTGGGAGTGGACGACGCCATCATCTACCTGCTGCAACGAGCTCAGTCGCACCTGGATGGATCCGATGGCTCAATGAGAATCACTTTCTTTGATTTCTCCAGTGCATTCAACACCATCCAACCAGTGCTGCTGAGTGAGAAGCTGCGGGTGGTGGGGGTTAACGCGTCCACTGTCTCCTGGATCACTGACTACCTCACGGGCAGACCACAGTTTGTCTGACTGGGCCGTGTGCTGTTTGATGGGGTGGTCAGTGATACTGGAGCCTCACAGGGAACTGTTCTGTCTCCCTTCCTGCTCACCTTGTACACCACTGACTTCCAGTACAACTCTGTGTCATGCCATCTGCAGAAGTTCTCTGATGACTCTGCAGTGGTCGGGTGTATAAGGGACGGACGGGAGGAGGAGTACAGGGCAGTAGTGGATGACTTTGTAGAGTGGGCCGGTAGAAATCACCTGAACGTGGCCAAGACCAGAGAGATGGTGGTCGACTTCAGGAGGAAGACGATGGCTCCACAACCGCTGAGAGTTCTGGGAGAGGACGTGGACATGGTGGAGGAGTACAAGTACCTGGGTGTCTCCATCGACAGCAGACTGAACTGATAGACCAACATCAACGCTGTGTACAAGAAGGGGATGAGTCGACTCTTTTTCTTGAGGAAACTTCCTCAATCCTTCAACGTGTGCCAGATGTTGGAGATGTTCTACCAGTCTGTTGTGGCCAGTGCACTGTACTTCGCCGTAGTCTGCTGGGGGAGCAGCATTGGAGCCGGAGACACCAACAGACTTAACAAACTTGTTAAGAAGGCCGGTTCCATCATTGGCTGCAAACAAGACTATCTGGAAGAGGTGGTGGAGAGGAGGACACTGAAGAAACTATTGTCCATATTGGATAACCCGGATCACCCTCTCCACCACCTACTGCAGGGACAGCGGAGCACTTTCTCCAACAGACTGATCCAGCTCCGCTGTCACAAGGACCGATACAGGAGAGCATTCCTGCCCACTGCAATAACACTTTACAATAAATCACCTATGGCCAGATCATCCTCCACATAACTACACACTGCTTCACTGTTGTTTGCTGGGGTTGATTTTTGCACTACTGTTATTCACCTAGTTAGTTCATTTAACACTATTCTATTTCATTGTATATACTGTGCATTTTTTAATACTTAATATTTTTGGTTACTCTGTTACTTTGCTTCTTGGTGTGTCTTGCTGCTATGTTGAGTTCTTAAATGACACAAATATAACATGTAAATACATGATGTATACAACTAATGCAAATTAACCATAAACATCAAATATCAGATGAAATAATCAGCATTAAATACATCTGTATCAATAACCTAAAGGCACAGGTAAATATGACTAAATCTATGGTTTAAATACACTTATACTGTCATCTACTGGTAAAAATGGCAAACACTTTGACTTTGCATCTACTTCACGTTCACTAAATCAACAGCACAATACGGTGGAAAAATAAATATCAGTGCTCTGTGAACACGAAAATGACTTTGATTAAATTATATCACGAACTGTATTGCATCAAACATCAATGCACCGATTAATCGAAAACTTAATTATTGCTGTGTACATAGGTAAATGAATATTAAACAGCATGTAGTCAACTACTGATGCTAACGCACTCCCATCGGCCCAGATTAATTAATTAATTAATGTATTAATTTCTTGCATACGGTCATTATATCGTCTTCACTTTTATTTTGAAATATTCTTCTTTCCGGGTTACCTGTTGTGCTCTGCGTCTCGTTTTAAAGGAAAAAACAAAAAAGGGATTTGCAAAAACGAAATACGGCTCGTTATTTGACTTTGTTTTTTCCGTTTTTGGTTTGAAACGAAAAACGAGAATACCATGGTATTTCCATATTTTCGACTAAACGGTAAAACAGATGACTAAAACGTACACGGACCTTATTTGACTTTGGTTCTTGGTTTTTCCATTTTTGATTTCAGAACCAAAAACGGAAATACGACCGCCCATTTCCGTTTTCCCGTTCTTGGTTTGAAACGAAAAACGAGAATACCATGGTATTTCCGTATTTTGGTTTTTCCGAATTAACGGTAAAACAGATGACTAAAACCGTTTAGACGAAAATGCAGAAATACCATGGTATTCTCGTTTTTCGTTTCAAACCAAAAACGGAAAAACCAAAGTCAAATAACGAGCCGTATTTCGTTTTTGCAAATCCCTTTTTTGTTTTTTCCTTTAAAACGAGACGCAGAGCACAACAGGTAACCCGGAAAGAAGAATATTTCAAAATAAAAGTGAAGGCGATATAATGACCGTATGCAAGAAAGGAATACATTAATTAATTAATTAATCTGGGCCGATGGGAGTGCGTTAGCATCAGTAGTTGACTACATGCTGTTTAATATTCATTTATCTATGTACACAGCAATAATCAACTTTTCGATTAATCGGTGCATTGTTTGATGCAATACAGTTCGTGATACTTTATAGTTTAATCAAAGTCATTTTCGTGTTCAGAGTTGTCAGCACTGATATTTATTTTTCCACCGTATTGTGCTGTTGATTTAGTGAACGTGAAGTAGATGCAAAGTCAAAGTGTTTACCATTTTTACCAGTAGATGTTTAAATGTATGTGTATTTAAACCATAGATTTAGTCATATTTACCTGTGCCTTTAGGTTATTGATACAGATGTATTTATTGCTGATTATTTCATCTGATATTTGATGTTTATGGTTAATTTGCATTAGTTGCATCATGTATTTACATGTTATATTTGTGTCATTTAAGAACTCAACATAGCAGCAAGACACACCAAGAAGCATAGTAACAGAGTAACCAAAAATATTAAGTATTAAAAAATGCACAATATATACAATGAAATAGAATAGTGTTAAATGAACTAACTAGGTGAATAACAGTAGTGCAAAAATCAACCCCAGCAAACAACAGTGAAGCAGTGTGTAATTATGTGGAGGATGATTTGGCCAGAGGTGATTTATTGTAAAGTGTTATTGCAGTGGGCAGGAATGTTCTCCTGTATCTGTCCTTGTGACAGCGGAGCTGGATCAGTCTGTTGGAGAAAGTGCTCCGCTGTCCCTGCAGTAGGTGGTGGAGAGGGTGGTCCGCGTTATCCAATATGGATAATAGTTTCTTCAGTGTCCTCCTCTCCACCACCTCTTCCAGAGTGTCCAGTTTGCAGCCAATGATGGAACCGGCCTTCTTAACAAGTTTGTTAAGTCTGTTGGTGTCTCCGGCTCCAATGCTGCTCCCCCAGCAGACTACAGAAGTACAGTGCACTGACCACAACAGACTGGTAGAACATCTCCAGCATCTTGCTGCACACGTTGAAGGATCGAAGTTTCCTCAAGAAAAAGAGTCGACTCATCCCCTTCTTGTACACAGCGTTGATGTTGGTCTGCCAGTTCAGTCTGCTGTCGATGGAGACACCCAGGTACTTGTACTCCTCCACCATGTCCACGTCCTCTCCCAGAACTCTCAGCGGTTGTGGAGCCGTCGTCTTCCTCCTGAAGTTGACCACCATCTCTCTGGTCTTGGCCACGTTCAGATGCAGGTGATTTCTACCGGCCCACTCTACAAAGTCATCCACAACTGCCCTGTACTCCTCCTCCCGTCCGTCCCCTATACACCCGACCACTGCAGAGTCATCAGAGAACTTCTGCAGATGACATGACCCCGAGTTGTACTGGAAGTCAGTGGTGTACAAGGTGAACAGGAAGGGAGACAGAACAGTTCCCTGTGAGGCTCCAGTATCACTGACGACCCCATCAAACAGCACACTGCCCAGTCGGACAAACTGTGGTCTGCCCGTGAGGTAGTCAGTGATCCAGGAGACGGTGGACGCGTTAACCCCCACCACCCGCAGCTTCTCACTCAGCAGCACTGGTTGGATGGTGTTGAATGCACTGGAGAAATCAAAGAAAGTGATTCTCACAGAGCCATCGGATCCATCCAGGTGTGACTGAGCTCGTTGCAGCAGGTAGATGATGGCGTCGTCCACTCCCACATGAGGCTGGTATGCAAATTGCAGAGGGTCCAGTGAGGATTTCACCTGCGGTCGGAGGTGGGCCAAGACCAGCCTCTCCAGCACCTTCATCACATGAGATGTGAGGGCAACTGGTCGGTAGTCATTGAGGCCAGATGGTGTCGTCTTCTTTGGTACAGGAACCAGGCACGACGTCTTCCACGGCACCAGGACTTCCTCCTGCTTCAGGCTCAGGTTGAAGAGATGTTGCAGGACAACAGACAGCTGGCTGGCGCAGGTCTTCAGGACCCTGGGGCTGATGCCATCAGGTCCAGCAGCCTTGCCTTGGTGGAGTCTCTCCAGCTGTCTCCTAACCTGGCCAGTCGTCACAGAGAGGGGAGGGGGGTCATAGTGTCGGTGGTGGCAGAGCCCTTTGAAGTGGAGGGCTCTGAGTCCATGCAGCTCACCAGGGGGGACAGAGGGGGAGGTGGGGGTGTTTGGGAGGTGTGGTGTGTGGAGGACATAGATGAGGGCTCTGAGCTAAACCTATTGAAGAAAGAGTTTAGCTCGTTGGCCCTCTCCAGGGAGCCCCCTGGTTGTCTGCCTCCAACCTTGAAGCCGGTAATCTGCTTCATCCCCATCTACACCTCCTTCCCGTTGTTCTGCTGGAGTTTGGCCTCCAGCTTCCTCCTGTAGGAGTCCTTGCACTCTCTGATCATCAACTTCAGGTCGCGCTGGACTCTCCTGAGCTCGTCCCTGTCCCCAGACCTGAAAGCTGCTTTCTTCTTGTTAAGAAGAGCTTTCAGGTTGGACCCTTATGTGGGTTAAATGCTGTAGTCCAAATAAAATGACTTCAGTTTTAATGCCATTGAGTTACAGAAAGTTTGACTCTAGAATGTTTTCATTTGTGTTCCCTAATCTCAAAAGACAAGAGCAAAAACCAGATTAATTGGTTCTCTTTTCTTCTTTGCTGCCATGTTACCGGTCTCGTGACCCCTCAGATTGATCTCTGGAGCTGTAGGCGGATGCAGACCGTCAGGATGAATTGAGTTGGGAACCAATGCAACAGACTACCAGCTATTTAGCATGTTGGACACACCAGCATGACACTGTCTCGTAAAATTAAGTTCCCATTCAATAACACTGGTCTGCAGAAGACTGCTGTGGGAGGAGGGCTGTTGAAAACTGTTGAAAACTGCGACCGCGATATGAGAGAAAAACATGTCCCTCGAAATGTAATTGAAATTGCAGTTTAATGATATTGGAATGTAATTTTGTAGGAAAAAGGAATGTTTCTAGTGAGATACAATATTAGTTTCCTCTTTCGTTGTAAATTGGATTCATTTGCTCTATCATCACGAAGGTCAAAGGTCACATTTTGCCTGAGTACACTGTGTTGGCCTTCATAGTGGTTTAAATGATCAGATCTCCTTCCAGGTAGCAGGTGCTTGTGATTCTATACAGGCAGTATGACGCGTCTCCTTTAAATAAAAAGTTTGGAATTTTATGTGGTACTTATTTCGCTTTCAAGTCAAAGTAGTAAAGGAAAAACTAAGTTTGCTAGTGTAATGCATGCACAGAAAACACATTGTGATAAGTGTAACCACAAATATTAACAATATCTGGTGTAATTGATCTTGTTTTGAACAATAAGATTTAACAATAATAAAAAGTTCAAAAACATTTATTGAATTTCAAATATATTCTTAATATATTATATATAATAGTACATTGCAAATACATTGCCAATAATTGTACTATTTGCAAATATATAAAATATACTAACATTGTACGTCTAACAATTTGCAAATTAAATCTTTAAACACACTTTCAAATAAATGTAATATAGTGCATTTTCGAGAAATATAACAAAAATATACTTAACAGAGAGCAAAAAAATTCTGATTTAAGTTTATATGGTACATGTATTACTAAACAAAACAGAATGACCATGTTTCAAATTAAAACAACACAGAACCATCAAAACAAATTGCACCGCTGCAGACTCTCGCTCACTAAATAGAAACACAAACATGCTCCACATTATGTTCCTTTCTTTTGGTTGAACTGCTCGTTGTTACACTTCCGTCTGATGACCGCTCGCACGTCCGAGGCACTCGTCTGCGGAAACTCTTGAATAACAGCATCTGTTAAGAGACGAGAAACTATGTCACACAGCATATTCATACAACAGTTTCTTCTATTTTGACCACACAGGAAATCCTGTTGAACCAATATTATTTTTTGAACAGAAAAT
Organism: Anarhichas minor; assembly: GCF_050575085.1. Taxonomy (NCBI): domain Eukaryota; kingdom Metazoa; phylum Chordata; class Actinopteri; order Perciformes; family Anarhichadidae; genus Anarhichas; species Anarhichas minor. The sequence goes on from NW_027466452.1 coordinate 3,048,398, forward strand.
CAGGATTAATATTGAGGAACTATATCAATATGATATGCCAATATTCCTACCAGTGCAGGTCAAACATATTTCATCACTGGTGGTGTGTTGAACATGTGATTCTGCTGCTTTATAAATCACAGAAGCTTTAAATTATCTACATACGACTCAAGACAATTACCTACCTGTTATGGTCTGCACTTTGGCAACGTCCAGTTGTCTTTTAGGAGGTCCCACTTTCCCAGACTTCCCAGTCAGGGTGGACAGTACAAGGACCTCCTTTGTGAACACCAGAGCAGCCAGCTCCTGGCAAAAAAGGGTCATGATCGATTAAGCCGCAGGAAGGCCCTCTTTGAAACCGTCACTGTGCTGCCAGCCAAGGCGTGCTGTATATGAGAGAATCAATGGAACACATTAATATACAGTTGGAAGATCTCTCCCTACCTATTAGGAATTAATAGACCTTATTCACATATGAATACAATGTGCTTCATTATTTAAAACACTGCTAGTAGTCTGTACATCCCTCTATGGAGCGGTACCACCAGTGGTGTGGAGGTTCCCACTCTCTACTAATTCACATGACTGATGTGTGACACATGTAACCTAGTAAATCCCATCACTTTATTTCTGACACATTTGAACTTGAACAGCAGACGATGCTGGGGAAGACAAAAGGAACGTGGTGTCATTTTTCTATAGCCCTTACACTGAGCAATCAACATTTACTTCACAATGACAAGTTAAAGCAAAAAAGTTCAGCATTGTTTTCCTTTCCCAAAATCACAGACATGTTCTATACCTATTCAACAGGTGTGAACTGAGTTTTTTGTGCTGTCGCAATGACTTGTTATAACTATTAGTGATATTAGGATCTTAAAACATTTTCTGTAATACAAAACAGTACATGTGGCTGGTTACATTGACTTACCATATACTTCAGAATGAGATGTCCATCATCTTCCTCAAGTTGGATGCCTAGAGGATGGCCGCCCTTGAAAGCACTTGTCGCCTGTATAAAAGGATTACAGTTGTTGAAATATCCCTCAAAACATCAATAATTACAAAAAATGTTTAGAATATATATAGGACCTATGGTGACCTTAAAATATACACTGACTTCATTATACATTCTCTTAATGGAATAATTAATTATCTTAGTTCTGCTTACATGACCCTACTACCTTTACTTATAGTTATTCTCATAAAGCACAACCTGGTGATTACCTTCACTTTACTGAAGCCTGCTTCTGGTGAACTCAGACGTAAGACTTGCACAAAGTGAGCTTCTGCTGTTGCTCTGTAATGACTCAGCGTCATTGTGTTGACTGAACGGCAGCTTGCTGCTGAAATACAACGTTAACGTTATGGTGTCACGCCGTTCAGTTTACATTATGAGGGACGGTAACATTAACCGAGCAATATCATGTTAGCTTAATGTTAACATACATATCACCTTCACATTATGTTACTACACAACTAAGCTAGCTGTTGTGGCGTTAGCTAAAGTAGCAAACACACAATTGATAGTCAGCTAAATGATTTTTTTCTATCAAACACTGTTTTAAAGTGTAAAGAAAACTCTGTTTTAGAACAAATACAACACACATATGGTTATAAATTGCTTACTTACCGAAAACTGAGACCTGTGGACAGACAGCAGTGCACAAACTGTATTGCATCAAACATCAATGCACCGATTAATCGAAAACTTAATTATTGCTGTGTACATAGATAAATGAATATTAAACAGCATGTAGTCAACTACTGATGCTAACGCACTCCCATCGGCCCAGATTAATTAATTAATTAATGTATTCCTTTCTTGCATACGGTCATTATATCGCCTTCACTTTTATTTTGAAATATTCTTCTTTCCGGGTTACCTGTTGTGCTCTGCGTCTCGTTTTAAAGGAAAAAACAAAAAAGGGATTTGCAAAAACGAAATACGGCTCGTTATTTGACTTTGGTTTTTCCGTTTTTGGTTTGAAACGAAAAACGAGAATACCATGGTATTTCTGTATTTTCGTCTAAACGGTAAAACAGATGACTAAAACGTACACGGACCTTATTTGACTTTGGTTCTTGGTTTTTCCGTTTTTGAATTCAGAACCAAAAACGGAAATATGACCGCCCATTTCCGTTTTCCCGTTCTTGGTTTGAAACGAAAAACGAGAATACTGTATTGTCGTTTTTCCGAATTAACGGTAAAACAGATGACTAAAACGTACACGGACCCGTTTTGATAGTCTGTTTTACCGTTCAGTTGAAAAAACGACAATAGGTCGTTTCCTGACCGCAGCCCTTTTCTCATGCAATCTCTGACACACTAACTGTTGCATTATTTTAAGATGCATAAACATATAGTGATTATCCTTAATGAAGTGCATATATATATAAAATAAAATGAATATTCATGTACATATGTATGTACATATACAGGTGCTGGTCATATAATTAGAATATCATCAAAAAGTTGATTTATTTCACTAATTCCATTCAAAAAGTGAAACTTGTCTATTATATTCATTCATTACACACAGACTGATATATTTCAAATGTTTATTTCTTTTAATTTTGATGATTATAACTGACAACTGAGGAAAATCCCAAATTCAGTATCTCAGAAAATTAGAATATTACTTAAGACCAATACAAAGAAAGGATTTTTAGAAATCTTGGCCAACTGAAAAGTATGAACATGAAAAGTATGAGCATGTACAGCACTCAATACTTAGTTGGGGCTCCTTTTGCCTGAATTACTGCAGCAATGCGGCGTGGCATGGAGTCGATCAGTCTGTGGCACTGCTCAGGTGTTATGAGAGCCCAGGTTGCTCTGATAGTGGCCTTCAGCTCTTCTGCATTGTTGGGTCTGGCATTTCGCATCATCCTCTTCACAATACCCCATAGATTTTCTATGGGGTTAAGGTCAGGCGAGTTTGCTGGCCAATTAAGAACAGGGATACCATGGTCCTTAAACCAGGTACTGGTTGCTTTGGCACTGTGTGCAGGTGCCAAGTCCTGTTGGAAAATGAAATCTGCATCTCCATAAAGTTGGTCAGCAGCAGGAAGCATGAAGTGCTCTAAAACTTCCTGGTATACGGCTGCGTTGACCTTGGACCTCAGAAAACACAGTGGACCAACACCAGCAGATGACATGGCACCCCAAACCATCACTGACTGTGGGAACTTTACACTGGACCTCAAGCAATGTGGATTGTGTGTCTCTCCTCTCTTCCTCCAGACTCTGGGACCCTGATTTCCAAATGAAATGCAAAATTCACTTTCATCAGAGAACATAACTTTGGACCACTCAGCAGCAGTCCAGTCCTTTTTGTCTTTAGCCCAGGCGAGACGCTTCTGACGCTGTCTGTTGTTCAAGAGTGGCTTGACACAAGGAATGCGACAGCTCAAACCCATGTCTTGCATACGTCTGTGCGTAGTGGTTCTTGAAGCACTGACTCCAGCTGCAGTCCACTCTTTCTGAATCTCCCCCACATTTTTGAATCGGTTTTGTTTCACAATCCTCTCCAGGGTGCGGTTAACCCTATTGCTTATACACTTTTTTCTACCAAATCTTTTCCTTCCCTTAGCCTCTCTATTGATGTGCTTGGACAAAGAGCTCTGTGAACAGCCAGCCTCTTTTGCAATGACCTTTTGTGTCTTGCCCTCCTTGTGCAAGGTGTCAATGGTCGTCTTTTGGACAACTGTCAAGTCAGCAGTCTTCCCCATGATTGTGTAGCCTACAGAACTAGACTGAGAGACCATTTAAAGGCCTTTGCAGGTGTTTAGAGTTAATTAGCTGATTAGAGTGTGGCACCAGGTCTCTTCAATATTGAACCTTTTCACAATATTCTAATTTTCTGAGATACTGAATTTGGGATTTTCCTTAGTTGTCAGTTATAATCATCAAAATTAAAAGAAATAAACATTTGAAATATATCAGTCTGTGTGTAATGAATGAATATAATAGACAAGTTTCACTTTTTGAATGGAATTAGTGCAATAAATCAACTTTTTGATGATATTCTAATTATATGACCAGCACCTGTATATGTACACACATATATATAAATACACGTACATATATATATGTTATACACACACATGTACTGTATATATATATATATATATATATATATATACACACATTTATATATATACTGTATATCCTTTTCTGATGCGAGGGTCCAAGGACAGAAGATGGCATATTATATTATGTTGTAAAGATTGTAAATTTGTGATAATGGGAAATTTTTTCTTTTTATACCACAAAACAGGGATATAGACTATGTCACTGTGAAATAGACAATGGGAGAGACAGAGCCATATTCTGTTATTTGTACTGCTATTTTCCAACCTGAGGTCTGAAAGTTGAGGCTCTGACTTTTTTAAATTTTTATTTGTTTAGATTGGTATGGTCTCTCCCAACTGACAATATGCAAACCCCAGCTAATATATCTAGAAAGACTTACGACTCATTTAAATATGTTTAGGAACCGATTGAGGAAGCACATCATGTCTGCGCTGAATGTTGGATACTTCTAGTACAGGTGGAATACCAGTTAGTAGGTATTTCTTCACCACTAGGGAGGGCCCCTACAGTAGAGAGGGACTATACCCTCCTCCCACCAACAGGGAACCCAAGGGATGGCAAGTTGCATCCTTTTTTTTGAAGTCACATTGTTCTATGTTAGATTGTTCTTTGTTTCATGTTTTGTTTTTTTGTTTGGGTACGGATTGCAACTTGACTTCATAAATAAAAATGATAGAGAATAATATTCAGATACTGTCGTTGAACGTGAACGGTTTGAATAACCCTGTTAAACGCCGGAAAATAATGACAAAAATAAGGAAAGATAAGGCACAGATTATATACCTACAGGAGACACACTTGTCTAGGCAGGAACATGAGAAGCTTAAGAGGTTTGGCTACGCAAATACATTGTATAGTTCATTTCACCAGGGTTGTAGAAGAGGTGTGACTGTTCTCATATCTAACTCAGTGAAATTTGAATGTATTAAAGAAATCAGCGATAAAGAAGGCAGATATATTATTGTTAAAGGAAAGTTGGAAAATGAAATGGTGACATTGGTAAATGTTTACGCCCCACCTAATAGTGAAAAGTCCTTCTTTAAAACTCTACTTGATAGTATTATTCTCGAAACGGAGGGAAAATTAATATGTGGAGGTGACTTTAATATTGTCATGAATAGTAATCTAGACACAACAAACAATAAGAAAAATTTGGTATAGTTGATATTTGGAGAGAGTTGCATCCCACTAAAAGGGACTATACACACTACTCGGCACCTAATAAAAGTTATGCTAGAATTGACTATTTTGTTATGAATAAAAAGGACATGTATAGAGTTATGGAGTGTGAAATTGGAGCAGCAGACGTGTCGGACCACTGTGCAGTTTATCTTAATGTTAAGCTAAAACCACAGGACAAAAAAACGTTATGGAGGTTAAATGTTGGAATATTAAATTATAAGTCGGTTGTTGAGGAGATTGAAACATACCAAAAAGAAAATGACAATGGAGAGGTTAATCCTACCATCTTGTGGGACGCTCTTAAAGCAGTTATGAGAGGGAAACTTATTGCTAAGACAGCAGCTATCAAGAGAGCTAAAGAAGAAACGTACAAGAAGGAAAAGGAAAAACTGCTTGAAATCGAACAACAGCATAAAAATACCCGTGACTCGACACTGCTACCAAAAATTAAAGAAATTAGAGGTAACATAGATAAGCTACTAACTACAGAGATAAAAAAGAAAACAAGATTTCTTAAACAATCTTACTATGAGGTGGGACCCAAAGCAAATAAACTACTGGCAAAAAGACTGCAAAAACAACAGGCAGAAAGGACAATCCATAAGATAAGGGATACGGTTACAAATCAAATAGTGTATGAACCTAATGAGATTGAAACCATTTTTAGGAACTATTACCAAAATTTGTATAGCCAACCTCCATCCGCTGACAAGGACCAAATTAGAACTTTTCTAGAGACACTGGACCTACCAGTAATTGGGAAAGATCAGAATGACCTTTTGACTTCACCCATTACAAAAATAGAAATAGAGAAAGCGATGGGTAGACTGAAAATAAATAAATCCCCCAGCACTGATGGTTTACCAGCGGAGTGGTACAAAACGTTTAGTGAACTACTTCTACCAATACTTGAGCCGTCATTTAGCTATACGCTTGCCCATGGTGAACTCCCACCATCCTGGAAGGAGGCTGTAATAACAGTGATTCCTAAGGGAAAGAACAGTGATACCTACTCTGGTTACAGACCTATATCAATTCTTAATATAGACTATAAATTATATACCTCGATTATTGCAAAAAGGTATGAGCACTTTATGAATGATATTATAGATGAAGACCAGACGGGCTTCATCAAGGGGCGCCAAACCCAAGATAACATAAGGAGAACCCTACATATAATTGAACATATTAACCATAAAAATATCAATGCAGCCCTAATAAGTCTTGACGCAGAAAAGGCATTTGATAGTGTAAACTGGACATTTCTGTATCAGGTACTTGAGAAATTTGGACTAAATGAAAAAGCTATTCAATGTGTTAAAACACTTTACCAAAACCCAACAGCAAGGATAAAAATAAATGGCAGTCTGACTGATAGTATAGCATTAGAACGGTCTACCAGGCAGGGATGTTGTCTTTCACCGACTCTATTTGCAATTTTTATAGAACCTCTGGCACAAGCAATTAGGCAGAATAAAGACCTTAAAGGGATAAAGGTCGGAAACGAAGAACATGTCATTGGACTTTTTGCAGATGACGTGATCTGCTATTTAGAGGACCCTGACACATGCCTCCCTATATTAATCAACCAACTTGAGACGTTTGGCTCTTACTCTGGATATAAATTGAACTTGTCAAAAACAGAGATTTTAACACTGAACTACAAACCAACCGAAACTATACAACGAACACTTAACTTAAATTGGAGTTCTAAAAGAATGACATATCTTGGGGTTACTATAACAAAAAGTATTGATGATCTATATAAAGCCAACTATAATAAAGTGGATCAGGACATTAGGAATGATTTGGAGAGGTGGGCTGTTCTTCCACTAGATTTCAGTTCACGGATAGACACTATAAAAATGAGCATACTACCAAGACTCCTCTATCTCTTTCAGTCACTACCAATCGAGATCCCTGAGAAACAATTTCGAACCTGGGATAAAGTTATCTCAAGGTTTATATGGAAAGGTCAAAGGCCAAGAGTCAAATACGAAACATTACAGATTGGAAAACATAAAGGGGGCATGTCATTACCAAATCTTAGGGCATATTTTCATGCAGCTCAAATTAGACCAGTCATTTATTGGTGTACCAATGATTATGAAGCTAAATGGAAAAACCTAGAACGATATGTAGAAGGAAGGGAAATTCAAAGCCTTATCGGAGACAGAAATATAGCAAAAGATTTTCTTGACCAGATGGATGTTGTCACCCGATTTACATTAGAGATGTGGTTTAAACTGATAAGAAAATACAGATTAGAAGAAGAGCTCAGGCTTCTACGATGGATAGCCTATGATAGACATTTTATCCCGGGTACTCTCGATCTGAGGTTCAAACAATGGATTTCACGAGGAATAACAGCAAGCGTTGTGAGTTTCCAGGAGCTGAAAGACAAATACTCACTAAATAACCAGGATCACTTCAGATATCTGCAATTAAGGGACTTTTTCGACAGAGAAATAAAGCACAAAATTAACTTGGATAAAAATGGAATAATTAGAACCATAATAGGAGCTTACAACTCAAAGAAATATAGAATCATATCGACTATATATCAACATCTGATGGAAAAATTAGAAAATACAACTTTTTATGTAAAACTGAAATGGGAACAAGAACTTGGGAGTGAATATTACAGAGGATGAATATCTGGAGGACACAACAGTCTTCAACATCCTCGCGTATTTGGAGAGAACACTGTTGGAAGAATGTAATCAGATTCTTTATTACTCCCCAAATTACAAATAAATGTCTGTCTATTGTCCAGCCATGTTGGAGGAAATGTGGGGCAGTAAATGTAAACCACTCCCATGTATTTTGGCTATGTCCGGAAATTGTACAGTTTTGGGGAAATGTCCATATGGTTATAGTCCAAATTCTGGGCTATGATATACCAAAGTCATTTATCTTTCTCTACTTAGGTAATCTGACAACAGACACTGTTAAGAGAAGACAGGTATTTACTGAAGATCTTGCTAGCAGCTTGCAAGAAGGCTATCACGAAGAGATGGCACAAGGCAGATCCACCATCACAAGATGGATGGCTGAAAATTGTGACTGAAATGTATGATATGGAACTATTAACTCATAGAATAAGAGCTCAAGTGGAGCGATGTCGTGAGAAGTGGGAGAAATGGACGATGTTTACATGTCAACGATAACACAACCTGAATATTTCACAGGAGTTACCATGTTTTTGAAGAGACAGAGCAATCCAGATCCTATTTTTTATTAAATTTTTTTAATTTATGTTTACGTTTTTGTGCATGTATTGTCTGTCTGTCTGGTGAAAAGCAGAAAAATAAAGTGTAAAAAATAAAAATAAAAATAAAAAATTGGATTGAATTGTAAAGCCTCAGTAAATCTGGTCCTGTTTTCTCTCATGGTGCACAGAAAACAAATTCCACCGGCCCTTCAAGTGCAGTGAAGCACTTGTATCTACACGTGAAGTGAACATTCTTGTCTATGTGTTTTTTTGGTCATTATCTTATCAATCAGGAATATTCAAACCATGTTTTTAATGCAGTCCTAGGTTAGTGTGCCGTTTTGTATCTGCAGTTTCTAAATTGAGCTGACATTCATTTCTCTTTATCCCCTGTAAACTTGTATATTAAAAGATAGGTTGACATTGTCCAAGTCTGTCTCATAGCAATAATCATAAGTACATTGAAATAGTTTTGCTGTTAATGTCAATTGTTCCTCTTGTCCTCAATAACCACAAAAGGTTTCCTTCTTAAAGCGATTCCAGTATAAGTGACGGTGCTCGTTCCAAATGAGTAACTTCAGAAGTCATCATGTTTTGGGTGCAATACTCTCTCTTTGTGTTTCTATCCCTTCACATAACTCAGCAAGGGAACACCATCTAGATCCACATGATAAAAAGACTACATTTGGAAGACGCCCACAACTTAGACAGCTGAAGCCTCATATTAGCTTCAGCTGTTTTTACACAGAACGAGGGCTGTGGATTTTACAGTTTATCCAGATGTTTATTCTTATCAAGGTGAGATATGGTCTGAAACAACATCATGTGACACAAACCAATACAAAATAAGCAGCTCTTTAGATTCAGTTGAGCTATTCGTCCTTAAATTGAGGAAATTGTCCGTATAAATCTTTCTGTTATTAAAGACAGATTGTATGAGGCATTGGTCTAAGCACCACAACAGAGGTTCAGTATCTATAAACCAACATATCAGTCTGGCCTTAAGTGTTGTTAGCTGTCAGTGAGACTTGAAAACAATCTTCTTTGTTTAACCAGTTAATGTTTCAGATTTCCATAATGTCCGCTGGTCCCTTTTTCTCTTCCATTAGAAAGTGACAGTACTGAGATGAAGCCACAGCTCCTCCTCCTCACATCTGCCGGCTGGCTGACAGAGGTCTTCACAGCTGGTTGTCTGCTCATCTCGTCTCATTGTCCTCTCGAACCTCTGCTGTGTGGGTTGCAAAGATCTGACACATCAGGTATCATCCCTTCCTCTGATGTCTCCTTATCGCTTCCTTCTTTACCGCCTCACTTCCCCTCTTCTCCTGCTCCTCGCGCTGCTGGCCATTTGACAGAGATGTGGTAAGACTTCAGCTCCTCCTCAGACACAAAGTCAGGGGCGCAGCTCATGAGGTCATGACCCCGGAACGACTTGGGGAAGGCGATGACGTCACGGATGCTGGGAGCGCCGACCATGATGGAGACCAGTCGGTCCAAACCTAGAAAAGCATGGAAGAGTTAAAAAATGACTTAATAAATATATAACCATTTTCACCTTTTAGCTTATGAATGTAGCAGTATTAAATATATCACATTGGCTCCTCAAGCCAACAGAAGGTAGCTAACACTGCTAACTTTGATGCTGCGTAATAAGCAATTGTTGCGCTTGCTATCTGAAGAGAGGCCGGGGGCGTGTGATTGATTTTTTAAGTTTTTATAATAAAATAAGAATTATAACCAATAAAAATTCACTCAAAACTTAACTTGATAATAAAATCACTTTTATAATAATTTTTTTCTAATTCTCATTCAATTTCATAACGTTTCTCATATTTGAACCCAAAATGGTCCAAAGTGTACAACTTGTATTATAGTCCTAGATTTGCTGATATTTTTCTTACTGGGTATGATTCATCAGTTGAACTGAGAACTACAGCCCAACTGATACCTCATCCACCAACATTGGCCTATCACACATATGTGGTATGGAGAAGACGTGTAGCAGACGTTGGCAGATATGCAATACTAAACAGTTATTTAGAAATGTATTTAGAAATGTTGTGCCGACTGTAATTGATCCATGTACTTTGTGTTTGTCTTTAGATATATTAATAGTTTTATTTTCAGTGAAGTTTACTCTTCAATATTAACCTTGAATCTATCATTACTTTCATCTAATGAAATGTATTGCTCAACTGCAATGTCAATAACTTGCAGCTCATAGATGTATAAACTGTGAGCTGTTGTTGTTAGCCCACTAGCCCTGCTAGCTCCCGCAGCACATGTTTATGTATAGCACTCTATTTTGCCTGGCAGATTTCGGTCTCCGACCCGTGTCAAAGTTCAATCAGATCTTACTCTGTGGGAAACAAGCCAGATAGGTCAATCCGCGACTGGCAGCAAATACGCCTTGCTCCATTCTTCATATTCAATATATGGACCCTGGACATGATCCAGGGTCTAGTTTGGAGGTAAACCCTTTTGCTTAAGGGAGCATCCTAATTAAGAAAAATAAAATGTGTAAAAATACACTTTTTTTCCCTTTTACTTTGCTAAACCAGCTCAGTGAAGTGCAGAGTTGACCTCACCCAGAGCAATGCCTCCATGTGGGGGTGCTCCGGAGTCCAGAGCCTCCAGCAGGTGAGAGAGAAGACTGGGATCCTCCTGCAGCGGACACAGTTAGGATAAAAAGCAGTTATGACCAGTCATTTATTCAACCTGATTCTAAAACTTCAAGTTATACAATAACTGACCTTGAGGACACTCTTCAGGACGTGAAGCTGCTCTGAGGCCTTGTGGATGCGGATGGAGCCTCCTCCAATCTCACAGCCGTTCAACACCAGGTCATAGTGCTGACCGCGTACCTGGAATGCATCCCACGTGACGCGCATGATTATTTCTAACCGTTGCAAAAAGGAATAGAAGAAGACACTGAGATAAGAGTGAATCTACGTGACTACCTTCTGTGGCTCTGTGTAGAGTAGCTGCGTGTCCTCCGGCAGTGGGGCAGTGAATGGATGATGAGCTGACTCCAGCTGCTCCGGGTCCTCCTCTTTGGGCAAGAAGAGGGGGAAGTCCAAAACCCACAAGAAGTGGAAGGCTGAGGGGTTGCGGACTGACGCGCCGCGTGACTCCAGGAGCTCCGCACACCGCAGACGAAGATTACCCAGCAACGGGCGCTGCGAGCGGTGGGGGCGTAGCAGGACCCGTGAGACAGGAAGGGGAAGGTTGGAGAGACAGGAGGAGATAGAATCAACATATACACACGTCATGTTAATAACTTTTCCCCTTGACGTCAGTGGGTCTCTTACCACAGTGTGGAGGGACCCGGCTACCATCAGCACCAGGTCTCCTGGTTTGGCTCCGGTCCTCTGCAGCAGCTCGTCTGTGGCCGAGACAGACAGCAACTTCTTCAGGGGAGACTTCAAAGTCCCGTCGGCTTTGACCAGCACCACGCTGAGCTCCTTGGGACCAAACATACCCACATGAAGAGACAACATAAAAAAGACATACTGAGACAATACTGGGTGGAAACAATAAAACTGCACCTTCGCAAAATAAACCTTTGTGAAGCTGAAGCTCTGTTTTTGCTTCGGATGCATCAGACAGAAATTTTGAGAGGATAGTTAGAGTGCTGATATTGGATCGCTGTCTCAACAGCTATTGGATGGATTGCCATGAAATTGCCTTGCAGAAAAGTGACCCTGGATCTACGGAATGCCATTGAAGTTCATAACAGATAAATAAATAAATGTCTGTAAGATAAATACTGAAATTAATAAATAAATGAGGCAAAAAATATATAAATGACTATTCCTTTAAAAGACCAAAGTCACACAATAGAAAAACAACAACTGATCAAGGCAGCAACTCCCTTGTTTTGTGAGGTAAAGTTAGTGTTTTTGTCAAATTAGTCTTGTGGCTTTGAAGAGATCATAGATAAGTTCAGTTCAGTAAGGACCGTGTGACAGCAAGCTAAAGAGGTGAAGATATTCTAGATATAACGTACACTTAAACTGATATAGATTTGGTAAGCAGTACATTACTCTGCTCCTGTCCATTTCTATAAACTCCATCTACTGTAGTAAAACACTGACTATGGAGAAGAAGCTCATACAAACACACTTTAAAAAATCCAAACTATCCCTTTAAGATGTTTTGCAACTTTGACGGATGCTGTTTTAAAAGTCACAAATAATCAATATTAACAAGAAATGCTGATTTGAAGATAGTTAAACTTTGTATGCTTCAAAGGTTGTATTTGCTACAAGGCTCAATCATACAAAACAACAAGAAATTGATGGAACATGAAATAGTGCCATGACAAAAACAAATCTCAAGACAATAGAGGTTGAGAAAGTAAGAGGACAAACAAACCAACCTGGCTGAACTGAGTCTTGGCTGTTTGTTTCAGTTCTTCCAAATCTTTCCCAGCAAACAGTTTCTGTGGTCAAACACGAGACAGAGAGGATCGTGTGAGTCCGACAGCTGTGACGCAGGTCAACAAAGGCAAGATATCAGCAAGCCTGTTACTTCTCAAGCATCGTTCTGTCTTTGGTTCTCATCATTATTATAAGTCCAGCATGCTCTGATGGATTTCTTTTTTTATCAGGAACATACAGGTTCTGGTCTTACCGCTCCACTGGGGACACAGACGGCCTGGACGGAGCCTCCCGGTTGGCTGAGAGCTGATCTGAGGAATTCAATCTCCGTGGATAACAAAAGCTGTCGGAGGTCGATCAGCTGGACGGACAGACAGAAAGACACGAGTGCTTAAACAGCCAGAAACATGCTGGTATATCATACTCAGAGGAACATGACTTGCCTTTGACAGCAGTGAGTTGTATATTCAGGTCTTATCTTAAAATTAAAATCTCCACCACTGATGTTAGAACAGTAATTACAGTCATCTAATGAGCTTAATTCCTTTCTGCTGCAGAAAGATCCGTTCTGATATCATATCGGTGACATTTAAAAAAAACTCAAACAGCCCACCTTCATACTGAATCTGGTGTCGGGCTTGTCCACACCGTAGTCTCTCATGGCCTCTTCATATGTCATGGTTTGGAAAGGGACCGTAATGGGACCTTTCTCTGCAGGCCAGGAGTCCTGTAAAAGACCCTCCACCAGGGACAGGATGCCGGCCTGGTCCACAAAAGACATTTCTATGTCTACCTGGGAGAGATAACGAGAGGATGAACATGGGTCAGGACTGTGAAACCACCTAGCTACGTCCAAGTCAACACCAGGACCACGAGCAAGGCACTCCTGGATCAAAGAACAGGACAAATCAAACCAAAGTCAGCATCTAGACCAAAGGTACAAGAAACATGAATGATGCAAAAGATTTATCTTATATTACGTGCCATATGTATGGTCGTTGGCGTTCTTTTGATATTCTTCTGAGCTATATTTTGTGCTACTCAATCCAGCACCAGCTAACGAAATGTGATGAATGAGGTGTTTATAATATTGAGTAATATTTTAGACAAAGACTAAGTTCCCTTATGGTTTAGCGATGCCTAGTTTTCACCCAGGTGGCCCCAGTATGAGTCCCAGTATGAGTCCCAGTATGAGTCCCAGTATGGGAACAAATACCAAATTTCCCGGATCTAGTCTGGTCTGGATGAAACTGGAATATTTCAGCTCCAATACCCGTCACTATCGACATAAAGAGGTACAATAAAGTCACAAGATAAAACCTGTGAGATTAAAAAAATCACTTTGTCAGTGTTTTCCCCGTTCCGCCTCCACGTTACCTGGGTGAACTCGGGCTGCCGGTCCGGTTTGGAGCCTTCATCTCGGTAGCACCGAGCCATCTGGAAGTACCTGTCACCGTGACAACAATGAACATAGACAAAGACTTCTTAAACTCCTTTGAATTGTTAACAAAAGATCACACACCATACACACACACACACACACACACAGTTTTTCTGTGCTCAGGCCGTCACCCCACCTGTCTACACCAGCCACCATCAGAAGCTGTTTAAACTGCTGTGGACTCTGGGGCAGAGAGTAGAACCGGCCCGGCTCTCTGGACGGAACCACAAACTCTTTGGCTCCCTGAAACACAAAAGAATGAACAGAGACTGAGGGAAGCAGAGATTATATCATGTCCCTAAATTTAAGACAAATTATATTTTACCCAAACTGATTATAAAAGAGACAAATTCTTAGCTCCTCTGAATGTGTGTTTGTTTAAGAACGGTTAAAGTGACTTTGGTTCTGTGTCGTTAAGGGGGGTAAGGACATTCTTACCCCCGGTGTTCTTTTAAACAAGGTCGGAGTTTCCACGTCCACAAAACCTTCAAATGACAAAAGCATAGACACGCTTAAACAATGAGGACCTGGATTCTACTGTTTTCTATCTAGCAAGAGAGAAAAAATAAACTATTCTGGTGATCCATTATCTAAATCTGATCTGAATAGCTTTCTGTCCGGTGTTATTACTTAAGAACAAGGTGAAACAAAAAGGTTTCGTTAAGATAACCTTTTTAAATTGCTCATCTACTTTCTTCCATCTGTGAAACATGTTTTGCCAGGTGAAATAAAAAGTTTTGTCAAGATGTTTGTTGTTGTAATGCTCATTTCGGCCACAAGAGGCTGAAGTGCACCACTGCACTATGTTCTAAAGAGGACTAAAGCATTCATATTTTCCCTAAAGACAGATAGAAATACATTTCTAGCCAAAAGAAAGACATGACAGTAATGTTACATAACTCCCTAACATGCAGTATCTGTGCATGGAGACATTAAAAGTCACCTGGAAGAAAACATGGATGCTGTTAGTCTTCTTTAGCACATGGAGTAGTGGTGCACGTCAGCCTCTTGTGGCCAAAATGAGAATTACAACAAACACTTGAAAAAATGCTCCTGACAAAAAATAATTCTCAAACTTTCCTTTCCCCCCGTTTCACATATGAAAAAAACATTCAAGGAACGAAGAAAGATTCTCCTGATAAAACCTTTCACCTGTTCTTAAGTAAACACACGAGAGAAAACAAATCAGATCAGATTTAGAAAATGGATCACCAGAATTCACCAGAACCAGGGCTTCCATAGTCTCCTCCTTGTCCTCTAATTTGAGGCAGGTCGACAGACAAAGGTGTGTTGGTCAGTCTGTGTGTGACGGATGAGCAACCTGCCACAGTGTTTCCCGGCTTGGGACGACCACCAGCTGTAATGAACAAAAGACGAGAGAGGAAGTGAATCCCACTCTCCTTACCGTGCACATTACAGAGGAACTCTCTCATCTTCATCACCAGCTGAGACCTCAGTCTGAGGTTCTTCTGCATCTGAGAGGACCTCAGGTCCAGGTAGCGATACTGCATCCGCAGAGACTCAGACTTCTGTACAACAGAAACACAATTCATGATTAATAACGATAATAAATCACATTACCTGCTTGAACATTTGTAAAATTGTTAACTTACTTTAACAAAGTCTTTAATCTCAAAAGGCAACTTCCGGCACACATTAAAAACCTCCACAGCGTGAGTCAGGACTTCTACTTCTCCGGTTGGCATCCCCTGTTCAATGAGAAGATGAATAAGAAAAGACTACTTCCAATGTTTGCTCTGCCAACCACCACCGCTCAGAGGAAGTCTCTTTAAGAACACCCAGATAATTCACATTCACATTTAACACTTATCAGCATATTACAGCAATTCAATGTAACGCTACAAGTAAGTTACAAGTGAATAGAGACGAATCAATAGAGTAAAACATGCTGTTGTTTCCATACCTCATATGAATAAGGGGACCTTCTTTTCATGATTTAATGTTACACACACACACACACACACACACACACACACACCTTGTTCTCCTGCCCCGCGGGTCGTCTTCTGACTGTTCCCGTTACCTTGACGACAGACTCGGCCGTGAGATCACGCAGCGCTGCTTTCAAATGACTCGCAGACTTCAAACCACAGGAAATAAAAGGTTAAACACTAGTAAAACACAACTTCTTGAGTTGCAAAAAGAACTTTGTTGTACTCGTCCTTACTTCGTCCTGAGGGATTAGAACTTGGGCCAAGCCGCTGAAATCTCGCAGGATGACAAACAGGTCTTGCCTGTTGGAGGCAGAAACATGGTTAGAATACTATTTCATGTAACTTTGCAACCCTCAAGTTGTAATATTTAGATGCAAGTGCATATTTTCTCTTTATCCCAGATAGAATGGTGCAGTAAGGTATGGAGAGGTTATATTTTGCATTTTAGTCGTCAAATTTGAATTAACGTTTGAATATTGTCCACTGTACAGCAGGTGAAGTCAAACACTGTTTCAATTTTCAAATGGTTAGAAAAATGCTTTTTCATTTTGACTTAAATATTGCCTGCATAAAAGATGAAATCAGGTTACACTGTTTATATTGCTTTCTAATTTTCAAATCTGAATCAACATTTGAATATTGTCCTGATTATTGCATTTTCATTTATACTCAAACAACGAATACATACGTGGAATATTATAATAAAGTCCCTGTGAGCTTCCATATATAGAGGCCTTACTGACAGGGCTGAGTTAGTAAAAATGAACGTGCCGTGTACATCACAGGATTTCAGGGCATTTTTAGTAATTTTAGGGATAGCAGCGTCAATCTTTGATCCAGACTGAAACATGTCAACGACTATTAGATGGTCTGGAACAACACGTCGTACAGACATTCATGGTCCCCATAGGGTGGACCTCTCATTGCTATTTAAAGCCCCCAGTGTTTGAAAGTAACGTGGGCAGTAACAGAATAATACCTGAGGTATTGGACCCAGCCACACAGAGTGACTTCCTCACCCACATGATCCGATCTCAGTTCTCCACAGGTGTGACTCCTGAACGACAGACTGCTGGGACCTGGAAGAGGAACAAGGAGAACATTGTGGCTGGACGATAACTGGGATTGTTGTGGTCATATGTCATCTTCTACACATTCCCATCGTCCAAATCAATGACTCCAAGCTGTAATGCTGCCGAGTTACTAAATAACAAACACATGTGTAGCTATCAGTGGAACGCAATTTGTTGCTTTCAACATAAGCTTGATTAGTTCATGTGATTTTGCATAATTTGTTACACCTCTGTGTGTATAAATGCATAATGTGATAATGATTTAAATACATATATATATATATATAATCCATATAAATGTTTCACGGTAGACGACTTCATTGCAGGAAACACGCCGGTGTATTTCATACCATTAATGACGGCTGCATTCGACTTGGAGCAGGTCCTGATGTTGGCCATACTGGGACCACAGAATGAGACTCTTAAAGGAACAGAGCCATTGGCTGCCGTCGAATAGTCAAAACTTTTCCTAACCACTTTTGATGATGTGAATGAGAATTCGTAAGAATTTAGGAAAACACAAAAATAAATAAAATAAAAATAATCCAACTCCATTTACGATAGGCCACGTAATTATGTTAATGACGTGGGTCTGCCGTCCCTTTAAATGTCGTTGCAGCGGTTGATATGAATTGTGGGAAGGTATTATCTTCTTTCCTTTCGAAAAGGATGCTAAAGGAGACATGAAAGGAGGCACGTCAGCCTCCTTTCCTGGAGTTTTTGGATGAACTAAATACCACTCATTACTGTACTCACATCCTGGACCCGTATGGGGGTCACTGTCCCAGTCAGTGTGGTCTAAGTGACATGATAAATGACTGCATGGTACCTGTGGTTGGAGACCTTGACCTGCAGACCGGATATGAGCAGCTCAGGTGTCTGAGTTGAGGTCTCCACAGCGGGCGTCCTTGACGGGAGGTCGAGGCTGAGCTCTGGTACCAAACAGTGTGAGCTCTGAGTCCACTGAACAGCATCCGCAGCACACACCTGCTCTTTGCAGCCATGTTGTTCTACGACCACAACGCGAGGAGGTTAACTAAGCCTGTTAGTCATTGGACCGTCCGGTCAGCGCGTGTCCTGCTGTTTTTAATGAAGAGCGAGCTTATCATGTAATGACACCGTTATTCAACATGAGAGTGCTAACACAGAGAACCGGTCTTCACTAACCAGGTCAGGACGTGAGGGGGTTGGAGAAGAAAAACCTCCGCTGTCACTTCAACTTCCGGGTTCTGTGTCTTCGCTCGTGCTGAGCGGGTCCCGCAACTCTCTGCTCATGTGGATGGGCTTTTCTGTTGAGTTACACGTTAGCTCAATGCTAATCCATATCATTTAGGAGTCGATTATACGCAAACGGATGTGACGTCATGATAGAGACCGAGGCCAAAGCAGTCGATCTGCAACTCGATTTAAATCGTCAAGACGTCTTTCAATAATTCAAAACTCAACTACCATTATGATGTGAAAGTAGTATTTGTGTCCTTTTTATTAAGTGAATACAAAAACACAAGAAATGACAACAATAAAAGACCATAAAATATGACATTATAACAAGAAATCACTAAGAATAGATAAGTGAATGAAAAGAAAACAAGGAAACATTTTCATTCCATGTAGTTGAATCCCAACTTGGAGCTTTATAAGAAAGCACAGAAGTTTGATGGGATCATATAAATGACAAAGTTTCCAGTATTACAACCCAAAAAACAGACATCCTTTTATTTAGAGAAAGCAGGAACGACAAGAAGAACTGTTCATTTGATAGCTGGTCTACTTTACTTCAGGATGAGACGATATTTTGGATGTTAGACTTTCCAATTCAAACTGTATTGATTGATTGACAGGTCTCTGCTGAGGTCCATTATCATGTTTTAGCTCAAGTGTGTTTGAATGTGGAAATATATTTTTTATACAATCAAAATGCTGCTTTACTCATCACGAAGAGCACTCGGCATGAGAAAACAGCTGTAAATGTTCTCTGTGGCAAATCTGAGAATTTATTTTCTCAAGATGTTAATAAAACATGTTTAACAAACTGGAGGTGCAGGCAGGGAGGGTGTACCAGAAGAAGTCTATGACATTATTATGACAAGTCTATGACATTATCTAGATGACATTATTCTTATTCATCCTTTTTAAACCTTGCAAATGTAGTACGCTCCTGTCCAGGTGGCGGCGCTGCTGCGCTTATAACCAGATCTGTGAACTGCAGAAAGCTGCACGCATCTCGGTCTCGGAAGTTTGGAGTCTTCTTTGAAAGTTCGCCCTCCCGTCGTTGTGTGCGGACATGTCGGGCTGCAGGCTGATGAGAGCCGTCAGAGTGAGTGAGTTCGGAGCTCCGTCGGTGCTCAAACTCTGCTCGGATGTGTCTGTCCCACAGCCTGGACACAGACAGGTGAGACGGACAGACGGAGGCTGACTGGATCAACACCACATAGTCTGCTGGTGGAAGTTCAGCCACAGTAAAAAACAACAACTGCAATAACCGCCCTTATTGCGTAAGAGCAGTGTCGGGAAGCTTACTTTCGAAATGGCTCACAGATTTCTATTTATAACAGCTTCAAATGTAATAAGCAATGTAACTATTTGAACAACTTAATTATAATAATGTAAGTGTAACTTACTACGTTTGGTTAATTTTATAATACATGTTTCCCCCTACTGAAAACAGTAGGCTACTCAACTCTGATTACTGTCAAACTTTAATTGAAAGTCCTTCAATGTAACTTGAATTAAGATGAAAACCGAGCAAAAGAATGAATGTTATATTCTGCATATAATCTTTTTACTGAAAGGAATATATTTGGATGTAACCCCTTTGCAATCACCAACATTTTGATTACTAAAGTAATTTAATTACATATTTATTTCTCAGTAATTACATTTATATTGTCATTTAATTACATAACTCGTGTAACTAGTTAACACTGTGTAAGAGTGCCATAGCAGTAAAGCTGCTAGTCCCTTTAGCAGTGGCGGGCCGTGCATTTTATGCCTGGGCCTTCTGTGCTGTCCTACTACAGTTGAACAGCTACGGTGCAGATACATGAATCCGTGCATGACGGGACGCTGTCGGGTTTCTCCAAAAGTTTTCAAAAGCACCGTAGTGTCCTGCCGTGCTATGGCGTCCTTAGGTTAGCGTAGCATAGCTCCAAACACCAAGATGCTCAGTTAAAATGAAACATTCCCAGCCAAAAAATGTGCGACGCTGTCAGCCAGACAGCTGTGCAATGAGAAAATAAGCTAATTGGAAAAAAATATATAATACATGTAGTGTATTTATGAAAAATGATTAAATTATAATATAGCTATAACTTTGTAGTTCTGTTTAGGCCAGCAGATAAGGCTTAGCTGGCCCTGACGGCCCACCACTGCCCTTTAACGTTCAATCCACTTCACAATACCACTGGGTTTAAACACCAAAAATCAATCTGTAACTTGTCTTTGTGTGAACTTTTTTCTGGTGTCGGTCTGGTAGGCTGGGCTTCACCTTTGAAAGATCAGCCATGCACATGTTTCTGTATCAATAAACTTTAAAATGCATAAACACGGTCACTAATATACATTCGTATTAGGGTGCATAGCTCACAGAATGGCAATAAAGCCAACAGAGTGCGGGTCATGAATCTAAAAAAGCAATAAATATTAGATATTGTTATTTATAAGGATTAAATTGAGCTGCTGAGCAATTGCAATTGAACTGAGGAAACATATGTATCATCAGTTGTGCTTGGCCTTTGGATATGGATATGTCCTTTTTTTTCTCATGTCCCCATAATTATTTTCTGAATATATATCTACCCATCTACAGCTCGACCATGTCTCTCTCTCTGCAGGTGTTGATTCGTGTCCATGCCTGCGGAGTGAACCCCGTGGAAACCTACATCCGGGCTGGGACGTACCCCCGTAAGCCCCCCCTGCCTTACACACCGGGCACAGACGTAGCCGGAGTGGTGGAAACTGTTGGAGAAGGAGTGACCGCAGTAAAGGTCTGAGAAAAAACACACACACACAACAACAAAAAACAGAACTAACGGTGGACCTCATAGTTGACCTTATCCACGGTTTCAATGCAACCACAGTAAATCCATTCCACGTGTGTGGTGTGCAGGCAGGAGACCGTGTGTTCACCACGGCCACAGAGTCCGGAGGTTATGCAGAGTACACTGTGGCAGCCGACCAGTGTGTCCACAAGCTGCCCGATGCTTTACACTTCACCCAGGGTGCAGCCATAGGGATCCCCTACTTCACCGCCTACAGGGCTCTGGTTCAAAAGTAAGACCTCAGCGCTCAACCTGCATTCTTTCATTACACTTTTTTTTTTTACTTCCATTTGTGCAGAAGTTTTATTTCATCATAACCTGCTGAGTGGTTACTGAAGAGAGTTCACTCAGGTGGACAGCTTCATCACATCAAAACAACTCCCCCAAGTGGACAAAAAGATGAATTAATGCCGTTTTAGAGATAATGCAAAATGAGATTACATGTGCTTTTTTTTTTTTTTTCGCTTTCCGTCACCAACACCAGCACAAGTGCACTGGAAGTTACTTCGTAAGGACTTCACTTTAAAGTGAATGAAGTTGTTGTATAAGTATTATTTCCAAGAGTGTGCACTGTGATTCAGCTTTTTGAGTTGGAACCAGCTTCCACTAGAACAGGACAATGCTGAAAATAGTCCCGAACAAATACACCTAGTTATGTGTGTTGAAAGCATAGAGTGTATGTAAGAAGGGGATGACGTCACCTGTTTGTGGACTGCAGTCCTGAATCCTTGAGCATGGCATTTAGCCGTTGGTTTTTTGCAACCACAAGTGACACGAGAAGGTGGAGCTAAGAACAACCGGAAACTCATTTTTAGTCAACCAAATAGTTACAATTTCCTTTCATGATCTAAAAACACAGTGAAAGGGTTAAAGTTGTAAGACAGACAACTCCCAGACCGGATAACGCTCTTGTAGAGACCTGTCAATCACTGTGTAGCCCCGCTACACTGTGTATTGAAGAAGACTTGAAACTAGAGATTGAGACCATAAACTCATGTTTACAATGTTTACTGAGGTAATAAATCAAGAGAGAAGTAGAGTCATTTTCTCATAGACTTCTATACAACCAGAGGAGTCGCCCCCTGCTGGTCAGTAGAGAGAATGCAGCTTTAAGACACTCCCCCAATGGCTTTTAAAAAAATGAAACAACAGTATGTATTTGTGAACATTCTTGAAGAGGTCTCAGGGTCGAGTGGGGAAGTCAGAGGGCATTGGCCTTGTTGGTTTTAACCTTTGCATAGGATTTGTTTACAATAAGTAAAATATACAACAACACCAGACTTACGCTTTAAACAAGCCAGTCGAACAGATGTTGTGACTCAAATGTGTTTTTACTGATGTGTGTTGCAGAGCCCACGCCAAAGCCGGAGAGACCGTCCTCATCCATGGAGGCAGTGGAGGGGTGACATTTTTTGTTTCTTCTTTTCTAATTATATATATATATATTAAATTCAAATGGTTTCCACATCCTCATTGCATGTAATTGTGTGTGTGTGTGTGTGTGTGCGTGTATGTTTAGGTTGGTGTGGCAGCGTGCCAGCTGTCCCGTGCTCTGGGTCTCAAGGTGTTGGGGACGGCAGGGACGCCGGAGGGACTGAAGCTGGTCCTCAACAACGGAGCTCACCTGGCCTTTAATCACAGGGAAGAGGGCTACACGGACAAAATCATGGTACACACGCACACACACACACACACACACCCCACAGGAAACAAGAAGGAAAGGAACTCGTCATGAACGAAGCTTGTTTAAACATTTAATCACCTTTTTTGTTCCTTGTTTCTTAGTTCTGTCAGGTGTTTTAGTGGTGGTTACAGGGATATGAACTGTGTGTGTGTGTGTGTTCTAGGAAGCCACAGAGGGCAGAGGCATCGATGTGATAGTAGAGATGCTGTCAAATGTCAACCTCAGTAAAGACCTCCAGATGTTGGCCTTGGGAGGACGTGTTACGGTCAGTAGGACTACAGTCCAGTGCTATTTATCAGTCTAAATAGCTTGGTGTGAGCTGTCTCGTAGAGACACCAAAATAATCCAGATTGATGAATAGCACTACAGGTAAGAAGGAAAATTGGTATTTTTGATTTTGGGCTGAACTGTCCCTTTAAGAGTAGCACAAAAATGCAGAGAGATAATGCTTAAGCTAAGAGAAGGGGCGGGGTTGACCCTGTTGCAACGGATTACATCATGTTTTATGAATACTATGTCTACACTGATTGGTTCACAGTGGCAGTGAATGAGAAATGAAATATTCATCAGTATACAGAGGCAGCGAGGAACAATCTAGATTACATTTGTTCAAATTTTGACTCTGGAGTCCTCTAGACTTCCTCCAACTTCTCTCGGGGAGCTGAGGAGCTACTTTTAGTGCTGCAATGCCTCGTGAATTACTCTTAGACCAAAAAGTTAGGACTGACACAGCCTTTATTTTTCCACCAGTTAGGAGCTACTTTTAGCCAGAGGGTGGTTTGTGAATACGACCCCTAGACTTCTATAGCTCTGTAGCTAGGCCCTACTACCCTGAGTAGAAGCTGTATCCCAGTGTAGCTCGTTCCTGTGCCTTACTTCATACGCGCTTATCTCTCTCCTTCATTGTAGATCATTGGCTGCAGAGGCTCCATAGAGATCGACCCCAGAGACACCATGGCTAAGGAGAGCAGCATCATGGGAGTGACCCTTTCCTTCGCTACATCGGTACGAAGCAGTGGCATCACACAAGTCGTCCTGATACAATGTTTAAATAAATGTTCGTATGTTTCCTCCCTCCCTCCTCTCGCAGGAGGAGAACAAGGAGTGTGCGGCGCTGTTCTACGCGGGGATGGAAGCTGGTTGGCTGCGTCCGGTCGTCGGCTCCCAGTACCCGCTCACCAAGGCCGCCCAGGCCCACCATGATATCATTGAGTGTCCCGGGGCTGCTGGGAAGACAGTCCTGGTCGTGGGATGATGTGATCATAGCACAGGTTTTGGCTGTTAATAATAAGGAAAAAAGTCAAGAACTTAAATGAAATAAATGTATAAAAAAAAAGACATTTTTGGAATCATTTTGTGATCCTAATAAACAAGATTGGTATTTGGGTAAAAGGAAGTAATAGAAAGGACTAAAGTTAAAAGCTCATATCTGAGAGGAGTTAAACATGACATCTGTGCCTCTCAGGTGACAGCGGTCTCTACTGAGCATGCTCCAGAGAGGGCCAGGTAACTTAAGCTAGACACACACAGTATCTGCTACAGCGCTGTAGCAACCGGTAAATGATGGCGCTCCTAGTTTAAGTCTCCCCTCAGGTCCTCAGATCATTCTTATGGATTAATATGGCAGTGGAGTGTACCATGTCGCCCGTAGGGGGGGACCTTTGGGTTCTGTTCAACAGGTGAGCAGTTTGTAATGGTTTTTAAATGATCCCGCACTCTGATCAGTATTTCTTTGGTTTAGGTGTATACAGTAGATGTTCAGAAACTGAAGCTAGGCAGAAAGCAAATCAAGAGAACTGGTGCTCTCTCTGATGTATTGTGGTGAATGCTAATCAGCTGTGGGTATATCTTGCTCTATTGCTCTTGCTTTATTGACATATTTGTCACAGGCTTGCTGGGGATCATTCAACTAGGATGAGGTTATAGTTTTTGACAGAAAAATAAATACAAATGAACATTTAAATCTAATGTCTACTAGAGAAATGGGGCATGTCTGAAACAGCTTGTGGACCACACGGTAGTGAGACTCACTAATGAAATGGTTTCAGTAGTCAGTAGTTCATTAACTGACACAACTGACGAGGATTTCTAAGGTCAGACATCTAGTGTAAACCAAGGCTGGATGGCTTACTGCCCTGGGGCCCCAGACCCTCAGGGGCCTGAAAGGTTTTTGTGTGGAAATCCATTTGTGGAAATTTGATTCATTGATGATACAGTTTTGTTTGGTATTATGCACCACGAATGCATAATTAAACGATGGTAATCACCATCAGGTGGGTAATGCATTTTCCCTCGATGTTTTTTTCAATACCTTGAATATTTCAGTTGATAGTGCTTGTGCATATCTTCAAACAAATATGTGTTTAATTAAATTATGACTAACTGATATCCAGCAAATCTGGGGTGTCGACTTGGTGAAGGCCCCACTGCTCTTCTTGGCAAGACCCGCCCTGCGTAGCTGGTTGAGGTAGAGGCAATTGGTTAAGGTTAGGCATTGCCCTCGAGTAGACAGGGTCAGGACAGAGCCCATTGGTCAGGGCATAGGACCAGAACAAATCAGGTCACCAGTAACTTGGCGAGCATGGACGCCTGGCCAATCCTAGCGCTTGAATGCTGCAGAAGGCGGGTCAAGAAGAAGAGCAGTGGGATTCATAATAACGCGCCAAAGACAACGATGAACCTAACTGGTCTCTTACTACAGATACCTTTGGAGGAGCGAATCACAAGGTTACCAGTGTTTAGCTTAAAGCCGCATCCATCATTTCTGACCACTAGGAGGCAGAACAACTCAGAAACAAGCACAGACGCTAGCATACTATAAACTTATCAAGATCTTTTGTGAGCAAGCAACAGCTTACCTACACTTCTATCAGACACATTAGCATATATTTGAAGTTGTGTTTCTGTCCGACTGTCAATTATCAAGTTCGATCTGCACTCTTTGTTCCGCTCAGGTTTGATCTCCACCAACTGGCTAAAGAGCCAGATGTTTCACTTTCAAGCTGCTAACTTTCTATCCTTTGGAGCTAACGTTAGCCAGGTAGTGTAGTGTTTTGTGGCTAATTATGATTTTCTATTGAGTGTTGATGAGAACATTATACTCAACCACACAGTCATGGGTTGATTGCTAACAGGCACCAACAGACACCGGCTGAGGGGTCCAAGCGGTCACAAGGCTCCTGGGCTTCACATGCAAAATGTCTGAGAGAAACTCCAAAGAGATGCAAAACAACTGCAAAGAGACACGAAACAACCACAAAGAAATGCAAAATGTCCACATTTGATTCAATTGTATTTTCAAGATTATTACTTCAAACGCTGAATTGCTGAGTACTGCAGGTTTAAGCTGTGTGTGACTTTATGTGTTGTTTTCAGCAGCGATACTTCTTGTCATTTGAGGTGAAGTTGCTCAAACTCATTTGGAAAAGAGCTTTAGCAGAAACATGATAGGCCTCATTCTGCTACAAAGACTGGCTGTCATCCATCAGTCAGCATCCTCTGGGGACAACCTCATACCCCCCCCACTACACACATGTCAGTTCATTGCCAACACATTTATCCCTGTTTGTTTGCCTAGCAACTCAGAGCAAACAGTAAACAAACGGGACAACTGAGGTTCGCAGACTTTGGTCCAAGGACACGCTGAGGTCTCTGATAGGGCTCCAGAAGGGCCCAAGCCATCTGACTTCATGTCAGTTTCTTTTTAATCTTTAGAAACTAAATTCACATGTCCAAATGACAGACATCACAATCTGTTCCTGCCAATCTTTAGCCAAGACCATTTATTATAATGGCCCACGACATTTACTTTTAACAAAACATGGAACATTTAAATGTATGACCTTTAGAATAAAAATACTACTGTTGGGATTAATTGCGTTATACAAACAATATGAAGAAAAAGACATAGGTTTGGTTTTCTTAGGGAAAGTTGGTGATGATGATGATGATGATGATGGGGGTATTGTTTGTTGCTTTTGATCTATGAACATAGGACATGAACAGAGGGTCCTGGGGGGCTGAAGTCTACACGTACCTGCATGGAGCTGAAGAGAGGTGATTATTGTGTATTTCCAAAGATGTATTGATATGTTTTCATTGGCCAATCAGATCATGACAGTGATGCAGCGGGTTAATGGAAGAGATGCTACCTCATCACCATGTTACCTCTACTGTGACACAACATGACCAGTAAGTAATATACAAAGTGGATTTCCATCACCAGTTTCACCGCAAACAAATGAGACTGTACAGTAGGCTAAATGGGAGATAGCATTGTGTAGCAGTGACCTGCATTGCTTGCTGTAGTTGAGAGAAGAGTTTTTAGTTTCCACTTACTGTGTGCTAGTTGAGAGGAATACCTCTTATCTTCTTACCTCTTCTGTCACTTGCCAAAGAAAAAAAAATACCATTAATGTATAATTTCACGCGTATAGCTTTGGTCTTAAGTTTTTCACAAGACCTAACTAAATTCCCTGGTAATACATGAGGGTTTCCTCATACGTGTAACAACCATGACCGTTCCAGTAAATAGGCCGAACCAACGGGGGCTATATCTAGTCCTCTCAGCTTTGGCTCAGTTACGAGCCAGAAAGCTAACGTTCGTTCGTTAAGCTAACGTTATGCTACTGTTAGGTTTTTAAGAACAAAGGATGAAGGAGCCTGCAGGCCGCAGGTACTCTTCTGCTGCGAGCTTCTTACTGCGCACGCGCATCAGAAGAATGAGCTGGACCCGGTCCAAAATTAAAACAATATTTAATGTACTACACAAAGTTCACTTACAAACTGAATTAACTATCAATAGTAATGTTCTCGAGAGCAGAGACCACATACACGCATCTCCTCACAGTCCGGCGCGGCCAGTTAGCTGAAAATGAGAGCTGCAGTGATCTGAGGTAAACTCCCTAAAACATTGTCTTTTATATCCCCTGAGAGTCGGAAAGTGTCCGATACTGTCATAAAACGTGTGAATGACCCTCCGTGGCGATTATTGATTGGCTTCATTTGAATTCTGCCCCCTCCCATTATCGATCCCTTAGCAAAACATCTTGGCTCTTCGCAAAACATCTTGAACTCCTCCTCTCTGTCCTGCTGGTCAGCTTGGCATTTGACCGTCCCACTGGCCCCATCCTCCATCGATGAGGTCGCCTCCATTTGCTGCTGCATGTCTGACACCTCACTCAGAATCCCTATCTGACCCTCAATACTATTCTTAGTGTTTTAATACCTACAGTGACTATACTTCTATGATTTAATACATTCAATGATTTAATATACTGTAACATATAATATCCTCTATAAGTAAGAATATTGTAAACCTATAATACATTCCATATGGAAACATATTGTGACTAACATATTTATTATTGTAACACTTCTACTCACCACTAGGGGTGTTATTAAATCCTACTAATAATGCGTTTAATACTGAAATTCTCCACACTACATTCAAAGTCAATACCATTGCGTACGGTTTTCAAATAGAAAATAAAATTGTACAGTATGTTTAGCAACATGACTAGCTAGCTATACGGCCATGGCATTTTTCACAAATCAAAGCATAATGCTAGCATAAAGCTAATGTTATGCAAGGAAGAACTTAAGTTGTTGTTTTTTTCCCCAAGATGTCGTTTTTCATAAAGTGTTTATTTGGGGAAAATGTGAATTTATTTGCAGGCATTTTCCTGATGTTGCTACTGTCAGTCATCAGAGCCCAGCGTGTGTCCCCTGTCCCATCATGCCCTGCTTCCTGTGTGGTTTGCTCTGAAGATGCACTTATCTGTCACAGACTGGCTTACATTATTGGTAACACACACACACACACACACACACACACACACACACACACACACACATGTTTTATGTCATCCGGTCTTAATGATAGTAATTGTATGACATTTAAATTTCCCTTACATTGCAGTAAACTGAGAAAGATTATAGTACCCATCAGACCTCATGTGCTTACAGGACTGTACTGTATGTGTTAACTGTGTGTGATCAGACGCTCCAGACACGACCCAGGCACTACTGCTAACAGAAGGCTCCATCACCACAGTCCAGCCTGCCTCACTGTCTGACCTCAGCAACGTTACAGTCATAGGTCAGTCAGTATGTGTGTCTGTGCTTTTATATATATACTTGCACGAGTGTGTACCATTTTGCCATTATTCTCTTTAGGAAGAGAAGAGCAGATAGCGACTAAATTAAATACATAGTGGCTTTAAAATGTTGCATTTATGAACTATAGGTATGTCTGTTAATCTTCCAGGTCTGAGTCACAACCTTATCTCAGTGCTAGGGGAACAGTCCTTCAGAAACCTGCCGTTCCTCCACACCTTACTGCTGGACCATAACCTCCTGACCAGCCAGGCCATACAAGGGGGAGCTCTGACCAATCTAACCCGGCTAGAGGTGCTCTCCCTGGGCCACAACCTCATCAGCATGGTGGGCACCGCCTCAAGGGGAACATATATCTGGGAAGATATTTGAAACAAGACTGGTTATAGCTGGATGATGTATTTTTTTATTTAAATAATTTGGATGAGAAAAAATGATATTGACACAGTCATAATGATTAAGTTTTGCATATTGTACTAAGCGAGAACTACATGCATCTATATATACAACTGCTGAATAAAGTCTGTGCCGTGTCCTTCGACATGATTCTCTGTGTTGATGTTCAGATCCAAGGTGGCTGGTTCAAAGGTAGCAAGGCCCTGCGGAGTCTGAAGCTGGAGGGCAACTTGCTCACCAGTTTGGACTCTGGTTCCTTCCCTCTGAATGACCTCGAAGGTCTGGAGAGTCTGGATCTGTCAGCAAACCTGATAGATCATCTGCCTAAAAGCAGGTTAGATTTGTATTGCGTTCAATACATTATTCTTTCTTACACTTTGCTTTTTCCTTCATTTATTGCAAGAGCACACAAAAATGTAAAACATTTTTTACAGTATTTGCATTGCACACATTATTATATATATTTATGATACAGTGAATATCCGGTTTTGTGATCCTAGCTTCGGTGGGTTGGTGAGACTGCAGATTCTGGATCTGTCCAGAAACCGTCTGAGTTCTGCTCCTGCTGAGGCTTTTTCCTACCTCAGCTGGCTGACAAACCTCAACCTGGACCTCAACTCATGGAACTGCTCCTGTCAGCTGCTGGAACTGGCTGCCTTCCTGTCCACCTTCATACAACAACCAGACAAGGTGCAAGACGTCCTAAACCTGTACACATTTCCAATGCTGCTTCACCTGATTTCAGGAACTACCACATGAAATTAAATGTGGCAGTTTTATTTGGCGACTGCAAATTATGACTCATACTAGCACTGACTTCCGAGGTGGAAGAAAACAAAAAAAGATATTATTGAAAAAAATGGAGTAATTGCATTATGTTTGATGATACAGGTATGAAAAATAAGAAGATTTTGTACTCAATAGATAGTTTACCACACTGTAAGAAAAGTCAGTGAATTTTACAGTGAAAAACTGTTAAATCACAACAGTAAGAGACCGTAAATTGTAAATCGGTTATATTCAGTTTATCTGACAGTGAAACACCGTAAATCTATATATCAGCCAAAACAATAATTTGTGCATGTATTTCTTGTATAAAATACATTTTGTCACTGTTAAATGTACTAAACATTGTACTGATAACGGAAATACACCGTAATATGAAAGAAAAATCCATACCGTAATTTTTGCATTTATTACTTTTTAAAAATACATTTGGTTAATGTTAAATGTACGGACCATTGCTCTGCCAATGGAGGTAAAACGCATCATACAGTCAACAGCCAGCCCCGTATTTTTTGCATTTATTATTCGTAAAAAAATCAGTTTGTCACTGTTAAATGTACTAAACATTGTACTGGTAACGGTAATACACCGTAATATGAACAAACATCCATACCGTGATTTTTGCATTTATTACTTTTAAAACATACATTTGGTTACAGTTAAATGTACGGCCCATTGTGCTGCCAATGGAGGTAAAACGCATCATATATTCAACAGCCAGCCCCGTATTTTTTGCATTTATTATTTGTAAAAACATCAGTTTGTCACTGTTAAATGTACTAAACATTGTACTGGTAACGGAAATACACCGTAATATGAAAGAAAAATCCATACCGTAATTTTTGCATTTATTTCTTTTAAAAAATACATTTGGTTACTGTTAAATGTACGGACCACTGTGCTGCCAATGGAGATATGACGCATTATACATTAAACAGGCAGCCTCGTATGTTTTGCATTTATTATTCGTATAAAATACATTTTGTCACTGTTAAATGTACTAAACATTGTACTGATAACGGAAATACACCGTAATATGAAAGAAAAATCCATACCGTAATTTTTGCATTTATTACTTTTTAAAAATACATTTGGTTAATGTTAAATGTACGGACCATTGCTCTGCCAATGGAGGTAAAACGCATCATACAGTCAACAGCCAGCCCCGTATTTTTTGCATTTATTATTTGTAAAAACATCAGTTTGTCACTGTTAAATGTACTAAACATTGTACTGGTAACGGAAATACACCGTAATATGAAAGAAAAATCCATACCGTAATTTTTGCATTTATTTCTTTTAAAAAATACATTTGGTTACTGTTAAATGTACGGACCACTGTGCTGCCAATGGAGATATGACGCATTATACATTAAACAGGCAGCCTCGTATGTTTTGCATTTATTATTCGTATAAAATACATTTTGTCACTGTTAAATGTACTAAACATTGTACTGATAACGGAAATACACCGTAATATGAAAGAAAAATCCATACCGTAATTTTTGCATTTATTACTTTTTAAAAATACATTTGGTTAATGTTAAATGTACGGACCATTGCTCTGCCAATGGAGGTAAAACGCATCATACAGTCAACAGCCAGCCCCGTATTTTTCGCATTTATTATTCGTAAAAAAATCAGTTTGTCACTGTTAAATGTACTAAACATTGTACTGGTAACGGTAATACACCGTAATATGAACAAACATCCATACCGTGATTTTTGCATTTATTACTTTTAAAACATACATTTGGTTACTGTTAAATGTACGGCCCATTGTGCTGCCAATGGAGGTAAAACGCATCATATATTCAACAGCCAGCCCCGTATTTTTTGCATTTATTATTTGTAAAAACATCAGTTTGTCACTGTTAAATGTACTAAACATTGTACTGGTAACGGAAATACACCGTAATATGAAAGAAAAATCCATACCGTAATTTTTGCATTTATTTCTTTTAAAAAATACATTTGGTTACTGTTAAATGTACGGACCACTGTGCTGCCAATGGAGATATGACGCATTATACATTAAACAGGCAGCCTCGTATGTTTTGCATTTATTATTCGTATAAAATACATTTTGTCACTGTTAAATGTACTAAACATTGTACTGATAACGGAAATACACCGTAATATGAAAGAAAAATCCATACCGTAATTTTTGCATTCATTACTTTTTAAAAATACATTTGGTTAATGTTAAATGTACGGACCATTGCTCTGCCAATGGAGGTAAAACGCATCATACAGTCAACAGCCAGCCCCGTACTTTTTGCATTTATTATTCGTAAAAAAATCAGTTTGTCACTGTTAAATGTACTAAACATTGTACTGGTAACGGTAATACACCGTAATATGAACAAACATCCATACCGTGATTTTTGCATTTATTACTTTTAAAACATACATTTGGTTACTGTAAAATGTACGGACCATTGCGCTGCCAATGGAGGTAAAACGCATCATATATTCAACAGCCAGCCCCGTATTTTTTGCATTTATTATTTGTAAAAACATCAGTTTGTCACTGTTAAATGTACTAAACATTGTACTGGTAACGGAAATACACCATAATATGAACAAAAATCCATACCGTGATTTTTGCATTGATTACTTTTTAAAAATACATTTGGTTACTGTTAAATGTTCGGACCATTGCACTGCCAATGGAGGTAAAACGCATCATACATTCAACAGCCAGCCCCGTATTTTTTGCATTTATTATTCGTAAAATATTCAGTTTGTCACTGTTAAAGGTACTAAACATTGTACTGGTAAAGGAAATACACCGTAATATGAACAAAAATCCATACCGTGATTTTTGCATTAATTACTTTAAAAAAATATATTTGTTTACTGTTAAATGTACGGACCATTGTACTAATTACAGATATACACCATAATATAGCTAACAGCCAACTCTGCAACTTCTGCAAATATTATCTATTACCCATATCCCTGGTGGAGGCCGCTAAGGTATTCAAAAAGCTCCTTGCTGGCAAGGCGACGGGGGTGGATGAATTCGAACTTTGCCCATTCATTAAGTGGTTTGAAAATCAATGGAAAATTCCAAACACTTTTTGCGTAGTGAACTATGGATTTTTGACCATATTCGGCCTAAATACGCCCAGAAAACAATGGACTAGGAGGCTGAAATTTTCACAGTCAATCGACCTCTGCCCATTCATTAAGTGGGATGAAAATCAATGGGAAATTCCAAACACTTTTCCCATAGTGAACTATGGATTTTTGACCTAATTCGGCCTAATTACCCATAGGAAACAATGGGCTAGGACCCTGAAATTTTCACAGTCAATCGACCTTTGGCCAGAGATCAAGTGGTATGAAAATCAATCGGTAATTCCAAACACTTGTCCCATAGTGAACTATGGATTTTTGACCTAATTCGGCCTAATTACCCATAGGAAACAATGGGCTAGGACCCTGAAATTTTCACAGTCAATCGACCTTTGGCCAGAGATCAAGTGGTATGAAAATCAATTGGTAATTCCAAACACTTTTCCCATAGTGAACTATGGATTATTTACCCAATTCGGCCTACATACCCATAGAAAACAATGGGCTAGGACCCTGAAACTTTCACAGTCATTCCACCTTTTCCCACAGATTAAATGGTGCGAAAAGTTGAAAATTGACTGTTTATTTCACCCAACAGAAAGGATTCTAACCCAATGGTACTTATGATCCGAAATGGCCTTCACCAGTCTTTTCTCTCAATTTTTACACTTTAAATCAAAGTAGAAATTTGAATCCTTTTCCTGTTTAAAGAGGGGCTAGTGAATATGAATTCCCCCAAATTTTACGGTCGTAGCTGCAAGTTAAGGTACCCAAACACAGCCCCAAAGGTCAAAATTGAGGCATATAGCCTTATTTTTCGGCTTTTTTTGGCAAGTGAGAAACGGGCCATTAAATCTTAGTGAAAGGTTGAAACTGCCTGAATTTTGTATTAATCATTCCCCTGTGATAACGTAATGCAGGATCTAAAGCAAGATCTCTGCAGACCCTTGGGAAAGCTAACTTCTGTTAGCAGCATGCTAATGACTTGAATCCAATTGAGCCTTTAAGAGGGTCCTCTTTTGTCCATCATATGTGAATATTAGGACAATAAGCCATTTACAAGTGTTTTCAAATGCACCCAACAGAGATGATTCGAACCAGATGGCACCAGTTTTCACCAGTCTTTTCTCTAACTTTTTATACTCTAAATCAGGGTAGAGATTTGACTCCTTTTCTCCTTCAAAGAGGGGCTCGTCACCATTACCTACCTATAATCTGGACTTCGTAGCTGCAAGTTAAGGTCCCCAAAAACAGCCCCAAAGGGCTTAATTGATGCCTTATTCCCTGAGTGGATTTTTTGACATATGCAAGAATGGCCATAATCTCTCAAATATGGGTCCCAGAACCCACAGATTCTGGACACACATTGTGGACTAGGCCTACAATGAGGTCACCTGAACAGAATTCCTCTAGATTATCTAGAAAAGATTTTTGCCTGTATGACACTCAGACCTCAGCATGGTGTACACGTCCTTAAGGCGTACACCCTGTTGTACTCTTGGTGAGATCAGACCAACTTTTACTTCTAAAGATGTCAGAGCCCTGCTTTTTTAATATGTTGTAGACTTGTTTGAAAACTCCAGAGTTACCTCTTCTTGTGGACAGTCGTAAACGCATACGTTTAGAAACGATGACATAAACACCCACGTTGTCTTTACTAGCAGCTGTTGTTCAGTTAAAGTCTGCATTTCTGCAGAGGAAGCAGCTGTTATTGGAGCGATTAGCGAGCAGCGTGTCCAGCGACGTTAGCAGACCTACGGAGCAGCCCCGTCTGAAGTCACGTTAACCTAATTCATGATATAGATTAGACCACATGGGATCACCTTTCGGTTTGTTTTTTTCCACATGGAACTATACATTCTGCCATTTCTCCTCGACTCTTTCCGCTTTGAGTCACTCAGCAGTGATTGTCAGAGCTAGCTGCACCACAAACAAACAGTCGGTTTGGACACCTGCATTTACTTTGACAGTCTTTTATGTTACAAACACTGAAGCGCATTCAAAAAACATTTGTTTTTTTGTCGATCATTACAGGCTTACATTTATGATTGTATTCAGAGCTGAACTCAAAACATTCGAGGCTTAAGACCTGGCAAAATGATCTTGCTACGCCACTGGTACACGCAGGAAATATTGTCTAACTCGTGCACGCAGTGTCTCATGGTCACAGAAAGCACGGCCGCGGCAACTAGAGTCCTGCTAGTACCCTCGACGTGCGTGAAGGTGCGAGGGCCCGATCAATGTTGCTTGCATTCATTATTTGTAAAAAAGACATTTTGTCAAGGTTAAATGCACTAACCATTGTGCTGTTTTTGTAAATACACTATAATATATAAAATATAACACTGCAGTTTTTGCAGGTACTATTAGTAAAAAGAAATACATTTTGTCACGGTTAAATGTACGAACCATTGTGCTAATAATGTAAATATACCATAAGATAAATTTGAAGGCCAACACTGTAATTT
Source organism: Anarhichas minor (assembly GCF_050575085.1). NCBI lineage: Eukaryota > Metazoa > Chordata > Actinopteri > Perciformes > Anarhichadidae > Anarhichas > Anarhichas minor. Next base: position 3,084,295 of record NW_027466452.1, read on the forward strand.
TTGAAAGACATTGTCAGTTTCAACAGTCAGAACTAATATTTAACCAACAAACAAAACAATAAGTGCTAGATGCAAACTAGTCTGCTTATTCAAAGCAGTAGAGAGTAACCTTCCATACGTTTTCCTTGTTTTGTAATCCTTTTTTGCAGAGCATAAGTTGCATCTCACCCCTCACCCCATCCCCCACCTCTCTTTTGATCTCTGTTGGTTAGTATTTTGTAACATTGCAGGTGCTTGCAGGTGCAGATCTCGCGACAGTTTCAAGGCACCCTGTGACATCTATTCCTAATGTGTGTGCAGTGCACCCTATATGATCATACTGTTTCACTGTTTAGCGATTCCCTCATGACACTTTAAGACCAACAGGTGCCTGTCTCAGTGAATAACCTGACCAAATGTGGTGGGAACACAGAGAGACAGACAGACAGAGAGAGAGAGAGAGAGTGAGAGAGAGAGAGAGAGGGACGGACGGACGGAGGCGGCAGTGATCAGACCTACACAACAATTTAAAAAAAGCAACGGTTGGAGGCTGAACTTTTGAACTCATTTCAGCGCCTTTTCTGCGCGCTCAGGCAGCACGTTACTGATGATCAACGGCCTGACTCCTGGAAACACAACACTTCTTCTGAAGGTAAGCATGTCAGCTAGCTAACGTTACATTTGAATTTGAGGCTTTGTTTTCTGCAGTTTTGTGTCGCCCTTGCAAAAACGAGTCATTCAACGTTAATAGTAAGTTCACTTAGCTATCTAAATGAGTTGAGAGTTTACTTTTCGTGGATGTAACATGGGTTATGGGTTTCTGTGTTAAACATTAGCTAGCTTACTTTACCAAAGGTTTGCTAGGAAAATGTTTAGTTGTCATTTCTGTGGCAAGTCAGTTAAAGCTAAAACATCGAGGGGTTATGTGCTTCATTGCAAACTTCATAGTGATGAACCACGTTGTTTATTTAAGTGCGTTGAAGCTGGTTGCAAGCAGACCTTTGTTAGATATGGAGCTATAAGGCTCATTTCTACCAGAGGCATAATGGTAACCTATCAGCTAACGTTACAGCTAAGCTAACGTTACTGTTGGGACGGCTGTTAACTTTACCGCTTATAAACTGTCTGTTAACGTTACCGCTTATAAACTGTCTGTTAACGTTACTGCTCATAAATGTGCTATGTCTGTTAACGTTACCGCTCATAAGTGCGCCATGTCTGTTAACGTTACCGCTCATAAATGGCTATGGCGTTATTTGAAAGCACATGTCCAGACACAAAGTAGCTAATTATTAAAGTGAGTGGATGGTCAAATGTTTTCACGGTCAGATCTTCATTTACTGCCCACATGCCACGGAGACACAAATAGCAGACAGCAGTATTAGTGACATGTACAGAGAATCTGCTTCTCCTCAGTCATCAGCTGTTCCAACTGAATCACATGACTGTGGCCCTCACCTGCATGACTCAGAAAATGTTATAGAGACCAGCACAGATAAAGGTGATATGGATATTTCTGAAAACTTCAGTGATCTTTTTCTCTGTTTATTCTACTTGAAATTGCAGGGACAGTTTCTACTACCTGCTTGGACCAAACTAACTTCACTGTTTAAAAATGACACACCAATATCAGATGAGGACATCAGCAAAGTTTGTGAGTCTTTGAGAATTTGATCTTTTCTCTGCATGTCATAGAGGGCCAATGAGGACAGCATACTCAAGAGCTCAGTCTTTCAAAAAAGGGTTCAACTATGTGGAGCCTAAGAAAATGTTTTTAGGACGAGATGAGAACAGGACTGATATGTTTTCATATTATGTGCCTGTGAAAGAGACTTTAACCCTTTAGGCTCTGCAAAGACAATACATAAAATATTAGCTGTCTATGTATCTGATGATAATTTGCCAGTTCATGTAAGGTCTGACACAAACCACATGTCACTTGTTTTATTGTGTAGAGAGAAAGATTTCAAAACATTTGTGTTCTCTGAATTACTAACAGACTTGAAGGATTTGGAGGAGAACGGGATCGTAGTATCAGATGAAACAGTAGTCAAAATAACCTTATATTGCATTGCAGGACATAATTTGGGCTCTCATGGCATTGGTGCCTTCACTGAAAATTTCAGTCACTCGCAATATTTCTGTAGGTACTGCCTAATAATCCGATCTGAATTTCAGGGTGACGATCCAAATCTGTGCGGAGCAGAGCGCACCATTGACAGCTACAACTCTGCTGTTGATCGCCTCCAGACCCAAGATAAACCAGATGTGGAAGGAGTAAAGTTCAAGTCAGTATTCAATTCTTTGAAATACTTGAATGTCTGTCAAAAGAAAGACAATTTGTTCCAGTGCTTTTGTGAAACTTCTAGGTCGAAGGCAGGTGGCATTGCTAAGAAGAATCTCCTTTAAAGTAAGTAAATTGTACACATATCTAACAAATATCTGAACATTTTAATTGGTACAAGAGCAGTTTGTGCAGATAATTAAGACAATTTACTCTAATCTTGCAACATTGAATTAATTTGCTCCTGCCACCTTTCAGACATTGCATTCAAACTCTAGTGGTTGTGGACTTGGATGGGAACAACTTGCTGGCTTTTATGACAACCAGGAAAACGGTGGGATTTTAATCCATTTAAATGCCCAAAGCAAGCAGTTGTTTTTTTTACTTTTAAAGATGATTTTTTTGTCATTCGTGTTTTATTGGACAGCAGAAGTAGAGAGACAGGGACCACAGTGGAGTGAGAGGGGATGATCTGCAACACATGGCCCAACGGGAATCAAACCTTTGTTGCTGCGATAACAATATGTGGTACGGGCTAAACCAGGTGAGGCACTGTTTTTATTTTTGAGTGTGAATTTAGCCATTTCATTTTAATTTGCAACCTTTGCATTGAAAAGAGTAAAAGTTGATGCTTGACATGATTTCATCTTTCACTTAAGAGGATGTATGTCCACCCCTTGTCTTTTTTCTCTTTATTCTTTCTTTCAGGTGTGATTACGACTACCAGCGGTTGTACTTCAGATGGACCTCATCACCCTCTTTGCTGTCCTACTAGTGTAACCTTATGATCGGATACATACAAGTGTTGTCAAGGATAAACAGAGGTAAGTTGTTGTAAAGTTCAATGTATGTTCATTTAACAAGAGAAGGCTTTAGGGTCTTCTATTTTTGTAAGCACTGTTTAGCCATTTCATGTTCAAACAGTGTATGCATGTATTGTTGATGTTAAGTACTGCATAAAACTAGGCATTTCATGATCCAATGTGATTTTAACTTCTTGCCAGAATAACCTTTTTTGACATACTGTGAATTTATTTTGACTTTATTGACATACCATACGTATTATGGCTATTTCTTATTCATGAATCATATTTGTAGCTTGACCTTTTTATGAAATCTTTAACCCTACTCTTTGTTTACCCTTTGGTAAGTTTGTTCTGTTTTACCCTCTTTAATGTTTTGTGTTTTTATAGTTTGATTGTTTTTTGTGTGAAGTATGAGAACCATTTTGCAACTGTGTAAGTGCTATATAAAGTTATATTATTGGTGATGTTACTGTTATTATTATTGTTAGTATTGTTAATGTTTTCTATGTTGTCTTTTTTTCTGGCTGGAAGATCATGCTAGCCCACAGCGAACACCAGATTGACTTGTGAGTCTTCAAGCAGAAATTATGACAACACCTGCCTAAAGTTCCAGTTTCCTGAACAGCATACCCTGTCTGTATGAGACTCTGTCCCACCTGTCTTCAGTCAAGTCTGGACCCAATGACTCAGACACCAGTCTTGTCAAGGCTAATTAGAGGTAAGCAGTGCGATAGGTGCAACTCAAACTTCACTCAATCAATCATCCTCAGGTGCACGGTCTGAGCCAACCGCTTCATGCAAACATAGATGAAACCACTGGAATATAGTTTTGTATTAGTACTATTTGTTTTTTAGTGCTCTGAACTGATATCCCCCTTACATTACGTTTCACGTAGCAGTAAAATGTCATTAATTCTGTGTACTATCTTTCCAAAATCCACCCAAAAGGGGTTTGCACCTGTGTCTTTGCACCCAAGTGGGCCCTACAGTGCACTCTTATGTTTATTTGATGGTAAATGCTGGGGGTCATTGTTTCCTATTGAACTGGGTCTCCGCCATACAGTTTGATTTTTGTTAACGAGAAGGCAGTTATATTAGCTATTGTACACTGAATAGCTCAGTTATTCAAATGCAATACAACTCAACAACAGGATACAGCTTACTGTATTCTAGTTTCTCTATTTATTTTGCAACAGTAATGTAATTGATTTTAGAGATATTTAAAAGGTCTTAAAAGTCATTGAATTAAAAAAATTAAAACAAAAAATGTAGAATTGATGGAATTAATAAGATGTGCAGATACCCTGGTTGTATCAAACATGATGATTGTCTTTACACTGTGTGCACAATTAAAAGGCAAGTTGTATTTTTGAGTATTAATTGTATTGAACAACTACAGAGCTCTCGGTCAATCCAAAATGTTATAAACCTCAAACCTGAATATTTAATAAAGTAAAAGTGAGGTTTTGGCTTTCTTAGGAGAATATATATGTGTGCACAATTATTATGCAACTAAATGAAAAATGTTCCCATCTCACTTGTTTATTTTTATCTGTTAAAGTGAGAATAATAAACAAACAACTCAAAATTTACAAATAAACGTTATTGATATTTAAAAAAAATAAAATAATCTGTGACACTATTATTTTTTATTAAGTATAAAGTGCTGGTTTCTTCTAGGTCATTGGAGCTCAGTTTAACAGCAGAAGGCAGTAAATGTTTCTGTAGGCATCATGTTGAAGCACTGCATCAATCTAACTTTGCCTTTGTTTCTGTTTTTGGGTGCAGAGAGGATCATTCCAGTCCACAGTGAATACCTGATGGTCAACATACGAGTCCTCAAGCAGAACTGGTGAAAATACACGCTTCATGTTCCAGCTTCCTGAACTTCATGTCCATGTGAGACGCTATACCATGTTGAGTGCCCTCTTCAGTCAAGTCTGGACTCAGTGACTCATTACTCTTGATCAACTCAGGGCAAGTGGCTAATCCTTTCATGTTTATTCATGGTTATCCTTCATATATATATGGACACATGCTGTTTCTTCAAGATCTCAACACTGCTTTGTGAGTATATTGTACAAGATATTGTATCAGTTCAACCTGTTTTTCACAGAGAATGTTAGTTTCTTAAGGTATATCAATGATGGTCTGTACCTTGATTTACAATCTGCTTTATTTGATATTTCCTTTGTAATTTACAATAATCAGAAGTTGACTGAAATCTATGCCAACCAATTGTATTACGTTCTATGTTGTACCGTATTTTTGTACCGTGATGTCTTATACATTGTCACTATATTTTTTACGGTAAAGTTCTGGCAACCACAGCTGCCGGTAATTTACCGTTAAGTTGCATTTTTCAATAAAATGCCGTAATGTATCATACAGTTGTACTGTGTTTTTTACTGAGAAAAACTGTAATTAGCTTCACAATATAGTTGCTGTTTATAAGGTTATTTACCGTAAACACGTTTATAACATGGCTGTTATTTCTAAAGCAAATTACCGTAAACAGGTTTATGAAATCTGTTTTTTTTATAGTAATTTACCGTAAACAAAAAACAGTTCTCAACTGTGAAATCTACGGTTGCAAAAATAATATACCGTGATGTATTATACATTCTCACTTTATTTTTTACGGTGAAGTTCTGGCAACCACAGCTGCCAGTAATTTACCGTTAAATTGCATATTACCGTAAACAGGTTTATGAAATCTCTTATTTTTTATAGTAATTTACCGTAAACCAAAAACAGTTCTCAACTGTGAAATCTACGGTTGCAAAAAATATATACCGTGATGTATTATACATTCTCACTTTATTTTTTACGGTGAATTTCTGGCAACCACAGCTGCCGGTAATTTACCGTTAAATTGCATATTACCGTAAACAGGTTTATGAAATCTCTTGTTTTTTATAGTAATTTACCGTAAACCAAAAACAGTTCTCAACTGTGAAATCTACGGTTGCAAAAAATATATACCGTGATGTATTATACATTCTCACTTTATTTTTTACGGTGAAGTTCTGGCAACCACAGCTGCCGGTAATTTACCGTTAAATTGCATATTACCTTAAACAGGTTTATGAAATCTCTGTTTTTTATAGTAATTTACCGTAAACAAAAAACTGTTCTCAACTGTGAAATCTACGGTTGCAAAAAAGATATACCGTGATGTATTATACATTCTCACTTTATTTTTTACGGTGAAGTTCTGGCAACCACAGCTGCCGGTAATTTACCGTATATTACACAGAATTTTTTTTACAGTGCAGCTTACTGGTTCTGCTTATTTCAAGGTTCTGCCATTGCTAATCACAGGACTAGTTGACTCAAACCTGATATATCTGCCACCTGCTGCTCTCAGACCCTCTATAATGGCCGTAGGATGGTGTGTGTGAGCGCTGACAACCCGTCAGTTACCACAGTGCTGGAGCTGACTGAGGCCAACTGTGTCCCATCCAATCAGAACATCACAGTGCGGATAGAGGCAAGAGGCAGCGTGACCCCTCACCGGTACGCTCGAGATCTGGCCATCACTGCAGTCATCTGCTTCATCGGTGAGAATGATACACAACACAATGAACAGAAATTCCTTGAGTTTAGCTGTGCCAAGATGCCACTAATTAGTTGGTCAGAAAAAAGTTAACGAGAATTAGATTCATAACTCTCGCATAAATAATATCAGCACAGAAAACACATTTGACTGTGTTTTCTGACAAATTTTCCATTTAGAGTGTGTTGAACAAAAACTGCATTTTATTCTGTTTAACTTCTCAGCAAGGTTGGCGAGCTAGCAAGGATGCTAACTGGTAACATACAAGTTAGTTTACAAAAAAAGCAGCTTGTTGACATTGCTAACCCGCTAGCCACCAATTAGAAAGCTAGCTAGCTCAGTGACTAATTGGAGAAAGGAAACCTACTATTCACTTGTGTCTAACTACTTACTGCAAACTACGACACATCCATGTGTGGAGCTACTCGTCGTCTTGTTGAGAAGGGTTATGTGGCGTTCGATGCTGGGACACAATAAATATGACTATGGCAATATGTCTGTGGATTTACTTTGCTGTTGTGAACGAACCCTCTGAATGCAACAATTTCATTCATATGTAGTGATGCAAAAATGCAGCTTTCATTGTGCTCTGGAATGATTAGACTGGATATGATCTCAATCAATTCGTAATGTAATACATGCTACACAGCACCTTTATGTAGATTTGTAAAGATGAATGTAAAAATCCTACCCGTCCTGCTGTGCTTCAGGTGGAGTTTGCTTGACCCTGCTGGTAGTCCTGAGTTACTATCTAGTGTCTCGGAGGAAGAAACTGAGAGAAAGTAAAAGAAAGAAAGAAGAAGAAGAGGGAAGCAGCACGATGGTGAATCATCCTGTCAATCATCTAGATGTTGGTGAAAAGAGGAGGGACCTCTTCTGGCAAGCACATAGAAGCCAGCCGTGGGACAGGGAGGCCATGACGTTGGATGCATGGACAGAAGGCCATGGAGGCCAGTTTGAATCCAGAACTGATGAAAATGGCCATTTTAGGTATCCGGACTGTAGCACCACAGGACAGAGAGGGATGGGGCTGAACCCTATGAGATGGAACAATAGGATGAATGGAGGGATGGAGATGGAGGAGGAAAGACAGAAGAGGAGAATGAGGATGATGACAGAGGAAGAAAAGAGGAGGCTTGAGCATGGAATAACAAGCAGGGACATTCCTAACAAGCTCCTTTCTCATAGCAACACCAACTCTTCCTCACATCCACGGAAAGAAACCTTTGCTCAGAGACCAGAGACCCTGGCTGCTTTTAAGACAAACAGAGAATATGGGGATGGCAACAGGACTGAAATAGAGGGTAAGAGCAGAGGACATGAGACGTTATACTGTGAGAGGACATACAGACCTCCAGAGCAGTACATGAGACAAGGAAGGATTCACACCAACATGAAAGACTTGGCTCAGTTTGAAGGCATCCATCCTCAGTACAGACAGATTAACAGGGGTAGGAATGTTAACCACAACCAGTTTGACATGACGAAGAACACAGAGTTGAGAAGAGAAACAAGAAACGTAACTTTTGACCTGGAGAGTTCAAGAAGCCTAGAGCGAGGAGGCAGTCAAGAAGAGGACAATAGGGAGGAGGAAGCGAGGAGCTCCCGAGACAAGGAGAGAGGAAAGAGACATAAAGCTAAAGTCCAGTCAAGCCGGTTACTGAAGGTTAAACTAAACTTGAACCCGCTACGAAAAAGCAAAGTCCATCCTAAGAGGAAAACGGAGCTCGGCCATTCAGAGAAAAGCAGCTCAAAAAAGAGTAAAGATAAAAGGCAGGATGGAGAAGACAGAGGAGAGACGGAAGGGAAAGGAAAGTCTGGCAAGAAAACGAAGGGTAGCAGCGAGAAAACGAAGAAATCCACCAAGACCAAAGGATCGAATGAGGAACGTGAGGAAGAGAAGACAGCAGAAGATAAAGGAGAAATAGGACAGGAAAGCGAAATATCCTCTAAGCAGGAAGAAGGCGGGCAGGAAAGTACAGAGCGTGACCAGGGAGAGGGTACACATCCAGAGAACCCCCAACTAGGCGATACCACCAACACTGCCAACCAATCATCCTCTGCTCTTGCTATTGGACAGGGACAACATTTGCAGGGTGGGACTGTTCAGTATCAGGGAGCTGGATTGGTTCTGGGGAGTGCTCAGCTGTCCTCGCAGCATCCCATATCCCTCTCTGGCATTGGACACACTACCAACCTCTCCCTGCTTGGTTCGGCGGGATCACAACCGACTGGCAGCAGCCTCTCTCTTCAAGGGGAGAATTTCTTGCTCAACACCATGGCCCCAGGATCACTGTTCCCCAGTGATCCAGCTAATTCCGTTGTTCCTGGCATAGCGATCAGTGGGCCAAACATGGCTCCAAGTGGTGACCCATACAGCCTCAGCAGGCAACCTGAGGGAGGCCTCGTGTCTCCAGCTACCTCCCTTCTAGCTAACACTATATATGCTAACCCTTTGCAAGCAAGTGCAATCCATAACTCTCCTCTTCATACCTCCCACCCTGCAGGACTAGCCTCGAGTTTAGCAGCAAACCCAGCTGTTGATCCTGGATCTGTGCAGTCGCTCTCGCAGAGCAAGCCGCCTCCTGACAGCTCTCCTCTTGTAGCAAGACTGAAGGCTGATCCAGCCCATGGACCAGGTCCTCAGACCGGGGAAGGAGTACATCCCAATCTCCCAACTCAGGCACCTGCAAGTGTGGATGGTTTGTCTGGGGTGACCCCTCAGGCTCCTGGACCAGTGACCACAGTGGAGAATCTGTCAAACAACAACAGTCAGACAGAGACTGAGGGTGTGCATGCTGGGTCCACAGTCCACATGTCAGCTGAAGGACCTGCTGCAGGGTTGTCAGGAGGCAGCATGCAGGGAGCAGATGACAGATCACCCAGTATGTCCACACAGAGTGTATCCTGCACGGGGGATGCAGTTGCAGCTGCTGCACTGCTGCAGCAGGAGTATCTGTCAGACGAAGGGGGATCCTCCCCGAGGAGGAAGCTGAGGCTGGTGCTTCCTGAGAAGACGTCCAGCCGGCCACCCACCGCACTGGAGAGGAAGATACGCTAGCTGCTCGTGTCATATTTGAAATGAATGTTGATGAATGTATGAACCGTGATGGATTGGTAGTGTTTTAATAAAGGTCAGAAGAAGTACTCCGTCATTTAAAATAATACAACATCAGATGCAGAAAGTAATGAGACTGATGCTTTCATACGATCTTAATGTGATGTTATGAACTGTTCAAAAAATGTAGTTTTGCTATTTTCGGGTGTTTTACAGATGCTTGCTGTAGTTTTATTTTTCTAATTATAAACATTGAGTAAAAAAACCATGGTGTTATTTTTTAGAGTTCAAAGTTCATTGTTGGCCTTTGTAACTTTGTAATCTCACCTTGAGGTCCATTTAGTGGCCGTGTTGGAGCTTTCAACCACAGCACAGCTTGCTGTTATTTTGAAGTTTCAAGGTTAATTATAGATCTTAGAAACAGCCATTGACTCAACAATCTTACCTCAAGGTGTGTTTAGTAGCTGTCCTGGGTTTCACATGATCTTCATTGACAGATGAAGTTTGCCCAGTAAAATTTGCTGATGAAGATCATGTGATATAGTCAAAAGCTCAAGAACAACTAAATGGAACTTGATGTGTTTTGTCAATTGCTGTTATTTGGTGTAAAAATATACACAGAGATACTGGACTAAAATGGAATGCTATTTTTTAAATACTTTGCAATATTATAGATTTTATGTATATATTTTAAATCAGGGGTCTTCAACGTTTTTCAGGCCAAGGACCCCCAAACTGATAGAGAGATGGAGCAGGGACCCCCAACTATATATATTGTATAAAATTGTGTTTTATATTAAACTAGGCCTAGTGCCATGAATACCTCTTTATTGTGCATTCAATACTAAGCTATTCAAATAATACACAGGTTCATATATTCATGTTTTTATTTTAAACATGTGCAAGGTACAGTGAGTAGGGAGGCCGTGCCACTGCCATTTATAAACACACCTTGTCAACTGATACCAATATCAACATTGTCTGTCAATTGCATGATAATCATGCATACAAGCTATTCAAATTGCCGTTTTTATTTTAAACATAAATGTGGAAACGAAAATGAGTGATGGCCTATTGGTGCCACTGCCATGCATAAACATACCTGTTATCTTGCATACAATACTGAACTATTAAAATAATGGACAGATTCATGTTTGGGAATTTATTTTTTATTTTTTTTAATTGTCTAATCAACCAAAAATTTCGCGGACCCCCTGCAGTACCTCCGCGGACCATCTAGGGGTCGCGGACCCCCTGTTGAAGACCTCTGTTTTAAATGATGATTGCTCTTGGACGCAAATGGTGAACCTTAAAGGTGCTAAATTCGATATTCAGAGCATTGATATGGAATTAAACAACTATTATCTGTGTAAAGATATAGTGGAGTAAGGTCTACCTGAGCAGAGAATGAAGTCACTCTCCATCTGTGTGTGTTGTAATCTGACCTTCTCTGTGCTTTGTTGACATAGCTGGGCCGGCTGCATGTGATTTTAGTGCATGTTAGTGCATGTGAGCGTGCCCCATGGCCGTGGCTAGCTAATGGCCAGTTATAGCTGATAATGGCGACCCGACCGACGCCGTATTTGGGGAGGCTCAGCACCCACCCTCCAGTTCCCCCTCAGGTAAACACTGTTAGCTCTATCAGCACTGTTAGGACCGTTAGCTGTACGACGCAAGCACACATGTCGCCATGTTGACAGCCTTGTAGTGGCAATCCCTCAATCATATAGATATCCTCTGAATTTCCAATTTAGCACCTTTAAGTGCGATATAGTACGATTCCATAACATGACAGCATAGTAATGACACACCGATGAGTACTGAACACCAAATACTGAGACAAAATGAAAAAAACAGCAGTGACATACACTTACGTTCTGATTTACAGTTCAGTGATCGAGGCACCCCATGAACCTGAACACAAAACAAACAGCAGTAACTTTGACCTCTGTGCTGCTGTAGCAGCTTCTATCTGTCACTGCTGGATTGGGTTTCGGTGTTTGGCACCAGGGAGGCTGTTTGCAGTGTGTTGGGTTTCACTGGTCACACTGCCGACCTCTCAATCTGCCTACAGGTGGTTCGGTTTACACTTACCAAACCTTTACCGTCTGAGAACCCTGAGTCACTCTGTTACACTGACTCACTTTTCTTTTTGAAGGTGCCATGTGCCATATATCACTAGTGCTGCTAATTCGCAGAGTTGAGACACATTTCCCAGAAGCCTTGATGCTTTTTGATGCCAAATGCGCAAACAAAAGAAAGAACAGCATCCTCTTCCTGTTCATCCCAAATCATTGTACAGAAAATAATCGACCGTTAATTAGTTCATCAATGATTTATTGATGGTAAAATGCTACAGACAACAACTTAAACCTGCATTTTTAGAGTATTTTGGCCACTTGGGGGAAGCAGAGCAAGTTGAAAAGCAAACACAGACATTGTCACCTTGAACATGTTAGCAAGTAGCTTCTTCATTACACACCCTGCAGACACATTATCATTCGTATGGAGTCATGTTTCTGCTCAGCTCCGGAGGGAAATATCTGTCTCTTTAGCTGCTAAAAGCTCCACTATGTTCACCAGCTAGTTGCTAACTGTATATGTCTGCTGTTTGATGGCGGGGCAGGTAGTGTACAATGGGTTTCAGGACTTTTAGCTGAAAACGTGAGCGTTGAGGCAGAATCAAAAAGGGCAGATTATAAAAAATATGGATAAGTGCAGCTTTAAAGGCCCTCCACCATCCAGGGCTCACAACTCTCAGCTAGGGTCTCTTTTGCCCCTGTAGTTGGTAGCTATCCATGCATTTGAGGCCATGGCTCTCACAGACCCGAACTCTCAAATGAATATTTTTGACTAATTTCATCTCACCACTTTAAATTACTTATATAATTAAAAAGTTGTTACACCAAATCAGTCACAGAAAAGGGACAGCTGTTAGCATTGTGTGTAGATGGATTTGAAGATAGTGTACCAGAGCAGGAACTAGCTGCAGCCCTCCCATGTTGCCTGTAGGGGGCAGTGTGTACCTGCTGACACACACACAAAGGCAGCCTGTTCTTCAGTGGTCCTGAAAGATTTGGTTCATGACAGGGACACAAAATGCAAATAAAGCTGAACAGTACAGAATCTGCTTCAACACATTATTTTACAAAAAGAGAGAACGGAATCAAACCAGTTTGTTGACAGTTTGTATGTTTCAAATATCACAATGTCGAAATTATACAGTCTTCACTTAGGAAAAACAGAAAAATGTCCTATATTTTGTAGAGCTTCAGATTCTAATGAACAGTTGAGGATTAAGGTTTAACTACAGACAGTTGGTGTAATCAGCACATAACAGTTTTGTTGGAAATAGATGAAAGTATGGAACCCACACCACGGCAATATGAGAATATGATTGATGATAGTAAATAGCAGCCTGAACTGACACTATGACACCAACACCTTGTGTTGTTAGAAATAATGTAACTGTGTCTCCAGGCATATGTGTGTGAAATGCAAATGTTGGATGCACAAAAAGAAAAGCTTGGTCGGCTCTGACTCGGCCCCACACCCACTGCAGGCTTGTTTCGTCTGAAAAATGGAAACACTGGACTTGAGATATATATACAAGTCAAATATACAGCTATACTTGTTAAGCCTCTTATATAATTACTTATTAAGTATAGCTTACCTTTTTTGTTAACAGTTACCTATATTAACTCTCCTTTTAGCTCTGTTTTGGTCTCCACCAACTCCAGAGGGAAATATCTGGCTCTCCACCTGCTATATGCTCCACTATGTTCACCAGTCAGTCACTGTGTCCGTCTGCTGTTTGGCAATTTCGGAACCAAGCGGCCATTTCTCTGACGACGATTTAGCATCTGGGGGAGCAGCCGGTGTAGACAGCCAGCACAAAGCACAAATGAAAGCCACTAACGCGTGTCAATTTCCGCCCGTTACAGGCGTACGGTGAAAATAAACTTCCGTTTTCACAGGAAACTCTTTAGGTTTAGGCAACAAAACTACTTGGTTAGGTTTAGGAAAAGATCGGCGTTTGGGTTAAACTAACCGTGGAAGTGTTGTTACTGCAGGACGCAAGTTAAGTGACAAAAACATTGATGTTGACTTCTTGTTTCACACGGGGAACAAACAGCAGTCCCCTGGCTGAAAGTTCACCGTTTGATGGAACCAAACACCTCCCACCCGCCCTATGTGGGCTTCTGTGGTCTTTATACTTCCTCGTTCATGATTATGTGGATAACTAAATCATTTCCTGGGATATCTACAAATTATGCCGCAATATGTTTTCGTAGGTATTGCTAAGTATGGATGAGACCAGTCTGGTTCACACTTGTGTTACAAATCAAAGTTGAGCTAGTGTCAACTTTTTTTCAGTGCTCCAATGTCGTGGTGAAGCTTCAACCAATAACTTTATCAGCTTCGGGTCCCCTTCACTCACCCCACAATTCCTGTTTGTCTAAAAAATGAAGTTCCAACATATTCTTGCCGTTAGCAACTTGTCGCTCGTAGTGTGAACGAAGAGTCCACTGAGTGCTAGCGGTTCTGAGGCTGAACTTCAGCATAGCAAAGTGCTAAATGCTAACGGTTGCTAACATGCTTTGCAGGTACGAACAATGTTCATCGTCTTGCTTTAGCGTGTTAGCATGCTAACATGTGCTATTTGGTCATAAACCAAAGTATTGGACAAGGTGAAGTTTTGACCTGATGATGTCGCTGAATGAAAAGTCAGATGATCACCATAGTTATGCAACTCATCCTGTTCATTATTATTCTCCACCAAATTGCAATCAAGGATCACCAAAGTCAGTCGGATTGTTCCTCTGGAGGATATAAATAATGGTCCAGTGTAATAATGTAATCAGTCTAGACCGACCTACTGACATCTCCATCTCTAGCACAGCTACACGGCTCACATGCTTTTAACAAAAGTGTTATTTTTGTTACTATTTAGACAACATCCGATCTGAGCCAACAGGAGGTTAAGAACACATATTTTCTGAAACTTCAAAGACATTTGTTTTGCAATTACAGCTGAGCTGCTTTGCATAAAAGCAAAGGCCAGGACACAAAGTGTACTGTGTCGCAGGTTTACATTATTATGTGGCGTTAATTAGAGCTGCTGTCACAAACCACTCGCAAACAAACAAAGAAGGAAAAGAGGCAGGTTTTGGAGTAATGACTGCACATCAATGCAGCGCTGACTTTATTCTCAAACACATTATTAGAATCTAAAAATAAGAAAATCTTCATGGTTGTTGTTGCCCAGAGTCCTTTCATCTGCCAAAAAAACACATTAATACAAAGAGATACAGAGCAGAGAGAGAAATGTGTCCCTCATCATCGTCATCATCATCATTAACACTAAAACAAAACTTTATTTGATTTTAAAAAACAACATTAAAACACAGCCAACCCAGCAACAGTTATAGTTTCTTAAATAGCCTCTGTGCACAGAGAAATAGAGATGACAAAAGAGACCATGCAACCCAATCAACCACCCCGCCTTCTCATTAACACTTCACACACACACACACACACACACACACACACACACACACACACACACACACACACACACACACACACACACACACACACACACACACACACACACAGTTTGGATCCGAATCAATATCATCAACGGACATATGCCAGGAGGAGGAGTCATCATCGTACAAAGGACTATTTTTGTTTCTTTCTTTTTTTTTTCCCCCAACAAAGAATTGTTTGACATTTCATTATTTCAAGGACTAAAATACAATGAATTTCTACCCTGCAGATCTGAGCCTCGCTGCGACAGAACAATGAGACTTCTTTAATCGTACACAATTATTCACAGCCGGCGCCGGGTTAAAGCGGCTTCACTTCCACCTCGTTCTCTTATTTTTATTTAGCCGAGTAAAGCGGTGCGAGTTCAGTGTCATTATCACTCGTTACGTCGCTCTGTGTTGGGACTTCACAGTCCATACTGCATCATATCATAGCCTCATATTCATATAATTAAAGAACAAGCGGGGAACAGTTTGTCTTGTATTTGGTTATTGACCCACAGCTGGAGTGCTGTGTTCTCTTGACTTTGGTCACAGAAGGAGTCAGCAACTATTAGGTCAAAAAAAGAAAAGTCAATTGGCTTTAAAACCGACAGCTCAAACTTTTATGTTACAGCAATTTACACATGGCTCTTCAGAGATTTTTGGAACCGACGGTAAACACCGTCTTTACAAAATGAGGAACTAGATATGGGGTTGGGTTTTGAGGGCGGACAGAAAATGAGACAGATTATCCCTTTGTGAGGGTGGTTGGAGTATATACACCTATCATCGTGGTTCACAGCACACCACCTCTCCTCACTGGTATACACAATTTCAATTCAAAGCATAACATGTCTTATGCTGTAAACGGTCAGTAGAAAAAGACACAGCCAATAACAGATGTCAGACCAGCCGTGAGACTTTCCTCTTCCTGTTCTTAACACTGGCCCTGTTGTCCCTCAGAAGAGACGTGGTAGTTACACACAGAAATGTCCCATTATTCTACTGCTTGGACTCAAGTTTGAAGCGCTGAACTCATGTTTGGTGGTTGAGTCCTCAGTGGGTTAGGGCTGGACTAGACTGGACTAGGTTGGCCAGGGTTTTCGTGTGGAGGTGAGGCCCGAGGTTCCATGGCAGTCGAAGGGCTTGGTTGAAGTTTTGGCGTCACTTTGTCCCGAGATTAGCTCAGATAGAGAGGTTTGTCCCTCTGCAGGCCGCCGCTGGAGGAGAGGAGAAAGTAAAAGTGAGGTTACAGGAACCAGTGCGATGGTATTTACTGGATCTGACGTCGGTCCCAGACTTCCCATATACGGGGCTGGCTGAAAGCACTGGGTGTAGCCAGAGGAGGGGTGCGAGACTCCCTTTGCTTTTAGGCAACAGCCATTAAACTTTGTTAAAGGAACAGTATGCAGGATTCTGTTGTTCTATTGTTTTTATTGGTGTATAATATTCGGAAACTAAGAGTCGTTGTGTTATCTTTAGCTTAAAATGAGCCCTTCACATCTACACAGGGTGTTGGTCCTCTTCCGCAGAGTCCGCCATGTTGCAGCGCTATGTTTCTACAGTAGCCCAGACGGACTAACCAAACCCTGGTTCTAGCGAGAGCCTTTTGTGTTTCTTATGTTAAAGGAAGGCCACGGTTTCAATCTGCAACCTCACGGCTCGATGTCACTAAATCCTTCACACTGGACCTTTAAGTGACAAAGGTTAAAATGCAGAGGAGCGCATTAAACAAGACACTAATAATAAAAGCTTTGTCCAACATGTAGTTTTGTTTCTTAGTAGTGGTAATAATTCTGAGGAAAACACTCACTTGAAAATTTGGTATAGAAATTTAGAATATTACAAATACCAAATACGAAAAGCTGCAGTCCATGGAGCCTTCAAAGAGCAGGCTGAAAAGCAGCGTTTTGCTGATTCAGCACCTACTGATGGGTGTGGTCAGAAATGTGCTGCTGTACCTGTAACCACACCCAACAGTGATGCCACAGTGTCCTGGGGTACACCTGTGCATCACTGCAGCAAGGTGTGACGGACGTCAGCAAAAACATGATGTTACTCTTCAGAAAGCCTCATACCCTACCCGTTGCCATGGTAATCGGTACTCCAGTCCAGAGAGGGGTGGTGGCTGGGCGTGTGTCGACCCAGCTGATGGTAGTCCACTGATGATGACATCACCGCTCCACCATTAAGCATACCTCCTCCTAATTGCTGGTATTCAGACTGGAGGGAGGGGTGGTAGCCCTGGAATTAACACAAAAAAATACAAGGTCAAACAGGTCAAACAGGTCAAACTGTGAGGCGACGGTTGAAGTGAGGCAAAAATGCTGTGAGTCGAAAAGTTCATGCTGGTGTTCTAAAAACATCTGGAAGTTGGTCATTGTAGTTCGGCCTGCTGACGTGGCCCAACAACAGGGTCAGCAGGTGGAGCTCCATGAGGTTCTGTTGAGCGTCGTCTCACAGAACAGTCCATCTTATTAAGAGCTACGAGGAACTGTCATTTAGTGTTGATGTTGGCGGTCCCTGTGGACTAAAGTGGTAGTGATTCTGAGCACCAGAGTCCCTTTAGAAAACCTCTCATTTTACTGCAGCAGGGTCTGACAGTCTGCCCTTCTCAGTCCTGGTTCTGGTTCTCCCGTGCCTCCCTTCCCTCCAGCGGGTCCAGCAATAAGTCCTGGGTCTCCAGCAGCGTGGTGTCTGTGTTGGTTCCCAGAGAGGAGAAGCTCTGCTCCTGGAGGAGGAGACGCTGCTGCCGGGAGCTGAGCTCTCCTCCTCCCTTCCGGAGCTCCGGATCTGGGTCTGTCCACGGTGGACCGGTCTCTGCTGGAGGACCTGGGTCTGTCCACGGTGGACGGTCTCTGCTGGAGGATCTGGGTCTGTCCACGGTGGACCGGTCTCTGCTGGAGGATCTGGGTCTGTCCACCGTTGACCGGTCTCTTCTGGAGGACCTGGGTCTGTCCACGGTGGACCGGTCTCTACTGGAGTCTGAGCTGAAGGAGTTTCTAATGAACCTGCATGATTTCATCTGATGTCACCAGAATCCGACCCGGTGGCACCGAAGAGAATAACTTTGTAGACACAGACAACATTCTCGCTGAAGGACTTGTTTACTGATGTTGTGCTTACTAACTATTGATTTCAGCCCCTGGAGCCGATAAAACTATTTGAGTTCAGTAAATGTCTGACGGTCAGTGTGGATCTGATGACAGAACACCTGCACACCACTAACGTCTCATATATGTGACTCACTCACATATTTTACAAGGACATCTTTATCACTAATATCTATCACGAATAATCTGCTTAGAAATCAAAGAGAAGACAGACGCTCCTAATGACTCCAGGAGTTTTGAACTTTTCCTCACTATGAAAGTAATCCAGGGATAGTTGCGTGTGCATCCATCAGTTCACTGCCAATAGGAAGAGTTATAAACTAATACTTCTAATTAATGTAAACACAGTGTTAGACTTTGAAAACCCATTTTAGTTCATAACCCTCATTTCAATGGAATTATGTTGACTATATTTGCAACATGTATACGGTCTTAATTTTTGGCAAAAGTGGTTAAAAAGTGAAATCCTTTCCATCCATCCCAGTGCTCTGGAGCAGGTTTGACTGTGAGATGCCAGCGCAGTAATAGTAGGTGTGCTCATGTCCTCCTGAACCTCAAAGAATCCATTGACAGCTCAATGCTTCCTGATTAAAGATATTCTGAATGTAACTCAAGTGAAAAGGAGACAGACATCAGTCATGGGTTCATCAGCAGTAATTACAGAGGGGGGGGGGGGGGGGGGGACGAGTGAAGAGGAGATGAAAAGGTAAGAGGAGAGGAGGAAGGCAGAGGAAGAAGAGGAGGAAAAGGTATCAAACCATAAGATACTTGAGGGAGGAGAGAGAGATGGAAAGGGAGAAAAACGAGGGAGTGCAGTGACAGAGTGTGTGTGTGTGAGAGAGAGAGAGAGAGAGAGAGACTGAAAGGGAAATTAATCTGAGTGTTGTGAGTGAAAGAGGAGAAAGAGGAGGACAGCAGGTGGTTGGGTTCTCCCCCCTCTCCCCCTCTACCTCACCTATTCATCCATTGTCGAGCAAATTCTTCTCCTTCACTCCTTCACAAAGACCCCATCTGCCTCTTTTGTCTCTCTCTCTCCCTTCCCCCATCATTTCTCACTCTTCCCTCATGGAAAAAAAAAAGTTTAGGGCTCTGTCACTGTGTCCTCTCCTTTTTTTCTCTTCACTTTTTTCACTATTGTCGGCTCTCTCTTTTTATTGCCAAAAATATGCAAAAAATGGAGGAGAGAGAGAGAGAGGAGGATTATGGGAAGTTGGGATTTAAAAGTGCACTTTAAAACCAGGGATAAAATGAGACTGAGCTGCAATCCATCAGCCCATTTTTATCTATCTGGAGGAGACACATCGGACTGAACTCACATTCAGATCACAGCCTCTTCCTCCTGTTGTGATAGAGTGAATATCAACAGCCCTACTGACTCATTACATGAGAGACAGGGAGACAGCGACAGATACACGCAGAGAAACAGATAGGTAGTAGAAACAGGTCCCACCAGAAATTCACCCAAAAACGGATTTCTATGAATCTTAAATGTCTCCGTGTAACGTCCAAACTATTCCTACCGGTCTGATGTTATCACACAGAGAGAAACAGAGGTCAACTAATCCAACAGCATAGTTGGAGACGACTGGATGATAATCAGGATTAATGGAGTTATGTTCAAGTCTGTTCGGTGCTGCAGTCCTCAAGGAAATGCTGATGCACCCTCTCCCTCTCTAGCACCCATCCCATCTCCACTGTGAGTGTGTGTGTGTGTGTGTGTGTGTGTGTGTGTGTGTGTGTGTGTCTCCTCTGCTGATATATTCATCTATCTTCATTCACCTCTCTGCAGCTTTTAAATCAGCCAGATGCTGTTACCTCGAGGAAATAGGAAAGCTGACTGGTGTAAGAACAGGTTTGATGGTCCATAGAGGAAACAATAGATGTGTCCCGATTACAAACTAAAGTCACATTTAAAATGAGCCATACTCAAAAGAACATATGGCTGATGGCTGATTTTTGAGTGAGCTGTTGATGGACATCATGCAATGCAGAGAGGAAAAGGTAATTAATGATATAAACATCACTAGAAATCCTAGAACATCTAGTTGTCTCTTTCACTGACAAACTACGGCACAGCGAGTCATTTCATTAGTGAAAAAACAGTAACGTATGTGGATTCCTCATTAAGCTGCAAAAACAGTACACTGTTGCCATCAGTACATACTGCATACAATACATATATAGAATGGATTGGTATAGAGCAGATGACACTAATATATATATATATAAATATATATATATATATTAGTGCTGGGCAACGATTACAATTTTAATCGCGATTAATCGCATGAGTTTCTGCGATTAATCGGGATTAGTTTGTTATAGAAAAACAAGTTACCCTCAGAGTCCAGAGCCACGATCAGAACATTAGAACAGGAACCTTCCAAGCAACAGCAAGTTAACATTTATAAATCTGTTTCTGTTTATTTCTGAACAGGTACCATCAGGGAGCAGCCCTATGTTCAGTCTATGTTCAGTAGTGTCCCTGTTAGAGTGAGGTGAAGTACACCACTGGGATTCACTGTGCAGGGGACTTTTTAGTCTGAGCCAGTGAGCAACGGACTTTCTAAATAATAATAATTAAAAGAAAACTGTGTTAATGCGCGATAAAATAATTGTCGGTGTTAATTAATGAATGCGTTAACACGATAATAACGCGATAACTTGCCCAGCCCTAATGTATATATATATATATATATATATATATATATATTAACTGCTTGCTCCTTGATTTTTAATTAAAAATGTCAGAAGAAAAACTAGAAATGGTGGAAAATCCAATACAGAATAATTTGATGGTCTGCATTACATTTCATGTCACTTCAACAACCACTGTGGGAGATACGACTGGTGACAAGATTGATCAAACAAATCCCAGGAAACACTAAAACCCAAAACGGATTGTGTGTGAATCAAAGCCTGATGCATCTTCTTCCTCTGTGTCATTGAGCTCCATTGTTGTCCATTAAAAACTCATCATCTGTTGCCCTGGGTGTCATGTTCCTTCATTACCACACACTGTTGTTTATTGTTCATTTTGACCAAATGTCACACACACACACACACACACACACACACACACACACACACACACACACACACACACACACACACACAGTCATGTTGCCACAGATACTCACTAGAGCACCAAATGTGGATTAATCCGCAGCAGAAAATAGTCCCCAATAAATGCACTGTTTCCTTCTGTTTGCGTAACCTTTCCTGAATAACGCAGTGTCCAGTTGTCAAAGTAAAGATGCGAAGTCTGAAAGTATTTAGAGACGGACTAACACATTATTGGTTTGGTCTTTTCATGTTATTTATCATATTATTATCATGTCCAACCTACTGACTACTATCAATCAACAAACAATAAAGATGTACGTTCAGTGTGAGACTGACCTGTGTGATGCCGGGCGAGTGCGTCATTCCCAGAGCGTGTCCACTGAGCTGCTGGTGCTGGTGGTGCTGGTGGTGGTGCTGGTGGTGGTGTGGACTGTGCAGCCCCCCCAGGTGTGCCTGGCTGTGGAGGGGAGGGCTGACCTGGAGAGGAGGGGGGGACGTCGCCGCCATGCCGCCGAGGGACAGAACTCCCTGGTGCGGGACGCTGGGCCGTGGGATGGTCCCTCTTGAGGACAGAGCCTGGAGCTGGGGGTGGAGCTGAGTGTGGGGAGGGGGCAGGTGCGGGCTGAGGCCAGGGCTCGAGGCGTGGGAAGGGTGCGACGGGTGAGGGTACGCCATGTACATGCTCGGGTGCTGATGGGGATGGGGAGGGTGAGGGTGGGGGTGAGGGTGGCCCAGTGAGCCGGAGGAATGGTGCTGGCCCGGGTGACCAGGGTAGACCGAGGGTTTGGTTGTAAACATTGAGGTAGAGGAAGAGGGAGGTGTGGAGGAAGAGTGGGGCGGCTTCATTTCAGATGGATCATTGTAACTCTGGAGAACAAGAAAAAGGAAACAGTTAGCAGGGTACACACTGACCCATTTAGTGCCTTAAAGGGATACTTTGTGTTTTTAAGTGAGGTTCTTCTCCATAGTCTGTGTTTTACGACAGTAGATGAGGTTTGTAGAAACAGACAGGAGCAGAGTATTATTCTGCTGTGAACGTATTTTAGACACCTAAAACCATCAGTTATAGTTCATGCTATATCTAGAATATCTTCACCTCTCTACGTTGCTGTCACACAGCCTTTCTGATGGAGAACTGAAGCTGTTATCCACTGCTGCCTCCATCAGTCAGTTAGTTTGTGTTATTGTGTGACTTTGGTGTTTTAAATGGTTAGTTTGGATTCACCAAAGTCACACATTAACACAAACAACCAGCAACTCCTGTGTTCTGCGAGATAAAACTACTGTTTTTGTCAAAGGAGTCTGGTGACTTTGAAGAGATATATCACTTCAGACCCCCATCAGAAAAGGCTGTGTGGCAGTAAAGAGGTAAAGAGGTGAAAATATTCTCAATGCAGAGAAAACTATAACTGATAATGATGTTTTCAGGTGTCTAAAATACGTCCACAGCAGTACATTGCTTTGCTCCCGTGCTGGTGCTCCTGTCTGTTTCTATAAACTCCATCTACTGTAGTAAAACACTGACTATGGAGAAGAACCTCATACAAACACACCTAAAAAAAGCTAAGCTATCCCTTTAAGGCACGAGTTAAATGCCAAGAACTCTGATTATCTCAGTGTGTGTGGAGTACCTGTGAGACCAGACTGGCTCTGTAGGCTGCCAGTTGCTTCAGATACTCCTTCTTGGCCGTCTCTGTCCTCTTCTTGTACGACTGAAACACAAACATTTGAATTCTCAACCAGCTACTGGACTTTACATCTGTATCTCAGTTATACAGCATTTGAAAACAAATTTTTCTGCATCAAATGATTTAATGGATTAAATCATCTCAGGTGTAGCCATCATGGGGCTCACAGTATCTCCCTCAGCTTACACAGTTATCTAACAACACATAACCACAATGAGGACTTCCCAGGGCACCGACAACTATTCTCTGAATCTTTTAAAAATTCAGTTCCCACGCCACTATTGGCTTTTTTGCGAGATGCAGTGATTGGTAGTCTCAGTTGTCTTGCTAGAGCTCAGGTTTCCCTGCAGAACTGTAGGTTCCTGTCAAAAAGACAGTGTAGCAACTACTATAAGAGTGATGGGCTAGCAGAGAGGCACACGGACACGCTAACTTAAAGATGGAGGACCTACCTGTTTCTCTTCCTCTCCCAGCCCGTCCCACATGGAGGCCACGATCTTTGACACCTCCCCGAAGGTGGCGTTGGGGTTCTGGGCCTTGATGTTGGCTTGGGTGTCCCTGAAGAACAAGGCGTAGGCGGACACTGGCTTCACTGGCTCATTGGGGTCCTTTCGCTTCTTCTTCTTTGGTGTTTTGGGTTTCTTGGAGATATCCACTGTTGCTGGCCTCTTCTCTGCTCCACTGACAAGCTGAGAGGAGAAGAAGGCCGTTGAGTAGGACACGGGGACGGTCAGGATGAAGACATGGATGGACAGAGGGCTTTAGTTCTGGAGCACAAATGTATAATCAAACTAAGACGGTGGTATGTGAAGTAAATGACATCTATAAAACATCATATTTCTTTTAAGAGTCATCATTAACCTGACATGTTAACAATGGCGGACAGCGAGCTGTACCCAGCATGCCGTTTGGCGGTGTAACAAAAAATATCGTAGCAAGCAAAGGAGAGCATATTGTAGCGAGCGCGGGCGAGCTCGCTGTACCCAGCATGCCGTTCGCTGGTGTAACAGTAAATAGGGGTTCCCTCTCAATACACTACTCAGTGTGTACTGGGGCACTACTCATAAATATGTCCCAGAGATCTCAAGAGCTCACACTTCCTTGGGTCCTCAGTGATACACAAACCAAGTGTGAAGTCGATCGGATGAGCGGTTGTGAAGAAAATCAAAGGACAAACAAACATAGACAGAGACTCTCACATGACTGACATGTGAACTCAAGCGTTCTTGTTTGATGTCGAGCTCTGACTCAACCACAGAGTTCAGAGATGGGAAACTCCTCAGCAGTCAGCAGAACCATCAAGACGAAACACAAACAGTGTCTACATCTGTCGGTCCCCACCCTGACATTCTTTCAGCCAGAGGACTGCTATATTAATAATACTATAGGCACAATCAAATGCAAAGTCAATGCAGTCAACATGTATGTAGTTTATTAGTGACACGCACCAAAAGAGAGGGTGAAGGGAAAGTCATTTCATGATAGTTTCATAGGATGTTTTCTCTGAGGAAACGTGTGATTAGGCGCTAATTACAGATAAAATAGAGGTCAATGTTCAACCGGTGCACTTAATTATCAATTAATGAATCCCAATTATTAAAGATAATCTTTAAGTGCACAGCCGTTCAGCTGACCAAGCAGTAATGCATATATGTCTCCACACAAGCATACCATTCAGTAAATATGAAGAATGACGTTTTCTTTGTCCCTATTTCCCCTGAAATGAGTACAAATTGACACCATTCTTAACAGGAAACTGTGTTCTCAGAAATAAGAGACCTGGAAAATAAAAGAGTTGACTCAGCCTCCTTTGACTCACTACAGCTAGATATCCATGTCCTGGATGACTGCGACATGCACAGTCTCCTGATTTTCACCTTTCTATGTACTAGTCATGGGGATAATGTGTCGACTATTCTTACCAGTGCACTGTTTCACTGTGCCCAGCGACAGCAGCTTGGTTTCCACCCACTCGTGCTTCAGAGATATGAACTACAGCGCAGCTCGGACATCCGAGTATAAAAGACATTGTGTATTTGTTGACCTTTATTAACAACTCGATATCAAGAAGAACACAGTTTTAGGAGCCGGAGTTCACTGATGAAGAAACTCAACAAAGTGAAGATGAAGACTGACACGTGAATGGGAACACTGTTGCCATTGTTGACAACTAGACCTCATTGCATTGTTCTTTCTGATGTCCGTGACAACAGCACCTTTCAAACAAAGGTGTTACACTCAGTGGAGGAGCAACACACAAGTTGACTTGAAACAGGTTTCTTATTTGAAATGGTGAGCTAAAGCTTAAAGCTTCTGAAAACTTTGTTTCAAATCTGGACTTTTTCTCCACATCATTCAACATTCACTTAGATAACAGTCTAAACGTTAGCTTCTCCTCTTCATCAGGACTGTGTGGGTGTGGTGTGATCAGACTGGATTGACAGTAGCCCGGCTGGTAGCCTGGGGCCAGACTTTGATTGAAAAAGTAATGGTAAATTCTGGTGAAAATAATGGTGAAAATATGTGACGTAACCTTTTCCCCCACTTCAGAGCAACGAGAAGACAAATACAGAAACGTCTCGCGTGAGATAACTTTGGCTCATGTGTGTTCATGTCGGATCCCATCACTTATAGAGATAAGCTGAATAAATAGGCCTTTAAATGAGCAATGTTTGAAAGGTGCCATACACAAATATAGAATTTTGTAATGATTACTAAAATCCAGAGGCTAGTATATCACCGTGAGTAATACTACATGTCGTGTAAGTTCACAGAAGCAGCCATAGTTTAGATGTGTGGGAGTATTTTGTAAAGGTATAAGCAGCAATGTCCATGTTGTGTTCCTGCTAAAGCAAACACTACCTGGATACCTGCTTGTGATGGTGCCCATATACAAGCCATCCCTCTATACGTCACCAGTGAGAATGATACAGTGGGTAGATATCATTCAGCAGTACAGTAATGCTTTCATTTCCCCAGAATATGAACAGTCACTTTGGTTTCAGTGTGAGAGACCGAATGGTGAGGGAGCTGATTTCCATCTAGTTGATATGCAGGGAGAACGGCTCTATTATGACACATAACATTATCATAAGAACTATCCACTGTCTACACACACACACACACACACACACACACACACACACACACACACACACACACACACACACACACACACACACACACACACACACACACACACACACACACACACAGCAGGACCAAATGCTTGCTACAGCCCAGCCAGATATGACTCAGTGACTCATAGGAGAGTGTCTGTCTGTGAGTGGTTGTGTGTGTGTATATTCTTTTTTTTTTTTTTTTTTTTTTTTTTACCCTGAGTCCGTCATCATTGTCGTCCTCGTGTGCTGAACTGGAGGGAGATGGTGTGGCGGATTTACTTCCAGGGGGTGAGGGGGAGTTGTGGGTAACAGAGTTCCCACTCAGCCCCAGCTGGGATTGGTTGATGGTGGACAACTGGCTTTGCTGGCTCATGCCTGATTGGCTCCTGGGTCCGAGAGCAGCCTCGATTGGCTGCTGGCTGCTGGTGAACCGAGAATCAGAGTTCACCATCTGCTGCATCTGTGCAAAAACGATAATGAGAGTTAGTCAATGAAAGAAAATACGAGGTGTCATTTGGAGTTTGATGAGCATGTCTTTATCTACTACAGTCCACGTCGTTCATCGGCTTCCCTTTGTTCCACTTGGCCTTTCATCGGCCCTTTGGTGCCATTATTTCTTGTAGATTATGAACAGAAATGTTACAATACAGGATGACATGCAAAGTTACAGAAAAAACATCAACTGCAGCAATATGGGTTAAAAAATCAAAATAAACTGACGTTTAAAACCAAAGGTGAACAGTTTTTCCTCCTGGGTCCTTCTTGGTCCACTTTAAAGCAACAACATGCACCTTTTTGTCTTGTGACAGGAAATGTGTAGCTAGTTCCACCCCGTCTCTCAGGTTCTGAGTTGAACACATGACCTTCATCTTGTGTCTCTTTGAAGCAGCATCTGAGCCGAGTGTTCACTAACCGACACCCGTGAAACCACTAAAGCAGCGCCAGTACTCTCTCCTGATTCTGACTGCCTTGTCTCACCCTGTTTTCTTTTAACTTTGCTGTTCTTCCCTGTTTTCTACTATTGTTATTGCCGTGACTTCTGCTTGTTTGGTAGAGATCCTAGCTGGATGCCTGAGTGTAATTCTGCACAGAGATCACATTCACAGCCCCTATGCGTACCACATCTACCTCAATGTTTCTACATGTTGCTCCGGATGAGCGTTGTTTTAAGGATGGTGACTTGAACAGAATACAAGTATTGTTCAGTGTTACACTAACAGCATTACTAACAAAGTGTACAGACCATCCAAAAGTCACATAAACACCCTTTTTGATTAGGTCTTGCTTTCCTGTTTCAATTTGAATTCTTTATGCAGTCAAACACATGAATAAAACAAATCTTATGTGATTCAGGCAATAATGTCAATTAGGCAGTATTTGAACCAATTGCATATTAATATATCTCACAATAAAAGTATCGCAATACGTTGAATCATAACCCCTGTATCATGATACGCATCATGTAGCCAGATACACAGCGTCACTCGTAGTAACAAACCCATCCAGTCTACAGTTCCCCTCAGGAATCGTAACCCCGCGACCCGGCCCAGGAATAGTGGAAGTCAATGGATGGATCCTCGTTTTCACAGCAGCAGCAGTTAAAGAGACACATATATGTTTCTCAGGAGTTGGTAGGAGAGTGAAAACATGACTGCTGACTGTCTGCTGCTCCGTGTCTAAGCATCACTACCAGAACAACTTCATAAATGGAAGTAGCTGGTGAACAGAGTGGTGTAATTAGCAGCTAAAGGCCAGATATTTCTCTTGGGAGTTGGTGGAGAGCAACACAGCCTTTAGTTCCTATCAGACTAATTATAAAATATAGAATTTTCTGCCGGGCCTCTCAATCAAAACATTAACAAAGACGGAGTTTAGTGACGTCATGAACTAGCATGGGTTCATGGGAGTTGTTGTCGTCAACAATTTTGCCATCATTGCAGTCAAGGGCTGGGTACCGGTCCTCAATAAGGTATCGCTTACAATAACCCAGTACCAAGTAGTATTGAGACTTCACCAGTCAAATGTGGAACCAGGACTTCTCGGTGGGCTGTGAGTCGAGCTGCCGCTAACGTTGGCTCAGCTTGATTGCTGACTACAATCATCCGGGTAAAACATAGTTGAAAACCACCAAGATTTAAAAAGTGTACTTTAAAAAAGTGGATAAAGTCAATTCATGACGGCTTCTGGCAGACAACCACAACGATGACCAGATGAAACAGACCGTTGCCTTGATTCAAATGAGAGATTTAAAAGGTTCAAAATTGTTGCAACCCAACCCGGGAGAGGAAGAAGATAGCGTTGGATGGATGGATGAGAATTGTTGGAAACATTTGGGATAATGTAAGTACGCAACTCAACAGTTAATAAAAGATAGGTCTAGTCATTTTTAGACATTTTAATGCAGAAAAGTTACATATTATACCTTTAAATGTGTGTTAACGAGATGATAACATCTCCGATGCTGCTTTAAGTGTCATTGACACTTTGCTCCCACTCTGCCCCACATTCAGGTCGGTGTCTTAGATTCCATATTGGAGTGAACAGAAGGTGTGCTGAAACAGTATCTGAGCTACATAACATGTTTATGTAACAGACCGAGCTGGGCTCTGGAACAGTCTGCCTTTGCTTCACAGGTTTTGCACGGTGTGCAGCAGCCCGGGATTCACTAATAATGAAATCTGATAGTAACCGTGGCAACAGGCGATACAGGTCAGGCAGAAGACGGGATCAGAAGTCATTTAACATAAATTCCCGCTCGCGTGTAAATACATCAGTAGAGACACTAAACTCCATTTTCTGCACTCTGCAGAAGTTGCTCCATCCTTTTATCTGGAGGAGACATTTTGACCAAATACGAGCACTGCTTTATTTCCTCCTGCATCCACGGCCTCAATGATTCTTCAGAGAGCTGATGTACTGCTGGATATAGAGTGACCAGACGGTGTGACGGTCACACCTGTGTCATGATGGTCCATTGTGCATCGCCGTCTCTCAAAACAACCGTCTCCAGAGAGAATAAACCTCATATCAAATGGAATAAAAAATGTCAACATGCCTAAAATCAATCTGTATACAATCAAATAACAGTGAAGGGCGTCTTATGCAGAATGTTCCTTACCGTTAACATGTTAATGTCACATCAACATGCATGTTAATATAAACCATGAAGCAACAAAGCAGCCGTTTCTGTTGAAAGACTTCTGCTCTGGAGGATTTAGCATTTCTATTGAGAGGTTAGAGTCTTTCTGTTGATACACAAGCTTCAAGTGTTCAGCATTGAGTGCATAGCTCCATTATGGTTTTACTACAATGGAGTACATTAGTGAGCTTCTTCTCAATGTAATGTGAGGAGATATTTTCTGATGTACCGTTTGTTTTGTACTCATCCCAAATGGATTACACTAGTATTTTATTAAGTGATCTTTTGATGACGGAGTCTTGACAGTCGATACTGTTTCTTGAAGACATACATGTGAAGCTCCAACCAGTTCAGAACTACATATTCTAAACATTTATCTTGGTGTGGCAGCTTTTCTTCATTATGTCGATCTGCATTTTAAACTATTTTCAAAGCATTCTTTCTTTATCAAATGTTTATGTTTTCATGCTGATATTTAGGCCTTTGGTGCCATGATGTGATGTTCATGATTCTTGATGTATTGAGTGGTCATTGTACATTTTTTCCCCAGGAACGTTGTCCAGTGACACCCAGTTTGTACTACTGTATATATAAATACTGCAATACTTTAATCAGAGGGCCATTAGCCCCTCACTGCTGTGTTTCTTCCTTTGGCTACAGATAGAGACTTTAAATGAAAATCTTCATGACTGCCACTTTTAAGTAGTTCTGGACAAATAGGAGGAGGATATTTCATGGTGTATTTTGGTGTGTGATCCTTCTTTCTGTGTAAATCACTTCAGTCTGAATCGGTGTCTCGTGATGAGTCAGTCATCAGTGATATTCTGTCTATTTCTCAGGAAAACAAAAGCTATACAAAAAGTGATTGCCGACACCTTCAGCATGGGAACTTTGACACCTACTGTTGCAAATATGAAGACGGGACTCGGTTGATGATGAGTATTTAGAGTTTCCTCTCAGTAAGCATCGAGTAATAGCGGATGTGGTCTGGTGTGCTGCGGCTGTGCCCCTCTCGGGACCGCGTTACCTGAACCCGGTTACCGGCAGCAGCCTTCTGTGGTATTTAGATGGAACACCGAGTGACATTTCTCGAACACGGGAAGAGGTTTCGGATTGACGCAGAAATGCTGAAAAATAATAGCTGCGGTTCGGCATTGGTTGGGTTAGGACTTCGATAAATGTCATATTAGTCAGTCGAAATATCCAACTGTGATAATTCTCCAGAGAGCTTTAACTCTTAGTTCAGCCGAGCTATCGACGATGCATTGTTAAATGAGAAAAATACGTAACAATCAAAAACTTTACCGTGTTTTACAACAAAACTACTGATTACATTATATGTTATATTATTATTATTATTATAACAGTATGTATTATATGATAAAACTGCAAGGCTCAGGATAATAAAAAGTGTTTACTTGGCAAAATTGAAATGCACTTAAGGAAAATGCGGAGTAAGACATTTAAAGAACGGAGGTGACAAGGTCACTCAACAACACATTGTGCTAATGCAACATTATCGCTATTCAAAAACACTTTATACCAATGGAAAAATAATAACAATCAGCTTTTCCTTTGGGGGGGGGGGGGGGGGACATTTCTGTCAATGGCCGAAAAGAACAACAGAGGGGAAACCCCCGATGAAGACGAGTGATGACTGACTCATGTCCCGAGAAGGGAAAAAGCTTTGGCTCTCACACTCTTCACACAGGTGTGGTTGATGACTGAATTTCAATATGAAAGCTACAGCGGTAAAATTCTGAATCCGTTCTTGATTGTAGTCAGGAGAAATCCACACTTGTTTCTGTATTTCATGAATGAGTTTGCCCAGTTGTCATTGAACAGTAGATGTTACATTGTCCGTTCTTGTTTTTATGTCTTTCCATAAGAACTACGCTGATCATGACTATGGTGCCAGTGCAGTTACTTGTGGTTACTCTCCCTCAGACTCACCCTTTCACAGTTCATCAAAGTTAAATGTAGCATTTTGGACTTCTGAAAATGTCTTATTCGGCTGTGCTAAAGGACTAACGAGACTAAAACACTATTTTCACTAGCCAAAATTAGCATCACAATTAATAGCACAGTTAACTTGAATTACAGGGTACCAAGGTAGCGTTAGCTGGAACTTAGCGAGTGCTATGCTTACGGTAGCCTTGCTCTTCCACAGCTACATCCTCTTGTCTAAATATGGTCACTTCTGGCTCCAAAGAAACAAGATGGCGACGACCAAAATGCCAAACTTCAGGGTTCAAAATGGTAGTCAACGAACCAATATGTGACGTCACGGTGGCTACGTCTACTTATTTTACCAAGTCTATGGCTACAACTTAGTTACTTTCCTTGTCGATTAATCTGCTGATCATTTTCTTGATTAATCATTTGGTCTGTAAAACATCAGATAAAAAATGCACATCATGGAATCCAATTGACATGTCAGACTTTGTACGGGTAACAGTCCAAACATCAACATAATCTATTTATTGTAATGTAGGACCAAGAAGAGCAACACATATCCCGCATTTTTGCTCAAATATTTTAACAATTAATTGATTTATAAAATAGTTGTTGACTAATTTTCAACTAATCAATTAATAGCTGCAGCTCTCTATTGTCTTTGTGCTTGACTAATCACACTGTGTCCAAAGCTGTAATGTAAGGGTGGATTCTCATGAATACATTGTACATTTTCATGGTGGTGCTCTTTTCTTTGTTCATCCATGTCACTGCTCATGCAAACTTGTCAGTTGTTCTTTTTGTTTCAGACAAACAGCTGAGGGTAAATGAATCCAACAGGGCTGTGTAGATGAGAAACGTCCTGTGAAATACTGTAGGTTGGATTCCTTTTGGGTTACATCCATATCATGAAAGACAAAAGACCTACTATAGTTAAGCATTACACATCATGGATTATTACTTTGAACCAGGTAAGAACACCATCTGAAAATCACAAAAAGAAGCTCTCCAAACTAATCATTGTAGACATTAACCTTCATTCAGATGGCAGACAGGAAATAAAAAAAAGAGCAGTCTCGATATTAACTGCAACTGAGCGGTCTTGCCTCTTCCTGGAATAATACAGACACACACACACACACACACACACACACACACACACACACACACACATATTCACTTGAATCTTTCTAGCCCCCGATTAGGCCGAGCCAGGCACGGTTGCTAGGCAACCATCATTCATGGACTGGCAGTAAATGAATGTTAGTATGAGAATATAAAGGCGAGGTAGGGAGAAGCAGAGAGAGAGAAAAGGTGGGACTGAGACAGACAGAGATGGAAAATAAGATCTTCCCTTCAGGCCACTCAAATCATTATCTCCACTGTTACACGCTTAACAGACAGGTCAGTCACATTCAACGACAAGAAAGAGGATTTAATTAAAAGTTATTAAAAACTGTGTTATTTTATCGTGCTTCTAATTCAGCCAGGGTTGAGAGCTTCATCACGAGGTTTCAGACACTTCATATTACAGGAGGTAGATTCAATATGGAGCTGGAGACAACAGACAGATTCAAAGATCAAGAGTGGGAGGTGAGAGGTTTCGTTCTTAATAACATGGAAGACATCTTTATTTCAGATACTGACACACATATATGTCACCCCACTGAACACTCCGTTTCTCTGACAGTTGAAGTAACTACAGGTCTGTGGAGGTGAGGCTTTCATTTCTGTAGTGTACGACACACTCAGCCACATCTGAAAGTCACAGCTCAAAGCAGGATTTTCACTTTACTGTGAAATGAAGACTTAAATTATGAGGAAAATGTCGACCAGCTGCCGCGATTCAAATAACACTGCTCCAGGCATTAGCCCCCTTCACACGGTTAAAACTGAGAATAGAGTTAAAATATATCAGCTGGCTGTCAGTTTAAATCTTAGGACTCGCTGAGATCCACAATTCTCTTCCAGTAAGTAAAGTCATAGTATCTCTGAACAAGACCCAATGTGATAGTCCACCCTGAAATAAGCACAGTGTGTAGTCGCTGTTAGGGAGCAGCAGCTGGTCGGCTCCAATTCATCTCCGTTTCATTTGTGTTTTTTTACAGTAATCAAAGTATGGAAACCTGCATAGAACACAGAGCATGAGTATACATGTAAGTTTGCATCTTTGGCAGTTTGATACCATCATCCTTGAGCTGATCTTTGACCTCTGATGGTGGAGCTGTTATACTGGGCAACATCCACTTAAAGGAAGCGTTGG
This sequence comes from Anarhichas minor, assembly GCF_050575085.1. NCBI lineage: Eukaryota > Metazoa > Chordata > Actinopteri > Perciformes > Anarhichadidae > Anarhichas > Anarhichas minor. The sequence continues at coordinate 3,117,862 of NW_027466452.1, forward strand.
TAATCTTGAAACTAGCTAGAGTACGCAAGATTTAAAAAATAAAGATAAAACTTAGTTCATTGCTGCCAACTATTTTCAAATGAATGTAGCTACCAGCATTAGCTCTCCAAATCACTAAATATAGCAAGAACTGACAGCCCGTCCCTTCAGACCTCCCTCCTAAGACATTCCCCTAAAATAACCATAATGAACGTAAACAAACATGGCTATTGTTAGTACTCACAGCTGTTCAGATAAAAAGCTTGTGGATGACTCTGGTGACGAGCAACGAGTGCACAATAGCACAATACACAGAGACAGGTAGGCAGACAGGTAGGCAGACAGGTAGGTAGACAGGTAGACAGACAGGTAGGCAGACAGGTAGACAGACAGGTAGGCAGACAGGTAGACAGACAGGTAGACAGACAGGTAGACAGGTAGACAGACAGGTAGACACACAGGTAGGCAGACAGGTAGGTAGACAGGTAGACAGACAGGTAGGCAGACAGGTAGGCAGACAGGTAGACAGACAGGTAGACAGACAGGTAGACAGGTAGACAGGTAGACAGACAGGTAGACACACAGCTAGTCAGACAGGTAGGTAGACAGGTAGGCAGACAGGTAGACAGACAGGTAGACAGGTAGACAGACAGGTAGACACACAGGTAGGCAGACAGGTAGGTAGACAGGTAGGCAGACAGGTAGACAGACAGGTAGACAGACAGGTAGACAGGTAGACAGACAGGTAGACACACAGGTAGGCAGACAGGTAGGTAGACAGGCAGGCAGACAGGTAGACAGACAGGTAGGCAGACAGGTAGACAGATAGGTAGGCAGACAGGTAGGTAGGCAGACAGACAGGTAGGTAGACAGGTAGGCATACAGATAGGTAGGCAGACAGGTAGACAGGTAGGTAGACAGACAGGTAGACAGACAGGTAGGTAGACAGGTAGGCAGACAGGTAGACAGATAGGTAGGCAGACAGGTAGACAGGTAGGTAGACAGGTAGGCAGATAGGTAGGCAGACAGGTAGACAGGTAGGCAGACAGGTAGGCAGACAGGTAGACAGGTAGGTAGGCAGACAGGTAGACAGACAGGTAGACAGACAGGTAGGCAGACAGGTAGACAGGTAGACAAACAGGTAGGCAGACAGGTAGACAGGTAGGTAGGCAGACAGGTAGGCAGACAGGTAGACAGACAGGTAGGTAGACAGGTAGACAGACAGGTAGGTAGACAGTTAGGTAGACAGGTAGGCAGACAGGCAGGCAGACAGACAGGTAGGCAGACAGGTAGGCAGACAGACAGGTAGGTAGACAGGTAGGTAGACAGGTAGACAGACAGGCAGGTAGACAGGCAGGTAGACAGGTAGGTATGTAGACAGGTAGACAGACAGGTAGGTAGACAGGTAGGCAGACAGGTAGGTAGACAGGTAGGTACAGGTAGGCAGACAGGTAGGCAGACAGGTAGACAGGTAGGCAGACAGACAGGTAGGCAGACAGGTAGGTAGACAGGTAGACAGACAGGTAGGCAGACAGGTAGACAGACAGGTAGACAGACAGGTAGGTAGACAGGTAGACAGACAGGTAGGCAGACAGGTAGGCAGACAGACAGGTAGACAGACAGGTAGGTAGACAGGTAGGCAGACAGACAGGTAGACAGACAGGTAGGTAGCTTGTCCAATCATTGCATTCCTTCTGAATGCAATGATTGGACAAACTTATTACGGTCATGCGACAGCCACAGATACAGATACTGAGTGTTTTTCTTTTTTCCGTCAAAGCATTTCATTTATTGATTGCTGTCGGGACTTAAAGAGAATTTCAGCAGAAATATCAAAAATGTTTTTGAAGATTACCAACCCTGGTTTTTAAGTGTGAGAAAGGGTGTTAATAGAAAAACAAGACGCTTAGTCAAGTTTCCAAGGAGAAATACATAAAACATGACAGCCATAAAGGACCAATGGTAAATCCATGAAGGAGTACTGCATCTGAAATGACAGCAGCCAAATATACTTCACACTCTTCTGGTCTCCTGTGCCCTTGATTCATTTCTCTCCTGCGTTTATTTCCTTTCTTGAATTTGAGAGAAGCAATCTCTGTCCTCTAACTGCACTGAAACTGTATTCCTGGTCTGTTTTATGTGCAATAGTATCTTGTTGCTATTTAAATGTTTTACTCTTCATTGTATTTGTAAATGTTTTTCAGAATGTATTTCTTTGCATTAAGTGCTGTAAATCTTGTAAATTGCCTCTGAATTTGAAAGGTGATTTGCACATTAACTTGCTTTTCCCACTGAATCACTTTTACTGCTCCTGCTCAGCAAAACATGAAGCAATATTTATCTTAGAGAACATCACCATGAGGCAGCTCCTGTAAAGATTAAGAACATTTGGTGACTGGAAAAAGTCTTGAATGAATCATCATCTGATGAAATTAAGTTTTAAATAAATTAACTTGTAAAACTTATATCTATTTCAGATATGTGCTCAGATGCACAAACTCTGCTGGAGTCTGAAAACAAACTGTCTATCTTTCATTGTTATCATTCATTTAAAGCCAACCTTCACTGAGCAGAATGATGCACTGTGCAGAGTAAGTGTGAAGTGGAAACTTCAAACCTCCAGTGGGAGATATATGAAATATACTCCATGTATTGAGGCATGTTCTACGTGGGATGTATAAATGACTATATTGCAAAAAACGTGGGTACAAATTGTACTGTTATGTTCTTTAAGCCGCCGGCTTGAGACTCGCTTTAGCGTTTTGCTTCTCTCGCTCTGGCCCTCATGTTGTTTTGCGGTACATGTATACTAGGCATTACGGTAAGAGTACTGACTTCAAAATAAAAGCAACCTTCCTGTGACCCTGAAAAGCAACTCTACACTCATTGAATAAGTCAATCAGTCAATTATATTAACAAATACATTTACAAAAATACATGCATTAATATATATATATATATATATATATATATATATATATGTATGAATAAATAAATAAAGGCAATATACATATTAGATAATACATCAAATAAAAATTGAGTGAATAATTAGTCAAGACGTCAAGTCACAATCTGATATCATATCACAGTACATCACCTCAGATGATCATACGCATCAAAGTGTTACATAAAACAGATATATCGCGGCATGATCTCAAAATATCGAGACATTATTTATAAGCCATATTGCCTCGCCCTACTCCAGTGCACATGCTGCACACTAACAGCCTTTATTCACGACTTGACTGATGACTGATAAACAACACTTTATGTCTCTATTGTAAAAATGTAAGAACAGAAGGAGGATCTGGTCTGCGCTGGCTTTGTCAATGTTGAAACCAGAATAAAGTTTGCCATCTTGGTTGAACACAGCCCCGTGTTGTTGTTTCATAAATAGCGACGCAACTCAACTTGTTCTCAACAACGTGATTAGTTGATGCCTTTATTCGCGGTGCTGAAGCTCAGAAAAATCTGCCTTGTTCTGAAACATAAAAACCCAGTATGTTGTATTTTCATTACGTAATATCCGCAATTTGTGTGAAACTGCGAATTAATCGCATGAAAAAAACGCCCCCGGTGTGTAAAGGCCTTAGCAATGGACTTTCAGAAAGGTAGGAGTCAGCAGACAAACTTTAAAATGAACAATATTTGCATATTCAAATGTTCTGGGTTGTTTTTTTGTGGCGCTTAACTCTCTTTAAGCCTAAAACCAAGGTGTAATCAGAAAGTACTATTATAAAGATCTGTGTGGGTGAGCAGGGCCTTTGAGCTGCAGCTGCCCTCACTTATGTAGTGGGTTAGCAGATGTCATGTATATAAATCCACCTTCAGAATGTGACTGCATGCTGTTCCCTCATTCATTGCTAAAGCTAAATAATCATTAATACGTGCGATCATGTGTGAGCACTCACCACGGACAGTGTGCTGGTCATTGGGCCGCCATCCGGACTGAAGGTGCGGCCATCTTGGTTCAACATAGCAGCCCCGTCTTGGTTGCCGGGCATACCGGGCAGATCCATGCCCTGCAGCTGGTAGGGGTGGTGTGGAGCGGAGCTGGAGGGGTTGTCCAGAGGGTGGTACGGTCCAGAGCGGGAATCATGGGGGAGGTGGGGGGGCAGCATGTGGTCTGGCAGGGTGGGGGGAGTGATGGGAGGGATGTTGAAGTCCTCATCGCCCAAAGCGCCCACTGAGTAGGACTGAAGATAGACAGGAGAGAGAGAGAGAGACAATGCAATTAAAGGCACCTGGAAAGGTAAACTTTTTAAATGTCGTCTTCACTGATTGGACAAAGTCAGGTTTAGGAGAAACGTGGTAGAGGTGGGAGGACGGGCGATGTCGCCTTCGGCGGGACTACATACGGGACTAAAAGAGACCAAAGTGTGGTGAAACATCACTGTCAGAGATAATAGATGGAAGAGATGCCCATCACCCCCCCCCCCCCACAATACTGAATCTAGTTTCTGTGTTGTGTCATGATGTCATTCTTCAGCCCAGAGCTCCTGTCAACAACTAATGATCACTAATGATATTCCCAAAATCATTCAGCAGCAGAACAACACAGTTGTTTATGTGTACAAGCCTCCTTTTAACTGAGAGAATACACAGTGTGTAAAATATATATATCAGCGCTAATCTGACGCGCAAAAAGAAAACCAGCGGCAGCCTTATATGATAATAAATTATTCCGAGAGCGAAGACAAATGAGGGAAATGGAGTGAGAGAATCACGCAGGAGAAGAAGAGTGAGAGGGTGAGAGAGAGAGAGAGAGAGAGAGAGCGAGAGAGAGAGAGAAGCCCTCTCATACTAATCTGACAGAGGAGATATTTTATGGAGACTGACAGCCTTTTCTGCTTGGCTAGCCACACCAGTCTCTCCCTCTCCTTCTCTTTGGCTCTTCATCTCTCGCCGTCCCTTCTCCTCCAGCCCTCTTTTGCCCTCTCGCTCTTCTCCGCTCATCCTCAATTTCTCTTTCATCTCTCTCTCTCTCTCTCTCTTCTACTCTATCTCAAACGCAATATGCAGTGTTGAGTTATGAGTTGCGTGACTTGTGAGCTGAGTGATGAGTTAGGAGCAGAGCATGTGATGTGTGCGCTCACTATGTTAGTTTGGCCCTTTCTATAAAGTGTAGGAAACAGAAAATATGGGAAATGATCACACCTTGCACTCCATCCACTAAAGAATGCCTCCCATTATCTCCCTTTGCATTGTTGATTCCCAGGGATCCATTTCTAACCTAAATATTTCCCTCCTTCAGTGCTTTTAAAAGCCACAACGGGAAGGACACCGAGAGTGTCGGTACACTTGGAACGGTGGAATGCATCTGATGTGTCAGCAGCCCGCTCAACACATCTCACTTTAGTGCTGATCCTTCAACCAGCAGCCACATTTGCGTTCACATGCTCTTAATTTGAAGGAACAGTCCGTGGTTACACTTGTCTGTTCAATGTGACTTTTGTGATCGGATGTATTTGGTAATCAAAGGAGCTGAGGATGAGCACTGGATGAACCATCGACTGTATATAACCTCCACTTCTTAAAGTGGAGGTAGTCGTAGCAGTTTTAGAGCTTTTAGATTTTTGCAACCAGTGAGCGGATGTTACCATATTTGGACTGCAGAGGTCTGTAGAGTATACAGCTCTTGCAGCGTTAGCGAGATGTCAATCACTGTGTAGCCCCGCCCTAAAGCATACCCTGCTTTATGGTCTGTTTGACTCTAAATGGACCATAATTTACTAAATGAACATCATGCTGCATTGAAGAAGACTTGAAACTAGAGATTGAGACCATAAACTCATGTTTACAATGTTTACTGAGGTAATAAATCAAGAGAGAAGTAGAGTCATTTTCTCATAGACTTCTATACAACCAGAGGAGTCGCCCCCTGATGGTCAGTAGAGAGAATGCAGGTTTAAGAGATGAAGCTTTGGCTTCACTTTTCAGAACCGGTGGTTGCCGCCTGGGATGAACACATTTCATTTGTTAATTCTTCACAATAAAAGTCCACCTTTATTTTTGCTGCTTATTCTTCCTCCCTACAGTTTTAGTAGACTTGTTTTTATTAACAGCTGCTAATTCGGTTATAAACACATTTCCCTGTAAATTCTTCACAATAGAAGTGTAGACTGGTCCTTTAGGTAACTTTACTGTCAGCTCACACTTCATTTTTTGTACTTATTAGACAGATGACAGTGTAGAAATGGGAAAGAGAGAGAGAGCAGTATGACATGCAACAAAGGTCCCAGAGCTGGAATAGAAGCAGCGATGTTGCGTTTGTACTGCATGTACTGTTAACCCTTCTGCTACCAAGGCTCCCACACCGCAGTCTGACATGAAGTGATGTTTGAGGTGTCACCAACATATGTTATGATGATACTGCTGCCGTGCATTTTAAAGACTGCAAATGCAATTATTTCGGGCAACGTTGTGTGTGGAGCTGCCGACATACACAGTAGATGTACAGATAGATAGAACTTTATTCATCCCAAAGAGAAATTGCACTTTTGAGATTTCTTTCGGTGTAGGGACGCTGGAGATGGCTTGAAGCAGGTACAGCATGTGATTGTATGTCAATGTAGTTAAATCTCTGCCTGCATTCTGATATGCATCAGTTCATCTATACACTGTAGTATATTTTGAGCTGCTGTAACTGGAGCACAACATGTACAGAACATTAATCTGCGACTGAAAGTAGTCCCAAACAAAATCAGCAATGTTCAGCTGTTTCAGGAAATAACTGAGACTTTTTTTTTCATCCAAAATAAAAAAAGCCATTTTTAACCAATGGGATTGTGGCTGAGTTTGATAAAAATGATAAAAATAAAGAATAACACCAGCCTGATCTTTTAAGTCTACATAATCCTACAACGAATCACGATTAAAAATAACTTAATAATATATTAAAGGGACAGTTCAGCCATTAAGTTAATTAAAGAAATGACTGGTGCAGCAGAGGCTCAGATATCACAGATAGTCCCTGATATGGATCAAGCTCTAAAAACATTGAATACGACACTTCCCATAATGCAACACAAAAGTATCTTTTGTATTCTCCGTGACTACTAAATTGACTGACATGTGGATTGGGTGGCGTAATTAAAGGGATGTACAACAGACATCAGGACATGTAACTTTAGCTTCTAAGTTAGGAATGCAGTCTGCATTTTCCCTGTTGTCCTCTTCATTACATTACATTACAGCCATTTAGCAGACGCTTTTATCCAAAGCGACTTACAATTCAGATTCTATCACATTTCTACACCGTAGGCGCTGTGCCTACGGGAGCAATTTTGGGGTTAAGTGTCTTGCTCAAGGACACATCGCCATGTGACTAGCGCCCAAGTAGTTCCAAGTAGTTCTCCTGCAACTAGAACCAGCCTGTGTATAGTGCTACACAGCCTCCCTCCACATACTGTATGCAAACTGGAGGTCACTTCAACCACCACCATCATCATCATCATCATCATCATCATCATCATCATCAGGGTCCTGAGGATGCTTTTGATTCAGCAGACATCAGTAAAGTTCAAATGTCTTAAACATGTCTGAATCTTATAAGCTACTGAATACTTCCTTGTGAAATTTAAACACTACTAAAATCTTTATGTTGAAATGTAAGTACTGCTGAAGTTACAGCACTGTAATATTTTACTATAAAAACCATCAATCTGGATTTATGTAGTCTGTATTCCTGTCTGCTCAACTCCAAGTACAACTCAACTCCAAAAACATCTGGCTGCTCAAATTAGCTTTTTCCAATTCAGATCCTAAAATTCAAGACGTGCAATCTGGGATTTTCCGTCAAGATAAGCAATCGATCAGTTGCTTATAGACCGTTTTCAACAGAATTGCATTGCTAGGCAACCGTTTCCATGTTTACTTCCAGCTGATGTCATTCACATACACTGCAACAGGAAATGAACTGGGACACGTTGGGAAGGTTTATATTGACAACGGTGAAGTGCTCTATAAGACTCAAACCTTTAGGGCCATTGTTTGCTCCCATACAATTACACCGATGTTTATGTGCTATCCAACTATCATCGGATCACTAAAGGCACATGTATGTAGTGCAGATCACAATATTACTGCGTCACATATCACTACAGGTCAGGGGTAAATGGAGCCGTATATTTCTTTGCATTCTTGTTAAGTCCTATTCTACGATCACAAATGTAGTTTTAACTTTCTCTTGCTTCATGTGTTTCCGTCATGTGTATCCAACAATATGCTGACTACACCGTGTTTATCTGGTCCTCACAACAACAAGTCCAACAGTGTGTTTCTCAGACACAGTGTCCTGTTGGAGCTCAGCGCTCTGCATAAATTACACTGTCTGTTGTCTGCCTCCCTCTCCCCCCTCGTCTACTCCCTCTATCATTTCTTCCAATTCTGAATAAATTATCTCTCTTTCTCTCTCCCCTCCTCTCTCTCTCCCCCTCTCTCTCCCTCTCCTCTCTCTCCCCCCCTCTCTCTCTCTCCCCTCCTCTCTCTCTTTCTCTCTCCCCCCCTCTCTCTTTCCCCCTCTCTCTCTCTCTCCCCCCTCTCTCTCTCTCTCCCCCCTCTCTCTCTCTCTTTCTCTCTTCCCCCCCTCTCTCCCTCTCCCTCTCTCTCCTCCTCTCCCTCTCTCCCTCTCTCTCTCCTCCTCTCCCTCTCCCTCCTCCTCTCCCTCTCTCTCTCCTCCTCTCCCTCTCCCTCTCTCTCCCCCCCCCTCTCTCTCTCTCTTCTCCCATTCATGTCAGTACAATAGCCTGTTCCCTGAGCTCTGGGAGCTTCTACAGAGACTAATGTAGTCAGGATTAAAGTCCTTTCACACATGTGTTCACATTACACACTTCTCACAACTCCATGTTCATGACTGTTTCATACAATATGAAAAAACACATAATGTCTGTTGGACATGAGTAACGTGTGACCATCAACATTAGTTTCTATAGAATGGTGATCTAATGTCTCTAGGAGGGGCATTAATAGTCGTTAAATTAGATTGGATTAGAATTGTCTAAAATGAAAATGTATTTTAACTTCTGCATTTTCAGGGACTATTTATGTACAAAATGTGAATATCAATCTCTAAATATTAACTTATCAGGATAGCTGGTATATTTAAACCCTCTGCACAAATTCATATATTGTTTTAAATGCATCTTTAAAAAGAGAGATTTGAGAGATCTGGGCCAATTTGCTGCAAACTGCTGTATGCTCTTTCATTTGTGTGTTATATTGTGTCACATACAGTAGTTGTGGATCTGATGATTTGAATATCATCTTGAAGAGTAACGTCTGTGTACTTAAACAGCTGCAATGATTACCTAAGTCTTCCCTATCTCTTCACCATTATGGTCCCTCTTCTGGGAAGCAGGAGATTCATTCTGTGGTGATTCTGGCGGTCCCTGTGGACAAAAGTGGTAGTGTTTCCAAACACCAGCGTCCCTTTAGAAACCTCTCATTTTACTGCAGCAGGTGAATGACAGGTCGAAGGCTGCAGAGAAGCCAGATGTGAGTCCGTCCTCGGTGGTAATGTGGCTGCTGGGAACCCTGCTGGTGTCTGAGCTGAAGGAGTTTCTGATGAACCCGTTTCGTCTGATGTTTGTACGGAATTAGACCCGATGACAAGTATTAAGAATAACTATATAGAAATAGCCCATATTCTCACTGATTGTCTCAGAATTACATCATAGTAAACTTTGAATGCATTCTAAATGCTGATTAGCCTAACAGACAGACAGACACACTCACACAGAAGGTACAGTATGAGTTTGATGAATGATGATTTTTTTTTATTGTTTGTTCGCTCAGTAACGTAAAAAGAATGTGTAAGATACATGTGTGAGTGTATGTTGCGTGTGGGTGAGAGCTGGGGGGGATTTCCTCCAACTATTTTGGTGGCCCCACTCACACAGGGGATAATAATCCATGGATATGTCGGGGGCCATGTTTAAGGAACATAAAAAACATTTTACTGTAATAGGCATCACAATGCACATATATGAGAGCTGAGGATGTAATGATTGAGCAGCACAGCACATATTTCATATGAATCATAACTGATTTGTGCTGCTCATACCAGGTCAAATGTGCCCTACACAAATCACAGTTACAAATCATAGGTCATGTAAAAACTTCATGGCACAACCACAAAACCAGACGAGTAAAATGGCTCTTTTGCAAAAGCCGCACACCTTTTTGAGATGTTCATGTAGTGGTCATGGAACTGACTTGTAAAGCCAAAGTTATACTTTCGCGGGGGTGATGTCAATTTTGTCGTCAGAGGGTGTTAACATAGGTTCTGTGCAGACTACAGATACTCCACTAGAGGAACTGTTCAGTCATTATCAAACTAGTTCTATAAACGTCAGCTTGTCCCACCAACAGGAGAGCAAAGTAACACCACATAAACACACACAGGGCCCTATTTAAACTATCTATAGCGCGTGGTCTAAACCGCATGCCGATAGCACATTTAGGGCATGTACAACTCCACTTTTGCTAAATAAACAGCGCATAATCTGGACGCAAAGTAAGGCAAAAGAGACTTATTTAGTCTCCTTATTAATAACAGGTGTGTTTAGGGCGTAACATGAATTTAAGAGTGTCATCTCTCATTAAGTTAAGAAAGGCTAAACACAAGCAAATATGGATTGAAGCAGAATATTGCGTGAGATAAAAACACGTTGTGGATTTTGAAAATGATTAAATCAATCTTTTTTCATTAAATTCGGACTTCACAACTATTATGGATTATTGCAAGTCAGAATCAATCCTACGTTGCCACAACAGGGTTTAGCATAGCATGATCTTTATCTACAACTGTGCAGAAGTTCTGTGTTTTCACTGTGGTCAACCGTTGGCTCTCCCGCTTGCTGCACACATGCGTGTATTAACGGAGTGGTCGAGCAGCAATCTAACAGCACCATAAGTTACATTTATAAAAACCTTTTTACCCCCTTTTATTAGGTTGATGATGTTATAAAATATCACGACAGACGTACAAAACCCTCAATAGAGGTTTAGGATGTAAACAACGACATGTCTAAACTGCTGCTACAGATATGTTCCTTACCTGTGCAGCAGGTGCTGCAGGTCACACTAGAACTGCATAAATACATAAACAACACTGTTGCTGTATTTGCCACAGTTGTTTGCCCATTTAAACTCCGTGTTTATGTGTGAGTTTCAGTGTTATAAAAGTGTGTGTGTGCATTTACCCAGGGCAGACGATGTGAGTCGGCCATGTGTGTGTCCCTCCTCCAGTGGTGGGAGGGCTGGTTGGGTGGCGTCACCTTGCTGAGAGGGTGAGGGGGCTGTGGCACACGGAACTGTGGGAAGAACAACAGAGACAAACAACGGTTCAAATGGATGCAGGGGCCAGGGAAGGGTCAAAGGTCAAATTAAAAGGTCACTGAGCGGAACAAGGACAGAGCAAGAGAGATTCTACACAAGCCCTCGCTCGCTCACACACACACACACACACACACACACACGGGTCAAAATGATATTTTATCTTTATTGTTGGGCGATATTGCTTTTACTTAAACACCAACTAACTGAACGGAGTTGACTGAAAGAAAGAGAGAGAGTCGGAGAGCTATTTAGAGAAGGAACGAGATAAGAGGGAGAGGCTGTAAATAAATTGCTTGTTCATTCCCTCCACAGCTAATCCCTGATAAGAGAAGGTTACATGGAGTACTGTACAGCTGCAATGAAGGAAGAAAGACAAACAGAAACAGCGGGAGCACATAACAACACTGGCACAACAGGCTAGTTAGTTCATATTTTACTTTAGTGTCGTTCACTCTTTTCTTTTTGAACGTATTAATATCCATACAGCCTCCCACTACAACCACAACCAGTGAGCAGCTCTGTTAAGATGAGCAGGCTCGATATTGATTAAAGGAAATGTTCAATATTTGGGAAATACGCTTATTCGCTTTTGTGCCGGGAATCAGATGAATAGATCAATACTACTCTCATATCTGCCCATTACATATGAACCTGGAGCCAGTTGCTGGTTAGCTTAGCTTAGCATAAAGACTGGTAACAGGGTTGTGTTTCAGGCATCCAGCGGAGGCTCCAGGAAGTCACTGCAGCAGGCCAACAAACGGTCCAGCTCGTCACTCCCTATAACATCCAAGATGCTTGTTTTGCATTGTTCTTTGTACGGATTAAACAAATATATTTAGTTTGTATATTAGTGACTAAATAAGACAATTGGCCTCATGCAGCAACGTTCTCTTAAATTTCTCTTAACTTTCTGATAAGAGAAGTCAACTCCAGATGCACCAAACGTTCTGAACCATCCAAATCGGCTCCTAAACACTACACAAGGGCAGGTGTTGAGCCGTGTGCAAATACTGATACTGAGGGATGGCAGCAAAAACAAAAGAGGCTGGAAAAGAAGAACTTCAGCGGTAAACATGTGAGTGTCAGTACTGGTGTACAAATCAAAAAGCATCTAGTGGTTTGTAAGCTAAACGCACCCAATACCACCCAAGGCTTTTTATAGTCTTAGTGAGTTCAAAGGTAGTATCTCTTTAATAATCCAATCATTAGAATTACTGTAAACATACAATAACATACATTTGATCAGATATTCATGCTTTTTTTTTTCATGTCCCTCAAATTTTAAACTTGTTTCCTTGCACTGGACAAACAATTTGTGGACTTTGAAAAACAAGATGTTTTTTTTTCTTATTATGTAAAAGTGCCCTCATAAAAAGCTTCTTACCTAAGAGGAGACATAAAAATAAGAACACACGAGTGAATCCAAGGCTTCAGTGGGTACTAACAGGATCCTGCATGCGGCCCATCGAGCCGCTCTCTTTGTGCTTCAGGGTGAGATCAGTAACATCACACACTGCTGCTCCATTAACAATTCAAAAGAAATGACAAGAGTGAAGGGTCACACTGGACTCAAATTGGTCACATTCATCACAACAACCTCTGACTTTATGTAAGCAACGGTACTTCTATAACTCAGCCATAAATTCTTATTCCTCACACCGCTCCCGGTCTCCTTATGGCACAGCAATATGAATAAAACATCAAAACATGGATGCCTATACCGCACACTATTCTCTACACTGTACTCCATGAATAATGCATCTCTGATGGTCTTTCTTATTAATATGGGCTTTGCTGGGCGGTGAGGTAATTCTGCACTAACAAACACATCCCTAGAGGCTTCCACAGTGAAAGCAGTTACACCCACAGCCGTATAAAACACTCTGTTTGCTGCATAGCGCTGTTCCGGGACCGTTGCTTAGGAATCTAAAAACAGCTGATCTTTAATACCTTGGTCATCGCACTGAGGTGACGTAACGCGACAGCTGTACATACACCATAAACCTTGATCGCTCACTCAATGCAATGGACGCAATGTTCTCTGGTGGAAATTTCCACCCGTGTATCCATTCTCTACACGTCTTATCCTGTTTAGCATCTCGAGGGGCTGGAGCCTTAATCAGCACTAATTTGTGACATTCAGAACAGTTTCTAGAATTAAAAAAAAAAAAATATATATATATATATATATTAGCTCCACAAATACGTCATCGCTGCGGCGCTCTATTGCCCCCGGTTATGTCTCTGTGCATCCATAGCTACCTTTGATCCTGTTTCTGCACTTTGTGATGTGAAAATATATATTTTGTATTTCAAAATTGAAAGAGTACAAATTGCATTTCTTAACATGGATTTGCATTTGTTTCAAATGTTTAATGTTTAAAAGGGCTTTTAATTGACTGCTGAGAAATGTCGCCCACATTTCCAACTGAATGTGTAACTGAATAGCCCAGTTTTATGAGTTTGGGCAATAAACAGTGGAAGAGAAGAGACTTTCTTTCTGTGAACTTTGCTGTCGTTTACATTTAAGAGACAGAATTAAAGCTGTAGTGTGTCTCGCTGATTCCATGTTTGAGCTGATCAGGGATCAGATAATCATTTCAGTGTAACTTTAGCTATGTGAACATGAAGACAGAGGAGACAGACCGTAGATCAGAGGGTGAGTGGACTATTCCACAGACCGCGTACCGACATAGTTACACTCTGAGAGGACTCGGAGGAGAGACGGATGCATTTACACGTTTTCAACATCTGGCTGGAATGTGTCTCGGATTTCAATCCGTCTTGAGAGCTTCTTGGATGCATTTTACTGAGCTTTGTTCATAGAGCATCATTTCGGACTGACAGGATTAGGGTTCAGAACATAATAAAAACAATAAATAATAATACAAAAACACCACATAGTTATGAATAATAAAGTTGTTTATCAAATCCAGATCTTCTTTTTGTCAAACCTTTATCAAAAAGAAACAGTTCAAGAAACTAAAACTAAAAGTATAAGTGAAAAGATTCAATTATTGTATAATTCTGCACTTGATTATTTGATTACTTGATTATTATTGGTTTTAAGGCAAATAATGGTAAATTTCATGTAAACATATTAACAGTTTTATAAAACAAACTTATTCTAATTCAAACATCCCAAATTGCTTTTCATAAGAAACGTCTGCGGCACTCAATAACCCCACACAGTGCTCCAGTCTGTGTGTAGAGAGTCGAGAGCAGTAAGTGATATTGATTTGTGGAACAGGATGGGAGGAAAAGTTGGTTTGACGCAACTGGAAATAAGTGAAGACTGAAATAGCTAAAGGTGAGCTCAAAGACACAGCGGGTCATGAAGACAGCATCAATAAACATCGTCTGTAAAATAATATCATTAATGCACTACGCTGTAACTTAATCTCAACATGGCCATAATGGCAGCGTGTTTTCTCTCCCGTCTACTAATATTCTGCCGGCGGGTTTCAAATACATGGTCTCTTTTTTTTTTTTAATTGCTAAAACGACATCATTCATCATAGACAGAAACTGTATTATCGTTTATTCAAATTTCCAATGGTCCATGAACAAATCATGTGAGACGAATGCTTCCATCAGGAAGAATAATCAAATCTAAAGCTTAAAATAGTGCTAGTTCATCAAAATCACTGTATTCTACATGTCTCATTTACATTTGAGCCAGAAATAAAGCGTTTGGTCTCACCAGATTCTGTACAAAACATTCAATTCTGTGCTCCTCCGCGTATCTGGGAAGCCATGATTGACTTGGCTGAGACCAAGTCACGTGACAAAAACTCTGTGAAATGTCTGAACTGCTGAACACAGAGCAGGGAGGAGAAGACAAGGGAGGCTGAAGAAATGTAAATAGTTCCATATGTAGAGCACGTGGAGCCTCCATTTTGTTTCCGATATTTGTAACACCAAAAAATGTTGTTTATACAAGATCCATTTTTTTCCTAATTCCTAAAAATCAGCAAAGAAATTCAACTTGCGTTTCTTCTTTTTTTTATGATTTATGGTATTATACCTGTGTTCTATTGCACAAAATAAACGTTTGAGTTCTCTCTACTTCTAGCCATCATTGGTCCGTTCCTATAGAGGTAAATTACTTTTATACTGCAGTGAAAAACGAGGGCACAGAGAGTCAAATGTGACAGGAGCAAGAGAAATGGGGTTCAGAGTGCTGTTTAAGGACTCTTCATCAGAACTCGGGCCTGTGATAGTAGAATGACGATAGAAAGAAGTGCATTGAGGCCTCAGAGATCACATTGTATCACTGTTTGTATTTCAGTGTCCTGGAATAATTAATAGCTCAATCCTAACAGGTATTGGAAAACCCCTAACCGCCAATGGACTCACCCTGCAGGGACTAAACAGCAACACATCCATTCAGAAATATCTTCCTTTAACCATATCAGCAAAGGGACAATATTAAAGTAATTTCCTTATAAAACCATGCAAGTGTGAAAAATGGATTTGACATGCGTGATGACTGCTTGATAATTAAATGAATATTCACTTAATTGCACACCTGGCATACATTTGTTTAAGTTTGCAAATGATTGTTACACTTTTGACAAAGTGTTATAACAATATACAGCACTTTCCCAAGCAATTAGTTCCCTTTAGAAAATCGCTCAGTGCTATTACAAACGAGGAGAAAAGACCGGCTTCTTAGGACACTCACTGTGTGTCTCTCTCACACACACACACACACACACACACACACACACACACACACACACACACACACACACACGTATACACGTAAACACAAACCTGATTGGTTGAGGCATAGTCAAGGCCTTGCTCTGGCATACCCAGGAACATGTTGTCCCCGTCCAGCTGGAGAGTACAAAAAAACACAAGAGCAACAATGTCAATAAACTAGAATGAAACACAGCGAGCAGACAAGCAGCCAGCAAGGAGACAATAAGTGGAGATGGAGGTAACAGAGTACGGTGTGCCATCTCCTTCAGACGGTGAAAACCCTGCTTGTGGCGGCTGGTAAAGCTCTCGTCCCTGTTTTCCTGTAAAGATCAGTCTTGTGCACGGATATATTGATGATATCCGTAATCTATAGAAGCTCAGATGTCAGGATAAACACGTGCTTATAGCCACGCATTGGTGTGTTTTTTCCCCTTTCACACTTTTGAGTAGGACAAGTTTTGATAGGGGACCATTAATAAATGAGACCCCCCCAAAAAACAAAAGAAACAGGATAATGACATCACTGACATCAGAGAGAGAAGCTCGCAGCCTCACCTCGTCAACATGGGATGACAGGCAACCGAATAACTCTCGACTCTTCACAGTGGCCGATCAATACACCGGCTAATGTAGAAATACAGTAAACTACCAATTTATATCTGTTTACAAAATGTAATGCATGCTGAAAATGTAAGCAGGTTTTGAGTGTGCAGTGGGAAAGTGTCATCCATCAGTGTACGTGTCAATCATTTAGCTGTCTCGTATACTATCAGCATAAACTGTATATTTGACATGGCACACAATGAATCCTATTAGCATGCTGTATGGGCTGTTATTTCCTCATTTCCCATCTCTTATCTGCCCTACTCTTCCTCCCGTGGGCTCCCTCTCCTCCTTCATCCACTAGCGTGTATTTGTCCTACACTACAGACAGCAGTGCATGTCAGAGGAACCCACTAGACAGCTACTGATATCACCACCCCATATTCACTTTAGGTGACTAAAAGCAGTCAGTGTTGTGTCCTTCTGATATGATAAAGCTTACTTTTTGTCCACTGTTACATTACTGTGTACTGCAGTGCTCGGCAGTAAGGGTTGCTTGTTTCTTGGCCTTTGGTTGCCATCATCATCATCAATAAAGCTTTTATTCTTTTACGATAGATTTTCATTATTAAGCTGATGTATAACTGCATAGTATCTTAATTTCACAAAATATTAGGTGCCTGTGGACAGAGATTACGTTGTTTGGCAACTTGTGAAATAGTTCAAATTAGCCCTGGTTGTGCCTATTTTCCAGCTAGTCTCAGGGATGTTAGGTGTTGCTTTGTAGAAATGTAAGAGCGTGCGTAAGATCGATGGGCAATGGGGCTGTTAGCAGGAAGTCCCCACATGACTTCACCATTACTAAGCTAAAGGCGGACTAGTTTTTCTAGTGAGGACGTTTTGTAGTTTTATTTAGCCACTTGTTAGCTTTTTTAAGACACTTGAAAGTTACAAAATTCACCCAAAGGATTTTCACCGACGTATTTTATATCATAATATAAAACGTTAAAATCTCTTCAGCTGGTTTTAACCACAGAACTCATTTCAGACATCCAACTAAAAACACAGTCAAAAAACCCATTGACTTCAAGACAAGGGAACAGGAAGTGCAAAAACACCAGCAAAACAACAACCATATTCAAATGATTCATGGGTACATACTCATTGTCTTGGTTGACAGAAGCACGTTTGAACAGGTGGGTGGAAGCAAAGTGCACACGCACACACACACACACACACAAATACAAACACAGGTGGACAGGTGGAAAGACAGGTGTAACTGCCCTATCCGTTCGCCAGCTGTTGGGTACTATGCAAATGAGGTATAGGTTTACAGAGTCAACAGAAAGCTAACACGGTGTTGTGACGGACATAACACACACACACACACACACACACACATATAGTGTGGTTTATGGAATTATCAGTTATTAATGCTTTACATACACATATCAGATAATCAGAGCAGTAACAGGAATGGTGGAGCAGAGGATAAGAGTTGCTCCTCTCTGTCTCTATGGCTGATCTTCAGTCTTCCTCTTATGGGAGCCATTAAAGTTTTTCTGACCAATTAGAGGAGAGGAAGAGAAGAGCAGACATGCTGACCTGACCTCACAGTCAAAGTGGCTTCTTCCATTTACCTTTTGACAAGACCTGATATCCCACATGGAACAGACACACACACACACACACTGGCACAGACAAACACGCACACAATAAGCAATGTAACGATGTCACAAAACCTTCAGAAAGAATAAGACACCATAATCAAATCTAATAATAATACAATAACTATCAAGTATAGAAAGGCAGTGTGTAACATGTGTTCTCAACTGAAAGAGGATCTTTTAACATCTCTCTCGTGGCTTCTCATTATAAATGTATTGAACTAGCTCTGCCACCTAATATTTTCAGTGAATCGAAGCCCGTCTTTGATACTATTTATGGTCTCCATTTTACATTCTGTGATCACTGCTACTGCTGCTCCACGTTACATTTTTCATTCAACAGCTGAAGTCCTCAGCGAGCTGAGCGACATCGTGTGCAGCATGAAATCACATCGTGGCTGCTCATGGCCAGATGGAAAAATGCCAGTTACTGCCCGACTTCTTTATTAAAACAATGTGAGTCGGCGCCTCTGGAATTCTTGGACCTGTAATATGAAACCGCACTTGCCGTTACCACGGTAACCATCGTATCAACCGGGACTGAAATCTTCAGCAATAAAACTATAACGACTGGCAACAATTTTGAGAAATGAGTGATTCAATCAGTAATAAGTAGTAGTTAGTTCTTGGCCACTTAAAGGTTAGTGTGGATCCCTGCTAAGAGACAGCAGTGCCACATGTCTATAAGGTCCCCTGCTTGAACTAGTTCCACCCTAATACCTGATGCACCTCATCGCGACCAATCGTCAGGTTAAGCGGTGCCTTCACACTACTTGCCACTGTTTGGAGATCAGCTGATGGATTCGGACATCATACCTGCCCCCTCATGTGCTGCATGCTGCTATGTAACAGCACCCCCACACCAGCACAGCCTGATGGAGCACAGCCAGTGTGACCACCTGCCCAGACCCTTATCTAGACCACCATGACCTGCTTCAGTCTACGCTCTAACGTCAGCCTGCTGTTGATGCCCCAAGACTGTAGATGATAGATCAAGTCCAGCTCTGAGGTTTCATTATCAGCAACAAGCAAAGGTCACACACACGCTTCTTTTTGAGAACCACTTAGACATTGATACATCTGGCCAAATACGCAGGTCTCCTGAAAAACTACATTGTCAACAACGTTTCGAGGGGAAGAATATCTTTTTTGACGTATCACAAATATGTTTCTAATCAAAGTCAGTATAAGTCGGTGTATGGAGGAGGTTGGTGTTGATGGGCGGGTTGAGCAAACACAGGACTTTCACCCCTGAGACTGTTGTTCATGTCCCGTGTGACACAAAATCCTTAATAAGAGAAAGAGGGACAGAGGACAGAGAAAACCCATAAGGGGGAAAGAGTGATGGTTTTCAGTGTGAGAGGCAGAGTGGTACCCAGCATGCTCTCCATCAGTCCTGGGGGGACAGACAGACACAGAGGCTCTGTGGACAGATCTCAGTGGCTGTTAGTGGCGAAAGCTTCATGTTCAAAACTCGACTGTCGTGTTGCAGTTGGGAGGAAATTTCCCAGTTTCAACTAGTAATGCACCGATACTTAATCAAATAGCTGGATCGGGTATTGCTGATAACGAGGCCGATCTATACAATTTAGTTCTATATTTATATCCTTTATACATTATATACTGGAATTCAAATTCCTGGTAATTTTTTTTTACCAATTCGTTGTTGCATTAACACGGTTTTAAGTCACTTCCACACAGTGAGGCATGCAGCTTATTATCATAATTATCATAACTCACATTCTTGAGCTGTGGGAGAGTATAGTAGAGTTTTTCACTGTTTTCAGACATTTCAAAACAACTAATCGACGAATCAAGAAAATAATTGGCGGATTAATCAATGCTCAAAATAATCGTTCGATGCAGCCCTGGTCCACAGTCACAAAGTTTGACTTGCCACAGCGCTCTTGGATCCATCAGTGTCGAAATAAGTAGAACACAGAAAAATTATTCAACTTGAGCATTGTATGTATCATTAGAATTGAATTTTCCCTACACTTTGGCAGTAGAGATTTATTTTAATCCAATTTACACACTCACAGATGTTGTTCTGTTAAATAGTAAAACAAAAAAGTTACAGCAGTCTGTACTCTACATACAGCATAATGCACACACTATTACAAAGAAACAATCCCTCAATCATGAACATGTGTAATGCGATGGCCTGTTTTATGTCCTGTGATCTTCTTCGGCTGGCATTTGTTCAACAGATGAGGTACTTTGTGTAAAAAATGTCTTTGTAATATTTACCATTTTACAACCATGTAAAGCTGCCATAACGTCCATCACAGAGTCATAAGTTCATCTAAGTCACAGATGGTGCTGAGGCATCGTGTACACGTAAGTTCATTTTCCACTTTAAAAATAAATCAGGGTTCAGTAGGTCACAGCTGTGGCAGCACCTCAGTCTGAGGTCATCCCTATGTTGGGCTCTTCCTTGAAAAGGTTCTCAAACAGACATTTATCGAGGTTTGTAAGATACAACTATTAGAGCTGCAATGAGTCCATTAATCACCGGCTTGATGAATGAATCAGAAGGTGTCACCTTCTCTGATGAGAAGGTGTGCTGCTTTTCTTTGTCATGTACGACAGTAGAGTGGATATTTTTTTCAACATTTCATTGACTCAATGATGAATTGATTATTTGAAGGAAAAAGGAAGCAGATTTATCAATGATGTAAATGATCGTTAGTTCCAGAAAACATAGAATCCAGAGTATTGCTGCTTCTAGGTAGCTAGGTTTGTAGTCAAACTAAATTACCCCCCCCCCCCCTCTCTCCCTCTCCCCCTTCATGCCTCTGTCTCTCACTCTCTCATCTCTGCTGCTTGTGTGTGTGTGTGTGTGTGTGTGTGTGTGTGTGTGTGTGTGTGTGCGTGTTTGTGTGGGTAAAGCAATGGTTTGAATAACAAGCAGCCAGCTAAGTGGGTCAGGGTCGGAGGAAGGGGGGAGAGAGACTATTAGGATGACAGACAAGGACAAAGGAAAAGGGAGAAATACAGTGTATGCAGGGAAAAAAGGGAGCAGCATGAGGAGGAGAAAGAAGGAGAGGTTTGAAGAAATGAAATGTAATGGATAAGATAAGGAGACGGAGAAAGGTGAGGAGAGAGAGAGAGAGAGAGAGAGAGAGAGAGATTGAGGGGGTAAGATGTAAATTAGATGAGTAGGATTCTACGCACTTTCCTCAAGACCTAAAATTCAGCTAATATCCTGTTTAAGCTAATTGGAGGTATTCATTCAGGTGTTTTAAAGTAATAATACACATAGTAAAGTAAATCAGTATTCAATCAGAAAATCTGTTTCACAAGTCGAGGCAATTTTTTCATGCGCTGGTCAAAAACATGTCTTCTTGTGTAAAGAAAACATCCCAAATACACATTCAGGTGTTTATTTTACTACTTTGTTTGTGTCTAAATTCACCAAAGGATACCATTGATGATGCTTTATTTGCATATTTAAGCGTAACATTTCCCAAAACTTAATGATGGTCTTTCTGTAACTTTTACAGAGGGGTTTGTTCATATATCATTCATAGCCTCATTTATGTGAATTCATAAAATCATGGCGACAATTATTATTTTTATTGCTGTTGAAAATATTATCAGATTTTCTCAGAAAAAAATCCCTCTATAAAAACCTTTGCCTCTAATATTTCAACAAAATCAAACAAGAATTGTATGTATTTGATTAGAGAATGCCTCATTTGCATAATTGAACATTGATTGAAACTTGTAATAAAAAAAGAATTGTCTTAATGTAATAATCAACTGGGAAAGTTTCATGGTGATATCTATTAGGTACATTTTTTACCATTTTGACCCGAGAACTTATCTGACCTCACTGTTTTTAAAGCGTTATGCCATAAACAATGAGTCTCATTTAACTTCAACTTTAGACAGAATAAAGCGTTCTTTACAGTTAAAAATCAGGTTGCAATGCTATCTTTGTGTAAATGTGTCAAAAAGAGCCTTTTTATCACTCATGGGTTTGGGCGGCGTGTGAAACTATCTGCACTGAATGGATTTCAGTTGACTCTAAACTCCATCAGGGGACATAAATCAAGTCTACAGTGAGAGATGGCTGGAGAGCGAGAGAGGGACACTAATGGGTGACTGTGTGTGTGTGTGTGTGTGTGTGTGTGTGTGTGTGTGTGTGTGTGTGTGTGTGTGTGTGTGTGTGTGAGAGAGAGGACGGTGATTCACACAGCTGTGGTAGTTCAGCTCAGCAATTGTTTATCTGTCTTATCTCTGTCACCATGACAGCAGTATAAACTAAGTTTTATTGGCTAAACTGTATTGGCCCTGAATAAAAGTCTAGATGGTGTGTGCGTCAGTGGCGGGTCGTGCATTTTATACCTGGGCCTTCACTGCTGTCCTGCAGCTGAAACACAGCTACGGTTATTATTTGTTTCGTATAAAAATGAAGCTCAACACCTATAAATACACTAACTGCAGAGTGCAGATACATGAATAAGCCGAGAGTGTGTCTCCTCTCTTCTCTGACTGCTGCGCGAGGCTGCTGTGAGAGTACCCGCCTGTGAGTGCTTTGGGGCGGCTCACGGCAGCACTCGCTGCTCGTTCACGATAGTGCAGAACGGTACGTGCTTTCACATCAGAGTCAAAACACCACAAAAGTCTCCAACAACACCAGAAAAAGTCGCTAGATTTGTCACTAGTAGCTTTTGACAAAAAAAGTCGCCATGAGGGTTTGGAAAGTCGCCAGATTTAGCGAGAAAGTCGCCAAATTGGCACGTTTTTATGCATTGAATCAAACACAGAATACAGTAGCCATGCTTCTAGTGGAAACCAGGGAAACAGCATGTATTTACTCCATAGGGCAAACATGAGAAAATCACCTGATCTATTAGAATGTTTGATTTTATCATGTAATGGCCGCGGGATCATTGTGGTTATAATGGGTGTCAATGGGGTTTATTATAGACATAATATAGGAACTGAGGTTCAACTTCCAAAAAAACAAAAAATACCTCACAACCATGGCAAAATGTATTCAAATGATAATAATACAAATTTGAATAATTAAAAAACTGTCTTTGGAGTCACTGGAATATCTTTTTTTTTTCAAATCAAAAATGTTTATATTTTTCTGGAATATAAATCTGGCTGTCAGAAAGAGGGGGGGGGGGCATGATAACTGGTAATTATGAGGATAATTGTGCACATTTTTAGACGTTTTCATAGTGTTGGCGGGGGGGGGGGGTTCCAAAGCTATTCGACCATCTGTAAGGACTGGACTACCCTGCTGTTAAGCAAGATGTCTTTATATTTGTAACCTCATGTCAAACCATTTTGTCTTCATTTCTGTCACACTAGCCTGACTGACTATTGGCAGCAGCCCTGATACAAATGCTGATGCTGCTCAACAAAACATTTTGACCGCTGATTTCTCGACGTTCTTCTTTTTACTCTTGAGTAAAGTTTTTGTGGTTGAAAGTACCCACGGAGCAAAAACAGGTAGGATTTATGCTAATGCTCAAATATCATAAAAGCGCACCTCCTGGTGAACAGGTGGGATTCATCGAGTTAAGAAGAGCAATTTAAGAGAGAGCACCAAATTGTTCTTTCATGAGGCCAATAGTCTTTGGAAGCAGGATGGTTAAAACCCAAATCGGACAACTCCTACTGTATGCACTGAACACATACATCACAGATTAGCAGAAAGCTTTGATTGGCATCACGTCAAGTTTACAAAACTACAAGGACTCAGGGTCAGAACAGACACCAGTTTACGCATTTCAAATGTGACATATTTATTTTACTCTATCCACAATAATTAGCACTACACCACCACAGTTTGATCGTGAACAAAAGATGAAGAAATATCCTCAGGAACTGATCCAATCTCTTCCAACACAACTTAATTTATCCAAGTTATTGTCACTAATACAGCGCACACAAACACACACACACACACACACACACACACACACACACACACACACACACACACACACACACACACACACACACACACAGACAGAGAACAATGCAGCAATGATTGCAGTATGTGATTTGATTGCAATATGTTTATTTTGGAAACTAAATCCTGATAATTAGTCTCTTCTGGCAGCGCTCTATCTCCGCCCATCTGTTCCATTTGGCATCCCTCCACCAACCAGGAGTCCCTCATCACTCCGTCCCCATGATCCGACCAACTGAGATGCTTTCAGACACACCAAAAACACAAGCAACAGTGCTGAAAGTCACCCAAGCATCAGCGGGCTCGAGGGGATAGGAGAGCGGGCGAGGGGGGGTCTGGCGAGGCGTTCAATAGCGGGAGTGACGGCCAACAGGGACAGATGGACAGACAGATTGACTGGTTGTGTTCTGATAGATAATTAGATGAGATGCCGACACTGTGGCTAGTTAGAAAGCTGTATGAGGGGACAATGGGAGTATGTGATACAGAAAAAACACCATGGCCATAAGGTACGATACGGTACGGTACGATACGTTACGGTACAATACGTTATGATAAGGTACGATACGGTACAGTATGATGCAGTACGATGTGGTGTGATACGGTACGTTATGATACGGTACGATACGTTACGGTACAATACGTTACGATACGGTACAGTATGATGCGGTACGATGTGGTGTGATACGGTACGTTATGATACGGTACGGTACGATACGGTACGGTACGATACGTTACGGTACAATACGTTACGATAAGGTACGATACGGTACAGTATGATGCGGTACGATGTGGTGTGATACGGTACGTTATGATACGGTGCGGTACGGTACAATGCGGTACGGTACAATGCGGTACGATGCGGTGCGGTACGGTACCGATGCGGTGCAATATGGTACAATACAGTACAATGCGGTACGATGCAGTGAGGTATGGTACGCTGCGGCGCAATACGGTACGATACAATACGTACGATGCGGTGCGGTACGGTATGATACGATACGATGCGGTACAGTATGATATGATACGGTACGGTATGGTATGATATGATACGGTACGGTATGATACGATACTGTATGATACGGTACGGTACGATACGGTACGGTACGATACGGTACGGTATGATACGATACTGTATGATACGGTACGGTACAATATGATACGATACGGTACGGTATGATACGGTACGGTATGGTACGATACTGTATGATACGGTACGGTACGATACGGTACGGTACGATATGATACGATACGGTACGGTATGATATGATACGGTACGGTATGGTACGATACTGTATGATACGGTACGGTACGATATGATACGATACGGTACGGTATGATATGATACGGTACGGTATGGTACGATACTGTATGATACGGTACGGTACGATACGGTACGATATGATACGATACGGTACGGTATGATATGATACGGTACGGTATGGTACGATACTGTATGATACGGTACGGTACGATACGGTACGTATGATACGATACGGTACGGTATGGTATGATACGATGCCGTGCGGTGCGGTACGATGCCGTGCGGTGCGGTACGATGTCGTGCGATAAAATAGGATCCGATTAGGGTTGTAATGGGGTGGAACATTTTCGGTATAAATAAAAAGGAAAGTTAAGGTCAAGAATTTGGGAATTTTCACAATTTCAACATAAAAATGTCACCTTTTAGTGAACGTATTTGAAGAAAAAATACACATAAACAAGCAATATGGACTCATGGCATGTTTTGTTTGAAAGTATTTGACTTGTAGCCATGCTGTGCATTCAGCAGCACACTCTTCCATCATGTGCAGATAATCTGCCAGCACCCCATTAAATAGGAATTTAGTTAAATTACAACCCTCTGCACAGTGCATTCTCCCATCACGTGTGCAGCCAACACCGTCCGAGCCAAAGCCCTGCATGCTTTCATGTACATTTAGATCATATTAGAGTGGATATATTTGACATTTTTTATAATATTTCAGTCAACCAGCAGTTAGTAGCCTAAAGCTGAAAGTGCACGGTTCATAACTTATCTCCTTCTGCTGGTGAGATGAAGCCTGACTTGAGCTCATTGAGGAGTTTTACAATAAAGAATGCATTGAAACGGTTTTAATTAAAACGTTTCTTTTATAAATTAGCCGTTTACTATAAACCATAAGTTTGCACACAGCCCACATTGTCAGCTCAAATTTTCACATGAGTTAACTTGCTAGCTAAATTGTATGTATTTGACAGATTGATTGGTTTATTGGCAAATTAATGCATGGTAAAAGGTTAATTTCTATCTGCATATGGTAAATACAGCCTGAGCAAATAACCCTATATTTCCATTTTATCCGTGTTATTTCCAGTTCCGCCTTGAATATTCCTGTAATTTTGTAACTGCCCTGCCGAAACATCACAAGCAGCGTTCAAGCAGACAAGCCGATTGTGTCGCTGTAGATGCATGAAAGACAATTTTAAAATGACTGACAAATCCATCCTAATTAATCTTTGTAATCCTGACTGACAAAAATTGTTCTTTAAAAACGGCTGTTGAAGAGTGGATGATCCTGTTTATGCCGTGGCTACATGCCAGTGATCATAATGTACAGGAAGTGGAGTCAGCCAACTGGCAGTAGGGAGCAGATTTATTATTATATGAGTGTACCCCCAGGTGAAACTAAGCCCCGAGTGTGATGACAATAAATTGTCACCCGAGGTGACTTAGGATCAGAGCCTACAGGTGGATGCCGGGATGGAGGAGGCGGGGTTTATGAAATGCTATATGAGTGAATGGGCAGAGGCTTCAATAGAACTTCTTTTTGTAAAGGATGTTTTAGCTATTTGCTGCATGTGCAGTAAGTGAACAACATCAGGACTCTCAATAATTCAGCCATAATTTTACTTTTTACACCTGTGATTTTTCCTACTTTGTCAGAATGTCTTCTGTAACACAGGCGTATGACAATCTTCTCCTGGTAAAGTAGACCAAACCTACTGTCCCACCACCACGTCATATTTTCTCTCTCACATTTTGGTAAATAACTACGGAGTTAAGGTACCCCAACTTTCGATCCCTCTCTTTTAACATGTTGCTAGGCAGTTCCTGCTGCCTGCCACCCCACAACCACCTTCCCACCAAGTGGTCCAGGAGTCCGTAACACATTAGAACAGCTATTTTAGGTACTACCTCGATCTATGTTCCAAACGACACTAGAAGGTGGAATTAAAACAAAGCAGACTGCTGATTGGTCAGAGAGACATCCTGTACGAACACGCTATTTCTAAATAGCCACGCAACCGTCGATGGCGGCCACAACTTTTTTTTTCCCTGAACCAGATTTGGACAGCGGGGGCCAGTAAAAACTACCTGTTCACTGCAGCGAAGTGCAGACGTTCCTCTGTTTGGTTGCAGATGGAAGGATTCAGCGGGGTGTCCCGTTGGTGATGATGCCACGGCCTTTTTTGTGACCTAATAGTATACATACAGTATTAAAGTTCTTATTGCTCACTCTGACCACTATTTGATAACCTATTTGTGTGCTTCTCCATCGGTCTATATTCTCCTGTTCTTTACTGAGGCCTTCTTTGTTCCTCCCTGTTCTCCCTTCCTCTCTATTTGCTTTAGAAATACCTCACCCAGCTTTCACAATCATCATGTTTACATTAGTCTCTCTCTCTCTCTCTCTCTCTCTCTCTCTCTCTCTCTCTCTCTCTCTCTGTGTGTGTGATTAAACTGTGCTTTCGTTTATGATTTTAAGATTACATACCGAGTGATTCACTAGGCCAAAAGAAAAATATTTATACAAATATGTTTTGGATAACTAACTGCTTCAATTGAACAACTTCATTATGCTTTGAGTTTTCCAGACAGCCCTTCCTCTGATGTCTCATTCAAAAGCTATCTTATTCTACACCACGGACACATCACAGCGACTGCAGGCGTCTGATTGGTAGAGCATGTTTTATAAAATAAAATGACATTTATATACGACTGATTCTTTCTATCGATTCATTGATTATTCCCTTGGTCAATAAAGCTTCAGAAACTGTGATCTCTTCTTTTGTCCAATCGTCTTTACTTAATGGCAATTATTAGACCATCAAGTTATCTCTGCTTATAATGGTTATTATGATGCGTTTGATCATCTTTCTCTTCAACCTCAATATAATTTTACCACACAGTCACCTCGAGAATGATGGTAGAATCCATTTCAATGAGGCAAAGAACAGCTTCACTTCTGTGTCCATCCTGTACATCCACAGAAGAAAGATGAAGAGAGGATCTCCCTTTTCTTCAGATGCAGTGAAACACCAGAGACCTTAAGCACAATGTATTATGGCAATGCAACATTGAGAGTGTGTGAAAGGAACGCTGCCTACTCAATTCACACTTATATCAAGTGCAGCAACTTCTCAAGACCAAGCTGTTTCACGTCTGCTGAGTGGAGTGACTGGGGTTAGCTTAGCATCGACTAGCTTTGTCCTGGAGACAAGAGCGAAGTGTCTACTCTGTGATTTCAGACTGTGGTCAGGGAGCCAAAGCAAGGAAAAAGTAAGACCGGGCTGCACGTTTCTTAAGACTGGACCAATTCAGATGGTGAGACGTAACAGACGTCAACCACGTGTGGCGTGTTTACGTCTGAGCTAGGCTAATTCATCCGTTTGTCTAAATTATGGATCACTACAAACATGCTATGTGTTTAAAACTGACAGTAGTACATTTGGATGCATCACACATCGTAGCCCTCAGAATCACACTGTGAGGCCGAGACATTCATACCTCCACTTCTCAGAGGCAATTGTGAAAACATTTTGCTGTATTTAATTAAAATGGAAAAAGTAGACCACCCCTACTATGACGTCTTTACATTAACACATCTGCAGGACCCGCCTCTACTTTCTCTCTCTCTCTCTCACACACACGCACACACACACACACACACACACACTCTCTCAACAATCTCTCTGTTCTGTTCCTCTTCTTGGGTTTTTCTCTCATTTTGTTTCTTCTTTGCTTCCTTCTTTCCTCTCTGACTTCCTGTCTCTCTCCCTCTTTCCTCTGCTGTGCCGTTCTCTCTCTCTCTCTTTTTATATACTCTCTCTCTCTGTTCCACACACACACACACACACACACACACACACACACTCACACAGTAATATGATCTCTTCTATCAGGCCGACACAGCCGTGAATCAAAAGAGAGAAATATAGTGCAAACCTTAGTGGCCCCACCCCCACTACTCTCTCTCTCTCCCTCTCCCTCTCTCATCTACAACATCCCTACCCCCAACAACCCTCTTCTCTCTTCAGTCCCTACCCCCAACCACACCACACAGCTCTCTCTCCACATCCCTCGTTCTGAAAGAAATATACTCACTGACGAAAAAAAGAAAAAAAACACAATGCGATGTTGCATGATTCTGTGAGCACAACACTTCTACAAATGATGTTAGAGTCGGAGATTAAAAGCAGCAGATTGGCATACAGCACAGCGAGTGTAGTCATTAAATACATATAAATATATATATCACTATAATCTCATAAAGACATAGACGGAATATTCTGTTCATGCCCAACCTGCAGGTCAGAGGTCACAGTTGGCTACAAAACTGGTAGAGAATCAGATGTGGTGCTACAATTCCAAAATACATAATGCATGTACAAAGTAGGTACCATATAATAACAGTCATACTGTACTATTTAGTTTTTTTTAAATATACAGGATACAATAAAAACATTTGTTCTCCGTTGGACATCAACGGCAATTACACATCACCACTAGAAAGCAAAATGTTTCTCCAAAGATGGTGTTTTCTCTGGAGATGTCTCCACACTCAGTTTGTATTTATCACAGCTGTAGGTACTGTCTCTGTTTTCTTAGTGCGTTGCATTGTGGAACTTTTCTATATTCTGCATTTCTGCAGTCCACTCAAGGAGGTATATGGAGTTAGTTGCACGTGTAGTAAAGCAATAGTGGACTTTACCAGCACACCCTGAAACACACCAACTACCAAAAAAACATTTGTTCCCAAAACATGTTTCCTTTCAGACTAAATACACGTTCAGGAGTTCATTTATTATTTTGTCTATTTTGCATCTGTAGATTTTCAACAAAAGTTACTGTTAAGTAATAGCTCATTTACATATTCAAATACAACGTTTTCAAAAAACGTGTAATAGAAAAAAGAATTGTCCTAATGTAAGTTGTCCACTGGTGAAGTTTCATGTTGATATCTATGATTTAATTTTTTGACCCTATTCACCTGTAGTGTCTTCTAAATGTCTGTAATTGAACTAAACATCTCTTTAAAGGACATTTTCTCTCAATGACTTTTCTCTCAGACTCTGATCCAGAAATCTCCACTTCAGTAGCTCTTACATACACCAAACTTTAGTTTCATAGTTTTGTTCACATATCATTCATACAAACATTTTATTACTAAAAACATGGAGAAAATGTTATTTTTTATGGCTGTTGACAATATGTTCTGGTTTATGGAGTGATACAAAGAGATATCTAAAACCTCTGACTCTGATACGTCAACAAAATAAACAAAGAATTCTGAACCTGGCTTTATCCAATGTTCAGAGTACTGTTCTGGAAATGTATGCAAATATGTAATAAGATAATGCCTCATTGCATTTTAACATGAACATAAAACTTGTTATACAAAAATGTGTACATTTGTACGGTATTGAGCTTCACATGGACCCGAAGTCGGAGCGGTGGCACTAAGGCGGGCGCTCGCTAGCACAGAGTTTGAACCCAGCGTTTCTGCTCACAATGATTGTCGCCACAAGCCGACACCACGTTGTGTTGAGCAGAGGAAACGCAGCCTCTCAGTGATGCTGCAGAGGAGCAGTTCATACATGTCTACGGGCAGGGCGGGATCAGACAACCGGCCTGTGAACAATCCCATCAATCATTAAACTGTACAG
Source organism: Anarhichas minor (assembly GCF_050575085.1). NCBI lineage: Eukaryota > Metazoa > Chordata > Actinopteri > Perciformes > Anarhichadidae > Anarhichas > Anarhichas minor. The sequence goes on from NW_027466452.1 coordinate 3,148,969, forward strand.
CAGCGCGCTCTGACATCACTCAGTCCACTGTGCTCCATCAGAGAGGCAGATCACAAGTTAACAGCACTAGCCGGGTTTGGCTCAGTTTGGGTCCCACTGTGCTAACACGATGATAAAATACGAGCATGTACACAGCAAGCACAGCGCTTTTACTTGGACATCACATGACGCTGTTTGGGTTTACATCCCTGCTGCGTGTGACACGCGTATTCAGATGTTTGCTAACTGAAACGTATTTGAGAATTGTTGTACACTAGTTAACTGAAGTATAAAAGAAAGTGAACAAAGCATATTTTAACATTGTTATGTAGATGTAATAGACATTTTATTTTATTTATCTTAATGCTGGGAAAATTAAAAAAACTAAATAAATGTGTTCCAAAAGTTGTCGTGACAAGATTTAGGAGTGGTTACTAATCTGTCATTTGCTCTAATAGCTGCGCTCGTCAGCTGCAACTAATAATAAATAATAAAGCAATTAATCAGTGAGCACAGCCCTAAAGTACCCAGACACCGAGAGAAGCATCCCTCTGACCACACATGATGGATGATGGATAGACAGACAGTCCTATATTGATCAAATATCATTTCATCCAGCGTAAGAGTGGTCTCTCAAGGTGGCACACACTGGATCCCTGTAAGCTCCACGATTCTGTCTGGATCCGACCCTGACCTTTGACCTTGCTCCGGAGGGAGAAAGACAACAGAGCTTCCCCGGACACGATGAACCTCAGTGTCATTAAACTGAAAGGATTGAACTCCAGTTTGAACTATTTGAAAAAAGAAAAAAACAGCTAACAGTGCTGGTTCCGCTCCCTAATCACTTTCCATGTAATTTCATTCTCACCACAAATCTTCTGTTTGTACTTGTGATTCAGTGCATATCTAAACTTAATTACCTTTCAATTACAGGTGGCGAAGTTGTAATTAAAGGTGTCATTACATCACTGGCAACAAACAGGGAGTGAAATGACTGCCCGTGAGTGGATGTGCTCAAAGGAAATGGGGTAACACTGGGATGTAGTTCCCTTCGATGGTTGTTTAAGTGTAATTGGAGCCTAATAAAGCAATTAATGACCACTTAATTGGCAGGGCAAGAAGGATGAATACACAGAGAGGTGAGATAGCGGAGGTAATCAAAGTAGAACACGACAAAGGTGTCTTTTATCTCTCAGACAATGGGAAACACAAGGGGTCTATGGAGGGTCGTTCTTTCCTTGCTTACCTTGTTGGTCCCGAAGGCCGGATCCGGGTAGGAGAGTTGCCCCAACCTGGTGTGGTCTGACGCGGCCAGAGGCTGAGGAGGAGGTGGGTAAACGGTTACATCCATGGCTCAAGATACATCCACTTCTCCGTCCGTTCTTGCGCTCGATGTTCTTTCTTCTCGGGTCTCTGTGAATGTCTGAAAACCTTTTTTTACAAAGTTGGATGGTTATAGGTGAGTGCGCGAGCGGCCAAACAGAGAAACAACCTCGGTCCGATCAAACGAGCTTCTTTTGGAAAATAAATGCAGGTTTCAAGCAGTTAAGTCGATGAAATAACCCTAAACCAAGCTTATGGAGTCAGTGAAGTTTAGACGGATGCTCTCCTTCCCGCACCGGGTTTCACGCTCCAGTAACCGCTGCTGTTAGTGCTAAACTTCCCGGTAAACCCACTTCTTCAATACTTGGCGTTAAAAAACAAACATCAATGGTTGACTTTTTAAAAAGCGTAGCTTTCCCTCCGGTTGAACGTGGCTATGTATCCGGTGCTTGGTTCGAACAGGGGGACGTGGTTGGACCCTGTCTGTCCCTGGTTGGGACTCTGTGTTTTAATGTTCCTCCGCCGCTGCTGCTGCTGCTGCCGCGCGTGTACTCGGTGCCGAGGTGCCTCGCGGACCAGTCATACAAAGACCTCCAGCATCAAGCTGGCAAGAGTAAGCCGTAACAAACCCGGATGTGCATTTTCTCACAAAATAAAAGCGCTGATTCCCCCGTGGACAACAAAAAAACAAAACAAGAGATTGAAAAGGACATAGCGTACTTCTCATTTAACTAATTTATTCAAACCGTCCACGACTCGTTACACTAACTACAATCCAAATTTCAGAGGTGTGTTGTTTAAAAAATACTGTTGCAGAACCCTGCGTGATTTTATTTTGAGAGTAATCGACATATCCGTTTGCGTCCACCTTGACAAACAGGATCCAAGAGGAGCTAAACTGCAGATTGTGCTCCATCTAGAGGGGAAGAGTGTGACCAGAGGTCCAGCCAGGTGTCTCTTTGGCCTAAATGAAAGTACTGAATGGGTGTTTTAAATTATAGGGATGCGTGACTCTTTAAACATAGAGTAATTTAACAGAAGCAAAAAATTAAAACATTGTAGAAAAAAAAGTATGTTAATTATTCACGTGTCTGCTGTCCATGGTGCTAACACTGCACAGGACCCACTCCTTAAAACCCAGGTCCACTGTGTGTCGATCGGTCCTTAGTAACTTGGTTATTAGTATGAGCAAATCAAATGTAGTTTCAAGGCTGTTGTTTTAGTTGGCATGGTGCTCGCATTCTGCATGAACTAAAATAAAGTTGTGTTCAACAAAATGGCCGCTAAAAGTGCAATAAAAAAAGACTACAGTGTACCTAAAGTGCTTGTAGAGACTGCTTAGCTCACATTATTTGATAGGAATGTTTGGAAGTAACAGGGTATACTTTACACCACTGGTTGTAGGGGAACTAACAGAATTTCCCGTCAGGCCCCCCTAACAGGTTAATCCAGCTGGGACACATACTATGTTGTTTCTTACACGTCTAGTTTCTGCTGTTTACAGTGACAACATTAGGAAACATTTTAAAACTATAGGCAGGCTAACGTTAATTTAATTTTTGTTTTCTATCTAACTCACATGATACTTTGCCTAGCGGTAACTTGTGTGCTTTTCCAGCTGGCTACCTGAGGCTGGTGCTGGGTGCATGTTGAAATCATGACGGGAAAAAGAGAGTCACTTTTTTCTCACTGAAAAAGGAATGGGCAGAAAGCACCGGATTGATAATGTCCATTAATGCCCCCAAAGTGAAACTCTGTCTCATTGTCACTCCCAGCTCGTCAAATAGCTTGATCACTGGCTCTGCTCTTTAAACTACGGTGCTCTTGGTTCCCTCTCTGGCGTCAGTTTTGGACGTGTAACATGCACAGTGCACGTCTTTTCAAAATAAACCTCCATCTTCACAGGAAGTTAGGTTTAGTGTTAACATACACGAATAAATGTGTTCTCAATTATATTTTATCTATTTGTATTGTCATATGCAGGCTTTATAGAGTTAACTCAGGTACTGTGTGATGGACAAAGAGAACAGCCTATAAGAGGTGCTGAAGGTGACATGTGTCAATAAAGTTTTACTTTGGACAAAAGAGTTCCACTGAACAGAACGTGCCCCACGTTGTTTTATCCCTCCGTAATTATATTCGGGTTAGCACTGGGTATACACTCCAGAATTGCTGTACAATCTACATCTGCTAACATTTAGACAACAAAACCACTTGGTTAGGTTTGGAAAAAGAGTTGGTCGACGGTAACTTCACTGACTAACGACTCACAATCGGCACCCTGTGTGTCACTTTCTCTGAGTGTCTGGTAACGAATGGTGGGTTAACACTGGAGTTAGTTGAAAGAGCGGTGCGTCAGCACCGAGGGCCACTGACGATATTTGACGAGTCGAGAGTGGGACCGGGTTAGAAACTCTGCCGATCCTCAACAGGCTCAGCAACCGCCGACACAGAGCCAAAAACCAGCTAACCATCGCCCCAAGGGAGACCTCGGCGAGGGGAGAAGGCAGACAAATTGGCCTGTAAATAGCGAAGCTGTCCGTTTTATTAATCTGCACAAGAAATAAAAAAAATAAAAAATAAATAAAAATCATCCACCTACAGTGATCAGTGACCCGGACAGACGTGATCACTATTAACGTGATAACTGTACTTGCTGTGGCGCATAACCACACCCATGGTGTCAATAATGCCTGAAAGAGGATCTCCACACACGTTGTTTTGTGCCCTGCACACATATAGATCCATGTTGGCGTATGATGTTGACGAGGGTGATTTTATTTCCTACAAAATTCATAATGTGTGTAAAAACTGCTTTTTTCAGATGAAACAATGAAACAGATTGTGTGTGTTTGACAAACAGAGACTATTCAATACTCAATAAACAGAGATATGCAATGACAACACATTTCTATTACCCGGAAATAAATACATACACACAGATGCACATAAACAAAGAGATTTTGTCCCACACACACAAACACACACACACACACACACACACACACAGATGCACATGTCACTGATTCACACACACACAGTACACTTCAACAGATGCTCACACATGCATATTAAATGTAGAAATCCACTCACACACATGAAGTACCTGCAGACACACACATAATTACACTCTATATAGTAGCAAAACACACCCACACATACACATTATGTATACCATCCGAACACACACGTGCATTTTGGAAACATAACCGTGGACACACAAGTACATAAAAATGCACATACACACTGAGTTTATACGCATACAAGTAGTTGTCGTAAAATGTTCTCTTTCACTCTCTCCCTAACACAGACACACACACACACACACACACACGCCAGCCCACACATACTTAGTGAACATACATACAGTGGGTGTTCTGCCCATCCCCCACATACACACATACATATATGCACCCCTCCCCACTGAAAAAGACATAATTCACTTGCACATTCTCCTCCCCCACACACAGTTCCTCTCTATAAAACTCCACACACACACACACACAGTATACACACGCCGAACCACATGCTCATATGCACTGAACTAATCAAACACACGTATACACTTAAATACTCTACATATACACCCGCACTTGGCACACAGAAGCACACACACATAGATATAAAACCAGATGCAAGCACACAATTGCAACATAAACACACCATGCCAGTGCTGCACCATATGCATGTCAACAGACATTAGCATACATATATATACTGTATATACATGCACATAGAGACAAACACACACACACACACACTCTCACCCAGTTCTCAGATTTCCATGCATGAGCTTTCCAACATATCTGATGGGTTGAAACATTAATGTACTGTAGGGTTTGAATGATGTGTGTCTCATCATGTCGGGGGATTACATTATAGATTCATAGCGCAGCAATCCACTCCGGGTAAAAAAGCACCAGCCCTTTAGGTATTACTGCTCTCCAGTAGGAGAGAGGAGGAGGCGCAAAATGCTGGAGAGAAAAACACAAAATATTATAAAATATCGTGACATTTCTTTTTTTGTAATATTTAGCTTGCGTGACAAAAAGCAACACTTAATCAATGTCTGTGCACATTTGTATTCACCTTTCTCCAACATTCAACCTGAGACATGTGGTTTTATGTTACCTCTGGGATCTCCATTTCTTATAAAGTGAACAAAAAGTTGAACAGAGTTTGGATGCATGGCGTTGTAATGACAGAATAGTGCTTGTATACCATATCCGGTGCAAAAAGTGACGTCATGACTTTATAGTTGTGATTCTTGAGGTTGGTTTATGACCACCAGAAGGGTCATAACAGTAAGATGTAGTGTCCTAAATCCACTCCACACCACAGAGCTAGATCAGGAGTTCTGTTCAGTGGCTCACCTTCCCAAATGAATGAAAAAAAGGATCAGATGCAGTGGGTAGTAAATATGTGTTATGCCACCGTCAGCTAAGGTCCAAAATAAATATTCTGCTTACCATCACTGTCTGCCGTTATGAATCAAAATTGAATGTATTCAAGGTTGCTGAGTTTTCTCACAGTTTATCACCTTTTTTCGTTTCAAAAAACGATCCATTTTGTGTCTCTGCATCGGCGTAGACATTAGCCAGCTAACAGTAAAGAATCGTTTTAGTCTACCTGATGATGTGTTGTGACTGGCAGGCGATATTTACTCCTAACTGGTCACTGAATTTGTGCTTTGTTTGAATTATTACATTTCTTATAAATTCATGTGAATTCTTGAGCACATTAAGACAAACGATCTGAACAATAAGAATACTGTAAAAAATGAACAGGTGCCGTTCAGTAATCAAAGAGATCCAGTCACTGGAGTAGAAGGTCAACGGTTGAATCCATCCATAGATACTCAGTCTTCTCTTTTGCAATACGACAACTTTATTTTTTTATGTACAAATTGAAATTGTGCCTGAAAAGAAGTGAATAGAAATATAACTTGTGTCTTGACTTGTTTAATGCTAAGATTTAAGGTCGCTGCAACTTGATTCATTCTTCTTATGAATAAGTTTTGGAGCATTGTATGCCTATTATTGATGGCAGCTGTAGAGAGAGGACAGGAAATGAGGGTAGAGAGAGATGGGGGGGGGCAGGTAGAGAATGGTGATGAAGGGGCCTGGGAAAGTGGGAATGTGGCAGGAGTTGTTTTTTTCTTTAAGCTGCCCGATACAACCACAATCTGAACTGCTACAATGAGCAGCTCCACTGGAGCGGTTGGAGTTAAGGGCCTTGCTCAAGGGCACCTCAGTGGTGGTAATGAGGGAGGGGGCTCTCCCCACCCAGAGTCATCCTGCCCGTCACAAGCTCACCTCTCTCACCTTTGGGTCACCACTGCCTTAATAGCTGAATATCTTCGATTAAAGAGCAACAGTCATTTCCATTATGTTTTTCTTAAAAGCTATAAACATCTATAAATAGCTGTAAACTCACTTTCTCTTGACATGTTAGACGTTGTCAGCACTGCTTTGGCTTACAGTCAGTAACCTAATGAGAGGAGAGCTGAACTACTGGGTGTGAATGAGCTCATGTTTCAGGTTGGTTACAGTTTTTAATGAGCGTTGAGTATACAGCACACATCTCAAGTAACACTGACGTATACCCACTGCTGCCCCCCCGTACTGTATCTGTCATGGCCGTCCTCCCCCACCACTGGATTTATATCAAATAAAAAAACCTCAGAGACCTTTAATTGCTGAGGCTTTTTGTCTCGACCGTCACCTTGGAGACCAAAAGATATGAGGTGCTGTCGGAGCTGCCAGGCTCAGATCAGCACATGTCAGCTGGGGCCGAGGCCCTGCAGGCTTATCTACGGCTCTGCTCTGATACAAACACCACGGAGCATGACCTTCCGCATCGTACCGCTTTTAAACCTCTCATTTTAGCCTCCTGACCGCAAGAGGCAAGAAAAAAACACCTCCTTGCTTAGTCATATTGAATGTGGGAGAAAAACACGGCGAGATATTGTTTGAGTTAGACGCAGTCTAGTCCCAAACATACAAGGTGCAAATGATAAATAATGTATAGAAGAGAAAAACACCAAAACTCATATTTTCAAACTGGTGCCTTTGCACCACCAGATGATCTTAAGGGTGTTTCCAGTTTGGCCGACACAGAGACGTGAATGTCTCCATCTAGAGTCAGTGTTTGGTTTGTCCATTCTGGACTACTGTAGCAACATGGCGGCCGGCTCTATGAAGAGGACCCGCTCCGTGTGTATAAACAGCTCATTCTAAGGTAACGAAAACACACTATTGTTATTTTCAGGTGATTATAAAGAAAACCTTCTTATTGATGTTCTATTCTATTTCTGCCAATATATCCCCTAACTGCTGCACACTGTACCTTTAAGTCATATTAACATTGAAAATGTGGACTTGTATTTTACACACCTCTCCTCCGGTTTCGACAGCACTCATGTATTTGACTGCTGATACCGTGATCCACATCTACAGGTCAGCCATTTAAATGAAGGAAAGGAAAGGACAACAGGTAGTAACCTTTGAACAGGAAGAGGAAAGGAGAAGTCATATTGAAAAAACATCGAGACAAACAGATTTAATATTAACTTGTGTGACCCTTGTACAAACCAATATATTCTTTCTCTCTCTCTACTCTAACACACTCACACACACACACACACACACAGAGCCTCTGATCTGACAGTCTCATATTCGATGAATGTCAAGTCCGCTGAATTCATTTGCACATTTTTAGCAGAGGGTTGATGCATCATTCAGGCCTATTTTTCCATGCTGTCACTGTTTTACATCCAATCTCATCATTATTTCATACTGGGCTATTTATTTATTATGCTGCTGTACAGCACACACACACACACACACACACACACACACACACACACATGCAGAAAAACAAAAATCGATGCACATAGAGTATTCACCACGAATTTGTAGTTACTCGCTATCTGTTTTGCTCTCACTGGGTGAAAAATACTTCCTTTGCTCTCCAACTATTTTTACAGTGCAAGTATTGTATGCACCAAAACATTATTCTTCCTATTCTTGGTTAAATCTTCTGCATATAGCTCCATTCATTACTTACACACATATATGTATAATGTGCTTGACAGTGTAGAGTGTTTAAAGACAACAGAACTGGGATGTAATCCTGAGTCCAGATCTATAGATCTTGGTAGATACGTGGTGGAGACCTGAGGCCATTTATTCAGGTTTTAAAGACAAGTTTATGAGACCAATTTAGACAACTTACATGGTAAATGGTAAGAACATGAATCCTGTGCCAAATCAATTGACTCCCCACTTGAGGTATGATTATTTGCTCTTCCTGATCTTTCCTCCAATTTTTCCTGTTAAGGTTGTTTTTTTACAGGATTTTATATGTTATATATATATACAGATTGTAAAGCCTATTGAGGCTGTAGCGTGAATGGATCAGGCTCGCACCTAACACGGTGGTAACTCCATCAGTAATCTGACCAACTTTTGTGGGTTTGGTGTCCCACCGAGATGTCAGAAAAATACCTTTGGCCTTTTATCTCACCCCGTAGCTGAATCGTTAGGATTTCGGACTTATTGTCTTTCTGAGTCTTGTACGGCTACGCCCTAGGCGCTCTCAGTAGGATGTAACTCTAACACCCAGTATGAATAGTTATGTAGATCGTCTATACTTTACTATTGCCTATTTTATATTTCTCACCATTTTGACTTAGGCCATGTCCACACTACTCCGTTTCCATTTGTAAACGCATATGTTTTGCTACGTTTACACTAAGCGACCACACTACGCCGGCGTTTTCGAGCACCGAAAACAGAGGAGTTTGAAAACGCTCCCGAGGACGGATAAGTTTAAAAACTCCGGGGTTGCGTTTTCATGTGGACGGTTGAAAACGGATAAGTTTAGAAACGATGACGCCCACACCCGCGTTCGCTACTTGATTGGTTCTTAGCAGTCATGACGTGTCCTTCCCTGATTCGTCACACTCCTATCACCTGACCCTTACCCGGAAGCTCACAAACAACAACATTGATTACCGATCGACTACCAGGTTAATTCAACATGGACAACTCATTACAGGTGTTGCTGACCTTGTTGTCTTTACTAGCAGCTGTTGTTCAGTTAAAATCTGCATTATTACGGAGGAAGCAGCTGTTAATGGAGCGATTAGCGAGCGGCGTGACCAGCGGCGTTACCAGCCCTATGGAGCGGACGTCTGAAGTCACGGTTAGCAGCTTTAGGGAGGACGATGGACACAAAACGGAGGACTTTCCTTTCCTTATTAATGCTTATTTTGTTCTGCACAACCATTGTCAAGTCCACAGATGAAATGTAAAAGGAACAAAACATTGATTGCTCTCCAGTAGGACAGATAGTTCAGCCACCAGCAGAGCTATGAGTGAGAACAGACATCAACGAAACCGAGGGAACGAGTGAGAGACGTGTGTTGACCACATTTATGGACCAATAATGTAGTAAACCTTTACGTGTAAGTGTTGATTTTAAAGTGAATTTGATATGTGAGCGAGAGATAGAACAAGACCTGCAGCGCTGTAACTAACGTTCCAAAACTTCTAAAACTTTCCAGGAACTGTGTCTGTTTGAGTTCATAGAAAAGGATTTTAGAGAAGATCTTAAGTATCAAACACGACTTTTCATTATTAAAGACTGCTTTATTACTCTGTCGTATTTTTTTTAACTAAGCAACCAATCTACTTCCTGTTTACATCGACAACCACCTGCATGCCCAGTGTACGTGAAGAGTCACGTGATATTCGTTTTCAGGCGTGTTAGTGTGGACGGCGATCAATTCGAAAACGATGCTGAAACGCCGTGTGGACGGAGATCGTTTTTGTTTGAAAACTCCGTTTTCGTTTAAAAACGGAGTAGTGTGGATGTAGCATAACACTGCCAAGCCTTCACCTTAAGTTCCTCTGGTAGAGTTGGCCGTCACCTATGTATCACACGTTTCAGGGACAGGAGAAGAGGGTTGAATTAGTCTAAAGAACCATAGTCTTTAGTTTGGATCTCAGACACTTATAAATGGTAAGGCTGTGGTTTTATTACAGTTTTCTTTCTTTTTTCCACATCGTTCACTTACAACAATTTCAACTCAATGAAAACGTCTCAGTGGTTCAAAAGCTAATACTATCAGTACTGGTTTAACAGGACTCAGTCAGCTTTCGCTGTGAGTTTTTTTTCTTCCTTTTTTGTCATGCTGTCTTCAGATAGCAGAAGTGCAGTCGTCCAGTCCCCTCTAAGGGTGTAAGACCTTTAAGCCTATTCTTCTGGTAGCAAAAGGGTCTTCTAGTCCCCCCTAAGGTTGTAAGACCTTTAAGCCTAGTCTTCTTATTAAAGAAGTTTAGTCCAGACTCTACGCTGGAAAACAGCTCTCTCTCTCAGTTCTGCTGCTGCTTTTTATGCTTATCTGAGGCTGGCACCGCCCTGATTTCATGCGTCACTCACACATGGTTCATCCTGTTTTTAGGTCAGACACAGAATGTAACTGGTTTGATCCTGTTTTGAACAGGAGGGATTATATAATGTTTGAGTAACTATTTTACATAAAGCGTCTATGCAATTTATATGTTTAATCACTTATATCATGAAATCAAACAGGTTATATGTTGTAACGGTACTTCTATGCTTTCATTCTTTTCTACGATCTTCTTACAAGGCAAATGTATGACTTGTGATATTGGGTTGTATAAATATAATTGACTTGATTGTTATGAAATGTATTACAGACATTCATGGCTTCCTACTTCCGTGGTCCTCTGACTTCTCCTTAAGCACCACCATGAGGTTGACATGGACTTTGGATGGATTGGAACAGAATTATGATGCTGTAACTTTGGAGATTCCCTGACTTTTTTTCTTTGTCAAATCTTTTGGTTTACGATCACAACTAATGACATTCCTATCCGCCTCAGCTGCATTTTGTTAGAGCTAACTGTCAAATGTCAACATGCTAACAGGCCAATACTTCAACCAATGTGAAACTTCATAAAAAAAGGAGCAATTAATGCATTAAATACATTATAACATGTTCTGAAGAAGAACGACTACTTAGTGTTTGCTAAAGAGAGAGGGTGGTCTACCCTGGAAATGTGGACACTTTTGGTGTATTGCACAAAAACAACATTGAGTGTTAATCTTATTACTGCTGAACTTAAATTAAATTGTAACTTCTCTGCTACAGCATAGATATCTGGTATATTTGGTCAGTTTACTTGCTGGTGTGGTCCTTGCTCTTCAATAACCCAGTTAACAACATACTGTCTGATAATGGTTGGTAAGCTTCAGCATAAGGTTCTTTAATCCATGCTGCTGTGTTAATAATATAAAACTATCAACAATGCTTCTAAAACGCATTGACATTAACTTTGACTACAGTAGGGGATGACTTTAATGGGATTTCAGTTGGACTTGTATGGTAGAGGGGCATCATTTCTGACTTTGTAAGTTTGTGCACGTGCATTAGAACAAGCCCTGCTTGTGTTTACAGGTGGCTCAGCTAATGTCAATAAAGTTAACACAAGTGCACAGAACATTGTGTCCTCCATTTCTACACTTTCCAACAGAGTAAAGTTATATAACAGGGAGGGTTTAAATAAACACAATAGGTAGCAGTAAGTCTTCGTGGTCACTTAGCAATTACTAATTTGACCATTAGTACTATTAGTACTATATTAGTAAAGCCTGATTTACTGGTTAACAGTCATTTTGCTAAAGATACATTTGTTGTAAGCAATTGCAATATAAGTGAAAAGTGTAGTTTTGAGTCAAAAGAAAAACTCTCGAGGCTTATTATGAGGATGTCTCCAAAGTGGAAAATTTCACATACTGTATTCACTACAGGTTATAAGAATTTTAAAGCAATGTTTAACCACTAGTTCATAAGCACTGCCTTTTGACTTAAGCTGAGTTTTTCTCAGGAGAGTTATAACTATATCCACAGAAGTGTAATGCTCTTCTTCTTTGTACATAATACTAATGCTATTCCAATCCTGTGTTGGTATAGGGCCAAACGCTCAGTAAGAGTCTATATTGGTGGCTCTGTTTCTAATTATACAACTGCATTTGACAGGATTTGAGCGGTCTTCATAAGTCAATTGCTAAGCGGCATCCCTTAAATTTCAGTACCCCAGAGTATTCACTGTAAATCATATCATGTACAGGCTGTCGTTTGGCATTTTCATCTTAACCCAAATAGCTGACAGGGAAGTCTTGCATGACAGGAAGTGAGTTGCAGTTTGCACTAGGGGTGGGGGAAAAAATCGATACAGCATAGTATCGCGATATTTTGCGTGGCGATATTGTATCGATACATGGACGCCAAGTATCGATCTTTTATTATATAAACTATTTATTTTTTTTTATTAAATTTTTTTTTTTTTTTTTTTTTTTTAGAAAAATCAAATCAATTGCTTTTTCAGTCCACTAGATGGTGCTGAGTTGTTTTCTGGTGAGGTCAGGAAAGGTCCCGGGTCAGCGTGATTGGTAGGAAGTTGGTCAAAACAAAGATAGAGACATCTGGCCTCACAACGGGGTTAAATCTGCCAACAGTAGCCAGGCTCATGGGGAGAGTGCAGCGCATAACTGTCTCTCTGCCCTCGACGTCCACGCATTGCAGGTTATACTGAGTTATATAACTCTTATATCCTACTTATATAAGTTATAGTTCATATACTGAGTCCACACGTTTGCATTTAGTTAAATTGGACTATGTAGTAATACAAACAGTTCAGTTTGTCAGGTGCAACATTTATGACATTGTTGGTCAGTCTGTCTGCTTGACAATCCTATTTTGCTGCAATAAAAATGATTGAAGTGAGATGAACAGACTGAAAACTTTATCTTATTAGATAAAACATGTTGACACAGTTTTCCTTTGGGGACATAATTTGAAGTTGAAAAAAGTAATAAATCGCAATATATGTTATCGCAATACTCAGAATATCGCAGTATCGTGATAATATCGCAGTATCGTGATAATATCGTATCGTGATAATATCGTATCGTGACCCAAGTATCGTGATAATATCGTATCGCGGGACCTCTGGTGATTCCCACCCCTAGTTTGCACTGGAGCATTTTGAAGTGATCTGAATGGAAAATGATGTGCCGTCCGGCTCTGAACTGTGCTCCTTTAAAGGTTCTGTAAAGCTCAGTGGATATGTCGGGTTAGGTACTGACACTGCCATCTTAAAATGTATGCACTCACAGTACTGGTACCAATCACATGTGCATCATACCAAGCAGCACTTACTTTTTCACTAAGCAGATATGTACATTTAATTGAGCTCAAAAGTCAGCACACTGAATTAACACACTCATCAGTTAGTATTTAGGTCAGGAGTGAAATCACCAATTACTCTCTGCCTTTGTGTCCATTTGCCTTTCTGTTTATTAGCCTCGGTTTGCGTCTAGTTCAAAGAAATCTATAACGTTTTGCATGTTGTCGTCCACACTGTTGAGTGGACTGTTTTATCCACAAAAAAGATGACACAAGATCCAGTCCGTCTTGTAACGCTGCTCTGAAAATGCTGCAGCAAATAAGTCAAGAGAAGAGCCTGACAGGAGAATGTGTGAGTATGTGACTGATAAACAAGCTACACACATGTAGGCTGCACATCTAGCTCAAAAGTTTTAAATAGTAAAGATTTTGGGGAATATGTGTGTGTTTTCCCCTTGCGGGAATAATAAAGTACCTATCTATCTATCTATCTAGTGAGGTTACCACTGGATAGATGAGATTTGGATTGTTCTGTGAGAGAGTTTCTAATCAGATGTTTTGATACAGTTTTGCTGTTGGCCTCCATTTACACCAATTGACTCAGTGTTCAGCTGTTTTTGGATTCTCCTTTCATCAGAGACATGCTAGAAAAAAAACAAGTTTTCTTCAAAAATTCAAGGTAACTGAGGCTGAGTAATTGAAATACAAATGGTCATTTTGTGGGTTAAGTTTTCCTTTAATCTAGCCCCCCTATACACATACCAGTCCAAAGCCCACCAAACCCAAGAGCTGTGCCCAGAAAAGAGTCGCCACAACAACACTGCTCTCCAAACACCAACCAGAGGAAACCAAATTATAACGCAATGTCAAGAAACCTGTTTGTAACAGTGGAAAGAAGAAACTAAAAGCCAAAAGTAGACTAGAGTGTTATCTGGGCCTAAAAAGAGAGGATGAATTGTATGATATATCTCTACTGTCAGAGATAAATAATACAGCAGTGGTGGGCCGTCGGGGCCAGCAAAGTCTTCTCTGCTGGCCTAGACAGAATCACAAAGTGATAGCTATTTTATAATTTAATTATTTTTCATAAATACACTACATGTAGGCCTACTCTAAATATTTTCCCATTATCTTATTTTCTCATTGCACAGCTACTGTCTTCCTCAGTTGCTCTGCTTCCAGTGCAGCTTGTTTTAAGTAGAGCTTTTATCCAATCAGATCTCACCTCTGTGTCTCTAGGTAAGAACAGAGGCCCGAGGCCTGCAGACTCACAAGTTTAAGTTTTTGCAGTTTAAGTGAATGGGGACGATATTGTTGATTGTCATGGTCTTCAACCAATCAGATCTTTAGTTTGACATGTTGGGCGTATTCTTTGACATGTCAGAGCCTGCTAGCTGGCCTAGCCATACGTGATTGGTCAGTAGGCTAGCCTGACATGTTGGGCGGTGACAATCCCAATATCTGCTGCCTCTGTCGATCGGACATTTTCAGCCCTCAAACGCATTAAAACATATTCAAGAAATACAACTGGGGAGGCTCGACTGTCTTCACTGGCGTCCATGAATCCAGAAGGACTTTTTACTGGAACTAAAACACACGGATGTACTGAACAACTGTGAGATTAAACTCTGTAATCAAAGAAAGGAGCATGGACTTTGTCTTTAAATAGTGAACAGCAGCTTTGGTAAGTGAACTGCTTTTGTTTTTACATCTGCAGTAGCTTTAACTGCCATAAATATTATTTATGTCATTGTTTAATATGCTTGTTTATATATTATTATTTGTACAACTTGTTTTTATGAATATGGATTTTTGTTTAGTTTTATATGTGATAGGAACTATCGTTACGTCCAATGTTGCTCTGGGGACACATTTAGTTGTTGCCAGTGGCGGGCCGTGCATTTTATACCTGGGCCTTCAGTGCTGTCCTACTACGCCTGAGCCATCTCCTAATAATCTCATTATGACGCCACAGCTATGGTTATTTGTTTCTAGGGGTGTAACAATACACGTATTCGTATTAAACCGTTCAGTACGAGGCTTACGAACCGAACAATACGTTTGAATAATACTAGTGCATTTGGAAAATGCAGAAGCTTAAATTGTGAGAAATATAATGTTTTCGGTGGACTGCGCTCACATAGGAGACAACGGGCTGTGACTTTTTGAACCCGGAACAATAACAAAAAACTGCTGAAGCACCGCACGTGTCTTCAGGGAGGCTAAGCGGGAAACAACAGCAGCTACTGATTCAAACAGGGATAAAGCAATCGTATGAAGGCAGATGTCAAAATCCGAGAGCGCAAATGAGATCCATGCGCGCGCGAAAATCAAACAGCCGCGCGCGTATTTTACTTTGACGAGCGCTTTTACGTCACGAGCGAGCGGATTTAAGCTTAAATCCGTTCGCTCGCGAAACTTTAACCCGCTCGCTCGCTCGCTCGCTCGCGAGTCTTTTACCCGCTCGCTCGTGAGTAGTTTTTCTTTTTGACAGTAAGTGGGCGGACCCAGTCTCCATTGTATCTCTACATCTAATTGGTTACAATTTGGATAAACCGGATATCACGCTGACACAGACGCTCGGGGGAGATTTTCAGATTGCACTACAGGTCAGGGGCAAATAATGTACATTTTACTGCACGGGTAGTTTTACTTTCTGCACTTAAAGTACATTTTGCTGATAATAACATTGACTAAGGTTTTGAATGCAGATATTTTACTCGTATTGGATTATTGTTTCATCAGTATGGTATTAGTACGTTTGCTGCAGTGAAGGATCTGAATACTTTTTCATCCACTTATTACTTGTCAGTGATTTAACAGTTAATATACAACCAGTGGTCCCTAATCTTGGCTCCAGATCTTTGAGCAGGTCCAAATTGTTGCTCATATTATATACAACTATATTATATCTCTTCTGTAAACACAACAGTATGATTAAATATGATCACATCATGTTTTAATCAATTAAGATCAAAGAGTTTCTTTGAGCTGTTTGTCACAAGAGGTTTGAGTATCAAACACACATTGTCTGTAATAGAATGATGGAGTGAATTTAAACCAATCTGAGCAACTTGACTTTAACACATTTTTAATTATTGTATTTAACAACTCTATTAACATAATGTGTTCAGCCTCTACTGTCTGAAAAGTTTACAAAACCTGTCAGACAAATGTAGAACATCCTGAGATGTAGTGGAGTAGAGACGAGGATTGTAACCAATTAGATGTAGAGATACAATGGAGACTGGGTCCGCCCACTTACTGTCAAAAAGAAAAACTACTCGCGAGCGAACAGGTTAAAGCTTCGCGAGCGACTTTTGCTCGCGCGAGAGTGAATTCTGCTCGCGGAGTGATGTAAAAGCACTGATCTCATTTGCGCTCTCGGATTTTGACAGTGATCTGCCTTCATACAATCGCCACACAATCCCCATTTCTCCAGACCATCATTCTTGCTTTGTAAAAGAAAACAACAGCCCGAACAGAGAATCAAATGTCCAAACCTAACCCCGCGATGACGGGATGCTTCGTCATTAACGGACAAGTCAGAATCAATGTAATTAACACAATGACAAGAACAAACTCACAAGAACCAGTCTCATATATTTATATGACAACAAAGCAACAAATCAATCCAGCAACACTGCAGCGCTAGAGCACGAGCCATTCATATTATTCATAAAAACGACACAATAGACAAATGAACACAGTAGAAACACCACTGCAGATGTAAAAAAAACAAAAGTAGTTCACTTACCAAAGCTGCCTTCACTTAAAGACAAAGTCCATCCTCCTTTCTTTGTTAACAAAGTCAGTAACTCCCAAATCCATTTCTCCTCCTTCAGCCATTGAGTGTTAAAAAAACAAAGCTAGGTAAATAAAAAAAAGACTACACCAAGCAAAACGCTAAAAATGTCATAACTTCTCTTACATATGTTTCAACCTAAACGGATCTCTAGCGGGTATCGGGCCTCTCTCCTTACATCTGATTGGATGAAAGCTCTCCTTAAAACAAGCTGCACTGGAAGCAGCAGGCTGGAAGCAGAGTAACAGAGGAAGACAGGAGCTGTGCAATGAGAAATAAGCTAATGGGAAAAAAAATAACACATGTAGTGTATTTGTGAAAAATTATTATAAAAATGATAAAATAGCTATAACTTTGTGATTCTGTTTAGGCCAGCAGAGAAGGCTTAGCTGGCCCTGACGACCCGCCACTGGTCGTTGCACAACAACAACAAGACACGTGAAGCGGCAGTAGTTTATATACTCCGTCTTGTCATCATGCATATTTTTTTTGTGTGGTGTTCACACCGGATTTTGTGTGTCGAAATGTGTTTGTACAGTTCGACTGTGGATTGAAGATGGTGGTGTTGACAGAAGAATAAATCCATCAGTAACAAGAACTAAGGTGTCGATGTATTTCGTGGAGGGAGTGATAGCGTTACAACTGTGTTAATGTGTCTATGGTGTCGTTTTATGATCTGGTTAATATTGTTCCCTCTGATGTGAATAATATTTGAATATTTGGCCCGTGCTCTTTAGTGTGTGGTGGAATACGTGTTTTAGCGCCGCAGTTTTGCTGAATTGATTCTGACTATATGCATTATCCGTTAATGACTCAGCATCCCGTCATGCTGCGTATTCATGTATCTGCACTCTGCAGTTAGTGTATTTGTAGGTGTTGTGCTTCATTTTTACACAAAACAAATAACCCGTAGCTGTGGCGTCATAATGAGATTATTATGAGGTGGTTCAACTGTAGTAGGACAGCACTGAAGGCCCAGGTATATAATACACGGCCTGCCACTGCAATGCAGAGACAGATCCTAACCAAGTACAGGCTCAGTGACCATCCAAATAGGAAGACACGACAGATCATGGCAACCAAAAGAAAACGTATGTGATCACTGATTGACAGGTGAGGCTGAGACAGAGAGCACTTTGTTGTGTAATGTAACAAATTCAACGAAAGAAGGAACATTTACTATGAGTTCAACTCTGTAATTTCAGATTTCAAAGAGTTTAATGACCTCTCGTTATTAAAAGTACTCCAAGGATCCAATATGCCACAACCTGAGGGACTGTGAAGGATACACACACACACACACACACACATGCATATATACCGTACATATATACAGTTGTGTGAAAAAGTGTTTGCCCCCTTCCTGATTTCTTATTTTTTTGCATGTTTGTCACACTTAAATGTTTCAGATCATCAAACAAATTTAAATATTAGACAAAGATAACACAAGTAAACACAAAATGCAGTTTTTAAATGAAGGTTTTTATTATTAAGGGGGAAAAAATCCAAACCTACATGGCCCTGTGTGAAAAAGTGATTGCCCCCTAAACCTAATAACTGGTTGGGCCACCCTTAGCAGCAACAACTGCAATCAAGCGTTTGCGATAACTGGCAATGAGTCTTTTACAGCGCTGTAGAGGAATTTTGGCCCACTCATCTTTGCAGAATTGTTGTAATTCAGCCACATTGGAGGGTTTTCGAGCATGAACTGCCTTTTTAAGGTCATGCCACAGCATCTCAATCGGATTCAGGTCGGGACTTTGACTAGGCCACTCCAAAGTCTTCATTTTGTTTTTCTTAAGCCATTCAGAGGTGGACTTGCTGGTGTGTTTTGGATCATTGTCCTGCTGCAGAACCCAAGTGCGCTTCAGCTTGAGGTCACGAACAGATGGCCGGACATTCTCCTCCAGGATTTTTTGGTAGACAGCAGAATTCATGGTTCCATTTACCAAAGCAAGTCTTCCAGGTCCTGAAGCAGCAAAACAGCCCCAGACCATCACACTACCACCACCATATTTTACTGTTTGTATGATGTTCCTTTTCTGAAATGCCGTGTTACTTTTACGCCAGATGTAATGGGACATACACCTTCCAAAAAGTTCAACTTTGTCTCGTCAGTCCACAGAGTATTTTCCCAAAAGTCTTGGGGATCATCAAGATGTTTTCTGGCAAAGCTGAGACGAGCCTTTATGTTCTTTTTGCTCAGCAGTGGTTTTCGTCTTGGAACTCTGCCATGCAGGCCATTTTTGCCCAGTCTCTTTCTTATGGTGGAGTCATGAACACTGACCTTAATTGAGGCAAGTGAGGCCTGCAGTTCTTTGGATGTTGTTCTGGGGTCTTTTGTGACCTCTTGGATGAGTCGTCGCTGCGCTCTTGGGGTAATTTTGGTTGGCCGGCCACTCCTGGGAAGGTTCACCACTGTTCCATGTTTTCGTCATTTGTGGATAATGGCTCTCACTGTGGTTCGCTGGAGTCCCAAAGCTTTAGAAATGGCTTTGTAACCTTTTCCAGACTGATAGATCTCAATTACTTTGTTTCTCATTTGTTCCTGAATTTCTTTGGATCGCAGCATGATGTCTAGCTTTTGAGGATCTTTTGGTCTACCTCACTTTGTCAGGCAGGTCCTATTTAAGTGATTTCTTGATTGAGAACAGGTGTGGCAGTAATCAGGCCTGGGTGTGGCTAGAGAAATTGAACTCAGCTTTCCAAAGATGTGATAAACCACAGTTAATTTATGTTTTAACAGGGGGGGGGGGGGGGGGGCAATAGGTTTGGATTTTTTTTTTTCTTAATAATAAAAGCCTTCATTTAAAAACTGCATTTTGTGTTTACTTGTGTTATCTTTGTCTAATATTTAAATTTGTTTGATGATCTGAAACATTTAAGTGTGACAAACATGCAAAAAAATAAGAAATCAGGAAGGGGGCAACTGTATATAGATATACTACATGTTGATATCCATATTACTTTGATTGTGTAGTTTTGCATGTTGATGCTTTGGTAACATTGTTAAACTTCCATGCCACTAAAGCCCGTTTGGATTTAAATCCTAGAGAGAGAGAGAGAGAGAGAGAGGAAAAGATAGTGTAGCTGACAGCCTGTCAGTTTGCATAGACAACAATGTGGCGATGAGTTCTACTCCGTTTTGACAGGTTGCCCCCCCCCCCCCCACCCCAACCCCCATTCCTCTGATGTTGGGTTTCAACTAACGATGAGTTTCAATATCATTTAATCTGATTTTTTTTGAGCAATTGAGGATTCATATTTCACTGAAAAACTGCCCAACACAATTTTCCAAACCATGGGGTGATGTTAATCAGAGCTCTGTGGCCCTCTGCTCATCTCTACTTGAGACTAGCAGCTCAAGGCTACACTAGCCACTATTACACGATGTTGCATTGTTGTGAAATAGCCTACTCTTTTAATGAATAACAAACTATTTTGGATGATGAATTTCCACAATTACAGAGCAGAAACACATTGTATGTTATGTATTATAAACATACCATATCATCAAATATGTGGAATTGTAATGCCACAGTTCGGTTTGGACAATAGTGTTCTTCCAACTTTGTGTCAACAGTTTGGGAATAGTTTGACATTTTGGGAACTATTATGAATTACAATAAGAGAGGAGTGGCCTGAATGCTAATATAACTTAGCTTAGCACAAAGACTGTAAACAGGAGGGAAACAGCTAGACTAGCTCTGCTAGCAATAAAGTTTTATCTTATGTATTTAATCTGTGCAGAAACAGAAATTAAAAATAGTGGTTATATTTTTACCTACAATCTCCACAGCACAGTGTCAGCGCCAGAGAAAGGTCTGGCTCCACACTTTATAATTCTCCTATAGGGGTCAAATGCTCTGGCTTTTCTCTGAACCAATCCCAATTGTCTTGGGCAACACTATGCACAGGATGCAGCGATGGTGGCTTTGCAAAATGCAGTAGAGAGCGCAGATGGCAGAAGGGGAGGAGAATCGTCCACATCCTGTGAGTCACACCAGTTTTCACTGGTTGCCTGGCAACTTCACAGTGACAACAAGACAAGAAGTCATCACAACCAGCCGAGAAAGAGTTACTGCACTTGTTCACTTTGGATAGAGCCAGGTTAGCTGTTCCCCCAGTCTCCAGTTTGTATGCTAAGCTAAGCTAATCACCTGCTGGTTTTAGCTACAAACAGACATGAGATGGAATAGAATCTTCTCACTTAACTCTGGGTAAGAAAGCAAATGAATAAGTTTCACAAGAGTTTGAACGATTTATTTGAGCTGTTTTTAGAAAGGACTTTTGTCAACAAACTCACAAATGCATCACAGGTAAAAAAAAATAAAAATATAAATAGACAATAACATGCTAATAATGACACCAAAAATATTAAACACATTTTCTTGGAGAGCGTTTTTTAGAGAAGAGGAAAAAGGCTACAGACTTATAGAGAATCTAGGCAGATGTTTTGGGGTTAGGAAGAGGTTAAAAAGCTTTATGCAGAGGAAAGGTCTGGAGTGTAACCTTTATAATGTGAGTCCCCTTTGACATATTGTATAAGGTTATGGATCTGATAATATCCCATATGATGGAAGAGCATGCTGAGGGCGTCATGCTAAAATGAAATTAGCGCTCATATTGTAGGCATGCACATTAGGACGTGTCAATATTCTTTTATCTGTTAATTATGATACCAGGTAAAAGAGATGAGCCAGTAATTAAAGACCTAAAAAGTCCCATTTATTAATGAGCAAATTAAATTCAAACGACATTCAAAACACTTTATGATGAAAAAGTTGTGCCACCATCTCTGCTGGGATACCTTCAAAATAAATTTCAATCCAAGCTATTAGAACGGTGTTATCATGCATCAAAGACTTCACAACTTGCTTCAGTAGATGCAACACACAGGCCAGACTTTGCTGCAGACACAGATTATTTTGTGTTAGATTTGATACCAGTTTGTCCTCAGTCATGTGGCTGCTAATACTGACCTAGACTGGCCAGTAAAGTAATCCATTACAACATTTATAGAGCAATTTGTTTGTAGTATATTACAAGGCTATCTATTATGACACTGTACACACACATGCACACACGCACAGCTTTCGTGGCTTTTGGGGACATTACATTGACTTGCATTCATTTCCTGGAGACTTACCCTAACCGTAACCACTACCAGACTAAACCTAACCTTACCATAACCTTAAACCACGTCTTTGGAGACATGTGATTGTCTTCATTTTGTCCCCCAAAAAAGGTTAGACCCCACAATGTGACTGTATAATCAGATTTATGTCCCCACAAGACCAGTAAAACACGCCCCCCCCCCCGACACACACACACACGACGCCTGAATGGTCTAATGCAATGACACAGAAAGATTGATTCAAGCTCCTAAACAGGCCACATCCCTTCATATTGAATAATCTTCTCTCCTCTCCTTTCCTCTGTCTTCTTTCCTCCTCTCCCCTCTCATCTCCTCTCCTCCTCTAGTTGCTGTCAATCTGATGGCATCAGGACGGGCATCATGGATTGATGGTCTCTCCTCTGACAATTATAAGTGGTTCTTGAATACCATTACTATACTTGAATCCTGTATGTTTTGTTGGAGTGCTTCAGAACAGGATCTCTTCCCATCTCCTGCCGGCGAGCAGCTTCACCATCAAACAGACTTAGGGACATCCTGGAATGAATTATACACACGGACTAAACCTATTGTGCACCTGACAGGACAATCATGGACATCATTCTCCTTAAGCCAGATGTTTTTGATGTCTGCAGATCTGATAATGTTAATTTTGCTTTTGTCTCTTTGGATCAGAAGAACGCTTTTGACAGGGTGGATCACTCTTACTGGTTTTCTGCACTTAGGGCATTTGGTAATGGTGATCTTCTTTTGGCTTTTGGTTGGTTTATTGTACAGTGGTGCTCAATGGTAAAGCCGAGGGCACAGCTGAGTCGACCCCTAGCTGTACAGCTAGGGGTAAGACAGGGTTGCCCCATCTCAGGTCAACGATAGCTTAGCTAATGAGCCCTTGCTGTGCAGGTTGAGAGGTCTGCTCAGTGGTCCTCCAGTCTTGAGCGTCCCCCTACTGTATCTGTTTATGCAGATGATGTTTCCATTTTTGTCTCCAGCCAGATGTTTGCAGGATAGCCTGTCCCTGTATGAAAAGGCCTCATCTGCATGGATGAACTGGGCTAAGAGTGAAGCCTTGTTGGTGGGACAGTGCCTAGACTTGAGGCAAAGAGGGGCTGAAAGTGATGAAAGTGTTGGCTTCCAAGCAAGTGAAGGACAAAGTGTGCATCGGTTGTCTAATTGGAAATGGTTGCTATCCCAGTTGTCATACAGGGGAAGAGTTGTAGTTGGCAATATCTGGTCTGACCGGCAACATCTTTGGATGATAGCTGATATTAAAAAGACAAATATAACTGATTGCTACAAACAGATACAGAGTGCACCTGGAGCTAGAGCTGGGGAAGAGTGTATTTTCTGTTCCCAGATTTAAACCCTTGAATATGTATTTGTTCAGTGTCCTAGGCTGTCAGCACTGTTCAAGCTTTTAAAAAGATGGTTTCAGGGTCTCGAGGAAGTTTTTTCCGTTTGCTCTGCTTATTTTTGGTCTGAAAAACTGTGCTAAGAAAAACAACTGCACATACATTGTCCCCAACTTTTTGTCTAGTTCTGGTAAGTAGGCCGTTGTTGGCTGAGATGCAGGAACCAGACTCAGAGTGCAACTGGTACCGGTTCTGGAGTGACTGCTGAAGGCCAGACTGTGGGTGGAATTTGGCTATTATCAGATGATGGACAATGTGAGGGCCTACAGCCTATGAGCTGTTGGGGGGGTGCAAAGCTGATGGTTAATCAAGTAAACACGTCTCTGTGTTTGGACAACTGGTTTAATTTCTTTTTTAGGCTGAAGGGATGATGTCACATTGATCTGGTATTTCCCTGCAATGGTTTAATAAAAGGACTTTGAAAAGCAAAACCTCTCCTCTTCTCCTCTCCTCTCTTCCACTTCTCTTCTTCTCAATATTCGGTTACCCATTCCAATAGAACATCTGTGAGAAAGCAGTAATGAATTAAAAAGAACAACCTTTCCTTGTCCCACCAATATTTAAATGAACAGTTATGTGTTGGTGTTGAGTGTCTCCTGTTGTACACATATAGAAAAACAAGGAACACTCAGACGCAGACTGGAAAAAAAGAGAAAAACAGAGAGAGAGTCCAAACGGGGAGAAATGGAGCGCAGCACATCAATCATTAGGATGATTATTATGGCAGTTGTCATGGCAACATTCTCCCATCCCCCTCTCTTTCTCTCTCAAATCAATTCAAATGCACTTAAATGCCACAGTAGGCATAGTAAAGATACTGTGTGCAGATGAACAGGAGAAAAACAGAAACTGAGAGAAGAAGAACATATTGCACATGGCAAAATGAAAAGGATAAAACAAGGTTTTTTAAAAGCCATTTCATGTTTAGTTAAGATGCCATATGTTGCAGTCCTATTTCAAATCATGTAATGTGATTCCCACGAAGCGATAGAGCAACTGTAAGTCTCTGCTGGCCACTACATTGTATAGACTTTATGTTTCACCAGGTCAGAGAGATAAATCTGCAGGAAGAGGGAGCTGCACAACCCAGCTAAATCCTACACTGTTTCTGGTGATGACAGATGGCGGAAGGACTGAGGGTATCTGGGATATGTGCACCTGGAACTAAGAAGTCCCAGTAGTTGACTAAGAACCCATCCATCCATTCAGCGAGCATTGGGGGTCTGTCGATGGCAAAATGTCCTTAAAGAGGTACTGCACACTTAAACATGTTTTTTAAGGGTTTAAACTCAATGATATGACTGCACTGTGAGGAAAAGAACATCAATGCTGGTGTTAATATTTGTTACCAAATTTACAGAAATCTGCAATTCATGTGTAGGCCGGTGAAATATTATATGACACCGGACACAAAACTATTTTCAGGGATCTTTATTTCTCGACTACTCTTAAAAGAGAAGAGTAGTATTAAAGAAATTGGGGATGTTGAACTGGTGATAGATTTAACAAAGATGCTCCTGTACATTCAAAGTTACACTGTAGACACAAATTCTCTCTTTAAAACCCTGGTCAGTAACTCAGTAACCTGTACAGTGCATTAATCTAGTGCACACTGTCAATGCATAAATAACTGTAATGGTAACTCTTCTGTTCATAAAATGAAAAGAAAACAAACAATACCACACAGTTAACTCTGAAATGAAGACATGAAACATTTGGTCCATTATCAAAGAGAATATACATATATGTCTCAATATACTCACAACTTCTTATCTTTCTGCTAGCTTAAATGCACATTTGGCGCCACGCACACCAATCTCATACAGCACTACACAAACGGGAATAAACATCTTCAGTACAGTACACACATTATGTTCTTAAACATGAAAGATAACAGAATGTATGTAGGATGGTCTATAACTGTTATTAGCAAACATTATTAGCCTTCTAGCTCTCTCCTGAATGCTCAGCACATGCTAATAACATCTGTAACGATCAGACCAATTTAATCACCATCGGCGCATTTAGCGTCAAACAATACATTTCCTGACTTCTATACACACATATTAACGTACATCTTTTGATCATTTTGTACAGAAATAATATTTAGAACATATTTACTTACACGGAAAACAACTAACGCTCCACAGGTTAGTCGCTCTAAAAGAAAGACTTCACTTCCGGCTTCGCTCTTTACGTCCCAGCTTTCTCTGGAGTACAGCGCCCTCTAGTGGCTTTAGTGGCAACATCAGTTTTCCCACTAGGCTACACATGGTTGAAAACTGCTCAACATGCTATCTACATGTTTTGTTGCAAATCCATTTCTGAGATAAGAGTAAACCGTTTGGGACCAATTTTTCGTCATGAAATCAAAGAATGTAAACGCCTTCTAATCAAACCCTCCTCTCCTCTACCCACGATGTCTTTCCTCTTTCATTTTTCTGTAACTGCTGTGTAGCATCACAATCACAGCACACTGATTATCCTACACTGTGGCAAGAGTGTATGGATGAAGCATTAAGTTGTTAAGTTTCACTAATATAGTGGCTGGCTAGTTAGCTAGCTTACGTTAGCTTACTAATTCCACCATGCTGTTATGCTACACTCGTTACTGATAATGGTGGCCAGCTGCAGAGCACCCAGTTTATTTAACATCCATCCCAGTTCACGGACAAACTTCAAGTTCACCTTGGACATACTTTACTTACCATGGTTGTACACACACTTTTTTTCCTACTAGAGGTTCACATCACAAATCACTTTGCTCATCAGTAAGTGAAATGCACTTTCGACAGTACTACCATTGTTTCACATTATTGTTTTCAATGATGAATCAACGTACCGGGAAAATCAGATGGCGGACCAAGAAGCGTCCTCCACAGGAATCAGACAATAAGGACTTATTGTGAAAAACCAGAAGCGGAGCTGCACCATTTATGGAAGAGGACATTTGACGATGGGGCAACAATAGTTTGTACATCTATCATACCATTAAAAAATAAATACACATGATAACGCAACTACATTACATTTTTACAATAATATGAATAAATAAAATTCATTTTCAAGAATTAAAAAATAATCAAACGTGTTAAGCTCTCTGTGAATAAAACCACTCTAACCTTTCAGTCCTGGACCGTCTCCCAGCACTGACAGCAGTTGAACCATCACAGCTCTCACAGACTGCTTTCATAGCTGAATTATTCAAATGTAGAAAGACAACACATAGTCACCATAACGAAGCATCTTTATGCTCTCTGTTGGTGGGAAGGTGTTGCCATGTCATGCTGACATGACGGTCACTGGTGTTCAAATCAGAAGCAGTGCAGGTAGTACAGTTTGCATTTCCTTATATGGGAGTGTGACTTTTTGTGCAATAAGATGATCACTGATAGTAATGTCAATTCATGGATATTTGCTCCAGCTTGGGGTTCTATGTTAATACATTTCCAGCCAGCTGCCCACAAGTCAGACAAGACTGAACCACAGCACACAGTCTGACAGTAAAACAAAAACATTTCAAATTGCAACATAACGTGAAATGAGACACCATTTATAACATTACAAAAAACTCAATATACTCTCTGTGTGTGTGTTTATTCTCGATAGGTTGCAACAACTTAGTTGTAAGCCAGTGTATTACTACTATTACACCCATGAGTTTGAGTGTGAATGTGTAGGTAAGCTTCAGCACCGGCCTTAAGTGGATATTAAGAAGCTTTTATGTTGGTCAGATGTTTTACAGACAGAAACCTAATGGATATTGTCCCTGCTGCAAATATAAAGTGGGCTGGAAGACTGTGATTGTGTTGCTATATAGTGCCCTCCAGTCTATTTCTTCACTTGATTTTTTCAATGTCCATATTTTCATTCTCATTCTGTCTGATTATGGAATGACTACTGAGATAAAAAACATGGATCCCCAAAGTGCACAATGCCAAATAAAAAAACATAAAATAAATGATTAGGCCTTCTTGTGAATTAAGTTATTAAAGATGCTAAATTATATATATATATACATATACATAGATATAGATATTAATGAGTGAGGGATTGCCTCCACAGGGCTCTTAACATGGTGTTTGCTGAGCCAGTGCTAACAACCACAACAGTGCTGACAGAGCTAACAGTGTTTGCCTGAGGGGGGGCTGTACACTTCCATGATGTGTGGTTCTGTGAAATTTGAGTTCATCATTCTTATTTCATTCCGTGACATTTTTCCATAGTAATGCTTTTATTTCAAGTGTCAAGTTTTCCTTCATATTCCTTTATTTAGCCAGCTAGCTAGCATGTGCAGCCTTGCTAAGCTAGATGAATCAAAGGAGTTACCGTATCAGTTTCTGTGACTGTGTGCTGTGTGCATTTAGAGCCTGTAGCTGGTTGATCCGGAATAACTTGCAGTCACTTGTTCTAGTTCTAACAGGTGCTAACTGGCTAAATCTGGGGGCAGTTGTGGAGCTTGCTAGTTTAAGAGGCACATGGGCGTGTGATTGGCTAGAAGTTGGTGCTGACACCACTGTTATTAAAAGTGACATAATGAAGTAGAACCTAACATAAAACAAAAGCAGGCACCACATCCTATTGACTGTTCACAGGATATCTGGCACCTCTGCGATGTCTTGGGTTGGATGTTAGTCGTCATGTAGGCTGGAGACCTCGTCCTACATTTGACAATCGCTCCACGCTAACCATGACGCCTTGCTAAATTTGTCTGAATTAAAAGCAATTAAATCACATTTTCTGGTGTCTCGTTATTATATTGAGTTATTAAAATCATTATTATTTCAGTCACTGTGGAAAAATTCTCATCATCAAGCTGTCAGTTATGCTTTTGTCAGAGGTCTCCTAATTTGATTTGTTTTAAAACGGCTCCTCATATTTAAAAAGAATCAGTGCTACAGTGTCATTCAATGCATAACTTTATCATCACAACCATTATCTCTTTGCTATCAAACACTCTGTTCTTTCTTTTGTTGAAGTACACAGAGGGATTATATTTGTGATTAGAATCTCGTCACTACACATCTACAGAGAGAAATACAGGGAAAAAGAATGTGATTCATTCTCTTTGCCCGCTCGCTCCCCTCCCTCTTTCCATCTAGTGTTTTCAATTTTCTCAGACATGAGGAGATCGATGCAGGCTGATGGGATTATGTAATGACCCTATTAGCAAGCATGTGTGTTTGTGTGTGTTATTTAAAATCAGGACATTCACATGAAGAAAAACCCTTCAAGGTTCTCCACGTCTGGGCCGAGGGCTTGAGATCAGATTCATGAAAATATGAATCAATGAGGATGAAGCTTGCTGCTGTTCTGCTGTGATGATCACCATTGTGCTACATATCATACATGAGGACAGGTTCACCCAAATTACAATAAAAATATATTTTCTCACATAGCAGTATGTGGCCATGCAGTTTTTTTTCCATATTTTGAAAATTATTATTAAAATGTAAAACATTTAAAAAAAATGTATCAGCATTTCCAATCAGTTTCCCCATTAATCTAGATAACCTGAAAACCCTACCGCCATTTTTTATTGGGACTATTTTTTGAAGTAGAAAGTAGCTCCGTTCACAACAGTTGACAGTGAGGTCTGTGGTTTATCCAGAGTAACCATTTGCATCCACTGTATGGGAATGGCAAATAAAAGCATTAATATCTGCATGGCTAGATACCAGCAGGGATAAGTGGGTGAAACCACCAATTAATGCAACACTAAATGCAATATAGGCACCTGTTTCAGCTGCACACACAGCACACAGTTGCCTATTTACACATCCAGCAGACACATTAGCAACATTAGCATTTGTTTAGAGTTGTGTTTGTGTCCACCTGATGAATGTAAGTCCAATATTCCCTTGCCTTTTTGCTCTGTTTAAAGGGTAACTCTGGTATTTTTTCAAACAGGACCCAATTTTCTCATGTTTTGTCATGTTTTATGTCTCATGGGGACAACCATTTTTTGAATTGGTTCAGTATTGAGGGAACACGGTGATGGCAGCCTCAAAATGTGCAATGTAATCCTATTGGGAAACTTCTCACCGTCAATGTGAGGAGTTGTCAAGCTGTCATAGCTACCATGGAGCCCACACTGTCACTAACTGGACAAATATGATCTAGTTTTTGGAAAAACGAAAAAGTGATTTTAGAGAAGCAGACAGAAGGGTTTGAAAGATATATCCAGGATGTCAAACTGATTCATCAGTGAAAACAGGTTAAGAAGACAAAGATAGAAGCTAAAGCTACAGATCATAGTGTGAAAGTGAACCACCACATCACCTGGTGATCGGGACAGAACACAACATTAAGGGACAACTCTGTTCCTGTAAAGACTTTGGCTGCAGCGCTCTCCCTCAAGACTTGACCAATTTCAGGTTGAATAATACCAAAGTTATCCTGCAGCGCCACTGTGGCTGAGCAAAACAACAGAGCTCGACCCTCCCTTACATCAGCAAGGCTTTAATCTCAAACGTCCCGCTGCCTGGTGGCCAACACATAATACTATTGGTTGTGGTCGACTGCTTTCATGTGTGAATATGTATGAGTGAAGCAAAAAAACTAATGAAAAAACAATCACACAGCTTCTATTAGATATATATTTTTGTATTTCATTAATCTTTTCATCAAACAAATGTATGACTGGTAATGAGTACATGCTATGAGTGTCTGCTCAGCAGCAGGTGCAGCCTTGATAATGGAACGTGAAGCAGGTGGGCGGCTGGTGAGTCAAGCAGAAATATTCTGCAGCATTCTGTGTGCGGCAGACTGATCTAGAAAATAGTAAAATGCCTTGATGAATGACATTTAGCTAAGTTCAGGATGATGGGGGGAACTCTCTCTCTCTCTTCCTGTCTCTATCTATCTGTCTGTCTCTCTGTATTTTCTGGGTCTTTGCTCTGACACAATTACACTTCAGCTCCTATCAGCTCCCAGGATGCTTCACTGCACCCCAGGAATGGATGGACACACACGCACACTACAGTCACTCTCTATTCGCTAGACCTACTAGAATTTATATTTCATGTTTTTTCATTTGATGTTTCTATTATTTTTCAAGCAAGCTGTAATTGCTTTATGAAAAAAAATAAACAGTGATCCACCAATAACCTTTGCACAAAGTTCAACTAAATAAATCTGAGTAAGATGAAATTAAACTTTAATGATCCCTACTGGGACATTAGAAATGACTTAATGAAGATTAATTAAAATGCTGGTGTAAAAAAAAATGTTTTCAACCAGTCCAGCTCCAAAAACAATTTGCAATTCAGTACAACATTTACATAGTTTCCATAGACCACTGATTAACTTACGTCCAAAACTCTGCCATGCAAACATGCTACATGTTCCCAGTGTTGTTGCTTAGAGCATTGTTGGGGGAAGTGGCCGTTCATTGCGCCTGGCTGTTCAGAACGCGTGCCCCATTGAAGCGGGACGATTTCTTGGCTCTCGATCCCGGACGTGCTGCAGGGAAGCGAAGAAAAAATGTGTCTGTAACATTAGTATATCCAGCATCCAGTAGCAAAAGGTAACACGTATCCGGCCCTGCAGGCAGCTGTTTTCAGCAAAAAATCTGTTAAAAAAGCAACTGTAGACTACCCGCTCAGCAGCAAACAGCAGACAGAAACAGGAAGAGACTAGCTGGTGAGCATAGTGGAGCATTTAGCAGCTATAGAGACAAATATTCCCCTCAGTGGGGTGGAGACCAAACATGGAGCTAAAAGAGAGTGAATATTAGACTGCTCTGTAGCAGCTGGGTGTGTAAATCACCAGACTGTCATCCAGGGTTTGTAGCTTTACCTATGAAAATGAATCTGCTGTAATGTGTAGATATCCCATGAAATCAATTCATATGTAATCCACATAATCATGAACCAGGAAGTATAAAGGCTGCAAAAACCTACACAGGGCAGGCGGGAGTGTAGATAAATGGGTCAAACTAAAAGTTGTCTTTCACCCAGGAGACTGCTGTTCATGTGTGACACAAAAGTCAATGTTAATTTGTTTGTCACGGAACTTCCGCACTTAAGTAATGCCACTTCTGTAGTTGTTTCAACCCAAACCACACTGTTTTCCTAAACCTAACCAATAAGTTTGTGTTGTCTTAACTTAACTCAGTTGTTTCCTGTAAAGTCGAAAGTTTATTTTGAAAAGACTGTATGCATGTAACGAGTGAACGAAATTGACACGTGTTGGACTCAAAGGAAACCGCACAAAAAAATGACCTTTTTCGCAAAATATCATAGGAGTAGTTGTCTGAGGATACGTTGAAATAAGCAGCTGCTTGCTCACAAGTTCATCATATCAACCTAAAGCTGATGATATGTCAGGGTTGTGTAGACAACTTGTTTCTGCTGCCCCCAAGTGGCCAATAAAATCAGTTATTGCAGGCTCAAGATGTGTTCAGTTGTAATGCAAATGCTTGTAAATTTGATGACTGGACTGTTAGTCATGATCGCCAGAGGCTTCACCATCAAAGATCTCCTCTATGAAAGGAAGAAGAAACAGCATTCACAAAGAGAGGCATGCAACTCTCTTAAGAAGACACCATCAACTAAATAGTGTAATCAGTTATTATTTTCAATACAATGTGAGCTCTGTATATTAACCTTGTGATTTAGAGGATGAAAGAAACTCTTGCGATTTGAAGGAATGTCAACATGTTTGCAAATTAATTCCATCTTGGTTTATTATGTATAACAGGAAGTTAAAAGTGATACATGATCTGTACATGAAGGGCAGTAGGTGTCTCTAGCTCCCTGAAAACAACAAACACTTTAACATATTACCAAACTAACGTTTACTAAAACACGCACCTTAAAGATTTCTAATGTTTAGCTCTCAGCACAACAGAATATTCTCCTACAGACTCCAGCAAGAGGTCTGAGGTGGGAGAGGTGAACATATTATTAAAGGTGGTTATATATTTGGACCACATTTGTCTTACTTTCAGTCTGCTGGTGGAGCTCCTCCCACATTAATGTCAAACGCTACTTTTTAAACTGAGGACAGTGAGATTGGTTCTTTTTTTCTATCATTAAGTAGCCCGCTGGTGGCTAGCAGCTACCTACACGCTAATCTACATTTAGAAAACCTCTATCTCATACAGCCTGCATCATGAAGCTAATGGATAAAGTTGTCAAGGCAGGGTTTGTGTCCTCCACATCTCCTTCTCTCCTGCCTTCCTTCCCTCTATCTTCTCCCACCCTCTCTCTATCTCCACCTCCTCTTACTCTTTCTCCCTCATCCTTCACTATGTGTGTGTGTGTGTGTGCTGTGGTCATTCAGGAGTTAATGATGTCTGTGCTAATGTGATCTAGGCCAAGGGCACAATGGACCGACACACACACACACACACACACAGGTCAATAATGTGAGAGGGTCAGACAGATGGTCAAGTTGACAAACAGCAGGGGAATTCAAACCACAATGTGTGAACGCCACACACATACAGACTCACACACAGAAACACACATACGCTCATTATTATACTTGTGAGGTATTCGATTTATTATATATATATATTTCTTTAAACTCTAATTATATTTCTAAGCCACCATTTTCACACTAACTATACACTTAACCCTTGGTGTAGCCTCGCAGCCTTCAGTGTCCTTTCTCACATCCTCCCTGTCCTCTTATCATCCATCTGTTCATAAATCAGTCAGTTATTATGGAAATGAAGGATTGTCTCAGCAACACTTCAAAAGTCTTCACAAAACACCCAGACAGTTTGTTCAGTGGGTTTTATATACTGACACACATGAGAGTTTACATGTTTCATGTGTAGTAGATCATGTTGTGGCTTTGATTTGATTTGATTTATTGTAAATATTTATTTGGTTCAGTTGCCATCAAAATAATATAGTTGCGTCGAATATATATATATTATATATATAGATATATTGCCATTATAATAAATCAATTATAACCTAAATCCCCTGAAAATTATTATTATTATTATTATTCAATACTTCCGTATTTCTCTACAACAGATTTGTATAGTAATACAAAATGATCTGCTTCATCAGGACTGTGTGGGTGTGGTTGGATCACTTTTGACTGGCGATGCCTACTGACCTCAAACCAGTGAGAAGGAACAGAAACACTGATAAAGGAGTCCCCCATGTGAACTGATCCAATGTGTTCCCACTTTGGTGGAAAATTGCATGCTAGGGCAACTAGCTTCTTCACTGAAAAACGCACTTGAAGATGTCATGCTTTAAAGGTGAAGCAAATGCAAAGACTTCATGCTTTGTTGCAGTTTCTACCTTCAAGAGTGGAAATCTCAGTGAAGAAAAGAGCACTATAAGCTGAGAGGCCACCAGACACAAAACAACAGCGGTAAGAATGAAAACTCTTGAAAACTCCACTGATCTGTGTCATGGTGTTAAATCCATGCACAAGTGTCCCTGGTATAAGAGAAGGTCTCACAGTTTCCTTACACTGCTCTCTGCACATCACTATCAGTCTTACAGCAGCGTCACCCATTTCTTTCACGTCACTACAGAGCCCCCTGCTGGTCACGAGAGGAACTGTCACTGGCTAAAACAGGAGTATCTGAATGTGGTTCATGAGAGGAAGACTAAAGGAGGCTCCACAGATCAACACAACTGGATGTTGTTGTGGAAAAGGGGAGCAATGTGTCAACACAAAGCCCAAATGATAAAAAAGGTGAATATAAATATTTTTAACACAATATTTGTATTTTATTTTTTAAACATCACAGTTATTGTGAATACCGGTTTGACTTTGGCTACGGTCTCCTGCTGGAATCAAATTAGGATGTTGTGAGTTCACCTCACCTTAGTTTAATCAACTTTATGACATATTTATCTCCTGAACTCATGAGTAAATCTTCAAAAGTCTAACTGAAATGACACAAAGAGTTTATTTTCTAGTGTTAAGCTTCTAAAAATAAAATGTCTACGCTTGTTGCTGTTCAGTGTTGATCTGTGACAAAAAGATCAGGTGTGCTGAGGTGTGTGTGCTGGTGCCTCTTTGTAACAGCAGAGGGCAGCATAGTTACATATTGATCCCGGTATCCAATATTAGGCTATGGTGGAAAGTCCAACAATGACCTCCTAACGTCCTTTTCGAACCACTTCTCCTTGACCTCTATGGAAAACGTCATGGGGTCAAGGAAAGATGTCAAGGAGAATTCATGAGGAGTTAGGAAAAGACAACCGTGGTGTTCAGAGAAGCCAGCTTTTTAACAGTTTAATAATATATAATAGGCCTAGCTTGTTTTGTTTTTTACTGATGCTTCTTGTTATTGAGAACGACAATTTGTTCATTGACAGTTTGCTATGTTTACTATTCATTTTATTCTTTTTTAAAACGTATTTGTTCGAAGTAAATGAATACGTATACAATGAAACAAAAGGATTCTCACTGTCTATTCATATTCATCAACCTGAATCCCATTACTTTATGACTGTATGAGTATAATTGTTAAACCTGTGTAAGATAAGCATATCGATTGTTTTTTTAATGGAAGGCCGAATGGTGCATCACTTTAAATGTTGCCGCCGCAAGGAATTGTGGGGCGGCATTATCTACTTTCCTTTCTTATTAGGAAGGTCCAGTGTTTCCTATGCTAAAGGAGCTAATAAAGGAAGCATTGAAGCACCTTTACTTAGCATTTAGAGAATTCAAACAGCTCTTATCATGAAGGACACTTAGTTAGGAACCTGCCTAAGCAAAAATTATACTATTTTACCACAGCCACCGTCTCTGCCAACTCCTCAAGATCCATTCAAATTAAATAAAAATGAAAGATTAGAATGAAATAAAATATTAAAATGAAATAAAACATGTTGCATTTTACTTCCATGGAGAAGAATTTCAATATACTATAATATTGAGATAGTAAAACAAAACAATCTCACTTTGTGTCTGTCTGTTTCAATAATACTGTCTCTGTGGAAACAAAGAATCAATAACAGCTGCAATAACATTTTACTACAACATAACATTTTCATAGCAATATATTGTTTATTTGTATAGCACCTTTCAGAACAAAGTTATAATGTGGTTTAGAATAAACTAACAACAAAAAAAACCATTAGAAAAAATAGTTTAAATATGGACCATGTGATGATAGTAACCACCGCTCTCCAACTATCCATTCCCCAGATTTATAAAACAGATGGTAGAATTGCTCTGTATGGTAATGTGCATCTGTTATATATCATTTTCAGTCTTGGGGCACAATGCTTGCAGGATATCTGAGGATTGTGACTTATTTTATGTTTTTTCTTCTCCATATGATCCACTTAAATCATTCACTACATCATCTAAAACAGAAAGATTCAAGATTCATCCTGAAAGATTAAACCACCTTTGGATATTTAAAGTTTCAAATCGTTGTATGTTGCACCCCCTGGTCGTCAATTTAACACATTGTCCAAACTGAACTCGAATGGAAGTTGAGCCAGTAAATGTGTTGTATATCAGTGCAAAAAAAACCTGATTTGTTGACATATTTAACCTCTTATTCTCGGAGCCGTTTTTGAGGTCTCTGAGCGAAAAAACATAGCCCTACAAAACTGACCATAGCTCTGTAACTACAAGGTCGATTTTAATAATTTTTGTTGATATAATCAGATCACAACACCTGTGACATAGTTTATATTGGTCATATTGTGAATATGTTGCTGGTTAATATAGAAAATAAGACATTAACACAGCTGAAAGTGAAAATATTCAGCCTCGCCTGGGAAAAATGCACTTTCAGTGATAAAAGGTTATTGAAATAATGCAGCTAGCTCCCTGAATCTTTCCCAAGTCATAGCATAACTGATCAGTAGTTATTAAAAAAAGGTTAAAGTGGAATAAAGTGGAATAAAGTTAAGAATAAGAGGTTTTAGTCAGGCGAGGCATCATTTTCGAACCAGCTGTTGCAGCTCTTACATTGTACTTTTATACACTATATAACTATATATTTCACTTTCTTTATCACTCATATGATTCAATACATCCAAATACAGATAATAGGAATCATATTCATATTCATAACATCATCAGAGCCAGTTTTGGCTGTCATCTGTAGGATTTTCTCATTTCATGTGTGTGTGTGTGGCTGGATCTCAGCCTATCCTCGGTCGATTTCCAAAAACAACCCCTCCTTAGACGCGTCACAGGCTTAGGAAGACTCATGCCAAATTTGGTGGTGATCGTCAAAAGATTTCGTACAATAAAGTTGCCAGAAGTGAGGCGTGTACCCCGGCGGAAATTTCCGGTCGCAGGCAATCTGACCACTCGCCCAAGCCCCCTTGACCGCTCTTATTCTGGAAACAAGTCGGAAGTCAACAGTATGCAGTTGGCAGCAATGACTACAGCTTTGGAACGGAAATTCCGCGACGTTATTATCCATATTTTGAGAAAACTTGGGCACATACCTACGATTTTTGTCGGCGAAGTTCAGCATGAAGGTACGTTTGATCACACACAACGGTTTAGTGCTTCTACGGATCGTAAAACAGAAGTTAGTTACGTGTTCCGCCACGTGTGCTAATGCTAATAAATGCATTGCATGACTTGGTAGCCGTTAGCATGAGGGTACAAACATTGATTTACTGTACTCATAACGCCGATTTCGGGCCAGGATTTGGTGCTTTTATGCCACGATATTTTTGTGCTTATATGAGTAGCCTATAGTTGTCTTTGGAGTTTATAATAAGTGACTTATATGATGTTGTTGTCCAGACGTTGCTGGTTCATCGAAAATAAAAAGTGGCCGTGTCCACACTACTGGCTAACAATCATGCTATTTTCCGCATGTGAGTTTGAGGGGTTCTGAGCCCGAGAGCCCCCAAATTTGGGGGCGTCGTGCTCAAGAGGTTTTAAGGCAGGCCAAACCTTCTGAAATCGATATGCAGATTTATACTCGGGACAAATGACAGAAGGTCTTATAGGGAACTTTCTGATAAGGTTTGTTGGGATCTGGCAGGAAAGTGTTTGGTTATCAGCAAGTATAAAACTCAATTATTGACATTAATACAATTATCACTATCAATAAGATTTTTAAAACAATAATAATAACAAAGGGGACAACTGCAGAACAGGGACCAATAACAAAACTATAAATTAAGTCTCATAATTAGTATTCACTCACAATGTCAATAGTCAAAGTACTATTCCATATTCAGAGTGAACAGTGAAGGTTTGAATTCGAGCACAGGCCACATATCCAGCTATAATCACAATACACATGCACAAAGTAATTACAGAAAGCTGCTCTTTAAAGTATAACAGAGTTTATTAAATTCCAATAATAATGATAATGATCTAGTCAAATAATATCTAAAACTAACAATACATTTATGAGCCTACTATCTAAAATCAACAAGCAATCTGTGGTGAGAGAGTGTGTGTGTATTCTTTTTCTTGTATCCTGGTGAGGACTTTGACCTGAATGCACACAGACCCATGGGGACTCATGTCAGCATGGGGACAAAAAATGAGGTCCCCACCGGCAGACCCCTCCCACGAGCTTCAAAACAGTGTCTAGACACGCCCCATGCAGTTTTCTCTGAAGTCCCCTGAAGAAGCATTTTTAAGACAAAAATCTGTGTGTGTGTGTGTGTGTGTGTGTATGAATGTTACCCTACTGTATACAGAGTACTGCAGTCCCCATGAGGTTGGCTGTTCTTGAAGTGTGCATCGCTGTTTGTCCACTCTCTACCGCCCCCTATTGGTCAAACGTAGTATTAAAGTTTGGGAATACACTTTAAATGTTGTCTTTTTTGACCAAAGATAGGCATGAATGAAATGCTGTATTTGATTAAAAATGTATATATGAATAAATAAATACACAAATAAATAATATTAATATTATTGATATTGCTATAGTTGTTATTAATATTATTTAAAAATGTGCATTAAAACAATAACTATAATGTGTATTGTTTTTATATTTATCATGTATTTTAAGGCTGTCTTGTTTTCAACCCATGATGTAGTCTGTTAAAATGTTAAATGTTAGACTAGCCTTTATGTAAACTCTTGCCTGTGTTTTAAGTTTCTTTTATACTATTTTAATGATATTTTATCATTATTCATTATCTCATCATTGATATTATTAACAATAATAGTAACAACAATCATAATAGTGTATATTTAATTTATTTTGCCATGTCAGTGGTGTAACATGAATTAATACGGAGATCAATAAGGTCTTGTTTTGTTGCACTGCTTCTTTTAGCTAACTTGTCATATTAAAACAGTGCTCACTGTTCAATGACAACGATATTGATGATATCTCCCTGTCTGTTTACTGACTAAAAATCGCAAAATGCTGGGCGAACACCCCTCCCTACATGGATTGGTCCACCTCACAGAATCGGGTGCCATTTTGTCATTCATTCTGCCAGCGCATTGATACCAGTCACAGACACGCAGCACAACATGGCCGGCAGATCTGTGCCGAAATCGGCTGGAATAAATCCGTTTTTCATCGCCAAAACCGTCAAAACGTAAGTTTTTTTTACCCAATTTGTTTTCTCGTGACCTGTCGCTGATGTTGGCATGTATACCCATAACTTTTGAACGGTTTGAAAGAGAGTAATTTCGACGACGCTGCTCGTCTCCGGGTCGAATCACGCCCCTCCTGCATGTGTTCAACCGCCATGTGCGATCCTGCACTGTGATGAGAGAGCCATAGAGAGAGCATATGTCGTCGATTTTTGGCCAAAATTGTGGCAAATCTTCTAGATGTCTTCGAGATATGATATTAGTTCATGTATAATTGTGTTTGCAGTGTTTACAATGGCTGGTATGATGATGTTGCTCGGACTTTTCCCGTTAATTCGATTTTTAATATGTCTGGAGCATTTTTGATATTTCTTAATAAAAAGTCCATTCGGAACCACGGTACCACTCTAAACGGTCTCGCTCGAAGCCCAAATGGTCTCCGCTCGGGCTAAAGAGGTGCTATGCATCTTCTATAGTAGGTCTATAGTACCCCAATAATACTTCAACTGAAATAGTATAGGGTTAAGGTGGGGTGCTTGTATATTTACCCATAGTTTTAATACCTAAAGTGCTTTCCTGTGTTATTTGTAGCCTATAGTATCACTCTAAAACATATTTTACTGTAGGATGCTTTCAGCCTGGAATCAACACCAGGCCCCATGTCTTCAACATTAAATGGCAGTTTGATGTCTACAGGGAGCTCAGGAGGAGCCTGACGCATGAGTCCGTCTTGCATATAGGTTTTAGCGAAAATTACTCATGCAAGTACAGCAAAGAAATACAATCTGTGCATTTTGGAGGCTCACACCAGCAGGGCAGTCTGCACACTGGAGTGCTCTACACCGCTGGTGAACAAGCGCCGCACACCTTCTGCTCCATATCACCCTCCAGAAGACATGACCCTGTGGCCATCTGGGCCCACCTTGATCCAGTTCTGAAGGTAGTGAGAGAACGACACCCTCAAGTCAGCGTACTTCATTTTTTCAGCGGTGGGCCTGCAACGCAGTATCGACAAAAGGGAAATTTCTTCTACCTCTCAACGGAACCCTACAAGTATGGCTTCAAAGAAATAACGTGGAATTTCTTTGAGGATAGTAATGGGAAGGGGGCACCAGACAGTGTGGGTGGGGCCCTCAAGATACTTTTCCGAATACCAGAACCACAGGCTCTGAACAAGCACTCTGTACTCTGATTGAAGCGTCTGCTTGGACGTATGTGGAACAGCAACTGCAGAATTGAGCCATGTCTCTGCAGAAAGGGAGACTGTTTGGAGATGCGTCTAAGTGATCTCTCTGTAACATGCTGTTTTTTTTACATCAACCGTTCTCCACTTTAAAATGTTTTTCTTCTTGTTCTACAGTTGAATGTTTGACTTTTACTGTGCAGAAGTATGTAGAGTTTAACACTAGAAGGCCACATTAATGGCTCATTTTGGGCATCTTTATTCAGTGTGTTTGTTCAGTCTGTTCAACTGGTAATTTCCCCCTACATGGGAAATGGACCTCTGACATGTTTTTGTACATAATTTCATTTAGATGTATTGCATTTATAAGGCCATTCAATGACATTTCACAATGTGTCCACCTTGTCATGTCATTGTCCACCCTGTCATTTTCATGTTTTATGAAAATAAACAAATTATTTTCACAAGTTAGCAAAACCTTTTGTGTGATTCCTTTATAAACAAATGAGGGCCAAATAGTAGTTTGACCAGATATCTTTGTTGTTAGATTTTATTTATAAAAGAAAGTGCAACTCTCGCAGATTTTATAGCGAAACAAAGTTTGCCATAATTTCATTATTATCCAAATACTTTTCCCAAATATATTGTTGAGAAAGGGACTAAATAGCTTTCTGAAAATGTACATTTTATAATCACTATGTAATTACAATGTATTTACTCTACTTTGAATTTGTCTATGACAGGATGGACATATTTAGCTGTTTGCATGTACATTGTCTGCTTGCAGTTAATTTTTTTAAAGTGTTGGAGCTTGACCAACATGCATTTCTAACAGCATAACATCTACTTAATACAATGAATATGAAGTTCTATGGAGAATCTCAGTTTTTTCTTTCGGAAATGGGGAAGTCTCAAAGGCACCTTATATTGACTCACCTGTTATCTTGCATACAATACTGAACTATTAAAATAATGGACAGATTCATGTTTTTTGGTCGAGTTACAAAACGATCCATTTTTGCTCATAACAATGTCCATACACTTTGCATAATAATATACTGGCCTCAGTAGTTGGCTGTTGTGGATAGGAGCTGCAGTGTTTTAGCCAGGAATTATTATTTATTTTTTTACAACGGTATCTTCTTTTCAAATAATATTGCAGGGTGCGCCCTTGTGTCTGGGATCTTAGTCTGCTGGGGACTGAATAGGCTCTCGGTCAATCACTGGGAACCTGACAGAGCCAGCATGTAACATGCGGCCTCGTGATTGGCACAGCAGCGATAGGGTCGGGTCCTCCTCTTTGTGTGCAGGAGGCTTGGAGGGACAGGTCCAGGCTAGTCTCGCACTGTGAGCGAACCGGTGACCACCTTGAGAGAGCTCCTGTGTGTCGCTGAATGTGTGCATTTCTGACTGAAAGGCCAAATCCCAATGTCCCCTCTAAACCCTAAACCCTGAACCCTCAAGGACTTAATTGACGTCACCTGGTAAGTGGGTGAGTGTGAGAGACTGTGAAGGCTTGAGATGGTGGAAATGGGAATGGGACAGCACTTTGCTGCAACATATCACATTACCATGAAAACGACAAAAAATATGATGTATAATTGTAGGTATTCATTTTATACTTTGTACTCCCTGATTTGAATGTCTTCCAGGCTCTTTCCTCACAAGATGAGAGGTAATTTTATATAATCTATTTACTCGTTTTTGTCAAAACAGCTTCAATGACAAAATCAAATATTTGATGAATAAATAAATAAATATCTTCTGATTTCATGTTTATTTTTTGTTCCATCTTTAACCCTTAATGTTTCTGAGTAAATTGAATATGACAGGCTGGACACACCATCCTCTTTGTTTACCTTTTTTTTTTTTTTTACGTCTCCATGCGTCCACTGGTTACTCCGTGTTTAACGTCACATTGCAATGATTTGTGGGTAATTCCCTTAGGCTAAGTCAGCATACCATGCTGACTTACGGAAAGGGTTCATAAAAGGCTCAAAATGTCTGCGAGAGAGCCCTCAAACACGTGACGATTTGACAGTGGGCCAGCCCTAAACCCTCACGGACTTCGCGGGAGCGAGCCTCAAAGTCCGTGAGTCCGTAAGGGGGGACATTGTGATTTGGCCAAAGATAAAATCTTCTGCCTCCATTTATCCATTCGCTACAATATGTTTGTCACCAGCCAGATTGTCTCTGTCCTGGCCAGTTCCATGTCCTCCCTCACTACCACAGCCATCTCTGCTGATAACTTTTTCAGCAGCCTGGAGCTGGTGCGGTACCTCCGAGACCATAACTGCAGGTACACTGGGACAGCCAGGGACAATAGGATCAGAAAGCCGACACTCAAGGCCGTCAAGGAGATGGAGAAAAAGACTGTCCCTCGTGGTACATGTGACTACGTCACTAGTGATGATGGGATACTGGCCGTCAGGTGGAAGGACAACAAAACGGTCACTCTGCTGTCAACAGATGTGGGGGTGGAGCCGATGTCCTCAGTCATGAGGTACTGCAGAGACCAAGACAAATGAGTCTGTGAGCTGTCCAGCTGTCATCAGGAGTTACAATGCCAACATGGGGGGCATTGACAAGAGTGACATGTTGGTCCACCTCTACCGCACCCCCATGAAGTCCAAGAGGTGGTACATGCGACTGTTTGCTTACTCCATTGATGTCAGCCTCATAAATGCCTGGCTTATGTACATGCGGGACTGCAAGGCCCTTGGTGTCAAAGGC
This sequence comes from Anarhichas minor, assembly GCF_050575085.1. Classification (NCBI taxonomy): domain Eukaryota; kingdom Metazoa; phylum Chordata; class Actinopteri; order Perciformes; family Anarhichadidae; genus Anarhichas; species Anarhichas minor. The sequence continues at coordinate 3,192,235 of NW_027466452.1, forward strand.
CTGTCTTTGAAGGATTTCAGAATCAAGGTGTTTAGGGCTGCCAGCAGCCAGAGACCAGCCACATCTAGCTCCAGAAGGAGCTCATTGGCCTCTGTTGACAGCCTGACCCGCATTACTGAGATCCCTAAGCCTGTCCGGGGACACCGCAGCCACACCCCAAATGACGCTGAGCGGTTCAATCTGTCCCTCTTCCATGCCCCTGTCTATGCGAAACGCCAGACCTGCAAGTACTGCAGCCGGAAAGGCAACATAATAAGATCTAATGTGGTTTGCAGGGTCAGCAAGGTCCACCTCTGCATAAACAGTGAGCGTAACTGCTCCATCAGTTACCATGAAGAAGTGGCCTAATGTTGTTGATGTGTATGTTGACTGTTCCAGTACCAGCACGTGTTTTATATCTTTTAATCTTCTAAAAGTGATGTTATAATGTTATGAAATACATGTTCCTTTCACCTTGTATGTGTATTTCTTGTATTTTTTTATATACACTTCTTGGATTACTTTTTATCACAAACGGGCAAGGAACCAAATACCATAACTTCGTTGATGTTGATTTTCTACCTGAAAATATATATATTTTTTAAATGTCACAACAGTAAAAAAGTATTGTTGTGTCCTCCAATAGCACTCTAGGGTTGACATTTTGAATTTCAAAGTATTTCAATCAGTGCCCTATAAAGGGTTAATAATAATTTAAAAACTGCGTTAACGCACGATAAAATAATTGTCGGCGTTAATTAATGAATGCGTTAACGCGATAATAAGGCGTTAACTTGCCCAGCCCTAATATATATATATATATATATATATATATATATACACACTGTGAATATTGTTCTTCAGGCAAGCACTCAAATTTTCTTCTAAAAAGTTTGTTTTTCTAGTTTTAGTCTATTCTTTTGTCTTGACATTTATTATCGTTAAATCCTTGTGATTTTATAATGAAGAAAATCCAAGTTTGAGCCTTTCTCCTTTTCTTACTTTTTTAAAGCTCAACAGACAAATGCTTAGAGACACAAGAGGACCTCTACCAAGTTCTGAGGACGATGAGGATGAGGATGTTCCTCAATCTGCTGAAGAAACAGAAGGTGACAGTTCAGCAGAAGATGTCAAACAGCACAGGGGTAAGAAGAGAAAGGTACAGAGAACAACTTCAACCAACTCTCAGGAAGGAGATGTCCAACCACGTAAGAAAACGCGTAAGGATTGTTTTACTTCCCTGGCTGCACATGACACCAACAAATCCTTCTCACCTGATAGTTGTGACGTGACGGTCATGACCTTAAAGAAGAAAGACGATGGCGGCAGACTGTACAACTAAAAGTTTTACTGTGTGTTTTGCTCTAAGCATTTCAACAAAATGGCACGCCATTTGGAATCAAAACACAATGACAAACCTGAAGTGGCAAGAGCAATAACATTTCCAAAGGGGTCTAAAGAACGAAGAATACAGTTCAGTTTATTGAGAAATAGAGGGAACCGTTTCTTTATAATAATCAGGTTATTAAAGAAGTAAAAGGAATGGTGATACCCCGTGAACAATCAAGTGGACCTGTAAAAAAGCCAGTGATTAGATGCACTGTATAAACTCTGATGCTTACCTCAAAAGGAGATCACAATGGAGGCACATGCAGAGATCTCACCTACACAAGAAAGTCAAAGGAAAAACTAGAGTGCAGGCCCTTTGTTCATATGCTCTGCCAGTTCCAGACAGCGTAAATGCACAATTTTGGAAGCTGGTGCTTGACATTCATCAAGATGAGGTTACAAATGTTGTCTGGAAAGAGAAAATCATACTGAAATTAGGGGAACACCTCTTCAATAAGCACGGGCATGATGTCACAAAACATGAATATATCAGACAGAAGATGCGTGAGACAGGGCGACTGATTCTCCAGGGAAAGAAAAATGGCAAATTGAAGACCCAAATCAGAAGCACTGGGCAGAACTTGCAAAAATTACACTTTGTGTTCCTTGGCCACGACATCAGAGTGCATCGCCAGTATTACAGACTGCCTGAAGGCACACTTCAGCTGGCAAAGATAAGTAAAGTTCTCATGGCCCTGGAACGAGGACTGCTGTCTAAATGTAAAGGAATGGATCTTGATCAGATTAACATTGATCCACAAGGTAAGACAGGCCTGTTTCAATATTTAAATGTTTACACACATGGGTTTCCTTTTTATAGAGATTTTTTCAGTTGCTAAAATTAAAAACATTCCAGTAGATTGCGTTCTCCAATTTGGTATTATGACCATGCATGATGCTGCATGATGGATGCTGGCATTGGTGGATAGTAGCTTAGACAGTCTACCATCTGGCATTGTATAGGGATGCGTTCATATTAGTTGTGCAGCACCATCTCTGGCCCTTCTCTTCTTCCTCTGCCCTTTTATGCAATGTTACATCCTGAAAACGGCTTATGTGCTATCTAATAGTGTTATCCATATGCTTTCTGTTTCCCAGAGATGGTGGCTGTTGACAGTAATGCATCAGATACTGAAGATGAGGATGACATGAATGGAACGGATGTTGCTTCTTCATCTTCACAGTCATCAGATATGTAGGCAACTATTGCGAGGGACTAACGCTAAAACTACAAAAAGCTAGACATTCTAACTAGTGCTGGGCAAGTTAACGCGTTATTATCGCGTTAACGCATTAATTAATTAACGCCGATAATTATATTGTCGCGCATTAACGCAGTTTTAATTTTATTAATAAGCGGACATTTTTAACACAAGAACCGGGCAGCGAGCAGTGAACAGCTGTGTTTGTGTGGCGTCTCTCCCTTCTCTTCAACGAACCTGTTCACTTCCTCTTTGACTCTGCTTTCACATCCCTCCCCCCCAACCCCATTTTTGTCTATTTTCTGCGTCTCTCTCTCTCTCTTGCAGGTCTAAAGGAACAACGGGGGACTCTGCACCACCAGAGCTTCTAAAGAGACGGCCCCCACTCTACAGTCTCCATTCCCCCAGTTCCCGCCAGCCATCGGACACCGACGGTCCCCCATCGCTCGCCCAACCTTCGTTCTACGACGTTCTCTACCCTCATTGTTTCTTCTCCCCTACACTCTTACATCCCTTCATCCCTCTACCCCTATCCCTACCCTACATCCCCCTACCCCTATCCTTCATCCCTCTCCCTCGACCCCTTCCGCTTCCTAAATCTAACAATCATTCCATCGCGCAATAAACCTCTCGAAACTCATATTGTTATTGGCGTGGTCCTTGTTAGTGAAATACAATTGGAAGGCTTGTATCCCTCAAAAATATGCTCATTTCCAAAAATGAATTGTACACAAAATAACACTAACACTGGTATTTTGTGTGATTTAGAAATTACTTTTCTGTTTAAAAAGTACAAACATTGGAAGACATCGAACAACTCACCCATCTGTTAAGTGGTTACGTCTCTAGTCTGATCTGGAGCTCACAGCTGATAGGTGCATGGTGTCACTCTGTGGCTGAGTTCTCTCTCATTACAGCAGACTGTTTTTTTCACAATCAATTATGAAATTTCATATTTAAATGCAATATGTATCTATTCTTTTGTAGTAAAAATTGATTTTTGGAAGCTGTGAAATAGTGGGAGATAAGAATCGATTCTTTCCCTCTCGGTGAGGGGTCTCAAACTCATTTTCACTCTGGGCCACATCAGCATCACGGTCGCCCTCAAAGGGCCGGTTGTAACTGTAACTACTCCCTAACATATTGGTAAATAACTGTCTCTGCATTCGATTATTGTTTATTCAAGTGTAAAAATATTGTACATGCAGTTATATAAATGTAAAAATATATTTAAGCACATTTCTGTTATAACTTAAATCCTTTTAATTTAGGGTTAAGAAACCCACATTACTCTCTCAAAGATCAAACTATTAAAGAAAATAGCAAAGACAAATATCAAACAAGTTATAACAATAACTTTGTTCAATGCTTAAAATCCTTTCAAGGGTGCATTTGCACAATCCCACGTGAAGTATTTCATGTGTTGTAAAGCCACGTTCAAAGTAGTCTTCAATGTACTCAATACATTTATATTTCAAATGTACAGTAACCAGCCAAAGAGCTGCTTCTATGACTGTGTTTAAGTATCTCATCATTTTTACTTTCTATCTCATAATTCTGACTTTCTATCTCAGAATTCTGACTTTCTATCTCAGAATTATGACTTTCTATCTCATAACTTCGACTTACTATCTCATAATTTCGACTACGGGGATATTTTTATTATCAAGTCTAACATTACATTTTTTTTTTTTGCTGGCGGATTCGCTGGCAGATTCGGCCTTGAGTTTGAGACCCCTGCTCTAGGTGGTTACTATGGCATTGGGTTAGCAGATTAATAGCAGTAAGATAAATGCAAGATGATAATAATATTAATCATGTTCCTTCGGCAAGCACAGTAATAACAATAATAGTAAGCTAAATGCAAGATATTAATATTGTTTCTTCATGTTATATTGGTGCATACCATGAGAATATAAACAAAGATGAAAGAAAGTCCTGCAAGACAAGAAGCATAAATAGAAATAGACTATAAAATGAATAAATATTACAAAAACAATATGTAAAATATGACTGTTTTCAAATGGAAGAGCTGTACAGTTGTGTGCTGGAACTGGCAAAATATGAAGTTAAAAGAATATCTCCAATGTGCAAGATTGAGTCCAAAAGATGTGTGTTAATGTAACACATTGATTTACGTGTGTAGACCTTATGTTAACATGTAGAAGGCGCATCCTCTGCTAGTTCTTCTTGGTGATTACACTGAAGCACATTAATGAATGCTTTCATTGTATTGAATACTCATTTACTAAATGAGAGCCCTTAAGTTTACAGACAGATCTGTGGTGAAAAAGAAATCCACGACTGAAGTTGGACAAAACGATGATACACATCAAGCCAAAGGTAATATTTTGAGTAAACGTGAGGATTGTGGAAATTTCTAAAAAAATATTTATCTTGGAAAGAATGCACACACTGTCCAGTGACATTGCTAGCCTTAATAATTTGCATGCCTTTTACCTTGCCTGTATCGTTTTTATTTCCAATCACTTTCCCTAACAGTTTCCTTAAAATACCACACGAGTGTTTATTCTGTGGGCACCAACAGAATGTAGACACTATTTGATTGCATGTATGAAATAAATTAAAAGTCTGGTATTCTCAGTTTTGCTTGTGTTTTAATTAATAGGTAGTTTGGTTGAAAATATGCTGCTGGTTGAGGTCTCTGGTGAATCACACACATTAAAAGGCAATCTGTTCAAAGTTTTTTCATTTTCTCACCTAGGATCCTAGGATCGTTATTTAGTGAGTCCCCTGACATGATAATTAGGGGTGCAACGGACCACAAACCTCACGGTTCGGTTCGGATCACGGTTGTTGAGTCACGGTTCGGATCATTTTTCGGATCAACAAAGAAAAGGGGAGGAGACAAATATAACTTTGCTTTCCATTTATTAATTAAAGAACTTGAAGAACACTTAAAGAAAATAACTTTGGGCTATAGCCTTACATAAAAACAAAAATATTGAAGATGTCCAATTTGAAACAAAATGAAATAAATAAATAAAACGTTCAAATATACTCAATTCTGTTAAGTTTAAGTGCAACATGAGGTATGTTGAGACCCTCGTCCTTTGATCAATACTGAAAGAAAGAAACAGCCAGTGAGCTAGCTTACACTGTTTCAACTGAACTGAACTGCTAGGCAACAACTTGGGTCTATGTTTACTTCCTCTCAGGTTATGTCATTCAAATACACAATAATGTTTACCATTACTGTGACATTATTTTCAAAAAGATGAGAATATCTACATTGCCTGGGGAGAGGGTAGACCTTTCTGTGGTGACTGGGATATTGCTATTGGGCCCGTCTAGCTTCCACTCTGATACTTCTGTCAGCACCTGCCCCAGGTGTGTGTCTGTGTGACTCTCACAGAGGGGGCGTGTCTGCAGCACCGGACTATGAATCTCCACTCCGCTGTGGTGAAAGCAGTCTCTACAGTCTTTTCCTTCTCATAGAGGCCTGGAACAGCTTCACACTGAAGTGGGTGCGTGAGTGGATTTCGTAGCGTGGCTCAAGCATTTTAACCAGATTTTGAAATCCTTTGTTTTCCACACCGGAGTGTCCCCCGTCGCTGACAGACGGGATGGTGGCTCTTCATATGTGTGGACATGCCGATTTCATATGTCTTTCTCTTTAAATAACGCCTACATACCGTAACGGTTTTGTCCACCACCCTTATCCGTCATTATAAATCACAGGGAAGACAAAATGCTCCCAAACTTGCGATTTAAATGACGCCGCGGCTTCTCAAGTTCCTCCGCTCGCCATGACTTTCGCTGTTAAATGCTTTTAACCTGCTCCGTTCACGTGAACACACGACTGCTTTATATCTGTTCTCACTGAGACTCTGCATTGATATTCGGGGACTTGTTACTTGAAAAGGAACAGCAGCAGTAGAACTTTATTACACACTATGATGATTACACTGTAAAAAAATAAATACTCAATTGATCCGCGGTTCACGAGTGATCCGAACCGTGAGGGCTGATCCGAACGGATCACGGATCGATCCGTGATCCGTTACACCACTAATGATAATACTTTGCAAATTCAGATTCTCTATCCAAAATATAAATAAACTATGATATATCGTTAAGTAGTATGTAACTTGGTTAAAAAGTGTATTAAGTAGTTAAAATTAGCTCCACCTTTATCAGCTGCAACATTAAAGTGATCAACACATTAATGCATCGATAATTATTATCAAATGATTTCAGCCTACCGTAAATATATTATTTTGTCCATTCTGCGTAGTGAGTATACTTTAACTTTCAATACTTTAAGGATATGTTGATGCTATCTCTCTGTGTGTTTGTATCACAAGCACACACCTGGTTTTTGTGTGCCCAGGTTTTGAGACTTATTAAACACCATATTAGAGTAACTGGCATCATTATGTAAGGAAAACGAATTTCACATCATCCAGTATATTGAATTCAGAATCATCTCTGGAAAGGACTCATTAGCAGTGTTGCCAACTCCTCAGTAAGGAAAGTAGCTATTGGCTGTCCTAAAAGTCGCTAAATGACGTCATCGCCTAATTTGCATAATTGTAATGAGCGCTGTAGGAGAGAGGCGGGAACAGCGGCGGCTTTGCGCTTGCGCAATTCATTTGCAGCCTGGACATGGAGAGTGTGGGTCTCCTCTTTCTGCAGCTGGGACTGCTGCGCGAGGGGCTACTGTGACACAAACCACCTTTGAGTGCTTTGAGGCGGCGGAGAGGCTCACGGCAGCTCCCACGTGCTGAACGGTACGTGCTTTCACGTCAGAGTCAAAACACCAGAAAAGTCTCCAACAACACCAGAAAAAGTAGCTAGATTTGTCGCTAGTAGCTTTTGACAAAAAAAGTCGCCATGAGGGTTTGGAAAGTCGCCAGATTTAGCGAGAAAGTCGCCAAGTTGGCAACACTGCTCATTAGTTCAGGTCAGTAGATCTATTCTAGTCCTAAATGTCCTCTAGACTAAACGGACAATGTCCAGTTGTTTTAAATGAAGTACTCCACTTGTGTCATGTAATACTGAAAATAGTGTTTGTGTTGGTAAACCTCGTCTTTGTTCATACTTCTGAAACTACCTTCTATATTTCTGCTGCTAGTTCTATTTCTTGTATTACTGATACTGTTGCTCCAAATACTTTTGTTGCTGCAACTACAGGTTGTTCTACTAGTATTTGTGTACTGCTACAGTCAAGACCTGATGTCATCATAGCCTCAGTACTTGCTGGTTTTTGAATAACATTAAATTACTGTCTCATTTTATTCAGGGTCATCACAAACAAACAACAACAGAAGTGGACCAATGACAAAATCCAGGCTGTGAAAAAAACACTCATGGACCACATCAGCTCTGGGAAGGTTCCTGGGAAAGCCCAGTGTCTCAAATGCATTGAGACTTCGCCACTAGCCCTCAAAGGGAGGAGGTGGGAGGGAGTGAAATTTTACATAAAAAAATAATTGATGCATTAAAGCGAAAGTCTTTGAAACAAAGCTAAGCTTTTACATTTATGCACTTCTGTGTTCTGGACGTTGTTTAATATTGTCAAATGGAAGGTGTGATTGAGTTTGACACCATGGCATATATGCTGTATTATGCTAAAAGGTGTCATTTTGTAACGTTTTTGGTTGTTGGTGTGCCGCGGGATATTTTTTATGTAAAAAATGTGCCGCGGCTCAGAAAAGGTTGAAAAACACTGGTCTAATCAACCATAAATTTCGCGGACCCCCTGTTGAAGACCTCTGCCTTATACCTTGAACAGTGTCCCCTGGTGGTGGTTTGTATTATGACATAATAGGAGCGTCCCCGCTGGAACAGAAAAAATTGACAAAAATTCTGTTTTTTTAAATTTGAGAAATTTTGAAACTTGAGTTGATATTTTGGTTCCCAGGACCCCAAAAAATGTATGTGATCAAAAGTATGCAGTTATTCCATTTAGAAAATGAGGTCCCCACACGTAACCTCTACACTGACGTCCTGACTGATGTAGCAAAAATGTGTATGTGTGTGTGTGTGTGTAGGAGGAGAAGTGAGAAAACTACCCAAAATGGTGGGTGTAGTCTCGTACATGACCACGCCACGCAAGACTACAAAATGGCGGCGGAGCCACGATAGAGGACGCGCTTACACACCACGTGTGTCCGAGATGAGTAGCAAAAACCTATATGTGTGTGTGAATATGTGTGTGTGGGTTAGTCAAACAAAAAGGGAAAGAAAAATACAGGAACTGCTTCTCTGTCACACAGAAACCCGACTGGCAAACTCAGATCCGGCAGTCATGGTTCTGGTCATTTGACTGATAGTTACAGTTCCCAACTTCACTCGCAATGACTGATCTAACTACAACACTATTACAGCAGCACGGAATACACAGTCGTGTCTGCACAGCACTAATGGAACTCGGCGGTCCGTAAACTTTCACAATAACACGTTAACATCACAGTAAACATAAACAAAACAAGGTAATAAACACACTATGACCTAACTCTCTGTGCACAGACACAAGCCTCTTACTCTGAGATGACTTTGTAGCAGTCGATGTGGTTCTTCGAATTTCTTTTTTAAACTTGGGATCCAGAGCTTCAAGTTGCGCGCCGATAAATCCTCAGTATGGCTGCGGGTATTCGTCGGAAATTAAGGTAATTTTTCTTCCATACGACCAACAAATGTTCACTTTAACGGGGAACGAACTTGTCCTTCTCTTCCTTATGCAGGTTAAAGTTGGCGGAGTTACGAGGCCGCTTCTCCTTAGGGATCCAAAACAGTCTATTGTTCGTCCAGCGAATGTAGAACTTTTCCTAGGTTTTCTTAAAAGCAACAACGTTATTTGTGTCTCTTTTCATACGAATCGAATCACGTTGGATGGCTCAGCTGGAGGTGATGCAGATCTTTATATTTCTACTTCTCTCTCTCTCTCACACATCAAATGTACTTTAAAATCAACACCTACAAAAATGCAGACTTTAACTAGACAACAGCTGCTAGTAAAGACAACAAGGTCAGCAACACCTGTAATCAGTCGTCCATTGTTAGAAAAATTCACTCGAGCCGATGTAAAAATCATTAATCATTAATTTTGAATTGTCTAAACTCAGTTTTTATATATATATCTCCCCCATCCCCCCACTCCCTAGCCGCATAGATGATGAAACTGTGGAGAGGGTGGAGGAGCTGGTTCGGGCAGCACAAGAGCTGCCAGCTATTAAGCAGTCCTTGAGGGAGCTCGGGGAATATGCCTGCACCAATCGAATCAACACGGTGGCCCTGACTGATGACCAGGTGACCAGCGTCAGAGCCACTTTTCAGTGCCTTATATGCCGAGGTTAGTAACTTATATATTCTTTCTGTACAAACAAGCCATATTCTGCAGAAAGTGTTTTTTTTGACTGGGAAAACAAAGGACTTTTTTTGAAAAATCTGAGTTTAAGGGGTTATCCACATATCAAAATGGAAGTAAGTCAGATAATATATCATACAAACAAAAATAAGAATAAGGAAAATAAATGGTTAAAATAACACGTCTGCATTTTTGAAAACGGACTACCTAATATTTTAGCATATTCCCAGTTAAAACAGTAGATGGGAAAACATAAATATTTTACATAATAGCATTAAGAGATATAGATATCTTATATGAAAAGTGCTTGCGACTTGCATTACATAATTTATCTAAAATTGTTCTAAAATTCTTAATCTTGCAGACTGGTGGCACAGTGTCATTGGGTGCCGGGTCTGCGTGGACCAGTGGACAGCCACCACACCACACTGCCCCAAATGTAGGGATGAGGCTTTTAGGGACACAAGTTTTACACTTACAGGGATGGGGAATGTCATAAATGCATTAAGGGACACAATCCGCAATTAGCTGTTTTATTTTCAGTTTGGGGTTTGTTTAGAGGATAGATTTTGTTTTAGGGGCTGTGGGGCAGCCAAGAGTTTTGGTTGATGGTTCTTTTGTTGTTGTTGTTATTGTTTATATTGTAAATAATCTGTGAGTTCTTTGTATATTGTTTATGTTATTATTTGTTAAATTCAATAAATATTTTTGAACCTTTTATTATTGTTTAATCTTATTGTTCAAAACAAGATCAATTACATCAGATATGGTTAATATTTGTGGTTACACTTATCAAAATGTGTTTTCTGTGCATGCATTACACTAACAAACTTAGTTTGTCCTTTACTACTTTATTGACTTGGAAGCTAAAAAGTACCACATCAAATTCCAAACTTTTTATTTAAAGGACACGCGTCATACTGCCTGTATAGAATCACAAGCACCTGGAAGGGGATCTGGTCATTTAAACCACTATAAAGGCCAACACAGTGTACTCAGGCAAAATGTGACCTTTGACTTTTGTGATGATAGAGCAGATAAATCAAATTGACAACGAAAGAGGAAACTAATATTGTATTTCACTAGAAATAACCCGTTTCGAAACATTCCTTTCTCCTACAAAACTACATTCCAATATCATTAAACTGCAATTTCAATTACATTTCGAGGGACATGTTTTTCTCTCATATTACGGTCGCAGTTTTCAACAGCCCTCCTCCCAAAGCAGGCATTTGCAGACCAGTGTTATTGGATGGGAACTTAATTTTACGAGATAGTGTCATGCTGGTGTGTCCAACATGCTAAAGAGCTGGTAGTCTGTTGAATTGGTTCCCAACTCAATACAGTCTGCATCCGCCTACAGCTCCAGAGATCAACCTGAAGGGTCACGAGACAGGTAACATGGCAGCAAAGAAGAAAAGAGAACCAATTAATCTGTTTTTTGCTCTTGTTTTGTGAGATTAGGGAAAAAATTGAAAACATTCTCGAGTCAAACTTTCTGTAACTCAATGGCAATAAAACAGCATTTGACCAACATTATATCTTCTCATCTCGGCCCTTTGACCTCTTCTGTTTAACCATTCAAATCAGGATTTAAGTGTGACAATTAAATCGCATACCTGCAAACTCATGAGAGGTGAAAAAGGTGACAAGCCCAAAACCCTGTTGGGGGGGGGGGAGGGAGATGCTCCGGGACTTTTATCTTAAATATGAGGTTTAAATTGTAGCATTCTGGTGTATTCTGAGAAGAAAATTAAGTGATAAGACATTTACTTTAAGCAAAAAACTAATATATTATTCAGTTATTAATTCAGCTTATAATATTAATTATTAATATTATAAGCTGAATTAATTAATTATTTCAGCTATATTAACCTTTATTTAGACAAAATCCATAGAGACCGAGGTCTCATTTTCAAAGGTTTTGGTCAAATAAAAACACAGATAGCAAGAGTAGCGAGAACCATGGCCTGTACAAAGAAAGTGATTAGTTTTCATTGAACCCTGTTACTGTATGGCTTAATATTAACTTCTACTGTTACTGTAAAGCTGGTAGAATTGTGGCCTATCTTATATTTGCAATTAATATGCATTCAATCCAGTTCAATTATTTAAATTAAAATGATAATCTACTCTGGTTGAGGTAATTTATCAAGAGTAAAATAATATCTGTGATCTATACACACCTCTGCATTAGCAACCTGCTGAAATGAAGGTACAGGCACCTTAACCCTCTCTCATTACTTCAGGGTTCTTGGGAGCAACGTGGGACTGTTGGGACTGTTAGTGCACTGGCTGTGGTCATCAGTGTGAACAGTGTGATGAGAGGGCATGTGAGCCCTTGTTGCTGTAGTTCATCTCCTTGGAGCAGAGGCTGCATGTAGCATAGCCTGCCTTATCAATGTATTTAAAATACTGTGACAGCGGGAAGCTGTACTCACGTCTGTTTAGACCTCCACCTTTATCCAGGCCCACCTCCACCTTTATCCAGGCCCAGCTCCACTCACATCTCAGCCCTGCGCCAAGCTGCGCTACACAACCAGCCTCCTCTTCCTGGAGCTCTTTGACCTCATCATCTCATCAGTATCTGGGCCTCATCATCGTGGTCATAAAAGTTATTCTGACCACGAAATCATCCTTCACTAAATTAACAGCACAATACAGTGGACAAACAAATATCAGTGCCAACAGCAACATTTCTGTGAACACAAAAATGACTTTGATTAAATTATATTACGAACTGTATTGCATCAAACAATGCACCGATTCATCGAAAAGTTGATTCTTACTGCACACTCAGAAAGGATGTGTTAATAACTTACACACTTCTTGTGTTAGTACTATTTCAACACATGTTGTGTTGAAATATCCAATGTTTGTGTTAAAATAATAAAAATATTTCACAGGAGTGACCAACACAACATGTGTTAAATTATTGTCCAATCGAGTTGCACACTGCGGTGCCAACGTCATCATCCAAATAAAAACCCTCCTAAAAGTCAATCCATTTTTACTACTCTACACTCTAGTCCAGTAGGTGGCGGTAATGTTGGTTTGTCAACCGTTTGTGAAATGTAGGCAGGGTTTTCGAAAGTGTAACGTTATTCATTGGAAACTCAACAAGTGGTAATTAACTTTAACGTTGTATCGCGACGTCATTAAAAGTGAATATCACGTAACTGCTTTCTCCGTATTGGCGTTACACTACTAGTGTCGTGTGTTTATGTTGGCTGTGAAATATGGAATGGGCTAAACGTTATATAATTGTATGGGTCTTGCTGGAGCTACTAGCCTACAGTCTGCATCTTATCTGATGCTACAAGCTAACGTTAACGTGATGGATGCTGTCACCGGTCAAAGTCGGAATGAGTGATGGTTGCATTAATAGCATTACTTTAGCAGACAGCTCACGGTAATATTAACGTTAAATGTTACCATTCCTTTCTTGAAAGTTAACGATAACACAAGGTTAGCCTTATAGCTATTTACCATGATGCATGATGTAAAACAGAGAGCGTGCTACATTTAGCAAGTGCATTAAGGGGGTGGGTTAGCGCCATGTTTCTTCTACAGTCGGCGAATGTTAATGCTAGTTAATAGCTAACGTAAGTTGGATGTCTAGCTAATGTTAGCTCAGTAATGTCGACGAAATGTTCGCCAAAGTTCTTCACAAGGTTGACGTAACAAAAACAACAGTTGGGGGTTAGGTTGTAATACTTTCCACTATCTATACTGTAATGCAGGTTAACGTAATTAGGTTGTGAACTAAATTGGCAGTCAAGTGCTAAAGGCGGGAAAAGGAAGATTCGCAAGATAGCTAGATTTTCTGGACGTGCCATTTTGTTCATTGTTCAGGCCTGTTTCAATCTCAAAATTATTTTTCAAATCAGTTGGAGGAAGTTCTGTCAGTAATAATGTGTGATACGTTGATACGGTACAAACAATTTAACTGGGTTAAGTTAGGATAGTGGATGTCACATTTGCAAAATAACACTATCTTTTTGCTTTTTTACAGCTTTCAAATGGAAGGGAGTGAGACTCCCAAGACACTTGTAACAATGTTCCTAGATGGCAGGGAGATGTGTAAGAAGATGCATCAACTGAACACTATTGCAGAAATCCTTGATGCCTGCAAAAGTTCATTGACTTGTGATGCAGAATGTGATAGACTTCTAAAATTTAACATAGATTTTAGTGAATTCATTGACACAGACATCAACAGCAATGTCCAAAACTTTGACAAATATCAAATTTTGTTCAAGCCAAATGACCCACGGAAGCAGCTGGTATGTATATTTACATAGATACAAATAGTTATGTACACAGTGATCAAGTTGGAATATTGTTATTGTACAGAGATGTGATGTATAGGTGTGATACTGATGTGCAGCTGTACATTTACATTGTTCCTGATCAATCAGTGACATTATTTTCTTTTTAAGGCTGAACCACCGAGTACAGATGCAGCTGGTCCAAGTGGTCAGTGGGAGGTATGTGTCTGAGAGATGGATAGATACTAGTATCAGATATTGGGCTGATATTTATATAATAATTATAATTATAATAATAATTTCATCCTATACCAAGATTTAACTGTTGAATGATTTATTTTGCTCATGGAAGCATGTTGGATCTCTTCTGCTCCATATTGTAAGGCTGTGAACACTATCTTCTCAATTATTATTACTCTTGTTCAAGCGGTGACATCATTTTCTTTTAAAGGCTGAACAGTTGAGTGCCGGTGCAGCTCGTCCAAGTAGTCAACTGGAGATATGTGTCTATTGGGTCAGATATTGGGCCGATACCATGGTAAAACTACTAGTGACCTAATGTTCAATTTGGCATAGTGGGGGGTTGGTGTTTGTCAGAAGTTTAGGACCATTGCATGTAAAATGGAATATGTTCTTTGTAATTTGCCTTCCCAGAATGGTCAAGGACAAATTGATGGTGCGCACAGATGTGATGCAGCCAGTCTGACAGCGCTAATTGAGAGCAAGGCCCCAAGTGTACTAGCCGAATATGAAAAATCGGGAACACTCTCCGTGTCATCCAGAAAACTTATTGTGAAGATAGGTGTCTGTGATCTGGTGGAGCGAAGGGGATTGTGAGTTAATTTTAAATGTTTCCCTTTATTAGAGGTTATGAATATAAAGATCTTGCTTTTCTATCAAACTATTCAAATCATTGGTGACAATTAAATACAGTAGTTCATACTTCTGAAATTGTGCAGGACATATTCAGAGGAACTAATGTGACCATTTAAAGTAATCACAAGGTAGTTATTTCAAACATATGTAATTAACCGTGGTGAAATTCACTACTCATGAATGCATTGTAACATAAATGTATGTATTCTCTGTTCTCTATATAAGCCTTGTATAGTTTTCTATTTTCTCTGGCCTCAAGATTCTTCATTTTGCTTTCAGTTACCCTTCAAATGCTGACAAACTGATTTTGGCTAAAAGCATCATAACAGTCTTCCCATCACTGAATATCAAGATGCAAGAAGAGAATGAAGGATTTGTAAGTGTAAACAGATTTCTTACAGTAAAATAACATTTGCATATGAATATTTGCTTAAACTTATTGGCCAACTAGTTATAAAGCCACTGTGTTTGAGATAAGGTCATATTGCAGAGCTTGGTTTTAGAGGATGACTCAAATGTTTTTGATGTATTTTCTCCATGTCATTCTTACCTTGATATTTGGTGATAAATGAAATTGTTTATCTTTTACTCACGTTCGAATATGCAACAGAATTAGATTAGATTTAGGGTAATAATGTTACTGTGTCTGAATAATTTCTTTGAGGTTTTATTAAGGCAAGAATAGCATAAAGAATTATGGAGTTATCCTTTTATTAAACTATTTCCTTTATTTAACTGTGTCCAGGAGCACTTCTATGACCCAGTGTCCCACTGTGGATTCATTGAACTGAAACTGAGAAACCTACGGAGAACCCTCCATGATGATCAGCGACGCTACCGCAAGCGAGGGAGGTCTAGTAATCCTTCTGGAGTTAGTATAACACTGGAAGTGATTGCAGATGGGGAAGAAGAGTCCATCAAGGAGTGGATAACCAGCACCAAAAGGATGAGACCATCTCCTGAGAACCTTGCATCTATCAAAATGGGCATGGAGAAAACCTTCACCAACCGAAGGTTCAGGATCACAAACAAGTCACCAACAGTGGCTGAGGTTTTTCAGCAGTACCCTCGCTTTGTAGACATGCCATACTTGGTAAGTATGCAGCATATTGTATTGCAGATGCACATCTGAAGCTTAGACAACTGGCATAAATACGCTTTTGTATATTTTAATGATACATTTAGCTGTGTTTCATTTCAATATTAAAGGGGAAAACCACCTAAAATTGGAATTTCAATGTTATGTAACACAAATTGTACCCATATACTCAGAACATTCCCATGGGTGCTCTGTCATTTATAACATTTTTCCCAATTAATTGTCTGTGGAGCAGTACCAGACTTTATACTTAATGACAAATTGTAGTTTTAGCACTCTCGTTTTTGGATTTTGGGAGAGGGTTGTTCATGTTGACTAATATTTTTTGGACTGTCTTAGACCACAGGAATAAAATGTAGGAATTTTTAAAATGGGCGTAGTTCTCCTTTTAATATTGTTGTATTATCTGCTACTTTTCAGTTGGATGCAGAGTTTGGGAAAATGTTCCCGGGGAAGGAAGACCTCTTCCTTCGGAAATGGGAAGGACATGTTGTTCCGAAACTACTGAAAGTGGCTACACTTGAAAATGAACCCAATGACCTGCCAGCTGGTGAGGAGAGTGATGGTAAGTTGTCTTCCATGCATATAAGATACAGTGATGTCGACGTGGTGTTTTTATTTGGTGGTCACTAGGCCTGTGCCATATTTTCTTATTACAGACATAGTGTCTGAGGGGAATCCCAGGGCTTCTTTGCAACCATATTGTATTAAATAAAATCAGATAGTTTTAAGTCATATTCCCACTAGTGCTAAACAATTTAGAAATGTATCTAATTGTGACTATTTTGACTGATGTGTCTGAATTCCCCCAGCACACCCTTGTTGGCTCAGCTTTTTCTATTGTGATAATTTGGTGGCGAACTTAATGTCTGAGATGGCATGAGTAATTGCTTGTATACCATTTGTTTTTGTGTTCTGCTTAGAGTCACTTTGCTTCAGAGCCCTTCAGATGCTCACACGCTATTTGCCTCCTACTGCGTCAGGGAGGGCCAAAGGATGGACCAAATGCAGTGTGAAATCGGCCCTTTCGTACATCGTGGCCATGAAACCGGTAGGAAAACTGTTCTGGTCTATGAATGTCCCACACCTCTTTTCTTATTTGTGAATCCCAAGTATGTTTATGACATGCCCATCTCAGGTGGGAAGAGATCAAAAGTTGTGGAACTTATCGCAAAGCTCCAGGCAGTATTGTAATGTGTACCACCATGTACACGCCTTTCCAGTCATGGTTGGATCTTTTGAAAAAAGTGATCTGTTAATTGAAAATCTGAAAGAACTTGGATATGATATCGTACTTGCAGCACAATTCACGTGGCTCCCTCTGTCTGTGTGCTTGGTCAGATATATAGAACAGGTTGTGTACTTGCTCTAAACTGTGACTTTAGAGGAGATCGTCTCTTTGGAGAGATTGTACACCTGGTTCCCAATTGTGAAAAGGAAGAGGTACTCATTTTTCTTAGGATTTTAACTGTGAAATACTTTGATGATCATCTGTATTCATATGTGGTGGAGCGGAATGATGAGTATGAAATGATCAATGTAAAAGATATAGCAGACATCAGACCACTAGACTTGCTGTCATCTTTCAGTGGAAACCAACTGTATGTAAATCCTAGATACAAATTGATTGTCTAAATTTGCATTAATTTGCAGTGCTTTACTTTTGAGGACATATACCCAAACCAACAAGTTACTTAGCTAGCGAATGTTTGCTGCCTGTTTTGTGGTCCTGCAGATTTATGACGGTGTGGCCTGATCTCCTCTGCAGCGATCCTTTGCAGATTAGCAAATTGTTTTTGAATTACCTCAAGTGTTGTCAAATGTTACACATTTGGGTTCAGTTTCTGTGACTTTCCGCTCTGAATTGTTTGTTCAGTTGGATTTTTAACGAGTTCTTCAAATGTCACAAGACGGTTGGTAAATTAAATGAAATGTATTTACTGTATTTATTTGTGTATGAAATGTTTGTTTACAGTGGTCATTTTTCTGTCAAATGTTTTAATTGACGATTGATGATTTTAATAAATGTCACCTGAATTTTATGTAATTGTTTATTTTGTGAGTCATTTTACCAGGGACAAAAATTGCATTTAAGGATCATTTTTTGAAAAAAAGTATAAACACATCTTTGTGTTATTACCAAAAAGGGTATCAAAGCTTACTGTCAAGGCTATGGAGGAGAAGCTTAACCGGCTAATAGGGGCTAGGAAGGCAACGTATGGACATCTTGGCAGAATGATCAGAGAGATTGACGCTTTAATGGATGATAATGGAAATGCTCATGTGGTCTCTGCAAAAATATCCACTGATTTCACAAAAGTGAAGATGGAGTTTTGTGAACTGAATAAGAAAGTCAAAGCTCAAATGTGTGAGGAAGACGCTATGAGAGATCAAACTCAGTGGTTTGAGCCAAAGTTTAATGACGCAATGCATTTTGTGGAAAAGGTGGCGAGCTGGTTGGAAAGTATCCGGCACCAGGCTGATGAAGCAGACAAGCTTGACGCAGAAGTTAGTCCCTCAGACAGCATCTCAATGGTTATGTCCAGGGAAAGGCCTATTAGTCAATCTGGTTCTCTGGTATCCTCCACCACCTCATTGGTTAGGATTAAAGTAGAAACTGAACGCGCAGCGCTGTTGGCACGTGCTGAAGCATTGAAACAAAAACAGGACATTGAGAGAGAAGAAGCTCTACTTAAGGCAAAGAAAGAGCAGTTTGAATTGCAAACTGCCATTGCAGTGGCCAATGCAAAGCTGCAGGTGCTTAATGTGCATGAGTCAGGTCGCAACACACCAGCTGGACCTTGTGATGGAATGAATGCTTATCTGGATGGCACAATGCATGCTGAGATTGAGTCTTATCAAGTCAAGGGAGCTGACATGCCACGGAGACGCAGCATCTTGCATAGCCCTGAAAGAGTTGTCAGACCTCGGCAACAGCATAATGCAGGAAACGAGCCAGCACCTGCAAGCCAGAACGACTTTGGAAACTTGGTTAGCATCATGCAGCGTCAGAATGAAATCACTGAACTTCTGGTAAAGCAACAGAAAATGTCTACTCTCCCACCACTGAATATTCCAGTTTTCAGTGGTGACCCACTGGAGTTTGGGTTTTTTATGAAAGCATTTGAGCATGGTATAGAGGGTAGAACTGAAAGCAACAAAGATAGACTCCATTTTCTTGAACAGTTCACTAGCGGCCAGCCCAAGGTGCTTGTTCGCAGTTGCCAGCACATGCAGCCAGACAACGGTTATACAGAAGCTAAGAAACTCCTCAACAAATACTTTGGGAATGAATACACAATTGCCTCAGCCTACATTGAAAAAGCTCTGAAATGGCCCACAATCAAGTCAGAGGATGGAGAAGCCCTTTCTAAATTTGCTGTGTTTCTCACAGGTTGTTGCAATACAGTGGATAGTGTGGAATATATGGAGGAGATGGATAGCCCTACTAGCATGCGGGCTATTATCTCGAAGCTTCCTTTCAAATTAAGAGAGAGGTGGAGAGGAGTTGCATGGGAAATACAGGAAAGAAATGGCAGAAGAGCTAGATTCAAAGATCTGGTCAGTTTTGTGGACAAACAGGCAAAAATCACTTCTTACCCATTGTTCGGAAACATTCAAGAGCCCAGTTTCTCTAAGGACGTTGGCAAGTTTAGAGGGAACACGTCAAGTAGTCCAAGATTCAAGGAGCAGAAGAACATCTTTGCCACAGGCGTTGAATCAGTGAAAGATCAAATCAAAAGGGACAAGGAAATAAAGGAATCTCCCATAAGTGGAAAGCAGTGTTCTTTATGCCAGAAAGGTCATGAACTGGAGTTCTGCAAGCTTATGAAACAGAAGTCTCACAAAGAAAAGCTGGACATTTTGAAGTCTAAGGGCTTGTGCTTTGGATGTTTGTCACAAGGACACATGGGTAAAGGCTGTCAACAGAAGCTTACCTGTCAAACATGCTCGCTAAAGCATCCCACAATTCTGCACATAGCCAACAAGAAGTTTGCTCACTCAACTGATGAAAGTGAGAACAGCAAGCTATCTGATGCAAACACGACTATCACTATAGACACAGAAACATGTGGTTGTACTGGGGCCGGCAAGGCGGAGTGTGTGCTTTCAATTGTTCCAGTCAAAGTAAAGTCTGTGAAAGGGAACCGAACAGTTGAGACATATGCGTTCTTGGATCCTGGCAGTACGGCAACATTCTGTACAGAAGACCTGATGCAAGACCTGAAAGTAACAGGAAGAAAAGCCAACATCTTTCTCAGTACTATGGGACAAAAAGGGCCAGTTCGTACACATGTTGTCATGGGACTGGAAGTCAGCGATTTGGATGGGAACAATTTCTTGGAACTCCCTCAAGTTTTCTCACAAAAAGAGATACCGGTCAAACTGGAAAATATTCCACAGCAAACCGATGTGGATAGATGGCCATATTTGAAGGAAGTTTGTCTCAAACAAATCAACGCAGGCATTGGATTGTTAATAGGAACAAACACGCCCAAGGCATTGGAGCCGTGGAAGGTCATCAATAGTCAAGGAGAAGGTCCTTATGCGGTGAAGACCATCCTAGGCTGGACTATCAATGGACCTTTGAGCAGAGCAGACACTGGCAAAGGAAATAGTCACTGGCCACAGGTGACTGCAAATAGGATTTCTGTGGAAAAACTAGAGGAACTCACAAAGCAGCAGATGAAGCATGACTTTCCAGAGTCTCGACAGGCTGAAAAGTTGGAAATGTCTGGTGAGGATAGACAATTCATGGATTCTGTGTCACAATCGGTGAAGCTGATAAATGGACACTACAGCATAGGCATGCCGTTAAAGAAAAAGGAAATAACATTTCCAAACAACCGTTCCGCAGCAGTACAGAGAGCGGAATCCCTGAAACGGAAGCTTATTAGGAATGAGAAATTCCACCAAGACTATGTCAAGTTCATGGAGGAAACACTGCAGAAGGGTTATGCAGAACCAGTTCCCACTAAAGAGGTTGACGGGAACGGTGGCAGAACATGGTACATTCCTCATCATGGGGTTTACCACCCAACAAAGAAAAAGATAAGAGTTGTGTATGATTGTGCAGCCACGTTTCAAGGAACGTCTCTAAACTCACAGCTTTTACAGGGGCCAGACCTTACAAGTTCCCTCATTGGTGTGCTGATGAGGTTCAGACAGGAGCCAGTTGCTTTCATGTCTGATATTGAAAGCATGTTCCACCAGGTAAGAGTTCCTGCTGAAGACTGTGACCTGCTGAAATTTCTGTGGTGGCCACAAGGAGACCTCAGTCAAGAAGCGAAGGATCACAGAATGACAGTTCACTTATTTGGTGCGACTTCATCTCCAAGTTGCGCGAGCTACGCGCTCAGGAAATGCGCTGAAGATAATCAAGCAGACTTCAGCCCAGACGCAACAAAGACTGTGCTAAGGAGTTTTTACGTCGACGACTGCTTGCGGTCTGTTGCAAGTGAAGACCAGGCAGTTGCTTTGATACAGGAGCTTAGGACCTTGTGTGCTTTAGGGGGTTTTAAACTGACAAAGTGGATCTCCAATAGCCGGGCTGTGCTTGCTTCTGTGCCTGAGGATGACAGGATAAAAGAGGTCAAAGATCTTGATTTGGAAAAAGACACACTCCCACTTGAGAGAGCTCTGGGAGTTCAGTGGTGTGTGGAATCAGACACCCTTGAGTTCAGAGTCGTCATTCAGAACAAGCCATTGACAAGAAGAGGGGTCCTCTCTATGATGAGTTCTGTCTTTGACCCATTGGGGATATTGGCCCCTCTCCTCCTTCCAGTAAAGTACATTCTGCAGGAGCTATGCCGAACAAAACATGGATGGGATGACAGTATGCCAGAGGTTCTTGCTCAGCAGTGGCATCAATGGGTGATGAGCCTGCACCAGTTAGCTAACTTCAAGGTGGAAAGATGTGTGAAGCCATCTAACTTTGGGGAAATAGTTTCGGCGCAACTTCACCATTTCGCTGATGCCAGCGAAAAGGGTTATGGCACAGTCACATACCTGCTTTCAAGAAACCGCCAAGAGCAGTTACACTGCGCTTTCATCATGGGAAAGGCAAGGGTCACGCCCCTAAAACCGGTCACAATACCACGACTTGAACTCACTGCTGCAGCTGTAGCATCCAAAATGGACAAGATGATGAGAGCGGAACTGGATCTGGACCTCAAGGAGTCTGTGTTCTGGACCGACAGTACTGCTGTTCTTCACTACATCAAGAATGAGAAAACAAGATACCGTACCTTTGTTGCAAATCGGATTGCAATCATTAGAGATCAGTCAGAGGTTTCTCAGTGGCGTTATGTTGGCACAGCAATCAATCCAGCAGACTTTGCCTCACGAGGTCTCACTATGGAGGCCTTTTTAAAGGCAAAGACTTGGATAACCGGACCGGAATTTCTGGCAAAGCCTGAAGCAGACTGGCCTGACATGCCAGACAGTACATGTCAGCCTTTTTTGAATGACTCAGAGGTCAAACAAGCCACGGTTTGTGCTATTACAATGGAAGAGAACATGGATGCAACCTCTAGGCTTCTTCAGCATTTCTCAAACTGGTTTGACCTAAAGAAAGCAGTTGCATGGCTTCTCAAGCTAAATAACATACTGAAGATACTCGCTCAGAAGAGAAAGGACTTAAAAACCTCACTGATGAACAGGAGTTTGGATGAGAAAGGTCAAAAGACAATGGAGGACAGCGGAGGCAGAGTTTGCCAGGTCCAGGTGAAAACCAGCACAAATGTTCTTCTGAGACCTGTCACTAAGCTCTGCTTATTGCTTGAAGGTGACATGTAACACTTTTGACTCTCGTCCACAAAATGGACATAAAAACGTTCATGAAAAATGACAATGATTACTGGACGTTAAAAGAGTTCCTGGTTTATTAGTTAAGGTATTTCTGACATTGGTCTTACTTTTGCCTTTGTATTGTGGCTCTTTATTAATGTGCATGAGAATAATTGTTTTGTTAGCCACAAAGACAATTAGGGGCCGGAATGTAAGAGCCATTTTGTATTCTTAACAGTTTTTGTATTTTATATTTATTGCAAAAGTATGTGTGTTATGCTCTTTAGAATGTTTACCATATAATAGAGTTAAAAGATTGGTCATGTTGTAAAATGTGCTTCAAATGTGTGTTTTTGCCCTTTGAAGATAAAGGCTCCTCTATTCTGTCCTGCTATTGGATAATTATTGGTTGACTCCTTTAAGTGAGTTTCAGTGTAAGTTAGGCTTTGATGGAGCAGGATGTGGAGCAACAGATTATAGACTTTTTAGTTATAGCCAGCTTAAGTCAATGTTTTAGTACTCCAGTTATTACCTAAGGAAATTGTTTTGTTTATTTTTGTTTACATGGAATAAAACCACTTTTAACTACGAGCTACGAGCCTGATCTTTGGACAGCTAGCAAGAAAAGTTTAGCCTGCAAGAGCACGTAAGTTGGACATGGTAGGCTACGCGAGTCAGAACCCTTTACATCCTGCAAGAAGTGGCCAAGAAGGACGGTAAAATAAGCTGCCACTACAGTAATGATTAGTCTTCCTGTGGAGTGTGTTTGTGTCCCAGTTGTGTCATTGAGCTGTTAAATATTGGTGATTTTTGTGGAACAGAGTTTGGGTGGCCCTGTATACACGGTCAGTATATTGCTGCTGTTCTGTCCCTTTATTTATTTATTTATTTAAACCTTTATTTAACCAGGTGAGTCCCATTGAGATTAAAAATCTCTTTTTCAAGGGAGACCTAGCCAAGACAGGCAGCAACATAAGAAACACATAGTTACAGACAGAAAACACAGAACAAGACAAGTTAAAAGAAACTAAAAGTTAAGAGACAGTGACGTGTGACGACCCTCCTCCTCCTATCATACACTAGGTGCCCTGTTGTGTTTCATTTGTTACAGGTGCTGATCGGAGGCTCGTCTGCTGGATGAGCCACACCTGTGCCTGTGTGGCTCTGCCTTAAAATACCCTCTCCAGTTGGCAGCCGGTCTCTCTGGGAGGAAGAACCTTGGTGGCACTGGCCTAACACGATTACATCTGTTTATGTTTGACTACCATTTAACTTGGTTTACTGCTGTTGTTAAAAATAAAATTGCTTCTTTTTAGCAGCCAGCTCGTTGTCTCCCTTGTTTTGTCTCAGTCTCTGAGCTGGGCTGTGACATACGTAACAGAGTTAATTTAAAAAACATTGACATTTTTGGGAACCTGCCTCTATTTCTTTCATTGTAGTTCTATTTCTTTCATAGTCCAACACAGGTAAGAAAGTAGCAGCAACTAATCGCTTTTTTACATTAGTTGAAAAGCACAGCTTATTTCGAAAATAAAAACCCAGTTTTAACCTCAACCTTTTCACCAGATACTGCACATGTGGCTGAAAAGTGATGGAGTCATCAATCAAAATACCCAGATATTTATAAGAGTCAACAACCTCTATTTCACTTCCTTCAAGAGTGACCACCGAAGGGATATTCTGTGGCCTAATCCGAGAGTTTGAAAACAACATAAAATTTGTCTTATCTGTATTTAGAACAAGTTTCAGTTGAAAAAGGGTATTTTGAACAACATTAAAAGCATTTTGCAAGAGATCAATTGCCTGCACAAGAGTTGACGCACAGCAATATATCAGTGTCATCAGCATAAAAGTGAAGGTTAGCGTCCAACACATTTTGGCCCAGATTATTTATATAAACAGTAAATAAAAGTGGACCTAATACAGAGCCTTGTGGCACACCTTTACAGACAGTTGCAATATCAGAGGATAAACCCTCATATCTGATGCACTGAGAACTATTCTCAAGGTAGCTCGTGCTCCGAGAGCCCTGAGTTGAGGAGCCTTAGCCTTAAAACATCATGGTCACCTGTGTCAAATGCTTTAGACAGATCAATAAACAGTGACGCACAATGTTGCTTCTTGTCAAGAGCAACAGAAATGTCATTTACCACCTTCAGTGCAGCTGTAATAGTGTTATGTTTTTTCTTAAAGCCTGACTGATAGGTTGGTGAAATGGCATTGGTGTATAAGAACTCCTTAAATTGGTTGCTCACAAGAGCTTCAAGAATTTTAGCAAGTACAGATAAATTAGATATTGGCCTATAGTTATTTAAAATAGCTGGGTCACCACCTTTAAACAGTGGGAGAACGAAGGCAGATTTCCATTTCCTTGGTATTTCCTTATTTATCATTGTCAGATTAAAAAGATATGCAAGTGGCTCTGCAACAAAGTCTGCAGCCAATTTCAAAAAGTAAGGGTCTATACAGTCAGGCCCTGCAGGTTTCCTATGATCTAAGCTTTTTAGGGCTTTATGAACTTCCTGCACAGGAAATGGGGTAAAATTAAAAGTCTAACCAGTATAAACTGGAACGCCAGTACAGGGTTTCACAGACCTTGGACAACAAGAGTCAAACAGAGAGCCAGAAGATATGAAGTGTTTGTTAAAACAATTCAGTATCTCAATTTTGTCATGAACAGCGACAGAATCCTTCATAATAAAAGCAGGTGAGTTCTTGCTCACAGAGAGGGATTTTATAGAATTTGTTGAGGCTTAAAACAAAGGATGAGAGCCTACAGGCCTCAGGAACTTTTCTGCTGCGAGCTTCTTACTGCGCACGCGCACCAGAAAAATGGGCTGGATCCGGTTCAAAATCAAACATTATTTAATGTACTACACAAAGTTCACTTACAAACTGAATTAACTATCAATAGTAATGTTCTCGAGAACAGAGACCACATGCACGCGTCCTCCTCACAGGTCTGGCCATTCCAGGTGCTGAAAAAGAGGGGCGGAAGTGGTCTGAGGAATGCTCCCTAAAACATTGTCTTTTATATCCCCTGACAGTCGGAAACTGTCCTAAAACGTGTGAATGATCCTCCGTTGATCAGTGATTGGCTCCATTTGAATCCTGTCCCCTCCCACTATCGATCCTTTGTGGCAAACATCCTGAACTCCTCCTCTCTGTGACCTGCTGGTCAGTTGTCCGTCCCTCTGCTGCACCTCTGTAAAGCCTCACTCAAAATGATCCCTTTCTGACCCTCAAAACTATTCATACAGTGTTTTAATACCTTTAGTGACTATGGTTTAATAAATTCAATGAGTAAAATACTGTAACATATAATATCCTCTATGAGTAAGAATATTGTAAACATATAATACATTCCATAAGTAAACATATTGTGACACTTCTACTCACCACTAGGGGTGTTATTTAATCCTACTAATAATGTTTTTAATACTGAAATCCTTCACATTTTCCAAAATCGCCTTGGATCATTTAAATTTTCAGCAATAACAGACAAATAATAATCTGATTTTGCTTTCTTGATAAGAGGAACATTTGTTTCTTAGTTGCCTAATCACAATCCAGTCAGTACAGCCTCTTGTGTCGAACCGAGCCCGTAAGCTAAGTGTATCGTTCCCAGTTGCTAACCTAAAAATGGTGAATATAGCCGGCTTCAGCAGGTTGATTGAGCTCAAGGTGTTCGGGCATTGGGCGGCCCTAGTTAACAATGTTAATCTTTTCCTAACATGATCGTCTTGAAAAGGGCACTGATAATAAATCCGCGAAAATATAATTTCCACCTGCGACAATATTATCTCCACCGGCTCTGTCAATTTTTATCTCCACCTGTTGCCATTTTCGGTGTCTGCTATCAATCGCTAATTAGCACTAAGCTAGGTTTCATGAGCGGGTCATCTAAACCAGTGGTCCCCAACCACCGGGCCGCGGACCGGTACCGGGCCGTGGATCATTTGGTACCGGGCCGCACAGAAAGAATAAATATTATATTATTTCCATTTTATTGATTATCAGAGTCTGAAAGAAGTTTTATTTTGAAAAATGACCGGATTCTCTCGCAATTTCATCCGTCTGTGCCTCTTGACATGTCAAGACGCTTGTCTCGGTCACGTGATAAGTTACCTCAAAAATTAAGCCCGCAAACTAGCGAAAATGAGTAAATAACTTTTGGAGAGCTTCTTTGCAAAGGGGGAAAGTCCCACTGATGAGACAGAAAAATAGCCTACAACTTCCAAGAAAATGAAAGCTTCATTTAACAGACAATATCAGGAGTAATTCTGACGCGCCAAGCCCGCTCTGCATAATATGTGGCGACAGAGGAAGATCAACTGCTGGAGATTGTAAATGACGGTGGCCTTAAAAGTATGTTTGAGACAACAACTCTGCTGGTGTTTTGGATTAAAATCAAGGCTGAATATCCTGAGATCGCCACAAAAGCACTGAAAACCCTGCTTCCATTTCACACATCCTCTTTGTGAAGCGGGATGTTCTGCAGTGACGGCAATCAAAACGAAGTAGACTGGCCATAAGGAACAGACTTCGGGTGTCATTGTCTTCCATTACCCCAGATGGGACCGTCTCGTTGCAGAGAAACAAGCTCAGGGCTCCACTGATTCAGCGTTATTGTGAGTTGTATTTATTTATGCATTTTATATTTGTTTTCATGCCGATCGTATCATTTTATTTTGTCGTGTTTTTCCGCCACACCTTGCCGGTCCGTGAAAATATTGTCTAACATGAAACCGGTCCGTAGTGCAAAAGGTTGGGGACCACTGATCTAAACTACCCTGGAGCCGTGAAGATTCTGAAAGAATATGATTGTTCTTAATTGTTTTTAAATCTCCTTTTCTTTTGCCTTATGTTTTGATGCTTTTAATGGTTTTATGTGAAGCACTTTGAATTACCTTGTTGTTGAAATGTGCTATACAAATAAACTTGCCTTGATTGATCAAATTATCAATCCAAACGTACGCTCTCATTACGTTCAACTGTAAGGGCATTCTATCAAGGACTATCCGATTGGTTGCATTTTTTTTCCAACACAACCTCTCGAATGTAGAAAGCATGGACAGTAAACACAAACAAGTCGGCTTAATTTTTTTATTTTATAGAATTAATCAGATACGTTTTTTATCTGAGGATTCCAGGGCCTTCTCTGAATACCTGACATTTCGCCACTGCTGTTTTGGTAGTATTGTTAGCCAAATGAACAACTTTCCCTGTTATGGCAGTGATAGTGAATCACATCATGTCACTCTTAATTTTTCCCCCTTTTCTCTGCTGTTCCCAGATGTTTTTTTATCTCCAACATTAAAATTGTCCTCACATCCTCGTTCCAGCTTGCATTTACGGATCTTCTCTTGACTTTTCTGCACATTTTGGTGCACTGTTGTGTAAACTTTTTGTTGGTGCGTCAGTCCTTCAAAGATGTCTTCCCTCATAACTAAAGTCTCCACTTCGTCTGTCACCTGAAGTGAAGAAAAAAAAAGACGTGGTGTTATATTCCAAGCCATTTATCCAAGTAATCACAACCCCTTCACTCAAAAATAAATGGAGCCACTTACCTCATACTCCTTTGGCACCTCCGATAGATATCTTGCCTCTCTTCCAAACATTAAATAATATGGGCTGGGTTGATAATTGCTTTTTGTTCCAAGTCCAAATATTGTAGCCTGAAGGTATTCATCTCATTGTTGGGTTGTCGTTTTTTGCTGAGACCCGAAAAATTTCACATAACAGCCGCCATTTAATGTCAACAATTTATTCTATTACAGTCATGGTGTGTCAATTTCAGAATATGCAACTTGCCTCTGTATGGTGCCATTAAGCTTCTCAATTGTATGGTGAGCAGAAGCTTCCGTTAATGCCAAGGGCTTCAGAGTCTAGCATTTACGGCCTGTGTACGTTTTAGTCATCTGTTTTACCGTTAATTCGGAAAAAACAAACGACGGAAATACCATGGTATTCTCATTTTTTGTTTCAAACCAAAAACGGAAATGTGCGGTCTTATTTCCGTTTTTGGTTCTGAATTCAAAAACGGAAAAACCAAAGAACCAAAGTCAAATAACGAGCCGTATTTCGTTTTTGCAAACCCTTTTTTGTTTTTTCCTTTAAAACGAGACGCAGAGCACAACAGGTAACCCAGAAACAATATTTCAAAATAAAAGTGAAGGCAATATAATGACCGTATGCAAGAAATTAATAAATAAATCTCAGCCGATGGGAGCGTTAGCATCAGTAGTTGACTACATGCTGTTTAATATTCATTTATCAATGTACACAGCAATAATCAACTTTTCAATTAATCTGTGCATTGTTTGATGCAATACAGTTCGTGATACAGTTTAATCAGTCATTTTTGTGTTCACAGAAATGTTGCTGTTGGCACTGATTCGTTTGTTGCTGTTCGCACTGATATTTCTGTTAATTTAGTGAACGCAGAGTGTAGCCTGTAAGGACACGCAAAGTAAGTGTTCACCTTTCTACTACTAGATGGCAGTATTAGTGTATTTAAACCATATAATTATACATATTTACCTGTGCCTTTGTTAATTATCTAGGTCAGGGGTCTTCAACAGGGGGTCCGGAGGTACTGCAGGGGGTAAATTTGATTAATTTGCTCCATCATCACGAAAGTCAAAGGTCACATTTTGTCTGAGTACACTGTGTTGGCCTTTATAGTGGTTTAATAAATGATCAGATCCCCTTCCAGGTAGCAGGTGCTTGTGATTCTATACAGGCAGTATGACGCGTCTCCTTTAAATAAAAAGTTTGGAATTTGATGTGGTACTTTTTAGCTTCCAAGTCAATAAAGTAGTAAAGGACAAACTAAGTTTGTTAGTGTAATGCATGCACAGAAAACACATTTTGATAAGCAACCACAAATATTAACCATATCTGATGTAGTTGATCTTGTTTTGAACAATAAGATTAAACAATAATCAAAAGTTCAAAAATATTTATTGACATTAACAAATAATAACAAACAATATACAAAGAACTCACACAGATTATTTACAATATAAACAACAACAAAAAAAGAACCATCAACCTAAAATCTTGGCTGCCCCACAGCCCCTAAAACAAAATCTATCCTCTAAACAAACCCCAAACTGAAAATAAAACAGCTAATTGCAGATTGTGTCCCTTAATGCATTTATGACATCCCCCATCCCTGTAAGTGTAAAACTTGTGTCCCTAAAAGCCTCATCCCTACATTTGGGGCAGTGTGGTGTGGTGGCTGTCCACTGGTCCACGCAGACCCGGCACCCAATGACACTGTGGCAACACTGTGCCACCACGGGACATCTGCAAGATTAACAATTTTAGAACAATTTTAGATCATTTATGTAATGCAAGTCGCAAGCACTTTTCATATAAGATATCTATATCTCTTAATGCTACTATGTAAAATATTTATGTTTTCCCATATACTGTTTTAACTGGGAATATGCTAAAATATTAGGTAGTCAGTTTTCAAAAATGCAGACGTTTTATTTTCCTTATTCTTTTTGTTTGTATGATAATATTATCTGAATTACTTCCACTTTAATACTTGTTCCATTTTGTAGGACTTCATCATCCATATTGTGTATAATGGTTGCAGCCGTATTGAAGCCATATCACACTTGTATTGAGTAAAATATTCAAAGCCAAAATGCCAACATGTTATGGCTGCAGCATTACATTGCTTAGAAACCATCTAAATGTCTTTGATACACTTATTGTAATTAAGCAGGACATATGTGTTATCTTCTGAAATCCTGGAATCTGCACTATAATCTAAAAGAAATCTGAACAAAGCTTGACAGTGCAGTGTTTGTAACAAACCCACTAATGGGACTGGGCAGTTTGAAGAGGGCAAAGCAATGACTTTCATTTAATGCTGCAGAATGACTTGTTTGTACAGAAAGAATATCTAAGTTACTAACCTTGGCATATAAGGCACTGGAACGTTGCCCTGACGGTGGTCACCTGGTCGTCAGTCAGGGCCACCGTGTTAATCTTATTTGCCCGTACATAGTCCCCGAGCTCCCGCAAGGACTGCTGCCAGCACCAGCTCCTCCACCCTCTCCACCGTTTCATCATTGTGTCTGGGGATGGGGGGGATATATAAAAACTGAGTTTAGACAATACAGAATTCAAGCAAGTCAACCATTAATATGTAGCTGTATATTGACTGTTCATATCTATGTTTCAGGTAGTCACGACCTAAGTAACATAATTTTACATATTTAAATGACTCCACCTTAAAAACAAAGGAAAGCATTTTAGTTTAACAAACTCATCCCCGCTTCACAAAAAAATATTTTTCATAATGTATCCCATTAATGTGTATTCAGCATGAGTTGTCATTACTTTATCCGACTTATTTATGAAGCGCTAGTCTTACTAGATTTTTGGTGACTTTAAATTTAGGGAGGTCTTTCTCAATTTGCTTGCGTTGGCACTTAGTCAGGTGGTGTTCAAAAGGACTTGGTGACTTGAAAATAGTTAATTCTACATTTGGAGACTATGATCTGTCTATTTAAATTTCACTCTTAAGCCTATTGTGGCACAATAACTGAGTCTTGCATTCAAAAATAGGCGGAGGCTTGGCTAAACACTGCTTGTTACCCTGTCCTTCGCCTCTTTTTTCGCATCAGCTCGTTGCAGGAGCTGTCAGCCAGGGCCACAATACGCCGGGCATTTTGCTTCCAAAACCCCAGCCCTAAAGACAAGATAATGGAGTAAAAAAAAAAAGAATGGAGAAAACAAATCCAAGGAATTAGCTAATTAGACAAGATTGGAACACAAGATGTATATGTGATATATGTTATATTAACTACACCAAGTAGAAATTAAGTTTTTACAAATACATACCAGTTGTCCCGGTGCCTTCCAGCAGGCGGTTTCCCTGGCCGTCGCAGAGGATTATCTCCTCTTGGCTCCCCAGGTAATTTTTTACCTTCTGGGCAATGGAGTCTAGATTGGCCTCACGCTCTGTAAACTCTATATAGAGCGTTTCCCCCATCGGCCCGAAGTACACCTCCGTTAATTGTACCTATTGATATGCTCCTTTTGACAGAGAAAACAAATGTACAGAGAAAGAGAGAAGTTTAAGCAAGTTTCTTTTCTCATTCAGACTGTTAACATACAATGGTTTTATGTTTTCAAAAATAATCCTAGAAGGTTACCCTCAGTGCATTGTAATTATCCATGTTCAGCTCTGTATTTGGTTTAGGTCTAAACAAACCTGGAAAAACTTCTTCCAACTTGAGCCGTCGCAGGTCCTGGATGGCTAGCAGACGCCACAGGCCTGGCTCCAAAGCGAAAGAGGTTAGACATGTGTGACGGCCCTGCCTCTAACAGCAGTCGTGGCTGATTGACTGATGCAGAGCACCTGGTCCTTGAGCCCTGCTCCAGTGTTGCTCTGGGCGCGCAGGTTGTCTCTCTGGTATACGTGGAGTGATCTCTGCCATTTGCTGCCAACACACACGCATCCACGTTGACATTACTGACTGACACACTTCATAAAGTCCTCATTGCGCACAAGGGTAAACTGTGTGTCTGGTTCGGCTGTGTGCGTAAACGTGGTTTTGCTCAGTGGATAGTCGTAAATAGTTGAAATGTCTGAGGTTGAGGCGTTCATCGCCGCTCCATCTCAGGAGTTCCTGGATACATGCACAAGAGAGCAGTTGCTCTTGATTGCAGATCATTATTTAGTGGCGGTTGTAGGAGATAAACGCATCAAGGAGAACATTAAATATGCTATAAAAGCTAAATTGACCGAATTAGGAATTATACCTGGGAATAAACAAGAGTCGTCTTCAATTCCTACTGCGGTATCATTTCAGACTCATGGACTAACCTTTGAACAACAGAAGGAGATTTTGCTGTTGCAGATGGAACATGACAAAATTAAACATGAATTGGAAAACAGATAGAAGTAGAGAAAATCCGCCAGGAATCAGAGACGGCAAAGATAGATCTAGAGAGATATTTTTTGTCACTGGTCAGAGATGGCATGTTGTCCGGTGAGGATCAGGGCGCACAGGTGCCCAGGTCTGCTGTGAATCGCTTTGATGTTAGTAATTTGCGCTGGTTGCCACCGTTTAATGAAAGGGATCCAGACACTTTCTTCTTGCTGTTTGAACGGGTAGCTAAAGCTAGAAATTGGCCCGATGCGGACTGTGCGCTTATGCTTCAGTGTGTCCTCTCAGGGAAAGCACAGGAAGCGTATTCCTCTTTGAGTCTGGAGGATAGCTTTAGCTATTCTAAAGTAAAGTCTGCGGTGCTTAAGGTGTATGAGCTGGTACCAGAGGCGTATCGCCAGCATTTTAGGTCCTCGGAGAGGAAAAGTGGTCAGACATATGTAGAGCTGGTAAGAGACCTGTCAACACACTTTAAGCGATGGTTAACTGCTCTGGACATAGATACTTTTGAACATCTGTGATTTAATTTAAGGTTGTGACACATGTTAGGTTCGACAGGCAGGCTTGCTGGTGCCGTTGAAGCCGGTGTCTCCTCGCCACACACCTCGTATCTCTCTTGTACAATTATGGCATCAAAATAGCCCGACCCGCCAGGCACCAGGACAACACCAGTTTGGGATATTAAATAGATACTTGCTGGTGTCAGCTGCAAATACAGAGATGACAAAATCGTTGAGGGAAACACGGTGAATTTAGACATGCAGGTCTGAAATTGAACACAGGGTGGCGCATTGATGTAAAAGTGCATATAGGTAATGTGCCTGGTGATGAGAATCAGGTGTGTGTAGACGGGAAGCAAACAGTTTTTGACCGTGTCAGCGTGGTGTCATGTGGTATCCTGTGATGTTCTGTTACTAAGCAATTAAGATGCATTGATGCAAGTAAAACTGAACAATGTTGATTTAATGATATAGTGTCGATGTGCAACGAAACATGAACGTTAACAGAGTTAATGATTCCTCTTGCCATTATTTGCTAATATTACTGTGAATTTAAGTTATTACTTATCCATTTAATTTTCATATTATTTCTGTCAATATCATTTACAACTTATTATCATTAGTTTCCCACGGAGACAAGTGTTTTATGTGTCACATTAGGGCCCTCTGCTGGGCCCCTGCAATTAGGCTCCCTTCCCCCATTTACAGGAAATTTGGCGGTAAAGCTCTAGTAAATACGGAAGCTAAAATTGAATGGTCCTATGCTTAGTTTGAGTTTGCAAAGTCACAGCACGTGCTCAATAAATTAGTCACTAAAATTCCAACCATATCATCAGCATTTGCGGTGGAAACTGAGGTTATCTCAACAGAGTAGGATAACTTCACTTACATAAAACACTTATAAAATATTAATAAGTTCCTTTAATACCTGTTATTCTTAGAGTATAACCTTACATAATTGCGGAGCCCCAATTACAGTCCCTTTCAACACGTGTATTCGTCGGTGAAAGTGAAACTAAGCCTTTTTGAATTTCTGGCACAGACTTTGAAACTAAAATACAAATATCAAAATACCTACTTTGTGGTGCGACATGATACAGTTTTTACTAACCTTAAATATTCTAACGATGTTGTCCAGAGTGATGTCCATCGCCCGTATCTGGAGAACCCGAGGTCCATGTCCATTCACTAGCTCTGCTGGATTTTCAATGCGCTCTGGTTTCCCCCTCGGGTGATTATATGCAGTACTTTGAACCGGTAGCGTTTCAGTGATTTTCAACCGCTGTGCCGCGGCACACCAGTGTGCCGTGAGAGATCGCCATGTGTACTGTGGGAAAATGTCCAATTTCACGTAATCTGTCACGGGGCATGATGGAGGACTCAAACGCTGACCAGGCAGAGTAGCGTGAAGCAGGCGTTTTATTAAACACAAATAAGAATATTTACCACATAACAGGGAGTCCAAGCACAAGACAAGAGACGAGGTGGAAAATCCAGTGGGAAACGAGGCAGGGCAGGCAGACGGGGAAACCGGGAACAGGACGAGCAAAAACGGGCGGGTAGACATGAACACAAACAATGACCTGGCAGTGAGTGAGTGAGAGACAGGGGTTTATAAAGTGGTTTGAACAGGTGAGGGGAGTTGTGCTGATGAGGAGGGAGTGCTTGATTAGAGGCAGGTGAAGGGAGTTAGGCTGATGCTGAGGAAGTGAGGAGGGTGAAGCTACACAAAGACACACAGAACACACAAGGCAAAGCCTGATCGCGACATAATCAGTCCAAAAAAATGAATATTAATAACCTAGATAATTAACAAAGTAATTAACCATTTGTAAGGAACATGCATTTCTGGGATGAGCAGCACAGCTGAGTATGTGGGTTGCACCCATGAAAAATTTGCCAAATCTTCGCTGCCAATGCCAAACAGCGTATTCCGCTGTTGCTATTGACCGTCAGGCTCGTTTGCGCTGGTGTCGGCAACACCTGCACTGGAACCTGAACATGTGGAGGAAGTTATGTTCAGCGATGAGTCCAGATTTTGCCTAAGGAAGTTGGATCGTAGGGTCAAAGTGTGGAGAAGACGGGGAGAACGCTATGCTGATTGCTGCACCGATAGAGTAACACCTTTTGGTGGAGGCAGTGTGATGGTGTGGGGCGGCATCTCCATCACTGGAAAAACGAGGCTTGTCTTCATTGGAGGCAATCTCAATGCAGAGAGATATCGAGATGAGATTCTGCAACCAGTGGCAATACCATTTCTCCACAGTCTGGGACCGAACTCCATCCTCCAAGATGACAACGCTCGCCCCCACAGTGCGGGGTTTATCAGAGACTACCTCCAGAATTT
Organism: Anarhichas minor; assembly: GCF_050575085.1. Classification (NCBI taxonomy): domain Eukaryota; kingdom Metazoa; phylum Chordata; class Actinopteri; order Perciformes; family Anarhichadidae; genus Anarhichas; species Anarhichas minor. The sequence goes on from NW_027466452.1 coordinate 3,227,940, forward strand.
GGGAGTGGAGAAGATGGAATGGCCTGCCAACAGTCCTGACCTCAACCCAATTGAACACTTGTGGGATCAGCTTGGGCGTGCTGATCGTGCCAGAGTGTCCAACACAACCACGTTGGCTGACTTGCGACAAATCCTGCTTGAGGAGTGGAATGCCATCCCACAGCAGTGTGTGAGCAGGCTGGTGACCAGCGTGAGGAGGAGGTGCCAGGCTGTTGTGGCTGTGTATGGTTGTTCCACATGCTACTGAGGCTCCTGTTTGTTAAATGAATAAATTGTTAAATTGCCGATATGTCTTGTTTCTTCCTTGTTACTGATAGACTTTGTTAGGTTTTTAAGAACAAAGGATGAGAGAGCCTGCAGGTACTCTTCTGCTGCGAGCTTCTTACTGCGCACACGCATCAGAAGAATAAGCTGGATCCGATTTAAAATTAAAACAATATTTAATGTACTACACAAAATTCACTTACAAACTGAATTAACTATCAATAGTAATGTTCTCGAGAACAGAGACCACATGCACGCACCTCACTCACAGGTCTGGCCAGTCCAGGTTCTGAAAAACAAGAGCGGAAGTGGTCTGAGGAATGCTCTCTCGAACGTTGTCTTTTATATCCCCTGACAGTCGGAAAGTGTCCGAACTGTCCTAAAACATGTGAATGATCCTCCGTTGATCAGTGATTGGCTCCATTTGAATCCTGTCCCCTCCCTGGATCGATCCTTTGTGGCAAACATCTTGAACTCCTCCTCTCTGACCTGCTGGTCAGTTGTCCGTCCCCCTGCTGCACCTCTGAAAAGGCTCACTCGAAAATGATCCCTTACTGACCCTCAAAACTATTCATACAGTGTTTTAATACCGTTAGTGACTATACTTCTATGATTTAATACATTCAATGAGTTAATATACTGTAACATATAATATCCTCTATAAGTGAGGATATTATAAACATAATACATTCAATATGGAAACATATTGTGACGAACATATTTATTATTGTGACACTTCTACTCACCACTAGGGGTGTTATTTAATCCTACTAATAATGCGTTTAATACTGAAATTCTACCAAACACTAATATCTGAACTTTTTGTTCGATGTTTATATCACGAACTGTATTGCATCAAACAATGCACCGATTAATCGAAAAGTTGATTATTGCTGTGTGCATTGATAAATGAATATTAAACAGCATGTAGTCAACTACTGATGCTAACACACTCCCATCGGCCGAGATTTATTTATTTATTAATTTCTTGCATACGGTCATTATATTGCCTTCACTTTTATTTTGAAATATTATTTCCGGGTTACCTGTTGTGCTCTGCGTCTCGTTTTAAAGGAAAAAACAAAAAAGGGATTTGCAAAAACGAAATACGACGGAAATACGAAAATAAATAAAAACGGAAATACGACCGCCCATTTCCGTTTTCCCCAAATTTGGGGGCTCTCGGGCTTAAGGGGGGTAGCACATGTTGTCGAAAAAATGCACATGCCGAGAGCGAATATAATGCATGTATACATGTTATATACCAGATTAAATTTAAAAAGTCTGGCAATACTATCATCTAAGCCATTTTTACAAACTCCAAACACAATTCTACACAACTAATATAATCAACTAGAAGATTTACCACAATATCACATATTTTTTGCCATGACTCGGCGAGCCATGCACTCCACTCCGAGCTACCAGCACAAAGCTACAAAAGCTAACACGTCCAACCAATACATCAGAAAGCACGAGAATTCGACACAGAATCCAGAGATATCTTCAGAATGTTTCTCAGTGAAACCAGTACAGAGCTGTGAGCAAACAAACGCCAGAACAACAAACCGCTTCACCGAAAAAAAGTCTTAGCAGCACCTCACCTTTACGCTGAATCATGAAAAGTACAGCCTAAATCCTCGTTTCCCTCCTAAATACACTGTTGCTATGTATTTCCTGTGTTTTTTGTAAGTGTTTCCTGGAGAAAGGGTGGCTAGACAAGCCTGGGGTACCGTGGGGGAAGGGAATTCACTTTCGGGGAAGGGAATTCACTTTCGGCGAATCCGTTTTTACACAGGGCGACGCACGGCGCAGTTTTTTTTTTTTTTTGCATAGACTGCTGACATATTGTGCTATGATTTGGGAGAGTTTTTAGGCTTTCAACTGCATTAATTCAAAGAAATAATATCAATAAAAGTGCTTTTTTTTCAGGCGAACCTGAAACTTTACAATTTGAGCTGTGTGCCATCTTCATTTACTCTTACCCAGTTACATATATACATCTGAACACATCTCACAGCTCTGTCACTTCTATCCACCTTTCACTCACCTAATTAGTTCATTCAGGGCACCTGCCAGTCACACTCACCTCATCAGCTCATCACTCTCACCTGCTCACTCTGCCTCTTCACTATTTAAACCCCTGCCTCAGACACACTCACTGCCAGATCGTTCTTTGCATTCATGCTCAACTTTCCCGCACTCACCCTTGGACTGATTCCCTGTTGCCGACCCTGCCTGTCCCGGACTACCTCGCCTTGCCTCTGCCCTGGTAACTTACTCAGCCCTTCTGTCCTTGACCACGAGAAACCTGTCGGATTCTTCCAGAGAATCTTCTGCCTGTCGTGTGTTGCAAATAAAGAACTCAAATCATACCAGTCCTGGTGTTGTCGTACTGCTCCTGGGTCCTAACTACACCCGTTACAGTGTTACCTTTATTATAACGTCAAAATTATTCCAATAGACCTTGTAGTAAGATAATTAGTCTTTTTAGTATGGGTATGCAATTTTTGAGCAGAGGCCTAAAAATAGGCTCAGAGCAGAAGAAGTTTTAATAACAACTTACATTTGTCATTACTTTACTTGATTGTTAAACTCGGTCCCCTGATCTGTAAGCAGTCTCTGAGTTGCACCAAAGTTGTATACAAAATCATCAATACAATTGGTCACCAGCTCTGCAGATTTATTCTTCAGAGGGTCGGACTCTGCCCACTTTGTGAAATAATCAACCATTACACGAATGTATTGATTTCCACCCTCGGTTACAGTGAGCTTCATGAGATCCATTCCAACCAACTTAAATGCCTCTGTAACCTGAAAGAGTTGAAGGATAATTAGACATCTGTATGAAATAACTGGTATGTAAGCACATTTAGCTGCATGGTACATTCATTTACACAATAACCTCACGTCTATTGGGTTATATTGAGTCTTTTCTTTCAGACTGCCTCGCTTTGCCTGGCAGACTGGACACTGAGCAACCTGTAGCCAAATAATATTCAAGCAAAATGTATGTAGGGCTTTGGTCTATCACAAACAGTAGGGTTAGATGAAGGAGATTTATTTGAGTGTTTATATACAATTATTTTATTACAGCGTTGACAGATTTTTAGTAGGCCTTCATGTAAAAAAAAAAAAGGACATAAATTGGGTGTCACTTCTTGCCCATTTGCAGATATCGGCTTCCATTCCTGGCCAATAATAGCGGCTGATACCCGCATGGTGCGTCTTCTCAACACCACAGTGGGAGCCAAGAGCGCTGCAGTGCATTTCTTCGAACACCTGATTTGCATCCGCTGCCGTTAGTACCACCTATGCCAAATGTTCCCCGTCTTTCCGTCTTCTACTGTACAAATGTAGTGCAGTACTCCATCTGTTAAAAAAAACTCCAATGTTATCTTAATATAACACAAATTACTTACTGATTGATGGTGTATAGCATTACTAATTACCCTTGAGCACAAATGTAGAAGCTCTTCTCTTTAGGCATACTTCTGATGTTTGGCCCTTGGGTAAGCGATTATGGATTTTGAAGTCCATGATTTCTTAGACATCCATTTGTTCTTTTTCCTACGTGCTTTCTCTTTCTTTGTGCTTTCTCTAAAATGTATTGTGTTTAATAACTACCTGTGTTTAAATATTTTAAAATATCAGATTTGTATAATTAAACAAATATCATTGTGATGTTCTCTATGATAATCATTCACTTTGATGACTAGGCACATTTAGGCTTTTACAGACTGTTGGAAGTGTCACAGCCCGGCTCAGAGACTGAAACAAAACAGGGAGACAATGAGCTGGCGGCCAAAAGTAGTCGTTTATTTGTCTCGGGAAAAACACATAAGCCAATGTTTAACAGCACTTTCACAAATTCAGCAGCAACTGTGGTGAGCCCGTCAACACAGGTCTTCCTTCCCCCCCAACCCCCCCGCGTCTGCCAACTGGAAAGGGTATTTAAGGATGAGCCGCACAGGTGAGACTCATCCTGCTGACGATCCTCCACTCAGCACCTGTAACAGATAAACACAACCGGCACCTAGTGTATGATAGGAGGAGGAGGGTTGTCACAGAAGTGAGCAATTCATCTTTCTAACAACAAAAGCTTTATCAGCCAGTACTAAATATAGTTATTTACCTGATTGTTAGAATGCTGTCTGTGAACCTGTGGACAAGTGCTTTAATGAAGACAGGGTCAATGTTCCTCTTCTGCAGCTGGTTGAATAGCATGTCCACATTTGGCATGATCTTGTGGAACAATGCTAGGAAAAAACTCGCGTCTTCAAGCATCCTCACAAAGCCCCCTGCCTCTCGACAGTTAGGGGATCAAAGTTCCCAGAGTCTCTGATGGTCTGGAAACACTTTAGGAGGTCATCCTTGTGCTCGTACACAGTATTTGGAGCGCGACTATGGAAGTTCCACCGTGTTGTAGAGGCTCTGGGAAGTCCATGGGCAACTACTTGGTCAAGCACGGTGGTTCGCTTGGGTGACCTGGAGAAGAAGGCAGAAAATCCACCAAGCTCAGAAAAAGTGCAGATCCTGGGGATGTGTGCTGTTGCCTGCTGCATGATGAGGTTCAGCTGATGCGCATAGCAGTGGACGTAGTGAGCATTTTTGGTAGACATCCATTATCTTACGCTGCACTCCGCCGGTGGCTGCCCTCATTACAGCAGCCCCGTCGTAAGCTTGAGCGATAAGTTTGGCCTTTTGTCCATTTGGGAGTATGGTGCTTAGCCTCTCCATAAGCGCTGTAGCGAAGGTGTCAGTGTATGCGTTCTGGATGGTAAATTGTATAATTCTTTTTTTTTTTGTGGCTCAAGGGGGGGGGGGGGCGCCGCCCTCTATTGGCCAGCCGCCTTTGGGCTAGTGTATGTTTTTATAAAACTTTAATACAATGTAGAGTTACAAATGAAGATTTTATATCTAGCTTGAATATAATGTGTTTATCATGTTTACATGGTTTAAGTGGCATATATCACAGCCTTAAGGCTGATAACATCAATGGAAAATGAATCTAAAAAACGAATCCGTGACGAGCGACCCCCATTTGGGTGCCGAGCGAGACAGTTTAGAGTGGTACCGTGGTTCCGAATGGACTTTTTATCAAGAAATATCAAAAATGCTCCAGACACATTAAATACCGAATTAACAAAAAAGGTCTGGGCAAAATCATCATACCAGCCATTTTACACAATTATACACAGTTATACACAAACTAATTCAATTGTTAGGGTTAGATGTTTTCAGGGGAGACCCAGACCGCTGGACTTTCCAGTCGCACCAAAAATGAACTGGATCCGGTTAAAAATCAAAAAGTATTTAATAAACAAGAGAAGCTAGAACAGTTGCAAACTGAATTACTCTATCGATATCAATATGTCCCCAGGGCAGAGTTCTCACAAGGCCCACTAAATAGCCCAGCCCAGCTGGTAAACTACCCAGAGTGGTAACGGCGCGAACTCTGGCAAAAACCCTCTGGAACTAAGCCTATATTTAAAAGTCTCTGTCCGAAAGTTTAAATGTCCAGTATCAGCCTCTGTGATTGGCCTAAATTCAATAGCCCCTCCTGGCTTGGGGCAGTTATCATCTCAGTGTTTGGTTGAAGTCGTCCGGACTCCTCCTCAGGACCTGGTGGTCAGTTGTCCATCCCTCTGTTCTCTGCTGCACCTCTGTAAAGTCTCACTCAAAATGTTCCCTTTCTGACCCTCAAAACTATTCATACAGTGTTTTAATACCTTTAGTGACTATACTTCTATGGTTTAATACATTCAATGAGTAAAATACTGTAACATAATATCCTCTACAAGTAAGAATATTGTAAACATAATACATTCCATAAGTAAATATTTTGTGACTTTTTAACCTATTTTGACATTATTATTATTATTATGACACTTCTACTCACCACTAGGGGTGTTATTTAATCCTACCTATAATATTTCTAATACTGAAATCCTTAACACAATACACTAGAAGATTTATCACAAAATCACGGATTTTTTCTCCAAAAATCGGCAAACTGTGCACCCGATTTTCATCTTCCATCACAAAGCCGGCAGCTATCATGGCGGATGGATACATGATTCCGCAGTAGCGCTCGATACGGCGTCGACTCACGGTCTCCGAATTCACCTCCGTCAAACCATTCAAAATTGACATGAATAAAGCCAACAAACAACACACTGCTCCCCACAAAAACAATTGAAAGTCAGCATATCTTTTGGTGATTTTCGTGCTGAAAAAAACGCAGGTAATCCATTGAAATTTGATGCAGCACTATAATCCGTTTCCTCCTCTCTCTGTCTGCATTCAAATGAACGTGCTGCGACCTACTATGAGGAAATGGCCAGCATTTTTCTCCTGGACCAATGCATTTTACGCATGGGGGTTGAGCCCGGCATATCAAGATTTTTAGTGACTAATGGCTCTCAATCTTCCAAATAACACCCCTAACGGCTTTCAATGGACTCTTCCGCATCTAACAAGGTGTCACATGATTAAATCCGCCAATCACAGGCCTTCCAAAGGCTTAAAGAGAAACTGACTGAGGGAAGAATATTTTATGGATGAGAGATATGAGTTGAAAATGATGCCAAACTGCTAAACTTTGTTAGGATGTATTGAACACTCTTAGTGATAAAGCAAGTGAATATATAGTTAATATGTAGTTATATAGTATATAAAATTAGAATAGAGCAGCCCAAAAGCTGGTTCCAAAAATGAGAATTCGGCTTGAAATTCTATACTCAGACTTCATTTATGCTGGCCTGCTTCACTCAATCTAAGTAAAATTTGCTTATAGAGACCACAAACCTGTTGTGCTATGACTGTGGAGTATTTTTAGGCTTCAATCTGCATTATTTCAAATAAAAATGTTCAATAAAAGTGCTTTTTTTTCAGGCGAACCTGAAACTTTTAAATTTGAGCTGTGTGCATCTTCATTCACTATTAACCAGTAACATATACACACATCTGAACAAGTCTCTCACAAGTTTTACCTGTATTATACCATCAAAATTATTAAAATAGACCTTGTAGTTTCAGATTTACAGTCTTTTATGTATGGGTATGCAATTTTTGAGCAGAGGCCTAAAAATAGGGCTAGGGGGCTGTCGTCACTAAAAGGTTATTAAACTTTGCCAAACTCTTTGTATCAAATGCTATTCGTTAGATTTACGTCATTTGTATCTAAAAAGTTTTCCTTTTAAAAAAGCTCAGTGAATTTTGACATGATCTCTCCGTAGGGACTTGAATATGTAAATAAACAGCTCTTCATCATCAATCAGCTGATTTTTCCAAATCGTTTGTTGCAGTTCATTCTTGGAAATTAAGCTTCTTTCTACGAGACTTTGTAAAAAAAAAAAAAAAAAAAAATACATCAACAGTTTTGTCTCTTCTGTCTGTCTGTTCTTATCCATATTTACTCACCCAAGCCAGTCCTGCTGAACTCCGAGGCTCCGGATGCTGGTGACGGGCGCGACATTTGTTTGGGAGACGTGACCCATTTTGGGACTACAGAAGGACAGAGAGAAATAAAATGCAATGCAGCTGTATTCTGTGCATTATGTACACTTCTTTACGTTTTATTCCTAATTTCCCATTGATGTCCCGCGGGCTGGTCGGCGACAGCCAAAGGGCCGGGTATGGCCCGGGGGCCGTACAATGCCCATCTCTCCTCTACATCCTCTCTTAGTACTAACTTTTACTTGGCATCTGGGCCCTTGGGTGTCTATGTTTTTCTTTATTTCTGCCATTTCTTCTCTCAGCAACCTGACTGTTTAATAAGGCTCTGAGTCTCTTGAACTGGTGACAGCAGGTGCTTTACGACTTCTGCTGACTGCTCCTGAACCCCAACTTTGGCTGCACCGTGTGTGTGTGTGTGTGTGTGTGTGTGTGTGTGTGTGTGTGTGTGTGTGTGTGTGTGTGTGTGTGTGTGTGTGTGTGTGTGTGTGTGTGTGTGTGTGTGTGTGTGTGTGTGTGTGTGTGTGTGTGTGTGTGTGTGTGTGCCGTGTTCAATTCTGAATTCAAGATAAGGCACAGGAGAATATTTACAAGCATTGTCCTGCACCAAATACATTAAGAAAGGTTTTCAAGAATGTGTACTGTGTGTGGACAGGAGGAGGATAATAATAAACTGCTGCACTCAGAGCCTATGAGAAACTAAATAACAACTAATTGTGGAATTAAGGGCATAAATGATACGTTGTGGGACTGGGCCTGGTGTTTTGGATTACCGAGAAAATATGAAGGCCAAAGAACGGATTTGCCAAACGCATGCCTAGCTTTTGCCAGAAGGGCGGTGCTTTTGAGAAGAAACTTTACTCTTTTCGAAGAGAAAACTATGGACATCAAAAGTCTGTTCACAACCAGCATAAAAGCCCATTGGAAGACTCTCTTTACATACAAAAAAGACTTGATTACTGAATGTATAAATGAAGAAAATAATCTGTTTATGGTGGCGGAGGGAAATTATTTAGTTTTTCTTTTCTAAATGACTTTGGTCTATAGTTATTTTTTGTTTATTTGTTTTTGTTTGTCTATGTTTTTTGTCTGTTACAGTTTTGTCTGGATGTTTTTTTTTTTGTATAAATGTAAATAATAAGTGTATATATTGAGACCTGTTTCGATAAGAATTTGTACTTTTGATAATAAAAGACAAAGAAAAATGATTTTCTTCTGGATGAGCACCGGACTGTATTGTTCATCTGACTCTCCCTTTCTTGAAGCAAGTAAAAGCCTTTCTTTCAACTTTCAGAAAGTTTTGAGGGGATTCACAACTCTCTTGTGTTGTTCTTGTGCTAGCCTGTGATATAGGTCATTGGAGCTGTCCTCTTTAAAGTGCCCCTTTTTAAAATGTATTTCAACTGTGGCTGGGTGAGGTCACTTTTAATCTCAAGCATATCTTGAATACTCAAACCTGGATTGATTGACTTGATCACAGCTTCCATGACTTCAGCCTCACTGTGTCCTTTACTCAGGCCTCTCTCAGGCCATGTCCACATTACTCCGTTTTTACTCCGTATTTGCTACGTTTACACTGAGCGGCCACACTACGCCGGAGTTTTGGAGCACCCTAAACGGAGGAGTCTGAAAACTCCCCTGAGGTTGGAGGTATTTGAAAACTCCGGGGTTTTGGTTGCGTGTGGACGGTCGGAAACGGATGTGTGTTAGAAAAAATGAGCCCACACCCGTGTTCGCTACTGGATTGGTTATTAGCAGCCATGACGTCTCCGTCCCTGATTCGTCACACTCACTATCACGTGACCCGTACCCGGAAGAAAACAAACAGCCAGGGCGACCAGTAATTAATTTCAACATGGATAACTAATTTCAAGCGTTGCTGCTAGCACAACAGCTAGCAGCTGTTGTGCAGTAAAAGTCTGCATTTCTGTGGAGGAAGCAGCTGTTATTGGGGCGATTAGCGAGCGCCATGACCAGCGGCGTCATCAGCCCTATTAAGCGGCCAAGCCAGTTAGCCGTAAATGCTATTCAGAGCTACGAGTTAGTGCCTCGTTTTTAGATTCTAATGAGAAGACACGCTGCTTCATTTTACTTCTTCCGTTTGGTAGCCTTGAGAGACCTTAGTCTGTAAGTATGTCTGTATGAAGCATGAAAAGATGTACGAAGATATATTATATTCGCTAATGCTAATCGCGGTTAGCATTTCCCCATTGGCGGTAATGTTAAAATTAGCTTAGAAGCTAGCTACTCGGACATGTTACATGATGTTCAGAGCTAGAGTTGTGCCCTAAAAGATGGAGCAATTTCCCCCATGCCCTAAAGAATTGATAGAGGGCGAAGATGCTGTCCCTGTTTTTCTGCTGGGTGACCCAGCTTATCCCCTGATGTGAGAGAGAGAGAGAGAGATAGACCCGCAGCGCTGTAACTACGTCTGAAAAATAAAACTTCTAAAACGTTCCACGAACTGTGTCTGTTTGAGTTTATAGAGGAAGATTTTAGAGGAAGATCTTAAGTATCAAATACAACCTTTCATTATTAAAGACTACTTTATTACTCTGTCGTATTTTCTTTTTAACTAAGCAAGCAATCCACTTCCTGTTTACACCTTCACGCGCATGCCCAGTGTACGTTAATGGTCACGTGCTGTCCGCCTTCGAAGGCTGCCGTGTGGATGCAGATCAACTCGAGAATGATGCTGAAACTTCTGTGTGGACGGAGATCGTTTCTATTTGACAACTCTGCTTCCAAGTAGAAACTGAGTAATATGGATGTAGAGTCAATCTGGTGCATCAAGTTTGTGTATGAGAGTCTGTCCTTCTGTCCCTTTTCCCCAATCTAGCCACAGATCTTGAATTCTCTCCTGATTGTCACTTCCGGGGGTCTGTTCACAGGTGTAAATGACACATTTGGCGAGGCTGGAGCTCGCCTGGAAGATGCACTGCTCACTCTTTCACTCAGCCTCTTAAATTCATCCTGCAGAGCTTGACTAGTTCGCTGGAGCTGTGGGTATTTTTTCAGCCAAACTAACTTCTTCAGTTGCTTTCTGACTGTCTTGTGCTGTACTTTCTATATTTTCAGTTATTTGCTCAACTGTTTCCAACATTGTCCTTAGAAAATGCATTGCCATTTCCTCATCTGCATCATTAATGACATTATCCATAGATTCTGTTATTAGTCTGATTAACACTCATCTTGTTATGACATTTACGCCCGGCACAAAACAGGAAGACAACACAGGAAGGCTTCTGTCACAAATCGGGCCGAACGGCCATGACAAAAAAGGGAGACGCATGCAGTGAAGCAGTTTATCAAGTATTTATTAAGTTTAAAGTAATATAAAAGACAAACATAAACTAACAGTGACATGTGAAGTCAGTCATTTCAGCAGTGTAAGTTGGTGGGTGCGTGTAAAGTGTATATGCAGTGTTGTATAGTGTAGAAACAAACCATAACCGCAACCAAAACCAAAATGGGTGTCTCAGGAAGGAGCGAGAGACCAACTGAGAATCCAGAGGGTTTTTATACTGGGTGCTCTGGCACACAGGGCCAGTGTTGCTAATGGCCTCAGGTGCTTCCACTCTGCCTGACGACCCTCTGCTGCCCCCCCATAAGACGGGGGTCCCACAGGAACATCACAACAGCAAACAAACAAAACAGAAGACAAACGGCTACACTCCAACTCCTCAACTGTGCTGCTGGCAAATGGCCGAACAACCCTCATGAGGGTCCCTTAATTTCTCAGCCGACCAGACACCAACCCCCCCATCAGGATCCAGAACAACATCATCCATATTCCCAACTGAATCTGCATCCACCTCATCAGCCCCCAACACAGGTTTCACTGCCATTGGTTCCCGCTGGACATCACCAGGTGCACCAACGGACACAGAACCAAAACTCGATCACCGGCACCAAACCCACGCATCTCAGCTTGCGGACCATACCTCCTCTTCATTTTAGCCTGTGATGCAGCCAACATTTCCATCACCAACTCCCCAGCAGAACAAAGTCGATGCCCAAACACATTCACATAATCCATAAGGTTGGTGGGTGGATCTGACTCCTTCCAATCATCCTTAAACACAGACACTGGACCCCGGACAGTGTGGCCAAACCCTAGGTCATTTGGGCTAAACCATGTACTTTCCTGTACAACCTCCCGTGCAGTTAACAGCAACCACGGTAGCCCATCTTCCCAGTCTCCATCTAGCTCAGTGCAATATGCGCGCAAAAAAGACTTTAGTCCTTGGTGAAACCGCTCCAAAGCGCCCCGACTCCGTGCGTGATAAGCAGACGACTATGTTATGTCTGATACCTAGCAGTTTTAACACTTTGGCCATCAGGTAAGAAGAAAAATGTGATCCCTGGTCACTTTGTAGACTCTAGGGATGCCAAACACAGTTATAAATTGCCTTAGGGCCTTAACCACAGATTTTGCAGTTATTGTTCGCAAAGGATACGCTGCCGGGTACCTGGTGCTTTGACACATAACAGTCAGCAAATACTGGCTACCAGACTTCGCACGGGGCAACGGCCCCACACAATCAATGATTAGGTACTCAAACGGCTGACTGATAGCTGGAATCGGCTCCAGTGGAGCCAGTTTAGTGACCTGATTCGGCCTACCAGTCATCTGACGCATACTACAGGTTTTAATATGCATAGAAACATCCTTTTTCATTCGTGGCCAGAAGAAATGGCGAAAAACCTGGTCATAGGTTTTCCGGACACCCAAATGCCCTGACCCATCATGAGCAAGTCTTAACACATGACCACGAAGTTTGGCTGGAATGACAACTTGAAAAATGGGATCCCCAACAAAATCCTCACCATGGGGCACCCACTTCCTCACCAAAATACCATCCTGAAGAAGGTAGCCCCTGGAAACATGTTTCACCTCACCAACTGACAGCACTGATCCAAACAACTCCTCCAAGGCTGGATCTGCTCTCTGTCCATTCTGCAGATCACTATGAGACACAGACAAAAGAAAATCAGTTAAAAACGGCAGATTTTTCTCCACGTCTCCATCTACCTCCTTTGATTCAGCACGAATCATCGATCGAGTAACCGCGCATGTAGGGAAAACTTCGGGGAAGTTTCCAGCACTCTCATCAGGCTGTTCTGAGGCTGAAGGGAAGGGAGTGACTATCGGAGGAGGAGGCACATCTGCCCACACACGACTGCCAGCCAGGTTGTTACCCAAAATGATGTCAATCCCTTCCATTGGTAACGCTGGTCTCACCCCAATAGGAACTCTGCCCTGCACCAAGCCACAGTCTATATTCAGCATATGCACCGGGACAGGCAACACCCTCAACCCCATTCCTCGCATCAGGATTTTATCCCCTGTATCTGTCTCATCTGAAAACAAAAAAATGGAGTCTCGAACATAGGAGTTGACAGCACCCGTATCCCTCAAAATCTTAACAGGCACCTTAATGTCACTACCAGTCTGTGTTACAAACCCTTCTGAGACAAAAGGCCGATAGGACTCATCTGATCCTCCAACCATGCCAGATTCTGCATGCCCACCTTGCCACACTCCCACAGGACCAGGAACGCTTACAACCAGTGTGGCAGGTTTTAGCCGCCCATCTCCAGCCTGCCAATTTCTTGCCTGTGCAATCCGCTCAAACAGTGAGAAAAATACATCCGGATCCTTCTCGTTAAACTTAGGCAAGAGATGCAAATTACTCACAATATCGCGAGAACGTGATGATGAACTATTTCCCGCGTGCAAAACATCTCCAGAAAGCTTACCCTCTCTGACTAAGTCCAACTTCGTATTCTGCAAAGCTATCTTTTCCTGTTCTATTTTGTACCGCAACCACTCAATTTCCATTTGTTTATCCACTTCCACTCTTTGTTTCTCCTTCTCATGAGAAAACTAACAAAAGCAATTATTTTTGCTGCTCAAAGGTAAGGTTCCCTGATGGAACTGAAAATGCCGGTGCTGCTATTGACTCTTGTTTAGCAACCAGCACCCCTCTCTCAACCAACCGCATTTTAACTATAGCCTTTACATTTTCCTTAAGCCGTTTATCACCAACATCACTTAGATCAATATCATACTCTTCTGCAATCTTGAAGAGCTGATCTCTAGTGCAACAATCCAGAACCTCCTCACATGGAGCATCAACTAAGTCCTCTACCCCTGCCATAATAGACCAGGTCGAAGGCCACCACAAAACCAGACAGTGTTTTCTAGGTCAACTAGTGCAGTAAAAGAGACAATGATTTGTCCCTCTACCTAGACTGCCTATACCAAACTAATCTACCTCACTGAACCCTAGTCTTCATGCAGATTAGCGGTAGGCTTTTTAAACACTTAAACCAGAAGCCTGGTTAAGCCACCAGCAAGCTGGTTACTCACCTGACAGCTATGGATGTGTCCCCGAGACAACTGCTCTGACCGCACACCACACAAAAATAACAAAAAAAAAACAAACAAAAAAACGCAGCCACACGGACCACGTTGCTTCACCTATCCAGAGACACTCCACAAAAGTCAAAAAATGAACACACTAGAGGACCATGCCAAAAAATGCATCTCCCAAACACATTGTGTGCTGGACAAAACCATTATTATTCAGAACCAAATATCAGCCTCAAACCAATCAATTTGGACGGACGAGCCCCCACTTGTCACAAACCGGGCCAACGGCCATGACAAAAAAGGGAGACGCATTCAATGAAGCAGTTTATCAAGTATTTATTAAGTTTAAAGTAATATAAAAGACAAACATAAACTAACAGTGACATGTGAAGTTAGTCATTTCAGCAGTGTAAGTGAGTGGGTGCGTGTAAAGTGTATATGCAGTGTTGTATAGTGTAGACACGAACCAAAACCAAAATGGGTGTCTCAGGACGGAGCGAGAGACCAACTTCTTCTTCTTCTGTTTTTAATGGCGGTTGGCAAACAACTTTTAGGTGCATTACCGCCACCCACTAATCTGGAGTGTGGACTAAGGAAAGTAATTCTCTAATACGAAAAACAAAAACACAAAATAAACAAAATAAAATAAATATAATTCTCAAATTCTATTCACTAGTCTTGTTGACTCCAAAAAAGGCTTCCAACACTCTTCACCAAAGCTTTTCTTTAATATATCAATTATATTCTCCTCTCCCATCTCTTAGACCACTTTTTAATACTTCTCTCTCTGCCTCGTACCTCTGACATGACACTAAAACATGGTCCACAGTTTCCTCTTCATCACAAAATTCACACATTCCATTATTAGTGTTGGAGCCATAATGTGGTTTTGTTGTTTTCTTATGTCTTTGAGGGAAACATGGGGTGTGTACACATGCAGTCCTGACATTGAACAGTGGGTGGCACCTTAATCTAAATGTGCATATATGTAAGTGCCTGGTAATGAGGATCAGGTGTGTGTGTGTGGACAGGAAGCTAACAGTTTTTGACCGTGTCAAGGTGTCGTATCAGCCGGCATGTCAGTGAGAAGTTTCAAGGTCTTATATTATCCTGTATTCTGTTACGGTGTCAATATTCATTTGAATAAATGGATCAACGGATCTAAAGAAAGACAGCGCATTGGACATTGAAATGTTTGTGGAACACGCGTCCGAACAAGTTTTGAACTCGTATGGATCGTCGTTCGTTGAATTGACTAGCTGATCGACATCGATGGATTCAACAGCTGATGACTACATCGCTGGATTCAGGCTGATCGGCATCGCTGGATTCAACAGATCGAGTAGACATCGCTGGACATCGCTGGATTCAACAGCTGATCAACATCACGTAATTCAACAGCTGATCGAATAGACATTGCTGGGAAGTTGTGGTTGCTTTGAAATCTAATTGGACAACTGATCACTACCACCAAGCTACGATTTCGGACCAATGGACACTCTGAATGGACAGAGGTATGTAGAGCTAACAACATGGCCATGTTTAAAGTTGTGTGCACACTTCTTATTTTGAGTGTAAATCCAATGCATTGGTTCCAACTTATAGGCCTAAGAGCTGTATGGGTGGTTTAATTTTGAATTGTATTTAATAAATGATGAATTCTGATATTAGTGTAAAGGTACAAAATCAAGGTTCTATTAATGAGCCAACCATGGCTGGAACACAGGTCAATCCCAGCACGGCCAATGGTGAAAAGGAAACACAACCTGTCAGTAAACGTCCTACTAAACTGACACAAAAGGCATTAATGGGTAAACTGGACAAGCTACAAAAGGTTCGGAAGGCCAAACTAAACTAAGCTTCTGACCTTAAAAGGACAATTCAAGACCTAATGCATGACAGAGAATATAAAACAGAGGTGCAATGTACTTTTGATAAATACACAACTCTTTGCAATGAAGCAAAGGAACAACATCAATCTCTGTCACAAATATTATCTCATGAAGAAAAGGACAAACATGAGATATGGTTCAAAGCAAAAATGTTGAGTGTTAATGATTTTACTGATGTTGTGAATAAGTGGTTGTCTAATGCAGACATTTCCAAACCTGATGAAAATGATGATGCTTTTGAGAGTGAAGTCAAACCCAGTGACAGAATTTCCAATGTGGAAACAAATGTTTCTATTGAGAAATTGAGCAGAAAAAGTCACACCAGTTAAAGAACCAGCAAATCTTCATCTGTACGGATTCAGATAGAGGCAGAGAGAGCAGCACTTGAAACTCGCACTGCAGCCTTAAAGGAGAAGCACGAGCTGGAGGAGCAATCTGAGTTGCTGAGAAAGCAATCGGAGTTGCTGAGAAAGAAAAGGGAAAGACTGGAGGTTGACACAGAAATGGCAGCCGTTGCTGCTAAATTAGCGGTATTTAAGGCCTCTAGTCACCAAGCTTTCTCAAACACACAATCGGATGGAATGGAATCATACTTTGAAAAAGGAGCAAGGTTAAAGGAAGTCTCTACCACGCTCAACCGACATGCCAAAGCATATCAACCAACATCTGTGGACTTGCAACAACAACAACAACAACAGTATGCATATAGGAATGCAACACATGACAACAGCACGGTCTGTCAATTGAAACCAGAAAATACATCACGCAAACCTCGCATGGATCATCCTCACGTGCAGCTAAGAAATCCAGGTGGCATTCAGTCTCAACTTGCTCATAAAGGAAATGATGAAACATCGGCTCTCTGCAACCTACTGCAAAGGCAAAATGAAATAACGTTGCTTATTCAACAACAGGCCTCTCATTTACTACCACCAAGAGAAATTCCATTTTTTGATGGGGATCCTCTGCAGTACAGAACGTTTATCAGAGCCTTTGAACATTGTGTGGAGAGTAAAGCAAGCAACAGAGGAGACTGTCTGTCTGTATTTTTTGGATAAGTACACAAGAGGTCAACCAAAAGAGCTAGTGCGTAGTTGTCAGCATATGGCTCCAGACAGAGGCTATGCTACAGCTAAGGATCTGCTACAGGAGCACTTTGGGAATGAGCACAAAGTTACTGCAGCATATATGGAGACAGCCCTCTGCTGGCCTTTAGTGAAGCCTGAGGATGTCAAATCTCTCCAAGCCTATGCCCTCTTTTTGCGTGAGTGTTGTAATGCAATGGAGGACATGCAGTACATGAAAGAACTGGATAGCAGTGATTCTGAAGCTTCCATACAAACTAAGAGAAAAATGGAGAATCTCTGCATGTGAGCTACTGCAAAACCTCAATCGTAGGGCAAACTTAAATGATATTGTCATATTCATCGAGCTTGAAGTCAAAATATTGTCTGACCCAATCTTTGGAGACATTCAGAATACACCACTTCAAACTAAACAAAAATGTGAACAAGATCAAAGCAGAATGGAAGCCAAGATTCAAAGGAAACAGTTTTGCAACTTCTGTTACTGTTGAAACCCCGGCCATTGAAGAACCAAGAAGGTTAAATCATGATAAACAACCAAATAGTTCATCTGCAAAGAACACCAGCTTTTGTTTGTGTTGCTCTCAAGGTCACACACTGGAGATGTGTCCACGATTGGAAGAGAAGACACATTGGGACAAGATTAACTTTCTTAGGGAAAATGGAATCAGTTTCGGCTGCCTTTGCATTGGGCATAGGAGCAAGGATTGCGATAAGCGCTTGACTTGCAAGGTGTGCAGTCTAAACCATCCCAGTGTTCTTCACATCCGCCAAAAAGAGAAAGTAGTTAACACAGACTCAAAAAGGCCAAAAGAACCATCATTGAGTAGTGCACATGTTTCTCTACACACATGTGGTCCTACAGGGGCCGGTAACAGTGATGGGATTCTATCCATCTTACCAATACAGGTGAAATCCAATAAGGGAGACAAAGTCATACAGACATATGCTTTTCTAGATCCAGGCAGTACAGCAACATTTTGTTCTGAAAATCTGATGAGGCTTAATCTGAATGGACGGAAAACCCAAATCCACTTAAGAACCATGGGCTTAGGAGCAACAGTTTCCAGCTACATGTTGACTGATTTGGAGATTTCAAGTCTCACCGGGAAAAGATTCTATGATTTACCAGAGGTCTATACCCAGAAGAGGATGCCTGTAAGCACTGATAACCTCATCAAAAAAGAGGAGTTGGCAAAGTGGCCATACTTGGATGGTGTTGGTGCTCCTAGCATTCAAGCTGACGTGGAGTTGTTGATAGGTACCAACGCCTCCAAAATGCTTGAGCCTTGGGAAGTAATCAACAGCCATGGAAACGGACCTTATGCCATTAGGACCCTATTGGGGTGGGTTATTAATGGTTCCGGTCAAGGATGCAATGATGAGCGGTGTGAGAGTGGCTACCCCGCTGCTACTGTTAACAGGATTTCCATACAAAACCTGGAGGAATTGCTGAATAATCAGTACAACCATGATTTTAATGAAAGAACATCAGAAGACAAAATGGAGATGTCAAGAGATGATGTGAAATTCATGAAAATTATGAAACATCCAGTCAAGCTTCATGATGGGCACTATAGCTTGAACCTTCCCTTCAAAAGAGAAGAGGTCACGCTGCCAAACAATGTTGCCAAGCAGCGCATTCTTGGATTGAAGAGAAAGTTTGAAAGAAATGAGAAGTTCCATCAGGAATACACCAACTTTCTCAATGATGTCATCAGTAAGAGGTATGCTGAACGTGTGCCTGAACATCAACTGATAACATACTTTTCTGACCGGAAAAGGTTGAAGAGGTCAGTTGCATGGATTCTGAAAATAAGAAAAACTCTACTGGAAATGAGTCAAAAAAGGAAACAAATGAGTCATGAGGATACAGACATGATTGGCAACAAACTGGAACAGGAAATGCACCAAATGAAAGCTGTGTTAAGGGGAAAGAGTTTGACTCCAGACGATCTTTCAGGACCAGAACAATCGATCCTTCACTTCACTCAACAGGAAAGGTTCCACGAGGAATTGGCGGTGTCAACATCTGGCAAACGAGAAGTAAAAAGGAATAGCACAGTTTACAAGCTGGACCCGGTTCTGGAAGCTGTATTGCTTAGAGTTAGAGTTGGAGAGAGATTGAGTAAGTCAGCCATGCCTGAGGAGACAAAACTTACAGTCATCCTATCCAAAACCCAACATGTATTCACTCCAATATTAAAGCACATTCACAAACCAAGGTGGGCCATGATGGAAGAAACCATGTTCTTTCCAGATTATGGATGAAGTTCTGGATTACAAATGCTAATGCAGCAAGAAGACAGATCTTGTCCAACTGTGGCTTCAGTAAGCGCCATAAAGGAAGAGTTCTCGAGACCTATCCTGACAGGAAAGGACTGGTGAGATCTGCACGAGTGCAAACCAAAACTAGCATGCTGGACAGGCCAGTGACCAAACTTTGGCTTCTACAAGAAGCTGAAATATAACAAGGTTATTAGTGACCTCTTACCCTTAGGGGAATTTTGGGTTTTTGTTTGTTTTGTTTATTCATTTTATTATGGATTTATTGGCTCCATTATATAAATATCTATTGAATTGTTTATGCCCTCCTGCCATTAACAATTAGGGGCCGGTGTGTTGGAGCCATAATGTGGTTTTGTTGTTTACTTATGTCTTTGAGGGAAACATGGGGTGTGTACACATGCAGTCCTGACATTGAACAGTGGGTGGAACCTTAACCTAAATGTGCATATATGTAAGTGCCTGGTAATGAGGATCAGGTGTGTGTGTGGACAGGAAGCTAACAGTTTTTGACCGTGTCAAGGTGTCGTGTCAGCCGGCATGTCAGTGAGAAGTTTCAAGGTCTTATATTATCCTGTATTCTGTTACGGTGTCAATATTCATTTGAATAAATGGATCAACGGATCTAAAGAAAGACAGCGCATTGGACATTGAAATGTTTGTGGAACACGCGTCCGAACAAGTTCTCCCATTCGCCCCCCAGTGGCTTTAAAATGGATATTTGTTAAAGTCACTACAATTAGGTTTTCCAATAATAGAGAAGGAACGGTTAAGACCAGTATGTCCATTCCTTAATCTTGTCATTACCCTCTCCTCTTTTCTATTTCATCCACTAGGCCCTGCACTCCCAACCAATGGTTTATTTTTAAACAGATATCGTCCTTTGCTCCCTTCAGTCTGCCATATCTTTTTGATTTGTCCCTTAATCACCACTTTAGCTTCTGACTTACTTATATTTAATTTAACAATATTTCTCCCACTCTTCAAAGCCTTTTTTGCTGCTTTATCCGCCATCACGTTGCCATCAACTCCAACATGGGCAGGGACCCACACAAATTTAACCACTATCCGCATTTGATGGATTCTGAATAGTGCTTGTAGTATTTCATACAGTATATCCTCTCTGCATCTGGAGTGGCTAAATTTCAAACTCGTCAGTACTGCACATGAATCTGATGCACTCTCTCTGGCCTGAAGTCCTCCACCCACTGCAAGGCAATAACTATGGCCATCATCTCACATGCAAACACAGACAAGTCATCACTCAGTCTCTTCCCACACTCATACTGGAATTCTGGTATTACTGCTGCTGCTGCTGTTCTACCATTATTGGGGTCTTTTGATCCATCTGTATATAATTGTGATAATTCCTCTTGATGTATGACTTGAATATCCCACAGTTTCCCCCACATTCATCTCTCATTACTTCAAGGAGGCCAAGATCAACTTCAGGCTGTGGCAGTAACCAAGGAGGAATAGCTGGCAGAACCACAGCTGGAGAATAACTCCTATCCAATATACCCAATTACCTAGCCTTCTCCTTAGCAACCCAACCAAAGCTCTTTGTTAGTGTTTTTCCATGTTCCCAGCATGGCCCAATTGCACTTACTGTTGGATGGTTGTTATGTCCTTGTAAACTAGCCCAATATGTCATCATTATCTGTAATCTTCTCAACTCCAATGGCATTTCCCCCATTTCTACCTGCAATGCTGGCACAGATGTTGTTTTAAAAGCCCCACTACATACACACTACACTACTAATAATGCATCTAATTTTCCCAATAATGTTTTAGACGCTGACCTATAAGCCACACAGCCATAGTCTATTACTGATCTTATCAACCCCATATATATAGCTTTCAAAGCAGACCTGTCAGCTCCCCACTCTGTTCCCACCAAGCATCTCATTACATTCAACACCTTTTTACATTTATGAGAGACCAACTGAGAATCCAGAGGGTTTTTATACTGGGTGCTCTGGCACACAGGGCCAGTGTTGCTAATGACCTCAGGTGCTTCCACTCTGCCTGACGACTCTCTGCCACACCCACCTCCACACCTGCAAGGAAGGCAGCCAAACGAACAGGCAGAGAGGGTCGTCACACTTCTAAAAGAAGCAATTTATTTTTAACAAACATAAGTAAACCAGTGTAAACAGCACTCAAACATAATCCGAAGCAACTGTGTTAAACCAGTAACACCAACGTCCTGCTGCTGTCACACTTAACAGTTAACACTGCTTCAGTAGAAACAAGTCACTCCTGCAACATCAATGAAACTGTTCAACATCAATATTTCCTTTGGGCAAAAATGTTGATTCAACGTTTCGGTTATATTGTGCTTTTCAACAGATTCATAATCTATCATAGGTCGAGCTTCTTGTTATTGAGAGCAAGAATTTGTTCATTGACAGTTTGCTATTTGTTTCAGTTTATTACATTTTTTTTTTTACTTATTTGTTACATGTTCAAAGTAAATGAATATGTATAAAATGAAAGGAAAGGATTCTCACTGTCTATTCATATTCATCAACATGAATCCCATTACTGCTCTGCAACATCTCCCTCTTTTGCCTGAGTGGTGGGAGCAGCTCCTTTGGCTGCGCCATCCTTTATTGGATAGTTTCATGGAGGCGACAGAGGGAGAAGACCTTTGGGAGCATGAAGCGCGACTGGACCTGAACCTTAGACACACCCATGTTGGCCAGGAGAATCAACTCCTTGTAGCTGATTCATGATTATTCTAACACAGCTGGTGAAAGTCAGAGCTTTGAAGACCGTTGCCTTTCCCATTTGTGGAGAGAGTCTCGACATGACAGTCCCCAGCCACGGTATCCCATGCTCCCTGTAGCGCTCCAGGTTGCGGGGATACATAAGGGAACGCCTCTCGATACAGATGTCCCCCATCATGGCTGCAGCCCTGACCTGTGGAGATGGTTCCTGGCTCTGGACATGTAGCTCCACATAGTTTTTAAAGTTCCAACTAACCCTCACATCTCTGAACTTTATGGTGGGGCAGTACCGGAGTTTCAGCTCCTGGAAGCCAGCAACCAAACACCGTGTCACATCCTGTCCAGTGCCAGCGACCAACTGACGGGCCCTCTTGAATGTGTTCGGTACTTGCGCTGTTGTAGGGAGCGAGTCCTATGAAGCCCCTTCTGCGTGTGACACTGCACGATTGTGCATGGCCTTTGTGAACTGCGGGTGAGAGAGGTCAGCAGTCACGATGACCCACCAAAAAATCCTAAGCAAAAAAGATTATTCGACTGCAGCCTTAGTATTCGTAAGTGTCCCCTTTCTGTCTCCTTGCATTCAAGTGTCTTATCTTTGTGTGTCGTCAGGAGGGAGCTGGTCCGCTGCAGGTCATCCCCCAGCTCCTCATACTGGGCTGACCCTAGACCAGAACCGATGCACTAGCAGTGCGTTAGTGTATTGTTGTTGTTCTGTTGGATGAGGGCTGTGTCCCCTCATACATCTCACTACAGCTGATTTTAAAGATGTAAATCATGCTCATATCTTATAAATCTGTATAAATACATTTAGTATTACTTCATTAGATTTAATGCAAGTGTATATATTTATATATATTGGTCACTTGACGCCAAAAAAATCATTCACATCAAGACACAAAACACGTGGTTATAAGTGTCAATAGATTTCAGATTAGAATGGAACATTTTTGGAATCATCGTTAACTGGCAGCCGCTCCGAGTTTAAAGAGATATCGATGAATAGTTTCATTGTAATAGCTGGTGAGTGCAACTGTTAAAGAAAGTTAAAAGGAATATTGGACCATACTCTTTTCCAAATAAGTTTTGGGAGAATGAATAGTCCGTCCATGTTTTAATAAATGGATAAATAAATAGATCTCACTCTACATGAACATACTGTACATGAGAATGTGCACAATATACTGTCGAAATATCTGCATCACTCCTCTGTTCATGCTCTCTGTGGACAGCTGAGCAGAGCTGAGGACAAATAATGCTAACAGATGACTGGAATAAACACCAACTTTGTCCTGGTAGATTTAGCAGAGTAAACACCACCAAACAACCACACCTCCATAGAGCTACCAGAATTTGGCTTCAAATATTTGAACAAGCCTGAGGTGTGTTAGACTCCCTCAGCCAGACTCAACTGACTGAACACAACCTGTCTTCAAATCAGCTCAAAGGATAAGGCAGGCGTTACTCCATATTCTTCTTTTTGTGTCCAGTAATCCCACGAACAGACCAAACCAACAAAGACTTAGTGCGTCTCTCAATACTTTCTGACTTCCCTTTGCTCTCTGTGACCCTGAGCCACAAGCGCATTGGTTCTTACTGAAGACATAAATCTTTAAATACAGCTCACAAATGGATCATTTCATTTTTAAAGAAGAACAGGGGCACTGTAGTTTTTATCAATTGTTATTGTTGTTATTGTTGTTTCAAGTCCAGTTCAGAAGCTGCTGTGGTGTTGTGAGTTTTTGAAAGCATGCCGGCACACTGGTGACCTCACAGACCCAGAGCAGATCTGAGCCGGTGAGTTGACCCAGAACAAATGAAGAAAGAAGCATTTTATGCAGGGAGCGAGAGCAGTGTGTTTATGTAAAGACTGAAAAACAAAGGTAAGGGGAGACGATGACAAAGGCCAGGAAGGGGGGCATTCACATTCAGACCTGCAGGAAGGAGACACAGTTGGCATTTGGTCATTCAAGGGGCCGACACAGCTGGGAGCCTGAAGTAGCACCTAGGTGTCATTTGGTTAGAAAGTCTGGCCACAATGTGTATTCTTCAAATTATTCAAACCGGAGGAATTGGTGCGTTTGTTGGGGACTATTTTCAGCGACGGATTAATCCGCATTTGGTGCTGGTTCATGGTAATGGGAGCGACCGTGGCTTACTGGGTAGAGAGGGTTGTTCGCTAACCGTAAGTTCACCGGTTCGATCCTCGGATGCAATGTGTCCCGTGTCGAAGTAGTAGAAAAAAAAACTCCATTCATTGTTTTTAGTAAGTCAGTGTTGTAGTTTATTGTTGCTTTACAGTAACAGGCATCAGTTCTCACAGTTTATTTCAGCTCAGTATGTACCTTTTAAATATTGCACACACAGAGGCCCATTCACACCTGGTATTAAAATGTGTTCTTTTTATCTTGTTTGTGGCCGCATTGTGATCAAATAGATGTAGTTTATGTCTGAATCACTTTTGCTAGCTACTGCTACTTGTAGCTTCTACTGGGCTTTTTTCCCATAAACTGTATAACATGTGGACTTGGTCTCCATGACGTCACCCACAGATTTCTGAGGAGCCGTTGTGAAGCTCAAAGCGGATGTCACTGACGACACAGTATGGCTCTAAAAATGGACAAACGGGTGGATCGTCGGTGGAGCTGAGGTGGCCCTAGTGTCACGGCTAGCAGCCTGAAACGGCACCACCCTGTCACTCAAAGCGGCCACGCCCTCAATTATGTCCAACTTTAAACCTTTGTATAAATTAAACAGATGAGTTTTATAAAAATTCACACCCATGTCATGAACATGAAAGTTATCTATAGAGAACAAAACCGTTTTTTGTACCAGGCTGTAGACACGTTTACTGTAAACGTGTCTACAGCCTGGTAGTGCCTGAGTGATGTAGAGACGCTGGCCACGTCTCTGGTAGCGGCAGCGACCTGTCAATAACAGTGAGCCCACCCTAAAACATACCCTGCTTTATGGTCTATTTGACTCTAAATGGACCATAATGTACTAAATGAACATCATGCTGTATTGAAGAAGACTTGAAACTAGAGATTGATACCATAAACTTATGTTTACAATGTTTACTGAGGTAATAAATCAAGAGAGAAGTAGTCTTTTTCTCATAGACTTCTATACAATCATCATTTTTGCAACAGTTGGAGTCACGCCCCCTGCTGGTCAGCAGAGAGAATGCAAGACACTTCCGCATTGGTTTCACTCAGCTGAACCGGAGGTTGCCGCCTGTTATTAACATGGAGGTCTGCAGGGATTGACTTTCTTTTGGAGCCTCAAGTGGCCATTTGAGGGATTCACACTTTTTGGCTTCATTTATCAGCACCAGAGGGTACTGCTTGGTTTTTCCTTATCCAGAAAACGTTGTCCAGAATCAGATCACATTATAATGCCAGGTGGGAATGGGGTAATATAACCTACACACACACACACACAAACACACACACACACACACACACACACAAAAGCAGTGCTTGTAACCCTCCCCGCTACTGAAACAATACGAAGGGGGTGACGAGAGTAGTGTTCGACTGATGTCAATGCCGTTTAAAGCTGCTAATAGTCCAAAGTTTGTGAAGAACTGTTTTTATTTAAAAAAGGAGAAAAGTGTTCAACACTACATTCTTAAGACAATAAACTGGCTCAGGGACTATCAACACTGTCATGGAGAATCTGGAGGGGGAGCCTAGAGGATAAAGCCACGAAAAAGACACCAGTTTGAACAGATGTCCGGTGGACTAGTCTTTACATACTTATCGCTAACAATGAGAACAGCACGAGGTAAGCGGGTGAGGTAAGTGTGAAATTTGAGAGTTTGAAGGACTTCATTACCCCGAGGACACGTAATGTAATGTGAGTTTGTCTGAATAAAGCTGTTGTGTGCGGTGAGATGATGTGGAGGAGCTGCAGTTAGATCTCACACACCGGTATTCACCTCAACACCAGATTACAACCTAACCGAGCAGTCTTATCAAGCTAATTAAGAAGTATCGATTACACCTTATTGGACACGTTAAAGGAGCAGTGTGTAGGATTTAGTGGTAACTAGTGGTGAGGTTGGCAAAAGGGCTTAAAAAGGGAAAAAAGTATAACATACTGTATGTTATATAACTTTTCAAACCAAAGTCAGCGCTTATATGCAGTTTGTTTTTTTACGCGGGAAAACCAGCAAAAATTGGCGACAGACTCCTTTCTATTCTTTTTCTGGTGTGACGTTCAATGACACAAAACAGGGTTAGTAAATAGTGAAAATGTTAGTTTGTTACTTATTCAGTCTCTCTTTCAAACTAATTTGGGACAATGTTTGAGTGCTGATTGAACGAAGACGGACGGAATTTGCCGGCACATTAATGGCAATTTTGTCGACTACAACTATGATTCGTAAATGTATTTTAATATAAACACGTTTCCCTTTCATCAAAACAAAATATTCAGGTTAGAAAAACAGTGTGTAAACTGTGTGTTGTAGCAGCTTTACTACAACACATTTAGTCTGGAGCACATAGCGACGGTCTGGTGGATCCACGTAACGTGGATGCAGCTATGCAGGTGTGTTAGTCTGTCTCACGGTACATTGAGTTTTTGAATGTGTGTGTGTGTTTTCAGATACATCTGTGGCTCATGCTTCCTCTTGTTTTGACAGCAGAGATGGCTGTAAAGCCTCCTATCATCTAATCAGGACACACAGAGACACACGGAGGATGTTACACATATACAGTAAGAATAAGAGGGGGAGAGAGGTGATGCAGAAAAGGACACACACACACACAAAAGTCAATCAATAGTTTCTTTGTCCACCTTCAGTCTCCCTCTAGTTCCATTCCTCTCCTCACACCTCGTCTTCCTGCTCCCCTGTAGAGAAAGGGAAATATGGATCAGATCAAAAGAAAACAGGGAGAGAAACCAGATGTGCTCCACAGCTGAGTGAAACCTCTTTTATTGCTCTTGGGTTTTGTTAAATATGTAGTTTTCCAACTTTCACACTTACTTCAGACTGGTGGGAAAGAAAAGAGTTCAAAGCTCCTCAAGAGAAACATGTTCAAAACTTCTCTATGAAAGTTGATATTTCCATCTGCAGCGCTATATATGAAGTCACTCGACCACCAGTCATCAGTCAAATGAAGTGTGATATACTGTATACGTATATACATCCTAACTAAGGTTCCACTACCTTCTCAGACTCAGTAAAATTACTGTAATATTGCATATTAGCCTGGTGCCTATGAATTGAGACCACTTACAGGAATTATTCTATGGGACTGGATGGTTGACAAAACAATAAATGGTTGTCCCTCAAAAAGCCTGAATTAGCCCTAAAACGGACGGAAATAATGTTCTATAAAGTTGTACAACCTTGCAGTGAAAGCTTCACACAGAAATCACAGTATGTCGGGAAATAATACATTTTAAAAAGTATTTATGGAATGTATTTTTGGTTGAGAAACGTCAACATTCAACGTATCCCGTGGTTTTTAAAAATGTACAATGCCAACATGTTTTCTGGGGTGTCATATGCTGAGCTGGGCCAGCTCTCTTAGAAGATGTCTGCTGATAGACCACTAAGCTAAAGGCGAACAAGGGTTCGCTATGATGACGTTTAGTCGTCTCATTTAGCAAACGCCTTTTTAAAGACGCCTAAAAGCTTCAAAGTTCATGAGTAAAGCACTGAAATATTTTATGTCACAGAACAAAACATTAAAGTTTCTTAAGTTTGTGTTAACCCCACACCTTATTTGAAGACCAAAAACAAATTTAAAAAAAACATTGACTTCGAGACAAGGGAACCGGAAGTGTGAAAATGCTGAGTCATTTCTAGGGTTCAGGACTCATTCCTGCACCACACTATACCATAAAAACTAATGACTAATGCCTCAGCTGTAATGTGTATTTATTGATAATTGGCTAATGTTAGCATGCTAACACACTTGTGAACATGGAAACAGTATACCTACTTAGCATTAGCATTTAACCTTCCTATTGTCAGCATTCTACTATTAGCATTTATCTTAAATCACATTGAGGGCAGCCAGATGGACAAACACAGTTGCAAGACAGGTTCTTTTATTTCCACAACAACATTTGCTCTTTTCAGCCGGTGATAGTCGTTTTTTACTCCTTTTTTAATGCTAGTTTTCTGTCCGACCTCCAGCTTCCTCTCCTCTCTGCTTGTCTTCGTCCTCTCTCTCCTTCACAGGTCTTGTCTCAGGTGGGTTTGTGCTGGTGGGACCAGATCGGTATCCGTTTACACTATATACAATAGTCCTCTGTCTCCTCCTCTTTCATCCCTCTGGCATTCTCACCTCCCCTTCACCACAGCGCCCCTATTCCTCCCTCCTCTCAACACACTTCTTCCCTCAATTTTCCCTCTTTCCCCAAAAGCTTCCTGTTACTCTGGCCCTTTACTATGAGCTGCGTTGAGGTCAACTCAGATATTCACTCGCATCACGTCTTAAAAACTATGTCGGCCTGCTCTTCATGGATATAGTTAGTTAGTATAGTGGACATCATAATGTTTGCAATGAGGTTAGCGAACCTCTAAGTGAAGGGGTCATTTGTTTAAAGAAGCATGAAGTTTACTCCTGACTCGTATTTCCATTTAATCCTCCCTGGCAGCATACGACTACTTCGCCCGTCCTGTTCCTTCAACGTGACCTCTACAGGTACAAGTGGTATTACGAGGCAGGACGGGCCGGGGCTAGCTGGTTAGCATGCTCATTTCAGTACAAATCTCTGCAACACAATACACAGACGTCTTTGACATAACGCCTACACTGTAATCATGTTCTGTTGACACAAAAAATATTTTTTAATAAAGTTCTCGCTTTACTCATTGCATCTTTAATATCCTCAACAACAGAAGATGCCACTGAGTTAAATTACGGTAAATAGAGTTTATTTGGAGCTTGACCCATAGTAAGGATTATTTAAAATATCTCCGCTCCTGCTAATTTGATTTTTGGACTCCCTTTTTTTCGTCTGTCTCTTGCAAGCCTCCCAACATTTAGGAAGTGCAATACTAAATTTAGATCACCTTTTAAAGAAAGAGGACATGGTTTGTTGAAGTCAGTTGCTACAGCAGGGTCAAATGAGATGATTTACTGCATGAAAAATACTGTGTTCCTCCTGTCGCTGACTCTATGTTGTGTACCGAGGCCAACTGATAGTAATGTGAAAGCGTCACACTGTGAAGAAGAATAAGCGATAAAAACAACACCAGCATTTCTTTGCAGGCTCATCTGTTTTTATACATCTTACCATGCTGACATGTAGAAATAACCACAAAGTTTTACTATCTGCAAAAGTTCAGAAAGTCTTTTCTGTCTCTGAGCTCCAAACGTTCTGCTCTGTCTTCCTGCCGCAGTGCTGCTGAGCTGAATCTGGGACCCGGCCGTACACTACACACTGCATATAGGCTTGTCCCAGATTAGTAACTGAACCGGGTTAGTTCTTCCAGGGCTTGACCCACTCCACTGTAGTTTCAGAGGACCCAGATACCTCAGGGACAGAATGCCTAGTTCCATTAAAAGACTGTTCCTTGAGAGGAAATGTGCTGAACTAACTAAAATCACAGAGAACAGTGTTTTTTATTCATTATACATTTATTTGACTCATATCTTAAGATTTAGTCTCATGTAGGTGGTGAATTAAAGCTGCACTAATACATGTTTTATATTAACAATGGACTAAGTGACTACATGTAAAGTAATACTAACAAATGATCACTTTACGGAGCATTGTAGAATTTTCAGCTTACTGTTTCGGTCTAACGGACGCAAATTTAGACATCTTACGAAAAGTTTTTTTCCATGTGTTCTCCTATAATGTCCAGCAACACGAGCAATCAGTGCGCAGGATCTGTTTAGGCAAAAAAACTACTTGGTTAAGTTAAGAAAAAGATGGTTGGGTTAAAAAAAGGATGTTTGTTTCTTAGCTAACACCACATACGTACGTTACGTAAGAAAAGTGAGTTGAAATGAATCAACATTGACTTGGTTTTGTGCGGGACTCGAACAGCAATCTCCTTGATGACAGTTCTGTGTTGGTTTGACCCGTCCATCCACCCAACCTTGCCCTTAAGCAGACTTCTACACTCTTTATACTACCTCACCTGACTTCCTCAGAGGCAGCCCTGCAGATCTTGCCTCTTGATTAAGTCCGTTATATACAGATTATAGTGCATTACTTTTCTAAGGTACGATTACAAACAGTGAATGCGAACAACTTGAGCTGGTGAGCATCGTGGAGCGTTAAGCAGCAGAGTGAATATCGAACTTACATTCATCGGGTGGAAGCAAAATAACTTCAAATGAATGCTAATGTTGCTCTGTGTCTGCTGGATGTGTAGATAGGCAAGTGTTCGCTAACAACAACCAAAACAAGTGCTGCTACTTTAAAGCTCCTTACTTACATTTATATATCAAGGGTTTACTGCAATGTCACGTAATCTGATGATTCATTGATGGAGAACAGGGTAGATATGTGCGTTGGACCTTCTCCTCAGGACAATACTTTTTTGTTAAAGTGGGCTGAAGCTACTCCAGCTGATGCACTGCATGTTAAAAACAGCACGGAGCAGAACTCATTGTGACACTGTTACCTTCTTGTATTTGTAGGTGCCACAGTTCTTCTGAGTCGGCAGTGGGAAGCGAAGATCACTGGAAGGCAGCGCGAACCGTCCGGTCACTGAGCGGCTGGGTGGGACGGAAGTTGTCCCCCAACATCCCATCGTTCCCTTCTAGTAGCTCCGCCCCTTTGAAATGGGACCGCAGCCTCCGAAACTCCTCGATCTGCAGAGGAGGAAAGATTTAATTTGAGAGGCCGAACTATAGGTGGCAGCTCCATATATCAAGGCTCCACACATACAGTATCAGGATTGATGTGTGTGTGTGTGTGGGGGGTGGGGGCACCGGAGCGTGGTGAGTACTCTGTCCCAGTATTACTTTCCCCTCTCTGTCTGCGGCTACGACCATTCATCCTGTGGCACTCTCCTCTTTTACTGTAATTTATGACACGAAGTATGTTGAACATATACCTTTTACTGTCTTGGATCTATTGGATTGAATGGACTCCTTGTGTTTTTAATACCCTGTTTAAAATCTTTGCTGTAATAAACTTTGTAATCTTGGGGGAATCCTGTCTCAGTCCATCATTTACCGCCACATGTACCAATAGAGGATCTGTGGGCTTTTAGTTGGTTTGAGCCAGTAGTAAAGGATCGGTGTACCCTAAAAATTGTAAACCAAATCCGGGCCTTGCCGTGGCCCGTGGTCGCATATAGATACACAGGATCATTCAAGTCCTCTGTATGACTTCAAACATTTGCTCTACACTCAGGGTTTCCTCGGGCTGTCAAAAGGAACCTGCATGGGGGAGAATTAGCAGACTGGGACCCATGTGGAGTCTCTAATGGTGGATAAAGACCCTTTAATGACATAATGATAGTGTGGGAAAGAAATGTGAGAATGTGACAGCTTTCAGAGCTGTGAAAGCTCAGTGAATGTGTTGTCAGTCTATTATTTCTGGTGATTTCAGCTCCTGATGTTTGCCTAAAGAAAGCATGGCAGATGGCTGAGCAAGCAACCTATATTTACCCAGCGCTACAAGAAACATCTCTTGTTTTCTTATTCACACCAGAATGTTGCATTCAGAACTGTGACGGAAAGGATTCACTATCTGACTTCCCGTTCACTTGTAAACCACCACTGATACTATCGCTTTTACACGCATGTACTGTAAAGTGGCTGGCCAAGACAAAGGACAGTTCCTGTGCTGTCGGGCTGTTGGCTAACAGAAACCAGATTTATAGCCCGCTGTCAAAGTGCAAAAGCCTGTAGGCATAGAAACACTTGAATACCTGCATGCACTGTGCACACACACACACACACACACTCTCTTTTAGCAGCCAATGATAGCCGGATGTTTGGAGACGTGTATTCTAGGTAAGCAGGACCTGCTGTTTTACAACTCTTCTGCTGTTTGTGTTCATTCAGCAGCTGGTGCTCAGATTAAACAAATGATATATATTATAATTTGACCTGCTGCTGCAGTGACATAGCTCAAAGAGGCTATTAATGAATAACTCTGAACATACAGACATACATACTTTAAGTTTAATTCTGACTTGCGCTTCCTGATTATATCTGATTCATCACAAATAAAAGTTCATAAAGCCAGAATTTGCCTAAGAATCATTCTGTATTGAAGTAATCCAGTGATAGTTGTCTGTACTTCGGTGAACTGCCAATAGCTAATTCTACATACTAAATGGTGCCAGTTTGACAAAATAAAGGCTAAGAAACGGGCTCAAGTTGTAGCCAGCAGTGGAACTCACTGCCTGCATGGCCACATGATGCTTCCTGTTTACATCCCCTAAAGTCCTCAGGTTCAGAGGGAGTAGATGGTCGGTGTCTGGGGGTTGCAGTTGTCTCAGTTTTGTCCGAGGGGTGTCAGCCTTTGACGTAGAAAAATGCAAAAAACTTTGTCAAATTTTTTGGTTTCTTCTTGCTGAAGTAGTTTTTCCTCTTTGGGCCTCTCAAGTGGTTTCAATTCAACAATTATGTTATTGAAATTATTTTTTAAATAATTGAGCGGCTCACATGTGACTATGACAATTAGCATCTGAACCGTTTTAATCAAAAAGAATCCTCGTGCCTAAAGCTTGCCGATGATTAATGTGCATCATCTCCGTACAAAACCTTGTGGAATGTTGTAAAGTCCTCCACATTTGAATGGACACAGCCTGAGGCAGGAGGACAGCCGGGAGTCATTGTCCCTGTTAGCATTTCAAAGGGTCAGCGTGCTAGAGGGCAGCATGGATGAAAGACTGGAATAAATGTCAGAGGATTAACCATCATCATCCTCGAAGAGAACCATGAGTCAGGCAGAGGCTGAATCCAAGGCAGTGTGACAGGCTCATTGATTGTCGGTGGGTGTAGAGGCTTCATGTTCTGTGTTGAATGCTAGAGGGCTTCAGGTCAGCGCTCCTGTGTTGTAAGAAGGCCACTAAAGGGCCCGGCATTGATCACATGTACAGCCTGAACTGAGGAAAAAGAGAGAGCAGTGCTCAAGCCAGGCTGACTGCTGCATGCTTGTATAAAATAGTCACGTGAGTGACGACCTTACTGTTGCTATGGTGAGCAGTTATGATCCTTGATTACATCACTTTTACTGCTCGCTACTTTTTCCCTCAGGGATATTGGAAAAGACAACTATATCTTCATCTCACTGTACACAGTTGATATAGTACATGTTGGCATGTACTGTACTTATGTACAAATTTGAAGTATTTATACTTGTTTCTATTTTCTGTTACTTTCTATTCCTACTCCAAATCTCAGAGGCAAATATTGTACTTTTTACTGCACTAACATCTTTAGTTACTTTACAGATCTTCGATCAAAACTATATCATAAACTATTCAAAATTATATCAATAAGGCTTTATTGGTCTTAAGTGGGGGATTGGTAAGCTACCCAGCAGTATGTAAAGTAATATATAAAATATGTTAGTTCATTCAAATTAGCTCCACTTTAACCAGCTGCAACAGTAAAGTGCTGAACACATTAATGGATCAATAATAATTTACTTTATGTACTTTGAGTATATCTTGTGCAAATGCTATTTTTCATTAGAGTAAGATTTTTAAGGCAGGACTTTTACGTGTAACAGAGTATTTCTACAGTGTCACATTACTACTTCTAATTAAGTAAAAGATCTGAGTACTGTGCAAGTGTCTGTCCACCTGATGAATGTCTCCTTTCAGCTGCTAAATGCTGCACTTTGTTCACCAGCTGGTCTCTAACCGGGTCTGTCTGTCTGTTTGCTGCTGAGCAGGTGGAGCACAGTGGTTCTATCAGAGCTTCATCACTGAACGCAGAGAACCAACACAATGAGTTTAGAGACGCTCAAATACTCAAAGGCTGAGGTGAACAGAGTCTGTTGCAACAATGGGTCATTTAAACCCATTGTTAATAAAATATATATTAATTAGGTAGGAATGAAAGACAGGATGCAGTCATGAGTAACCCCTTTACAAGCTGATTATAACACTCCTAATATGGCAAAAGGAACCTAAAAGAGTACTTTTGAACTTTAACATAGCTGGTAGTAATATCAGTATTGATGCCGTCAAACCAGAGATATGGCCTTTTTCATGTGTGTCATGCAGCATGCTAGCAGCAGCTACATCTAGCCTCAGGCAGAGATGAGCAGCGGGCTAATACAGAGGTCTGGTAACTAGCTCACTTCTCTCTGACTCAAGACATTTATCAGATTTCACACAGCTCCTTCTGGAGCCACAAAATGCTTAATACATACAACTTTAAAAAAAATATATACAGCGGTACTTTGTTTTGTAGTTATGTTTTACCTGTAACTGTGAGATGGTGAGAGGGTAGCGGTAGAGGATCCAGGTCACAGTTTCACTACAAGGTGGTGTGGTCAGAGATCCTTCATACACCCAGTAGTCTCTCAGTAAAGGGTCTGGAGGCAGATTAAACAATTTATGTCAAATAAAACGCTTCAAAAATCTGTTGGTGAAAGCATATTTTATTCTACAGCTGTGCATTTTAATAAACAATCCAATTTTCTGAAATGGTGAGACTAGCTTACATGTTAGCACTGATACAATTGGAAATTAAAAGGTGGGTAGAGTAGGTGCTCCACTTAGCACAATGTACAGAAATGATCAAATGTCCAGAAATGCATCATTTTGTTATACTATGCTTGGGGATTCTGGCGATTCGGGAACCCCTTGTCTTGAAATTAGCCACCGTCCTTCAAAATGTGATGCATGTCACTGACTAGGGATGGACTCCACTCGCGGGTTATGTTTTAAATTCGGTAAAATACCTAGATTCATTAATGGGGCTAATTTAGAAACTCAGAGGATATCTGTGATTAAGGGATTGCCTCCACGGCTGAGCCAGCGGCTAGCAGCTAACTGTGCTAACAGTGCAAACAATGGCAACAGTACTGACAGAGCTAACACTGTTTACCTGGTGCAGGACGGCGTTATGTGTGGATGCACTTCGCCAAACAACTGCCAAATGCAATATTTGCAGGAGGGTTCTCACGACAAAGGGAGGAACAACAAGTCCCTGCTTAAATATCTATCTACCGTTCATCATTTTAAAGTAATAACCGTTTAACATGATGGACGGAGGTGAGTTTTCATGACTTGATTAGGACGTTTGTGCTGTCTCACGGTTCTACTCCTTGTTCTGTGACATGTCAGAGTCACGTTGTAAAGACTGGCATTAAGAATGAATGAATTGATGAGAGGATGATTGAGACCCAGCAGGCTGCCAGCTTGGGTCAACTATGGCGGTATAATCTAAAACTTATGTTTATATATTCATTATGCATTTGAAATAAAAAAAGGTTTTCTGCTCACCAGGCAACAGAGTGTTGGGGTTGAAGCAGGGGATTATCTTGCTCTTTCCCTGATGGTGTGACAGCAACACAACAGAAATGATTGTATTAATGTATCATGCATGTTTAACAGTGGGGTTATTCATCTGATGTAAAAACTTGTCCTTGTTTTTTCAGGTTTAATCTCACCTTGTACTGCAGGTCCTGTAGAACTTCAGTGATGGCCTTCAGACCCAGGTGCTCCTTACCGATCTGATAAAAACAAAGCGTTACGGGTTTCAGTTGGTGGACTTATCGACGTATCTTATCAGTAACAGCCTAAAAGACGTCAACAGAGCTTTAAGAAGATCTTAGTTTGTATCTGCCGTATCCGTACAGGAAGTAAGCAGGAAGTAGAAACTAAAGAAGCTGTCAAAAACAGGACGTGTGCGGTTGACTGTGGCCTCGGGAGGTCAGGGCCGTCTGGGGTGAAACCAGAAGGTGACTTCTGCAAGGTGTCTTCTCACTGGACTGGTGCCTCAGATCTCTCTCAAAGTGATGTTATTCTCTGAGGTTTGATGGAGTTAAAGTTCCCACCTTGTTTAAAGAAGTTTTGTTTAAAGAAACTAAGGATCATTTCAACAGTAAAGTCCTCATTTCATCTGAATATTACAGGACGTGTTTTCCAACTCCTTTCACAGACCGACTTATATTATTACACTGGATGGTTCAAGCTCATCTGGAATGAACCTGTTTGTTCATTTAGCAAAACAAATCTTACAATCCCAGGAAGGAAAAACACTTAAAGGCCACACTGACGTGCTGAAAGAGTCAATGTTTTTAAAACTGAGGGACATGGAGGGGGAAAAGCCTGCAGATAGGCCTACTTTCAAAAAGTTCAAAATCTTTTTACAAAAATATTGTGTCAAGCACAGATGGGTGGTTCTTCTCAAATATATTCCACTCAGTGGCAGTTGTATTTACATTGATTCTACCCTCCTTGATAAAAACAGGGTAGGAAATTGAAATTTTCATTATATTATATGTTATATATGTAATACAATATATGGTAATATTCATAATGATTAATTGCTGGACTGTTGTATTGAACTGCTTTAGTTACAGTTAGTTGTACCTAATGAAACCACAATCACAATTGGAGGCTACATTACACTGACATTGAATAAATGTAGCATTAGTTATTTTCTTCAAATTTGTCGCACAGATCTTGTCTCAGTTTGTCTCGAATGTATTCTGATGATAAATTGTACTGAAATGTATCTTATGTAGAGAGGGTTGTCCGGTAACCGCAAGGTTGGCAGTTCGATCCTTGGCTACCACGTGTCCTGTGCTGAAGTGTCCCTGAGCAAGACACTGAACCCCTAACTGCTCCCCGGGCGCTTCTCAGCACCCCACTGCTCCCTATATATACTAGGGATGGGTTGAATGCAGAGAACTTCCCCGCTGCGGGACTAATAAAGGATTATTAAAAGAAATTAAAAAGCAAATAAATATCTAATCCCAACTCTCTCCTTATTGAAACATGGTTGTTTCAACACTTTTCTTATTCTCATGACAATTTCTTTAACCTTTTTTTCCCTGTCAAACTGAAGGATTTTGACACACACGTATGTGGTAGATAAACATACAGTATGTTTAATATTAAGTAGCTTACATTTAAAGTGTTTCAGGCATTGTCAGAATTTTTTTACTTTTTTATGACCTGGTATGAAAATGATAGAGGAAAAATGTAAGACCCAATAAAAGCTTATGCTTGCATCACTTCAATACAAACTAGCATACTCAAATAATACCAACGACAATTAAATTCCTAAAAAGCAAGTGAAGGCAGCATGCTAGTCAGCTTAACATGTTGTTAGCTGTTATTAGCTCGTAAAATTAGACAGCTGTGTGTGCTTTGTTAATTGCTAAGTTGAGGTAGCTCTATTTGTTGGCTCAGGCAGCATGCTAGTTAGCTGAACTGTTTTAGCTGTTTCTTTTGTTGGCTAGCATGTTGTTAGCTGACGTGTAGACAGGATGCTTTGTAGCTTTCAAAGGTGGAGTAGCAAAGGATAATTGTGTGGTTTGTTGATTGGTGGGTTGAGCAGAGTGCTCCTAGTGGTAGCAACATGCTAGCTAGGTTATGTCGTTAGCAGGTTGACATTAACCAGCATGCTGTAGTAATAATAATAATAATAATACATTTTATTTATATAGCGCTTTTCAGAGTACTCAAAGACACTTTACATTAAAATCATTATATATAAAAGCAATACACTAAAAACATAAAATACACAATATCGGTCACACATTAAAAGCAAATGCTGTAGCTTGTGATGTTATAAATACAATAGAAAGAAGTGAATAGCTTGCTATAGAGGAGGGTGGTTCTGGGACACAATACATTCTCAGTACATTCTCGCACAAATTTATATTGAAACAATATTACTTTTTTCTATGGTAAGACAGGTGTAGGCTACATTATTACATACATTTACTGTATATTGGTAAAAATATATATGTATATATATATATATTGGGAAAAAACATGTAGGACGCAATATGCGCACATTCAGGTTACATGTGTATATTTTGTCAAATGTGAATTTTGATCTGGCAGTGTTGAACTGTGTTAAAACCAACCCCTTATCTGGTTACTATGCCAGCCTACTGGTTCTTGATGTGGATGTTTTACCTGCACGAAAAGAGCTATGATGAGGACTCCGTTCTTCTTCCCAAGAGCATCCTCCAAAGTGTTGAACAGAGTGCTGTTCCAGTGAATCAGATGTAGCTAAAGATGGACACAGAGACAACAGAACACAACCTGTGTTTGAGAGGCCATTGTTATTAACAGGTGTATAGAACAGTGGTAAGTGAGAGAGTGAGAGACCATCAGCTGGGGGTGAATGATGGCTTTCTATATGGACTCTTATGTCAAGTTAATGTGACTGTGGAGAATCGATTGGAAAACCTCTACCCTGAAACACATTATCAGACCAGACCACAGAGCTATACTTGATAAGACTGAAAGCTGCCTTGGGACTTATCTTAAAATATATATATATTGTCACGATCAGGCTTTGCCCTGTGTGTTCTGTGTCTTTGTTTCTTTCTGTAGCTCCTCACTCACCTAATCAGTTCATTCAGTGCACCTGCCAGTCACACTCACCTCATCAGCTCATTTAGTCTCACCTGTTCACTCTGCCTAGTCACTATTTAAACCCCTGTCTTTCACTCACTGACTGCCAGATCATTGTGTTTGTTTCCCATCCAACCCGCCCGTTTTGCTCGTCCTGTTCCCGGTTTTCCAGTCTGCCTGTTCTGCCTTTTCCTGCCGGATTTTCCCCCTCGTCTTTTGTCTTGTCCCTGGATTCCCTGTTTTTGGTTCATTAAAAACCCTTTTTGCACTACACCGTAGTGTATAATAAAAACATTAAGCAGACAGATTAGGCTGTATAAGGCAGTTATATCCAGTAGTAGATTACGGTCTGCGTCTGAGTCCTCATCATGCCCCGTGACAGAATGATCTGGCCCAAGATGGACTCAGCAGACCACAGTATGGAGTGTCGTCTCCCCGACTGGTATGAACAATTCATGGGAACCCGTCTGGCCTTTGGAGAACCTCGAGGTGTCCAGAAGGCAGACCGTGACCTAATGGACATCCCGGTCAAACCTCGAAGGAGACAGAGGCAGAGGAAGGGCCAGACTCCCTCTCCCGCTGGGCCGCAGTTATTCCCCGCTCCCGCTGGGGCGCAGCCGACTCCAGCTCCCCGTGTCAGGTCGGCGGTTCGACCGACTCCAGCTCCCTGTGTCCGGTCGGCGATCCAGCCGACTCCAGCTGTCGCCTCGGAGCAGCAGCTATCCCCAGTCCGGGCCGCCGCCGTCTCCGAACCGCAGCGACCTCCAGTCCGGGCCGCCGCCGTCTCCGAACCGCAGCGACCTCCGGTCCCGGCCGCCGCCGAACCGCAGCGACCTCCGGTCCCGGCCGCCGCCGAACCGCAGCGACCTCCGGTCCCGGCCGCCGCCGAACCGCAGTGTCCTCCGGTCCCGGCCGCCGCCGTCTCCGAACCGCAGCGACCTCCAGTCCCGGCCGCTGCCGCCTCCGCGCT